>NC_086363.1:18244969-18888681 GCF_036324505.1 Eleginops maclovinus | reverse complement strand
CAAGAAGGCCCCCAAATACATAATGTTCCAGTGTAAACAGGTAGGGTACATCTAGAATATGTTAGGGTGACCACCAGTCAGACTTAGAAAAGGAGAATAGGCTACTTGTGTTGAAATGAGAGGACATAAAAGCAAATTTAAATCATCCAATCCCTTTTAAGTTAATTCAGTTATCTAATTGAATTCTGCCTTTCTGTTCAGTTCATCTTAAGCATATGTTATCAGGAAATGTTTGTGTTGCCATCTAGTGGCCTAATTAGTAATTACATATACAGTACCCAGCACAGTACAGCACTTTTGAAAAGTAACATTGTTGTAAAGATTACGCTTTCGAATTCGAAGACGCTTGGTGCCTACAGTGAGTGGCAAGAAGATAGTTCTACCTTTTTACAGTCTATGAGTTCTACCCGTTTTCAAAGTAGCTGAGAAATTATTAGTTGTAATCATTTTTTTTTTTTTTTTTTTTTTTTTTTTTTTTTTTTTTTGCAACATGCAAACCGCCCAAGCGAGCCCTATCATCCAATATGATAGAGAACAACTTTTACACATCAGGTCGCTGGTGGACAGCAATAATCCACGACGACCTGCAAACAATGGAGAGTCTCCGTGTTTACCTGCTGGAGCTCTACCTGTGGAGCGCAGGAGGAAGAGACCACGAGGTTCCCGGGCCGGGGTCCTGGTCAGGCTGAGGAAACGTGAAAACAGGCCTCCTCTACCGAGTTTACTTCTGGCAAATGTCCAATCCCTGGATAATAAGCTGGACGAACTCCGTAGCAGGGTGGCATTTCAACGGGACATTAAGACCTGTAATGTTTTGGTTTTCACGGAGACTTGGCTCGACCCCACGATACCGGACGCCGCCATTGCTCCACACGGATTCTCCATTCATCGCCAGGACCGGACAATAAACTCAGGGAAGAGCAAGGGAGGAGGTGTCTGCTTCATGATCAACAACAACTGGTGCTCAGATGTGGAGATCATTTCTTCGGACTGTTCTCCCAGCCTAGAGCACATCATGATCGGATGCCGGCCTTTTTATCTGCCGAGGGAGTTCACATCTGTTGTTCTAACAGCAGTGTATGTTCCGCCGCACGCTGACAACAACACAGCGCTGGAGGAGCTGTATGGGATTATCGACAGGACAGAGACTTCTCGGCCAGAGGCCGCATTTATTGTGGCCGGGGATTTTAACAGAGCCAACATGAAGAAAGTCCTGCCGAAATACTATCAGCACGTCAGCTGCCCCACGCGCGGTGGAAATACACTGGACCATGTTTACACTCCTTTCCGGCATGGATATAAAGCCCTCCCCCGCCCCCCCTTCGGCAAGTCAGACCACATATCTCTTCTTCTGCTCCCCGTTTACCGGCAGAGACTGAAGAGGGACCGACCTGTGACAAGGACAGTGCAGCGTTGGTCCGAGCAGTCTGACTCTGCTCTCCGCCACTGCTTTGGCATCACGGAGTGGTGTGTGTTTGAGGAGGACGATATAAACACACACACTGACGCGGTCATTTGCTACATCGGCAAATGCATCGATGACGTCGTGCCGCGGATTACTGTACGGACATTCCCAAATGAGAAGCCCTGGATAAACGGCGAGGTCCGAGCTAAACTTAAAGCACGGGCCATCGCGCACAGCGGCGGTGATTTGGATGAGTACAGGAATTCCAGGTATGCACTCCGGAGAGCTATTAGCAGTGCGAAAAGACAATACAGGGACAAGGTGGAGTCGAACTACAAGGGCTCCAACGCCAGAAATATGTGGTCTGGACTAAAAACAATAACAGACTACAAAAGGACAACGAGTGGTGCTGAGGAAGTGTCTGCATCTCTCCCAGATGAACTGAACACATTTTATGCACGCTTTGAGAAGCCCCCGGCTGTGGAGGCACCAAAGGCCCAGGATCCCTGCTCACTGGTTTTAACCAGTGCAGATGTGTGTAGATCTCTGAAAAGAATCAACGCACACAGGGCTCCAGGACCTGATGGCATCCCTGGCCGTGCTCTCAAGGTGTGTGCAGTTCAGCTGGCAGATGTGTTCACAGACATTTTCAATAGGTCACTGCTCCAGTCTGTAGTCCCCACATGCTTTAAAGAGTCCATCATTGTCCCTGTCCCCAAAAAGACAAAACCCATCTGCCTCAATGACTACCGCCCAGTTGCACTCACCTCCATCATCATGAAGTGCTTTGAGCGGTTAGTCAAAACTTTTATCACCTCCTCCCTCCCTGACTCACTGGACCCCCTGCAGTTTGCCTACAGAGCAAACAGGTCCACGGATGATGCCATCTCCCTCACCCTCCACACTGCCCTCTCCCACCTGGACCAGAGGAACACTTATGTGAGAATGCTGTTCATTGACTACAGTTCAGCATTCAACACCATTGTGCCCTCCAAGCTCATCATTAAGCTCAGGGACCTTGGGCTCAACAGCGCCCTCTGTGACTGGATCATGAGCTTCCTGACGGGCAGATCCCAGGCAGTGCGGATGGGGAACATCACATCCTCCACCTTGACCCTCAACACCGGAGCCCCTCAGGGTTGTGTGCTCAGCCCTCTCCTCTACTCCCTGTTCACGCACGACTGCGTGGCCACACACAGCTCCAACACCATCATCAAGTTTGCTGACGACACGACCGTCATCGGCCTGATCACAGACGGCGACGAGACGGCGTACAGAGAGGAGGTCAGAGCCCTGACATCTTGGTGCCAGGACAACAACCTCCATCTCAACGTCAGCAAAACAAAGGAGCTGATTGTGGACTACAGGAAGAGGCAGAGAGAAGCACACACACCCATCACCATCGACGGGACTCCTGTGGAGAGAGTCAGCAGCTTCAGGTTCCTCGGGGTTAACATCAGTGAGGACCTGACATGGACACATCACACCAGGGTCATATCCAAGACGGCTCGACAGCGGCTCTTCTTCCTCCGCAGGCTGCGGAAGTTCAACATGGACTCCAGGATACTCTGCAACTTCTACAGGTGCACCATCGAGAGTATCCTGACTGGCTGCATCACCGCCTGGTATGGCAGTTGCACCGCCCTCAACCGTAAGACTCTACAGAGGGTGGTGAAAACTGCTCAGCACATCACCAGGACGGAGTTGCCATCCATGGAGGACCTCTACACCCAGCGGTGTAGGAAGAAGGCCGGTAGGATATTAAAGGACCCCCATCACCCCAGCAACAATCTGTTCTGTCTGCTGCCGTCTGGCAGACGGTACCGCAGCATCCGGACCAAGACCACCAGACTCAGAGACAGTTTTATACCACAGGCTATAAGACTACTGAACTCCTGAGCTGTGTGAATGTCTACTCACATCTGTTTATAGTACACACATACATATATATATATATATATTATACACATCTGCCATACATATCTGTTTATAGTACACATATCTATATATTGTACATATCTGCCATATACATCTGTTATACATAATATATGCATCTGTCCATACCTCCTCATTCAACAGTGTAAAGTATTTAAATACTTTCAATGTATTCCACATATGTATATATTTCACATCCTCAAATCTGTATTGTTGATATTGTAAATATTCTTCTCTCTTTTTCACTATTTTATTTATCTTTTGCACCATGTATGTTGAGTTGTTGGAGGAGCACGCGACATAAGATTTTCATTGCCAACATATACGCTGTATCTGCTGTGCATATGACAAATAAAACCTTGAAACCTTGAAACCTTGAAACCTCATATAAATTAGGGCTCGAACCTTACACCGTGCGGTCATTCGGCCATTTACTGTTTTATAAACGCATGGTACATAAATTATACATAAAGCGTGACGGTTTCTCAGTCTGAAGTTTGTTACTGAGCTGAGTCCCGATGGTTAGAAGGCTGCAAAGCCAAACTCACTAGATTTAGCTAGCAGCTAGCACTCCTCAAGTTGGAACCGTGCAGTCTCTGAACTAGTACTGACACGAGGAGCATAGCTCTAGACAACATCGAACAGCATGTCTACTCTAGCACATTTGCACATCGCCTCACCTTGTCAGCTTGCATTTGGCTGATTCCATCTTCGGAGACTCTGCGTCCCCGAAGAAAACCCCACAGGCCACCATCATCAGTTAAATCCATCACGCTGCAGGGCAGACAGACAGTACATCATCTGATATTGCCGTTAGGTTAGCTAGTCTGGTTAGGTTAGCTAGCTAAGATTCAATCGAATGTGAACCAAAGAACATATTAAAGGCAGTCGAAAACCTAGGTTAGGCTGTTAAGAACTACAGAGGAATGTCCCACGAATCCATTTACTTTTAAAAACTGCAGTTTTAGTTGATTAGAACATACCTGTTTCGAGTCTGTTCCAGTCACAGCCATGCAAGCAACCCTCAGCAAGACTGCGTTGACTGATAGTCAGAACAAAAGTTATCGCGTAATTATGAGATACATATCTCATAATTTTGAGATCTTATCTCGTAATTATGAGAAAACATCTCATAATTATGAGATCATTATCTCGTAATTACGAGATAACCTGGTGAAATTTTTATTATTGAGTGAATGCAATGCGCCATCGTATGAAAGTGATACGTTTTCTTTCTTTTTTCTGCCATGTTTTTGGGGTAAGAAACTGCATTCAGCGCCCATCTTTGCTGCGCCCGCTAGCTTACTCTCCACTTGTCACGCGCACAATACTGACCTTAGAACTAGAGTAGGTCAGAGTTCACCTAAACTTATCTAAACTTCATGTATAGTGAACACATTTTAAAGATATTGTAATTTTTAAATCTATGAATGCAAGTGTGATTAAAAAAAGAATAGCAACAGAATAAAATAACATTTTAGACGCAGCTCACCAGTGAGTTGCGCTATTTTTAGAACAGGCCTGCGAGCGACTCATGTGGTCCTATGGGGCGACCTTGTTCCCGCGGGCACCGTGATGGTGACCCCTGTGCTAGAGGAACAAGGTGAAAGGAATGTATTTAAACTAATGCAAGCCTTCAAGTCACCTTTGTCTGTAAAGTAGCGGTTGGCCGTTGGTGTCGCGGTTCTGCTGCAAATTATTGTTTGACAACAATGCTAAAACTACTTTTAGCATTGTTCTGCAGGGGTGGCCATCTTGTTTCTAATGTTTACATTCTACTATGCAAGGTGAGCAGTATTAATTGTGGAAACTAATCTTATACAATCTAAAGTAAAAAATACCAGTCAATTTGTTCAATTCTTGTCTAAAGTTAAGATGTTTACTTACCCGTTTGTGTAGGTTTGAGAATGAAACGCTTGTATTTTCTCTGATAATGTATTCATTTATGTGGGCTAGCGTGTAGCTTACTATTAGCATTGTAGTTATTGTCCAGTATTGTCTGTGCTGGATTGTTTCATACTATCTGATTTATTTATTTATTTCTTTTGATGAACTGACGTAGTTGCTGGTGGGCAAAAGATGGGCAGCCCCAACGACATTACTGTTTAGAAATGGTTGGTACACAACATTATCTCCATAACCATGGTGGACTTTGGTGGATTAATAGGCAGTACAAACCGATAAACGGATTGACTTTTCACAGATTTCTTCATAAAATTACGGAATCACTTTTTTTTGTGTAACATGCGAGCCTGTATAACATTGAGTCTACCGACAACGTTATTTTCACTTCACTTGTGCTGTTAAACCTTAGAAGTTAAGATAGCATACCCACCACTGAGCTGCTGTTATTACCTCAGACTTCACATATTATTCACTGACTTGAACTAACGGCATTGCTCTGCAGCATTTAACAGTTGTCCGCCAGGTCAATATACGGTAGGGAAAACACTGGAATGCATATATATATGTATATATATATACTGTATATACGTTTTGTCTTGGGGCTTCCTGTTGGCATGGCGGGTGTACAGTTACAGGAGAAACACTTGACTCATTTTGGATAAGTTAAGTTGATTAGCTAGCTCACATTGTCCGAAAACTGTCCAGTAATGCATGTAATGGCTCGCTTTATAACGTTTAACCTGAAACTAAATTATTCCTCAGAGTGTGGGTCGCTTATGTTGATAAGCATATTTACTGTGATTTGAAGGTTGCTTCTGCCCACCAGTGCTCTGCGCCAAAACATTTGCTTACAAACACAGATTACTCCTACATGCAAGGTGAAGAAGAAGAGCTGCCATTGTGAACATATCAATCACCACAGAATCTCTAGCGCAATCCAGACCTGCTGGGTCCTGTTTTCCCCCTCTCTGCGTAACACTCCATCACGTCAGAAACACACCGCAGAGCCCCAGTGTGTTCAGAGAGGCACGACATTTAGGGGACATGTCCAAATGAGCAACAAACACATTATTCACCATTATTCAGCCCAATATGATACACTATAATGTAGATACAAGCAGATATGACACATTTTAGGTTCAATGTATTTCTCAACAAATTAAAAACATATTGTCTTTTTTATCAATCACCAGTTGAACCAGTAAAACACGCCTTTCATTGCATGTTTATGTATCAACGTCATGTCTTTTCTTTTAAAATGTAGACAGAAAAACTAAGAAAATATGAGTTGTCACAATAGCTTTACCTCACGCATGAGTTATACCTCCTCTCAGTGGAATCCACTTAGAGAATGAGAGATTGAAATGCCTTTAACATGCTGTAATCTCACTATCGATAATCTTCCATGACCCGGGGGACAGGAAGCTAAAGAATATGATGTACAGTGACAATAATGTCATGATCTCTCTGCAGCAAAGTTGCATCCAATAAATTCCATGAAGACAATCTCTTAGTCAATCTGCATTTTTGGGCCCATTATCTGCTGTGCACTGACGTGGGTATAGAAAGGGTAAACATCTGTCGGCGGCGTTCACATCTGTGAGGCCCCACAAGGACTCATTTGTAGATCAGTGTACAGTACAGCAGAGCGGAGCTGGCCCAGGTTCCTCTGCAGCGACAGATGGTGTAGTGATAGTATTATGTGCTCGGCAACCTGCCCCATTCCCCAACCAAAACACACACACACACACACACACACACACACACACACACACACACACACACACACACACACACACTCGTCTCTTATCCTCAAGGGTCCGGTACATAGGGGTTTTAGATCTGGACAGGAGATAGTGAACATCAATATTTCAGCCATTTGCTGATTATTTTCTACTTGTTAGCTTGAAAGCTCTTGATAATCTCAGGGCTGGGACTGATGATATGCTGGTTCAAAAGCTCCAGTGATTGCAATTTTGATATTGTAAGTGGCAATGGTTGGACATCGACGGAAACACTGGATTTGTGAAGCTTTGTTTTAGAACCAAACCACACAGTTTAATCCCAGAGTTCTGTTGGCAAACAATGCAAATGAATTTAGCGCTGATACAGAGACAATCAGGCTTTGTGATTAATGCGGATTCAGTTATCAACATATTCCATGCTAGTGATGCTAATCATAAACTGGACTTAGTGTTTTGTCAACAATATTTGAAAATGTAAGTGTTCTCCCCACTAGCAGTAGACAAATAGAAAGGCAATGATCTATTTTATTTTCTTTGAAAGGACACTGGCATGACATACAGTACTTATTGAAAGCTACGGTGCACAGTATACAGGTTAACAACATATACACATTAAAATCGGAAACGTTGACTTTAAGTGTATAATGTCAACACATTTCTCATAACTGTATTAGGTTATATGAAAGCAATAATATTAAGTTTAAATAAAACGTAATGCTTTGGACTAACCTGATACAGGTATGTGAACTTTATGGACATAATACTTTAAAGGTCTCTATTATGCAATTTTTGAACAATATATTGTAGGTCCATATCTATACAAAACATGTCTGTGAAGTGTTTTGCTCAAAATACCAAACAGATCCCCCATTGTAACATGCTTCATCCCCCTCAATTTCAGCCTGGTTCCTGAAGTGCTGATTCTGTGACTAGCTTTAAATGAACTAGCTGCTGCTGGCCACGCCCCTTAGGAGCTGCTGCTGGCCACGCCCCTTAGGAGCTGCTGCTGGCCACGCCCCTTTGGAGCGTCATGATCTCTCCTCTGAAGAGAGTTTTCTACCGGGAGAAACTCAGCTAAACACTGCCGTGATTAAAGTGTTTAACACTAGAACAGTGCCATTATATGTATTATATATATATATACTTTACTCTAAGTCTCTCTCTCTCTCTATATATATATATATATATATATATATATAAAAATAAAACTTTACTCTAAGTCTCTCTCTCTACCAGTGGCGGGCCGTGCATTTCACACCTAGGCCTTCAGTGATGTCCTACACAGTCCTACCTGAATTATTCCACCTCTTAATGCCATCATTATGATGCCATGGCTCTAGAAACTATACATTTAGACAGAAACGCAGTATAACCGGGCGTTGCATCACCTTAACATAGTCAAGTACAACAGAGTTATATTAATATTTCCGAAGCATTTATAATCAATACATCAGCATTTACAGTTAACTTAATTAATCAGATTATCTGACAAACCGCTCCTTGACACCTGTGTCTGTCACATAACGCAGAACAAGTGCCAGCTGTGCTACATTACCCACATCTGACGTCTCGTCCACCATAACAGCGACAAAGGGTGCTTTTTTAATCTTCATTTTGATCTCTTCTCCCATCACTTCAGCAATAGCATAAATCAGGTCGTTTTGTATTTTGCCTGACGTCCCAGTAAACATGTTGTTTGGGGACAGGTGGTAATGCAAATCTGTGTTGTTCTCAGCAAGAAAAGAAAGAAGCTCCACGTAGTTTCCTCTGTTTCTGGACTCGGCGCTTTCATCGTGTCCCCTAAATGAAAGTTCCTGTTTACCCAAAAACAGGACACAATCAATCAGTCTTTCAATATTTCCCTATTTTTGTTCACCCTTTCGTTGTGGAGCTCCGTTTCCCTGCGCACTTGTTCGTTGAGCTGTAGATCCACTCGGGTGTCCCCAAAGGTTTTCAAAAGCACCAGTGCTTCCAAGTGCCCAGCTGTGCTTTGGTGTCTCGTTGCTGCCTTGGTTAGACAACTCAAGTTTGCAAATTTAGTGTGGCTCCAAACACCAAATCCATCAGTTGCAAATACCAGGCATTCCCGGCAGTACAATTTGCAGTGCCTCTCGGAGGCTGTGAGCCAGGGGTACCGCTCGTAGTTTCCCTGCTGTGCTAGGCTCGCTAGCGTTGGAGTTGGTCGCTCCCTTTTCAAGATGTGTAGCTTTACTTGAAAAGTTCGTTTTGAAAATGGCGTTGTAATTATATCTTCGACCAAATTGATCTCTTGTCCTCCTTCAGCCATTGTGGGTTGAAAAAATAGCTTGTAGAAATCTACACAAATTAGCTCGCTCAAGTTCTAGTTCTGTTTGCTAGCTTTGCCCATAGACTGTATGGCTCTGCCTACTGCCTAGCTCTGCCTCTCAATAGTGCGTATCCAATCAGAAGATGTGCACGTGCTAACGTTAGCGTACGCCTGCTAGCTGGCCCGTTGTCGCCACCTCGAAATCTGATTGGTTAACGCCACAGTTTTGTTTGCGTTCACTTTAAGCTACAGCCGCCCGCACTGTTGATTCTGAAGGCCTAAGGGCAGATTTCTTTGACCCTAGCAACACATTATGGCTGAAATATGATTGGATAAAAGCTCTAACATAAAGGCCAGCCCTCCAAATCTCGTTCTGAGGCTGGAAGCAGCGCAGCCAAGACGAACGCTATAAAATGAAGAGAATAGACTATGGGGAATAATTCAATACGTATTTGTGGAAAAAATATATCAAAATGTAATTTATATTCTGATGATGTTTAGGCCAGCAGAGAAGGCCTTGCTGGCCCTGACGGCCCACCACTGATATATATATATAAAAAAATAAAACTTTACTCTAAGTCCCTCCTGCAGACATCCTGCTGAATACACACAGACACAGCTGGGGAGGGGATTCAGCTCCCACTGTATATGGGGGACGATAGGTTGGGACGTGGGCGGGAGTTCAATTTAAAGCCAGCCCACATTTCCGATATGGCGTCAATCCCGCAGCAAATCTGGATCAGTGTTAGACACTCAATAAAACCAAAGGCAAATCAATACAGCCTAATACAAAACAAAATGCCTGAACTCACTTTACAGTCTATACAGCACAGAAACAACCTATCGTATGGGAAAAAGTAGGCCAATACCTCTGTGATGAGGATAATCTTCATAGGCCGCTCTTGGTTCCAGTGAGCATTGCAGATTTTGAGGATGAATGGTTAAATCAATTGAGGTGTAATTGAAGGCGAAGCATCTGTAAACTGAACTTAATGATGTTGTTAACCGGCTGCCATTTTCTGTAGCGCTGCCATCACAAAAGTTCCATGTGTGTGCTGAAATGATCATAGCTAAACTAATCTTTCCACTCTGAACACACTCATGGTCAACACCAAATAGTCAAGCTTTACAGGCTCTAAGAATACAAATGAAAGAACTGTTTATTTGTATGGTTGCATCGTATAGGAGCCACCAGTGGGGATATATACTTTTTTGTTCAGCAACTTCTATTTAATTCCTCAAGGACCATCGTGCTGTATTTCTTTAACAAACACAGTGGAGGTGTAAACATGAACACAAACTGAGAGCTTCATGGTTAAATAAGGAATCACTCCTTTCCACACAGCTCGTTCTGCTTCAGTGCGTCTTGTTTTCACTGTGAATTGCTTTAATTACTTCCACATTTTCCTCCCCTATGCTGGGATTGTAGCATTAACTCATTTGCTCACATTGTGTAAAGGGACTTTAGTGGAGACTTATGCATAATCAAAACAAGTAGAAAACAGACAACTGTGTAGCTGCTAAATTCACAGCCAATCAGGGCGTATTCAGTCATATTTTAACAAAACAACTGGGGTGATGCCTTCATTACATATGCATACACACCAGAATGATGCATCACTGAGTGTCCCTTCCCAATCTTTCCATTGTCTGATTGATTTACTGTTTTGTTTTTATTTAGGGGTTAGGGTTTTCAATTATGCATTGTACCATCCACATGTGTTATTGTGTTACACATCAAAAGCCGCATTTTGTTTGATTTATTCAGTTCTTATATTGATGAGCAAATACACATGCATACTCATTTTCGCATTAAAAATACAGAAAATATACGAAGGCTGTGTCTGGCTGCCAAATTATCAAAATATTATTGAAATCCAGCAGGCCTGATACACAGTGGGGATCACCTTTTAGAGGGTCTATTAATACTTTTTAGGGGTTTCCCTTTCCTGTTCTGTGTTATATACTTTAGGTTGTTGTGCATGTAAATGGTCTGCAAAGGCTAAACGCCTCAATTGGACTCCTTTGTTTACTTCTGTAACATAGTGACATCACTATATAACACTCGCGCTTCCATTGGCTAGCGCTCCAACACATTGTGCATGATTTGCTAAGGGGCGGGACATCTCTAAACAGTTGAACAATCACAACAGAGCCGGCCAGCTAACCAGTCAGAGCAGACTGGGCTCTGGTTTCAGACAGTGGGGGAAAAGAGGTGCTGCAGCACAGGCAGTATGAGAAAAATAAAGAGCTTTCTGACCATTAATGGGTCCTGTTCAATTTAACAGAATCAATTTCCCCAAACCCTTTCAGCTGCTTGACATTAAGAGAAAGTTGGACCTGCTCTTCTAGCTGCTGTTGCGTAACTCTATGACAGAAGCACCGGTAAGCAGAGGTATTTATGGCGGTGAAGAGTGGGTTTATTTAAAATGTTTCATGATGAGCGAGGTTGTTCAGACTCAAGGCACGTGTCCAGGTTGCCCATATTGTAAGTCAGGCAAAACTTTTATCTAAGAAGCCAAATGCTGTCTTTTGGACACAATGAATGCTGGCTGTCTGGACACGTGAAAGGAAGTTTGCCAGGGATTGATCAGACATGCTATCATTATTTTCCAGGTGTGTTGTTGGAGGCCCCACATGGACAACATCCAGATTGATATCACGACAGCTAGATTTCACATTTCCCATCCAGACTGAAAACTCTGACGACTCTGGGTCTGAAGTTTTTTTTGCAACAAAACGGGAAACCTTTTTTGGGGCATTGTCGTGTTTAAACAGGAAAAGGGTCTTTTTTGAACTCTTGACACAAACTTGTGAAAATGTCGCATCTTACCATTAGAGGCTAGAACATTAACATTTAGCTTTCTTTTAGTACATGAATGATTTAAGAGTGAAGGGCGCAGAGGGCCTCAGGGTAGGTGCTGTTGCAGAACATGACTGTCCTTCTTCCGATACTCTCCTCCCTTTAAAAGGAGGCAGGAAGTTTAAAGGATGGTCAGGGTGAACAGTGTCAAGAGGAATATTATGTTTCTCTCTGAGTCTACTGGTGTGGATTCCAGTAAAGAAGCTATTTTTATATCTGTGCGTACCATATTGTCTTAGTCATTTCCTGTCTTGTGCTGAGCTGTTTCCAAAGCACTCAGTTATTCCAAAAGTAAAGATGCTCTCGATCACAGCACAATCACACTGCATAAGAATTTCTACAGAAGTTTTTCAGCATTCTTAGAAGAAAAGTTGTTGCTGCATCAGAAGTAATGTGGTACTACTCTTAGGGAGAGGAATTTAATTCACCCAATAATATGCTGGTGCCATATTTGTGAAAACGCTGTCAAGAATATTTTTGGCTATATATTTGTACACAGAGAAAGAAAATGCTGCTGCTTTACTAATTGTCTGTATAGTGTGATACCCATCTTACTAGTATGAGGTTTATTACTTGTATAGAAGTTCCTTACAGCTTTTGGGACTTCATTTTATTGACTTTGGTTTTTCATTAATAGTTTCGGCCATTGGTGCTATTGGTTCGATTACTTTGTATTCATCAACATTGTAAGGGACCCCAAACGATGTGGTCCATGTATTTGTTAAATTGCTTTTGTTTTGTTATTTCTCATGAACAAGGATGTGCTTTTATTTTGAAGAGACAATAGGCGCACATGTAACAGAAGTTGGCGCAGAAAGACGTAAACAGAAAAGTACGCTAACATGGAGATAAACGGTGCAGTAACACGGCATATAAATAAGCACTAAGGACAGAACAGGAGACTATAACGGAGTTTAGCTCCAGTCGAGAGGGCAACAAGGTAACTGCATTTGTGTTTTCTGATTGTCAAATAATTTGGAGTTTAGTTGTGTATTTGTTAACTTTTCAGTGCTAACAGAGTTTAGTTTAATGGTTGTCTAATGTATGATTTTGTCTTCAGTTTAATGTCTGCCTAGCTCTTACGTCAATGAAGTAATATTGGAAAACGGAATAAACTACATTAAACCATCAGTCCAGGCTTGTATTCATTCGATTGGGATGCTGAAAACATATTTGCCGACATTGCCCTTCTGACAGTGACTGATGAGCAATAGCTTGATGTGTCTGATCAGCTTGATCACTTTCCCCATCTGTTGAACTCCCAAAATAAATAAATGTGCCAGATCCTGTTTGCCAAGGCCAATGACAATCAAGCTGCTCTCCATTCAGCTCTGCCTGGTATAATAGTCGTATGTATAGTATGTATATCACTCCCCAAAGTAAACTTTATATTTTATATTGTGCATCCCCTCTCACAGTGCAACTGAAAATAATGCATCTGTCCAGGGCCATCCTCTGATGGACTTGAGAAGACAAGATCATTCACATATGTATTCATGCTGCCAGAAGCAGTGACAATAGAGGACTGTGGGGGGGAATGTAAAGTGCTGCAGGCAGCCGCACATCTGTGGGCAACAATGGAACAGAATGCATTCTCTGTTGTTCTTGTTGCATATGAAGAGTTGCAATTTGAAGAGTGTGAAGAGTCCACCATTGAAAGGAATAATACATTTTCTCAGAACGTGATCGAATGCAGACAATGAAAAAGCTTGTTCTTTTTCTGAAAGATGGCAGCCAACTTCATGGTTGGTATCAATTGTCTATATTCCAGACATATAACATGGTATGATATTGTGTGATGATTTGAAATAAAACGTTTTCCAGTGCTCTGTAGGGTGGCCCAAATGTGCAAATGTGCTACAACAATCCAACACACTTTCATTAGGAGAAACCTGCTGCAACTTCAGAAACAGTGGAAATAGAAAAGCACAAATAAGACAAAAAAACATACAAATAAAGAAACATCTTCACCAACAATGTACAAAAACGCTGCAAGAAGCTCAAAACACAAAATAATTAATGAAGGACGGTCTGGTCTGTTTTATTGTTATTATTTTGTCAGTATATTTTGGAATAACTTGCTTAGCTAGGTTAGCTAGCTAGCTTACAACAAATCTGCAGAAATATCAGAAGGAATCATGCAATTTCAATGTTAAAATAAGCTGATAAAACCTACATTTTAGGTGAGTTTCCAATGATGGTGAGAGGTAGCCAACTGATGCGAAGTTCACTCTTGAACTGCTCAAGAGCGAGTTGACAGACTCCCCGACGAGTCCCCGACGCCCGACAGATATCTAGCAAGCTAAATATCTGGACCTGTCAGCGAGTCCAAATCTTGTGAAAAGGGTTGTGCCTGGTAATGGGTGCGCCGACGAGCTACAGCCAATGAGAGCTCAAGACACGGGGTGAGGAAAAGCCCCGGGGAGGAGCTGCACAACTTTCTAAAAAGAAGAAGAAGCGTTGTCCAACACAACAAGTCGACACAGCTGTTTGAAACCTGATTTTGAACTGTAAAGTTGTAGCTAGGCTACACAATTTACTGACGTTAACGTTAGCTGGTGTGCTAACAAGCTTAAGCAAAGTAACTTATTGACAGTTTCTAGGTAACACATAATAACGTTAGAAATCCGCTTCATTTCCTGTGTCACTTCTCGCATGTTTTCGTGAGCGAGTAGTTTGGAGAATAGACAGACTCCTTGGGGATTTCTCCTGGTGACAGATCGTGTAGTGTGTGACCCCCTGTCGCCGTTCAATCGCGTAGTGTACCACAACGACTTCAAGACTCCCGAGCGAGTTGTGTAGTGTGAACCGGCAAGCGATCGTACGACTTTGAAAGTTGTGTAGTCTGTGCAAGGCATTAGTAGTTCCCGAACGTCACCAAGCACTCCGCTCCCAGCTGTGTGCATCACTTTTTAGGTTACATGCTGCTAAAACGCGCCACTACTCCTATAAAATGATTTTCATTGTCGGAGTAGCAGCACTTTACTTTTTTTTCAAACATTCCGACATGGTGCGTTGGGTCTGCATAGCTCCACTTAGGTGGAAGCATTCGGAGTGGTAGTTGACACGCAGGGTCCCCTTCCTCCCTCATGGATGCTTCTGATAGCCCTCCCGAATCCACCGCCACTGCTCCTCCAAGTCTCTCCATCGTCATCCCATCAGCTCCGGTCTACAGCTCCGCAGAATTGGGAGCAGCCTCGATGGCTTGCATAGCTTTAACTTTCTTTGAGCGTCTTGCAGATCGGATGCAGGGCAGTCGGACAACAACGAAATTGAGTGCCACCAGTCAGTGCATCCATTACAACAATAGGCTATATTATATTATACAAAATAAACTGAATATGCTAAAAAAGTATATGTTAAAAAGACACACAAACAAAAATGAAAGAAAAACGTTGCCCCGACGCGCCTCGGTAGACTGTCGGAATGACGGTACTAAACTGTCGGAATGTGGTACTAAAATTGTGTCGTAATGGGGGATGTCGGAATAGGGGCATGTCGTTATAGGGGGATGTCGGAATAGGGGCATGTCGTTATAGGGGGATGTCGGAATAGGGGCATGTCGTTATAGGGGGATGTCGTTATAGGGGGATGTCGTTATAGGGGGATGTCGTTATAGGGGGATGTCGTTATAGGGGGATGTCGTTATAGGGGGATGTCGTTATAGGGGCATGTCGTTATAGGGGGATGTCGGTATAGGGGCATGTCGTTATAGGGGGATGTCGGAATAGGGGCATGTCGTTATAGGGGGATGTCGTAATAGGGGGATGTCGTTATAGGGGGATGTCGGAAGGGATGTCGTTATAGGGGGATGTCGTTATAGGGGGATGTCGTTATAGGGGCATGTCGTTATAGGGGGATGTCGTTATAGGGGCATGTCGTTATAGGGGGATGTCGGAATAGGGGCATGTCGTTATAGGGGGATGTCGGAATAGGGGCATGTCGTTATAGGGGGATGTCGGAATAGGGGCATGTCGTTATAGGGGGATGTCGGATAGGGGATGTCGTTATAGGGGGATGTCGTTATAGGGGGATGTCGGAATAGGGGCATGTCGTTATAGGGGGATGTCGTTATAGGGGGATGTCGTTATAGGGGGATGTCGTTATAGGGGGATGTCGGAATAGGGGGATGTCGGAATAGGGGCATGTCGTTATAGGGGGATGTCGGAATAGAGGTTGCTCCCCCACTTTTTAGTGTCCCCTGGTTTCCGTTGTGTTTTGAGCTTCTTGCAGCGTTTTTCTATTTGCAGTGTTTGGTTTATGTAGTGCTTTTTGTAAATGCTGTGAATGTTTCGTCAAGTTGGTGAAACTTTTCTATGTGCGCACGTTTTGACAAGTTGGGGAAGATGTTTCTTTATTTGGAATGGGCCGCTGTAGCACATTTGCACCTGTCAGCCACCCTTCTCTGCTGCCTTCCTTTTAAATCAGTAGGGATAAAAAAAATCTACAGTCTCTATCTGCAGAACATTCTTTGATGCACTCTAAATGCTTACAATAGTCATCAGAGCCCTGCATTGGAGAAGTCTGAAGGGGAAGGCAAACAGTATCAGCTGATACAGCTTAATGTTTGTCCTCTGAGGTACAGTAAGGACAGAGGAGCTTTAATACAGTGTGAGTATTTGATGTAAGCTGAGAGGGACTGATGACAGCTCTCAAAGAATAATGCGTCTGATGTTTGTGAAGGGTGAGGACTGTTTCACAAGGCTGCAGAATCTCCTGTATCATTTCAACTCCATTATCTCTCATGAAACAGTTTTCAAACTGCATTCATGTTTGTAATTCTCTTATCTGAACACAGAAGTTATTACTACTGGGGTATATTAATAGAGTAATAGAGAGTAGTAGATAACATGTAACATGATTATGTAATTAGGATAGAAAAATTCCCTCACAGTTATATAAAAAAGACATATACAGATCTCCGTATGTAACATTTAAAAAAAGAATGGGATTACAAGCAGGATTACAATATTGATGAAACCTAAGAAGCTCATGTAGTGTTGTAAAAAAGGATTTAGTTTCTTCATTGTAAGCTGTACTGATTTGTAGGATAGTACTTTTAACATTGTAGCATTGTCACAATCCCAACCCTGATTATATGTTCTACAGAGACTCAAAAATAACAGGAATTGAACAAATATGTTGTGTCCATGACAAGTTCCTCTCTTTCATTGTTTCTGTTTTTCTATAGTTTTTCTTTCTTGTAGCAGAAAACTAATGTCAATGCAGTGAGTCCTCAGAGTGAGGCAACAATATATGAGAAGCTGAAATTTCACTATTGCTCACCAAAGAGTCATTTATTGAGAGTTCTTGTAAGGTTGTTGTATAGACAGCTGTTAAAGTGTGTATGAGGAAAGGATTTCTGCTCTGTTTTTATATAATGTCAGTCTAACCCTATCGCCTTTAGCTTAGTGGTGGTTACCTCTTTGTATAACTTTACAAGTTCATCTGAAATTCATGTGACAGTGTGCTCTGTGGATTAATGATAAACCCGATATTCGTTTTAATCAAATGATGTGACTGTTTTCCCAAGTCAAAACTAAATACATCAGTTCTTATGCACAGGCATATGACAACACCCTAATTGGCCTAGTTTTGGCAAAAGGCAAGAAAGAAGTCTGGTTGTTATTGACAAAGCCACCAATTTGGACGATGTCGAAGTGAATGCATGAGTCAATCAAATGTCAGACTTTTACTCAGGAGACCAATTTGTTTCCCAAGTCAAACTGACTGCTACATCCCAGCTCGGGGGAAAAGAGAAGGTTACATAAAACCAGTTGGAATTGGTAAATAATATAAGTTGTTTATTGACAAAGGTCCACATAAATGGCAGGCATGCAGCCTGAAACAGAACAAAAGGACCAGAAGGGCACATATTTAAATAACAGACAAATAAAACTAAGGGAGGACTCTTAACCAGGAGCCTATCACTAGATACAAAAATAAACACCTAACAGTTAACAGAACAAACCCTCACTATTGAAGTGGAACAAGAACTACACAAGCAGCCTGTAAAGAAACACAGCTAGCCAATAATGGGTACTAATATTACACTAGTGACGATGCACAAGCTCACAACATTAAAATCCTTGTTAACCTCGTTAACAGATCTAGTACAATTTATACACAGGGAGGCGTCTGCCACAGATTCAGGGCCTGCCGACTGATCACAGTCCACAGGCTTTTGTACGTCTCTCCGGATGGTGTGCGTGGGGTTTGGAGAGTCGGGCCTGGCATGCTCCAATCCAGATCTTCAGCCAGGCGTACCGGTGGGCGGGACAGGTAGTTCGCAGCCAATGGCGTCTGGGCGACAGTACAGCTCATATGCATATGAACATACTCACAGGAGAGTTAGTGAGACAGAAGAGAGGGCGGCCATAACAATGACATTCTTCCTTGTTTTCAAAAACATGATCAAAGTCGTTCCCTGATGGGGGTTTACAATTGTAACCATGACAGTGCATTGCCACAACTTCAAAAAAGTCATTTGAACCCTATACTGACCCAAATTAATTTCATGCCTAAACCTAACCCAACTTTTACCATAGCGTTGTTACATCATGAAATACTTTCAGGAAATGTTTTATGGTTTTGGAAGACATTGACAAAGGATGATAATGAAAGCTCTGATCAGTTTTGCTATAGAGGCAATAGACATCAATGTATTTGTTCATTTAATTTGGAGGACTTACAAACAATTAGGAGTACTGAGTGGAACCTAAATAACTGCCAATCAAGGCAATGTTGTGAAGGTGTGTTAAAACAAGAAGCGATCACTGCTGAGAGCAGGAACATTGAGTTTAGCTGTACTGCCATGATGCTCTCAGATCCCTTTTATATCACATGATAAATATCCCAGAGCGCGTATCTCGCCTCCTTCCTCCGTTGGACCACTTTAGCTGGAACAAGGTAGCCCCCACATTATTACCCGCTTTCATACTTAGTAAATGGAGCTGCAGCTAAAACTGTCAAAGCATACGTTTAAAATGTAGTCCTGATTTTCTTGGGTGCCACATGATTAAAACAACTCCTTGTGAGAGACAGGACCACTGTTGGGTAACACTGTTCACTGAGAGGTCACACTCTGCAGGAGCTTTCACGAACATTTGTTGAAAGCAAGATCCCGTCCTAAAGAGCTTTTTATTGCACTGCTGTCAGGCTGATCACATTCCCTGCCAGCAGCTGAGCCACCCTTTTATTTTCTCTTAGTAGATGTCATATAAATAGTGTGGGTAGGGCATGCCATTACAGTCAAGATGGTAATTAAAATAACACTTGGATATAATGGTTTCACACACAAACTTTCCATGGTCTAAACAAGACGAATCTGTTTTATGAAAAGACAGCGTATAGTGAGTGTATGCAAGGCTTAATTGGTGGAGTTTGTCATTGGAGAGATTGTTCAAAGATTTTAAAAGCTGTTATAGAAGAAGTCACATTTCTACATTCTTTTTTGCAAACTTTGGATTCTCTAGTTCCATTCATTTCCTAGAAGGCAATTGTTTAAAAGCTAGTTAGTTTGAAAACAATCTGGATCCCCAAATCCAGCCAGGCCATCTGCACAGCATTATAGTGCCATCTGACGCAGTGAGTTCATTAGATGGCAGTGTGGATAGAGGCCCTGGCGTATTATTATTAAAATGTTTATTGTTAATTCAGTGTTGTTCTGTGGCTGGGAGTTAGTGTGGTCGTCTAACAATTGCAAGTCAATGTTGATGTATTCTTGGCAATTTACTTGAACCCCAATTGTTTCCGTAGGCATGCCAATGCTTACTGATTGTGTGTGAATGTTAGTCTCCTTGAGCAGATCAGCCACTGACTGTATGAATGGGTGTAAATAGGTGAATAGTGACTTATGTGTGAAGCGCGTTGAGCATGGAAAAGCACTTTATAAATGCAGTCCATTTGGTACTGTGAGAATAAATCAATATATTGAAACGGAACATCAAATGATATAATTGACTGTTTCTAGGCGGATCGGATTTTTGTACTTCCTGTCCTACAGGATGTTATTGTTTTTAGCCTCAGATAGCATGTAGCTAATAGTATATCGTATATATGAGTAGAGGGAGAATGACGTGTGGAGTTACATACTAAACACACCGCCTCTAACTCTCACTCATTGATGCTGCAATAATACTATTACGTGTTTAATAACCAATAACCCTCCAGAGCTATTTCAACATAAATGAGGTCATAGACATCCGGGCAAAAAATAATGAATTGTATCTTGTAATTGGTGTAATTGTTGAACGTTGCGCTCAATGGTTTTTACTGAAGGACCTGTACGCCTCAAGGACTCTGAGACTGGCAGGAGAGATTGTGATGGAAAACCATGAACTCGTTGAGTCACTTGCCTCCCGTCATGCAGATAGTTGTGGACGTTAAAGTAAAGCAAGTAATGAGATCATTTCGTGCTTAGTAACTGTAATGTTGTTAATGTTGTTATCAATAGTAACACGTAACATTACTGCGTTACAGACAAAAGTATTCTAATAACATTACGTTACTGCTCTTACAAGACATCTGTGCATATGAAATATAAACATTTGAAGTTTTCTTATATTAATATTTCTGGAATTTTGCATTACTTTTCCAGCATTCCCCCCCCCCCCCCCCCCCCCCCCCCTTTTATGCACCAAAAACACATTCGTTGTTTGTGTACAACATACTTGTCAATAAAACTTATTATGACTTAAAGTCGAGAAGGTTCAACCAGCGAAAAGTAGAAGTGTGAATATCTGGTCCGTGTTTCGTAACAATCCATCAGCAAAGAACAGGCAGTGTCTCCTTATTAATTTATAGCCTGCACTGTTGGATTTCTTTGTTTGATTCCAGGTTCTGTCTTGACTGGATGATGAAGAGGTTGTGGCAGGTCTTGCTTAAACAACATTAAAACCCCGTACTTTCCTGCGTCTGATGTGGAATAAATTATTTTTTTCAGAGTGCAGAGAGAAGATGGCCTTAAGTAACCTGAGTTCTTAATATTAGTAATATTTATAGCCATACCTTTTTCCGAACTCTGCATCAGCTAAATCCTGTAGCCGTCAATTCAAGATGCATTGGGTAAAATATGCTAGAGTTCAAAAGTTCATAACATTTCATTTCAAATAAAATAATATTGTTGAATGTTAAAAGGTTACAGTGCTGGCTTTAGGTCAAAGAAGTGTTGTGTTGCAAATCCAAAGTGACACAGTACCTGTATCTGGGCCCATTGAGCGTGTGCACTTGTGTTTACCTTAAGCCCCGCCTCCAAAACACAGCGTCACGTCCCAAAACGTATCCGCTGACTTCCAGAAGTCTCCAATGTCAGTTAATGGGAAAAATGTTTGTTCCTTATTTATTTCTCTTTTAACATGTTCACTCATTCCAGAGATATGATCTGATTGGCCAGTTTGAATTGCAAAGGCGGGCTCTCATGCTGTAGATTTGAGTGAGAGGGGAGGGTGACTATCCATTTTGCATCAGGCAAGAGTAATGTTTTCTTTATTTAAAATGATGTTATTTTTTTTGAAGGCTGAAATAAAAGCCCCTGTTTTTTTATCAGAAAAACCCTCTTTCCACGGGTGATGTTTTCTCACCTTACAACAAAGCGTGCATGTTGTATGTGCCCAGATCACTGGATGATCCAGGTATTTTTTCACATCATTTTCTTTAAACGCACCACACATGCTGCCTTTAACAGCATTTCATCAGCAGCTGGTGCCATAAGGAAAGAGTAAGAGAGATTGATTATCTAATTCAATCATCTGATTGACTTCAGTGTGGAAGAGGAAGACAGCGTGACAGCTTGTTAGTGCCTGAGTGAAAAAGACACTCGTAAGTTTAGCTGATATATTCCTTGTCCCTAATCAAGCTTTCAACGCAATTATCATACATGTTATACTTCAATCAAAATGTGTCCCTTTGTGGTCCACACCATTTGTTTGAGTTAAAACAGTTAATGTCTTCCAGGATGTAAACATATTAGCAGTTCTCAAGTTAGAGTGGTGTCAACTAGGACGTAAAATGCACATTTCAAGCATCCTGTGTGTCTGACCTTTAGTCAGTTTACTCCTGAGGGATAAACCTCTTCCCTCATCCCGAGCTATATCCATATTCCAGTCAGTAGGTGACATTGCAACAGTCATGCATGGTTCTGTATTCCCTCCCACGTAGTTGTTGTCTCTGTATGTAAATTGGAAATGCAATTTAATAAAAAAATATGAGTACAATGCACCGATAGGATCACATTCGTCCTCGCTGCAGTTCACACCAGCATTTTCATGTTATCGAGCACTATCCGATTACTCAAAATGCATTTGAACGTGTAAAGGAAATCTGGAGGCCTTGATCCACCACAACAGAGATAAAAGAAAAACAGAGATAAGAAAAGAGAAAAAAGTCAACTAATTACAACAACATTTTAGTTTTGACTCCACTTAGAGCACCAGAGGAAAACTAACAGATACAATGTCTCATATCTGTCAGTGCCTTCAGTGGTTCCTTCAGTGTTTTACTCTCATTTTTAAGCCAGTTGGTGTGATGGAATCTCTAACTTTGTCTGATACAAAGACACAGCTGAGTATTTGTTTGGCTTAGTGTTGTGCCAAAGGATTTCAGGAGAGCATTTCACACAGCCGTCAGTAATCTTAAAATCTTTTAAAGATAAGATTGGATTTTTGCCAATGCTTAGCAAGGAAATTACATCAGTATCTGTAGCATGACTAATACTAATGCTAATGAGCTGAACGTGCATTACCACACATGCGCTAAACTGACTGCTAACTGGGTCATTTGACGGTTTAATCACACATATATAACCCTTGCCGCTACAACCCACTACAACCACCCTGTACACCCTGCGTTTTGAAAGAGGTATCATTTTGAACGTTAACTTAAAGGTCCCCTATTATGCAAAATGCACTTTTTGATGTCTTTTATACATAAATATTTGTCCCCAGTGAGTAAGGAGACTCACAAAGTGATAGCAAATACAACCCTCTCTCTTTTCCTCCTTAGCCTACATCTCTAAAAACGGGGGTACAAACGAGCTGATCCAGATTTGCTGTCCTTGTGACATAATAAGGAAGATTTGGGCTGGCTTTACATTGAACTCCTGGCAACGTCCTGCCCATGTCCCAACCTATCAGTCGGTGAGCTGAATCCCCTCCCCAGCTGTGTGTTTGTGTGTTCACCAGGATGTCTGCAGGAGGGACTTAGAGTAAAGTTGTTGTATATATAATACATACACTGCCTGGCCCCCAAAAAAGGTCACAAGCCTGTGGGGGCAGTGCTATGATCTGGGGTTGCTGCAGTTGGTCTGGTCTAGGTTCAGCAATATACCCAAAGAATGAGGTCAGCTGACTGCCTGAATATACTGAAGGACCAGGTTATTCCATCAATGGATTTGTTCTTCCCTGATGGCACGGGCACGTTCCAAGAGGACAATGCCAGGATCTATCGGGCTCAAATTGTGAAAGAGTGGTTCAGGGAGCATGAGACATCATTTCACACATGGATTGGCCCCCACAGAGTCCAGACCTGAACCCCATTGAGAATCTTTGGGATGTGCTGGAGAAGACTTTGCGCAGTGGTCCGAATCTCCCGTCATCAATACAAGATCTTGGAGAAAATTTAATGGAAGACAGAAATAAATGTTGTGACATTGCAGAAGCTTGTGGAAACGATGCCACAGCAAATGCGTGCCGTAATCAAAGCTAAAGGCCAACACATTTTAGAGTGTGTGACCTTTTTTTTGGCCAGGCAGTGTATAATGGCACTGTTCTAGTGTTAAACACTGGAGAAAAAACACGCTATGTGCTGTATCAGAAACAATGCGCCACGTGTTTTGTAAGTATTATGGTCTGTGCTTACTTTACCAAGCATCGCTAACACTCAGAGCAAAGGCTGTACTGGAGAGACTATGTGTAATATAAAGGTCCTGTTCTTTTGGTAAACTGGTAAGAGGTAAACGTTTGAGCTCCATACTGTTTCAGAAATAATGCTGGATGTGGTTTGGAACATAATATGGCGTTTAATCACGGCAGTGTTTAGCTGAGTTTCTCCCGGTAGAAAACTCTCATGATCATGACGCTCCAAAGGGGCGTGGCCAGCAGCAGCTCCAAAGGGGCGTGGCCAGCAGCAGCTCCAAAGGGGCGTGGCCAGCAGCAGCTAGTTCATTTAAAGCTACAGTCACAGAATCAGCACTTCAGGAACCGGGCTGAAATAGAGGGGGATGAAGCATGCCACAATGGGGGATCTGTTTATATTTTTGAGCAAAACAATTCACAGACAAAATTTGTATAGATATGGCCCTACAATATATTGTTCAAATATAGCATAATAGGAGACCTTTAACTATTATTTTCCAATAGGAAAACCTGCCTTTCATAAAGCAAATTCAGGCAGTAGGCGTATAGATTCACACTTAAAGTATTAGTCTACAGAACACTTTACAGAGAAGAGATAACATCTGATCCTTTACAAAAAACTCTATATGTTCTTTTTACTGACACTGTTATCCTGCAAGTAATCCCCTATTTTGTTTTTAGAAATAACAGTCTCTAAGTAACTGTAATGGAATACAGAACTTTTATGTGATGGTCATACACATTTTTTCCAATGTTTATTATCGACAGTCTTCTTGGTGAATGAAATCATATGAACCAGTTTTGACTGAGAACACCACCGATGTTCCCCCCTCCATCAATCCATCTTCCATTTCCTGCTGCCTTGGTCAGATCATCAGTCAATCGGGCTGACAATCACTCACAGCTACGGGGGATTTAGTAGTAACTTGACTATTTTGATGTTAAATTGTCAATCCAACAGTATAAAACTAAGACGGTTTTCTTATTTACTGTATTATGTTTTAGGTATGCATACCTTGTGTACGTGTGTGTGCATATGCAATAATGCAAGTGTGCTGCTTACCGTTGGTGGTCACTGGAACTCAATCAAAATCAATAATTTTTGTGAGAGTGTGAGATTGAAATAAAATGCTGAAGATGGAGAGTTATATAATCCTCAGATAGTCTCCTTCATGGGATTAATCCAACCCCTTCTGACCTGCAAGGAGGATTACCACAGGGCAGGCTGACAAGGTCAAACCGAGGCGGGGCCACGTTCACCTCATAGTGACCCGCACGGAGCCCTCACAGCTGGGTATCCAAAGTATGAGCTTATTATCTGGATGCTCAGGACAGCTGACCCTGAGAGGAGATGAACAGTAGCTGTTGGCCCCTCATACTCAATAGCTTGGGTCTGGATCAGGTCACATTGTGGATGGAGTGCATTTGCAACATGGATTCAGGTAACCGTCAACAACCCTTTTCTCAGTTGTTAACTGTATGCATGCTGAATCCATTTCTGACATTTCCAGGATCAACAGTGGCAGTTTTAACCAGACCTAGTTCACAATGGGGGCGGTGGTGGCGTAGTCCATAGGGGCTTGGCCTGGGAACTGGAAGGTCACCAGTTCAAGTCCCCGATAGACCAAGTGCCACCGTGGTGTCCCTGAGCAAGACACTGGTTACCTACACTGCTCCCCGGGCGCCGTACATAATGGCAGCCCACTGCTCCTAACACTAGGATGGGTCATGCCTTGATCAAGGACACTTTGGACACCATTGACCAGGGGGTAAACTCTCCAGCTACCAAGCCACACCATGTATTTTTGGTCCGATAAGGACTTGAACCGGCGACTCCCCAGTTTCCAGGCCAAGTCCCGACCGACTGAGCTGCTGTAGTTCCTCATAGCCTAATGTAAGCTTTGTATCTTTGACGGTTGCATGCGATTCTAAATATCTATTAAAAAGTGAGATGCTTATTTAACATGAGAAATGTAAGTTCCCCTTTCAGCACCATGGATAGCTCTACTCAGCCAAGCTAAGGGTACGGTCGAATAGTCAGTTTAGTTTAGGAAGGTTCCTAACAGTGTGAAATGACCCGGAAGTCCCTCAGTGGTAGCCATGATAAGAGCTGTTCGAATTGTCTACAGCAGGGGTGCCCAACCGTTTTTGAACCAAGATCTACTTTTAAAGTTGATAGTGTGTCGAGATCTACCAAGCCATAGTGAAAGCCATAGCGTAGCCACAATTAATTGTGCACCTATATAATAACACAATTTTCTGACACAAAGATCAAGTTTTAACAATAATAATACATTTATTGAAGTAAATGTACGTCGTGCAAAGAATAAGCACAAGTAGGCCTAGGACTGACCCGTAACAACACAACAACATACAACCCAATTAATACAATGCCTAATTTAAGTTGGAAAAGTGGTTCTCTACCTTAGTGGGACTTCTGGCACTGAGAGGAGGAAGCCAGTCTCTCATAGTCCGGACAGTAGGAGCTGAGTGCCAGCCGTAAGCAGGCCGCAAGGTGGTCATCAGTCATGGTGGATCTGTATTTTGACTTAATGATTTTCATATGTGAAAAGGCAGACTCACACAAATATGTTGATCCAAAAAGTGCAGTCAAATTCTTTGCAGTTTGTCTGAGGTTGGGGTACTTCTCTTTCTGCATTAGATTCCAGAATTGGACATTTGTGTCAGGTCTCTTGATTTGAGCTCAATGTCATTATTTAGTGTGAGGATCTCATTCTCAATAGCACCGCTATCCAGGTTGAAGAGTGATGCCACTTTGGACGTTATACAATCCACATCTATATTTTCCCCAAATGGAAAACTGAGAAAACTGACAACAGGCTCAATGGATGCAAAGTCAGTAAAGCGCCTGTCAAATTCTGACGAGATGCTTTGCACCTGATCATCATAACGTGCACTCTCAAGCTCCACACAGTCTTTGCCCTGATGCTTAGGTTCTGTGTCCATGTGTGGAAAGTTCCGCAGATCACACTGTTGCAACCTGCTTGATAGCAGCTGTAACTTGCTTTTAAAGGTGTTCACGGAGCTGACCATGTTGATGATGTGTTTGTTCTTACCCTGCAGCTCTAGATTCAAGTTATTGAGCTTGTCAGTCAGATCAGTAAGAAAAGCTGAATCCAAGAGCCACTGACTGTCTTCTAGCTGTGCATATTCAGCATGGTTTGAACGTTTCAGAAAGTCTTTAATTGAAGAGGGGCAACTTGCTCTTACTAATGAATTCCATAAAAACCTGAAAGATATCTGTGCCTCTTGTGTGCCCTTTCAAAGGCAAAATGGTCAGCAGCTCTTCTTTAACACTCATATTGTCGAAAACCATTCTAATGAACACACATATCTGAGCCACATCCACAGCATCAGTGGATTCATCGAATTGCAGAGAAAAACACTCACATGTGTCAATATCATTCCTCAATTGCTGTTCAACATCCTCCGCCATTCCCTCGCATCGCCGTGTAACAGAATGTCTTGATAGCTGCACATCCTGAGTAGCAGACACAATCTCCTTTCGATTTTAAAAATCGGCACAAAGCTCATCTGCGGCTTCCATGAACGCTTCTTTCACAATCTCACCATCCTTGAAAGATGTCTTTCCTTTTGCAAGAACACGACAGACACGATAAGAAGCTATGGTTGCAGCCTTACTCGTGGTATTGGGCCTGGTAAAAATGGACTGTTGTGCTGCTAGCTGACTTTTCAATTCCTTGACTTTTCGGCGCGCAGTGGTGATTTAGCTGGGAAGTCTGTATCGTAGCTCTTGTGGACCGTCTTCAAATGCCGCTCCAAATTCCCTTTCTTTGATAAAGCCACATTTGCATTGCAGATAAGACAGATGGACTTGGCTTTCGAATACACAAAAAAATAATCCTCCTCCCACTCTGAATGAAAATGATAAGTTTTAGATGCTTTAGCTTCTGCTGCCATGGTAGTATCCACTCGCTCTAGTCAAGCTTCTCGCGCCCTTCTGAGTCCTTAGTTAGAACCTAGCAACCATACCCTGCGCGCGCAGATAGAAAGAAGCGCGTGAGATTTTTTCTTTGATTATGCCTGATCTACTTTACTATAGCTGTACAAATCTACACACTGCTTCACGCGATCAGCAGTTCATTGTGCCTATTTAAGATGTTTTAAGTTGGAAGTTTTAATGCAGGCCTATTTTACACAACAGTAGGAGGATAGCCTACTCACAACATTTTCTCGCGATCGACTGGAACTCAGCCTGTTAGACCGCGATCGACTGGTTGGGCACCCCTGGTCTAGATGATAGGAAAGGAGCTTTGAAACTTCCTTCATAACCTCGTTTAGTTTAGGAAACACTGGACCTTCCTTTACGAAACGAAAGGAGAGAATGCTGTCCCACAATGCCTTGCGGTCGCAACATTGAGCATGACACAACATTCGGCGGTTCACGGAAACAACCGATCGTGACGGAGAAATGCATTTCATGAAAGTTACGGTGCTCATTAAGCAATTTAAAATGTATGCCATAATTTGCTAAAGTGCTTTGTTTTGAACGTTCAGCTCTTTATTTATCAAAAGGAGAAATATGAACGTTACTTTTTTACTGAAATGATCAAATAAAGTGGACATTTCAGTGTTTACTGAACTGTGTGGGGTTTCTGAAACGTTTTAAAACATGTTTGAATTGTGATATACAAAGCGATAAGTTAAGGCAGGAGTGTCCAAACTACGGCCCGGGGGCCAAATGCGGCCCACAGGCCATTTTGAATCGGTCCTCTGCAAATTCTAAAAGTATAATGGAATATGGCCCACAAATTAAACTTTTGCTTGTCTTATATTGTACTTCTCAAATATATATATTAACATATATGACACAGTATTCATGTGTTAATGAGCCCAATTTTCAAATAAATTTGGTCATTTAAAATGTAAGACATTTTCGAACAAATCTTAGTTGATAAAAAAAAGCCCAATAACTTATTTCTACAACAAGCTTGAAATGTAACCTTCATATTTACTCTTATTATCAGCATTCTGAGGCTTCTGTTTTAAGGAATGAGCTGCCTACAAAATAATTAAACCCTAAAGAGAGACGGGATGTAGGCTGTTTTTTCCTTAAAGCATTTTCAAGTATTGCACATTATTCACCTACATTTGATTTGTTTTGCTAACTTATAACTTAACTTATGAGGCAATATTCACCTCTATAAGTGGCCCAGCTCTTCATATATTTTTCTGTATGTGGCCCTCGGTGAAAAAAGTTTGGGTTAAGGCATAACTAGTTTATAATAAACACATTTGTATTTATTTTAAAATATTTCATATAATCGTACGTATTGGGATTCATCTGGATTAGTACTGCGGACCGGAGGGTGAGGGTGAGGAGCATAAGTTTCACTTTCCTTTTTTATTTCAATTCCAGCCTTTGTAATGAAGAATATAGGTCTCACTGTTGTCCATGTTCATAAATCATAAAACAACACCATCAGATGATTTCAGCAGTCCGCTTTATAGAAACTGTAGTTCCCCTCAGCAGACGCACATTAATAACGTCCTTCATCATGAATACGTGGGATAGTGTAAGTGCAGTCGGATTCTCAAAGCACCGCAGTCTCTTTTCCTAAGTCATTTTGAATTCTCCTATCCACTATTCCTTAACCCTGTGACGTTTCACACAAAGCTCCAGGAATAGTAGATAGGAATAGACGACAAGAAGACTATCCATGGTGCTGAAGAGGAATTTCATTCTTGCACGTTAAACAAGAATCTAAGTTGTTGATTATTCTGAATGATTGCATTCCATATTGGTTTGCATGACGAAAGTTATCTTTGATAGGAAACATGAATATGTGTTTAAATATATATTATATAATATATTTGATACATATTTTGTATCGACATGGTTTGCTTTTGGATTTAAGGCAGACGATAACTATTGTTTCTTTGTAATTTAGCACAGGCTTTAGCGGCCAAATTGCACCCTGGAGATGTCCAGCTCAGGTCATTGTACACTGACCTCCAGATCAGAAATAAACCAGAGAGTCTCAGGGATGAGGCCCCCATGAGGCCCAGAAAATCGCCCTGTGGGGCTCGCCGCATACAGAGGGATCAGAACAAACAAGACTTCTTACAGGCAGGTATTATCTATGAGTGGTGTAGGAATGAGTCCTTAAACCATTTGATCACTTCCAGTTCCCTCGTCTCGAAGTCAATTCTATTTTGAACTTCATTAGATGCCTGCAATAATGTATGTGGTTAAAACAAGCTTAAGACATATTACCCTTTCTGTTCTATGACGTAAAATATGTCAGTAAATACCCCACTGGATAAAATCCAAGTGTCACAAAAATGTTAAGAGTACTTAACGTCATCATGCCGAACATTAGCCTTTAACTTAGCGGCGGTGATGCGCAGCCATGTGATCATAATGTAGTTGTTTCATAGCATAACGTTAGCTTTTTTACTTCTAGTGATTGCATTGACACTTAAAAAAACACACGGTGGCGTTAGTATGTAGAGATTCTCCTGCTGTAGGTACATGTAGGTATCATGAAAGACTGTTTGTGCACATAGGGAGTACCTTGGAATCAACCTCTGCCACCTCATCAATTGGTTAAGGTGATATTAAGTTCAAATAGTTTGAGCAGTATTCGTATTTATCAAAAGCTTCAAGAGAAATGAACTGGATTATATTGGAATGTCTGCAGTGTGGAACACAGATATTAAGGAACTGCAGACAGACTATTGATTGGAAAAGAATATTGAATAACATCTCTCTATATCATGTAACTACAATCACCAAATTATACACAGATATGACCTGTCAACCAGGAAAGGCTGTCAACTAAGGATGATTCCATGCCCCATATGTCTTCTCTGTAACCAAAGGACTATTAACTCATATGTACACGTTTCATAAATGCACTGCAGTTAGAAAGTTCTGCAAACAAGGCTAAGTGCTTTTTAGAGGCTATTAAAAAAGCTGCTGATCTGGTGATTTTGATTTGATTTGATTTATTTCGAAAAACAATAATACTAAAAATAATAACGAAATTAAACGAGAGAATTATGATACTTTACAAACTTAAGCAGTGTCAAATTGGTAATCGAAAACGTATTGTTGACTTACAAATGATATATAAATAAATAATCTACCCGATTACACATCCGAAAAGGGGTGGGAAGAAGTGAAGACTTATTGAACCCCACCCCTTCTCCCATAATGTGTGATATCACATATTACTGTATGTGATATCATTCATGTAAATTAAGGTTCTACATCTATGCAAACCTTGATGTTTTTGTAGATTATTAGGATTTAATCTCAATTCAGTTTCAACACATTAAATGTTATGTAAATAAATGAATGATTGTATGTGATGTGAATAAATGGTTTTGCTATAATAAGTAGAGTAACTCAGGCGAACAAACATCAGGTATGATTTCTGTGAAATGTCGAGAGGGGTGGGAAGGAGGAGGGACGGGGTGGCGTGGGAAAGGGACTCCCTGGCTATTCTTTTTGTATTATTGTCTACATCATTTGTATATATTTCCCTTTGTGAGGGAAAGAAGAACAGTGTTTGCAAAATATCTTATTTTCTGCAATATTCAAATATGGTTTTGTAGAGGGAGCCCTAACTTCTGAGTCAGCCTACAAAAATACTTCACACCTGCACCCCTGTAAAGCACCCTTGGAGATATCTACCTCTTTAATGTTCCTACAGGTCATTGCACACTGGCCTCTGGTCTGACATAAACACTCTCAGGGATGAAGCCCTTCAGTCAGGCCTTTTGCAGGAAGGTATTATCTGTTACAATCTGCAGTCAGGGAAAGCCACAGAGCTGTACTCATAGCAATTTGAGGGAAGCCATTAGCATTGCGTTCATGTCAGGTCCCAACAGATGCAGCTACTCACATCACACAGTGGTCTAAAGTGAGGGAGTAATTAATGAGCAGTAAATTAACAGTGGTGATGTCACTGCTCCCATCGCCTCAGGGGCCAAGTGTTTGACCGCACACGGGACATCGATTCCATTTAGATTAAAAGTCGGACTAATAGGATTTGTGGCTGCGCTGATTACCCCGCAATACAGGAGTAGGTACAGGAGGAGCGCCTCTCTGTAGCAGCTCCTTATTGGACTGGTAGAAATCATTTCATTCTGGCAGAAAATATTGTCCGTGTTCATCCTATGTGATGAAATCAGCAGCGTGCACCGGGTCACCTCCCAGCAGTGTTTGATGTCACAGGCTGCTGGAGAGAGATGTGGGTTTGGAGAGAGATTAAACATGGCTCTGTAGTGACATTGTGGGAGGACCAGAACATTACAGATAAAAAAATAATGATGAATATTTAGCCCAGTTATATACGATGTGGTTTTACAATGCAAATATTTTAAGTAGAAAATCCGCTTTACTTTCACATTAAGCTGCGAAGAGATTTACATACATTAAGCTTAAAATATATTACATATTTATGTCAAAATAAGACTTTTGTCATATGTATTAATAGATATTTACATTGCAATTCAGGACAAAAAGATACTCCTCCCGGTTGTATATGCTTCCATCAATGTAAAGTTGTAATTTGTTTTCTTTGAACCTTTTAAACATTTGTGGGAAATGTGCAATATTAGTGTATGCATTTTCGAGCTATGGCCACAAACTAGTTTTGTGATGTCACAGTGACCATTGTTGTTCACCAAATTCTGGTGAGTTCAATCATGAGTCCAAGAGGATGTTGTTGAATTAAAAATAGGATTCCCCAAAAATTCCAAGACTTTGCGTTGATGGGGCGAACATAAGGACAACCTGGAACATAACGCAGTGGACATATTATGCTCATTTTCACGATCATATCAGTATGTAGTGTCTCTACAGGGACATGTAATGTTCAGAAAGATCTTTATTTTTCTCATACTGCCTGTGCTGCAGCACCTCTTTTCACCCTCTGTCTGAAACCAGAACCCAGTCTGCTCTGATTGGTTAGTTGTGATTGGTCAACCTCTTCAAGATGTCCCGCCCCCTAAATTGTCACATCCAATGTGTTTGGGCGCTAGCCAATAGAAGCAAGAATGTTATTTTGTTACATAGTAATAATCTCAAGGTCGCCGTACAATGTACACAAAAAACAAAAGAAAGAAAATACACTAGCACAAAAACAAGACAGTATAATCGATAAAAATCAGAGGTTGTGTGATGTCATCAGGGTGGATCTGCCGGTTTGAAGAGATTTGTTTTGAGACGTAATTTGAAAATGGAGAGCGAGTCAATATTCAGTCCGGATGAAGGCTCTGGAACCCTTGGTGGTTTAGCGGAATGCTGGTGCAGTGAGGTGGATGGAAGCAGAAGACCCAAGAGGTGGGTGTGTTGATGTGCAGGAGGTCGGAGAGGTACAGAGGACTGAGGTTGTGGAGAGCTTTAAATGTGAGGAGCAGAATCTTAACATCTATAAGGTATCTGACAGGCAGCCAGTGAAGTTGCCGAAGAACAGGAGTGATGTGGTGAATGGAAGGGGATCTGGTGAAGATGCGGGCAGCAGAGTTTTCAACCAATCACAGTTTGTGGAAGGATTTGAGAGGGAGACCAAAGAGGAGAGGGTTGCAGTAGTCGATGCGTGAAGTGACCAGGGTGTGAAGGAGAATGGCGGTGCTGTTAGGTGTAAGTGATGTCATTATGTTCCTGAAGAAAACAAAGGAGTCCAATGGAGACGTTTCAGGCAGGGGAATGTGGGAGAGAAACTCAAGGATTTTAACCCTTTGAGACCATTTACATGCACACAAACCTATACACACTACAGGAAAGGGAAAATCCCAAAAAGCACGAAAGAGCCTCTTCAGAAAACCTGCATTTAAATTATTCATAAGAGTAAAGAGTATCAGCACTGTACTTACTGTACCTTGAATAAATCGGCTCATTATGCAGAATGGAGCGTCTGACCTCATTATGTCTTCCCCAGCACTGTGAGCATTAAAGCTTCCTTCAGCCATAGCATTTCCCACATAATGGACATCAATGACATCATTAAATGAAGTAGCAATGAAATGAAATAATCATGCAGTGTTCCTGTTATTCCCAATGACCTCTATCGTGTCAAAGCTTTCCACATTCACTACAAATCCTGCTCACACACTTACACACACCGCTATACATTACAGTATTACAGTAATGTTAATGAAGCAGGTTACTTTTAACGGCAGTACACCTGGGTTTTATGCCCATGGGCGTGCAAAACACACACACACACACACACACACACACACACACACACACACACACACACACACACACACACACACACACACACACACAAACACCATTACCCACAGTGTGATTACAGACAGTGTACTTTATTATAGCTCAGATAGTATCAACCTGTCCCAGAGCAGGCTTATAGAGTAGTATATGCTAATGCATTATCAGGGGGGGGGATTAAAGGCTTGGCATTATATAATCTGAGAGCCGAGCACATGACTGCAATGGTATTTCGCTCAGTTTACGGAAATAATCAATCTGAGAATATTATGCCGTAAGTCTACACACACACACACACACACACACAAGCACACACACATGTTTTTTTTTTTTTACCAGTTCCATTGTTCATTTTCAAAATTGACAGAAAAAAAACAACAACAAACTTAAAAACTTACATAACAACAAAGCTGAATTAAAGAATGAAATACTAAAGACATAAGCTTATATCACTAAAATTAAAATATAATTAATACAAATGAGATACACATAATGGTAATGACAATAATAGCAATAATACATAATTAAACATAAAAATGATTTATAAATAATAAGGAAAACTAATAAAGACAACAATTAATACAAAATAAATGTAAAATGTTTACTCTACTTTGCTCTTCAATGCTGCAGACATATCCTCATTTCCCATACAATGCTCCGAGATGATTGTTTTCATGAGTAAAACAGGAAGGGATTAATGATTAAATTACCTACCACATTTACAATGATGACTTTGTGTTTTTTATCCTGGTGGATTAAGTAAAACTGATTTCATCCTGTATCTCATCTGCACTGCTAACAAGTATTTTATGTATTTATTAAGTTGTCTGTACCATGTTTTTTTTTATTAACAACCTTGTTATTTGACTTGTGTGTGTCGTGCTAGTCTTATGAATGTCTATATATGTCAAATGGATGTAACTCAACTAATACACTTTTTTCACTTCACACCATTTTGTTTGACAAAGAGAGAATACCTGAGAATGTAATATGAGGAGTGATTGTTGGTATGACCAAACATCAGACTGTGATAGCGAAACATTTAGGGCTTTTTTACTACAGACACTACAATAGCACAAACTACATGCATCTTTTTCACCTATATCAGTGATGCAGAAAGTCTGAGAAAGAATACTGTTTTATATCCACGTTTTTTTTCACGTACTCAATATGTTTGCAGTGTTCTGCAGCCAGGTTAAATAAAGCCTTCAATAAAGTAACAGATGGCATTAATAATCACCCATTTTATTACCCAGTATAAAGTTTACATGCATATAAAAAGCCATTGTTTTGTCATTATGGGACAGTGTAAGACTTACGTTTTGAAGAGACGTACAATGGGCAGTCATCACGTTAACAATCATTATTTAGAATGCATTGAGTCTTTTGCAAGCCTTTCCCTCTAATTTGCCAAAGTGTATTGCTTCTTTTGGGTCGAGGAAATTGGGGTCAACGAAATAATAGGAATTGTTACACTTCGTTACTCCAAGTGTTGGAGAGATGAACAGACTGTCAGAATACCGTCAGAGCTCACTGCCAGCGGGGCAGAAAGGTCTTGAATGACTTCTCGCTCACAGAGGCTTACAATGATCAGCCAATCATTTTTTCTTCGGAAACAAAAAACTGGAACAGTCTCCTCTGACAGGAAGTCCAGCCCATTTTCATTCCTCAGTCTGCTGACCCAACCTCTTCTATTTTCATCACTGTTCCTCTGATGGTAGTCTCCACCATGGAGACCCTGCCAGCAGCTGCTGTCAGGAGTCAGCAGTGCATCAGTCAGCGTATGATTTAGTTATTAGTGAGTTCCAAGATAAGCTGTTGTGTAATTTTGCTTCCGGTGCAGTCTTATCTTTTTTCCTCCTCTTGGCAGCCACCCCCATGGCTGCTTTGGCGGGTTGCCTGGCTGGGATATTAATGTTTCCTTTGACTAGGACTAGACATTAATTTATGCAGTGGTCAAGGCAACCCACTCAGCTCTATAGTATTTTGCCTTGTTAGTAGGTCGGTTATACCTAGATTAACTAGTTAGGTAGCAAAGATGTTATAATAGGTGTAACATTTTCCTTTTAGCATAGGATGCTTTCAAATCTGACCTGGGATAGTAAATAACCTCAGGTCTGTTTGTCTGGTATGTATGGTTAATTAGGTTGGTGTGAAAGCTGTCAATCAAACTGCAGAAAGCAACAACTTAACCAAGACCGCTTACATTGTTCGGTCCCCTTGGTCCAGACGAAATGAAGCTAACTGTTTGTGAAACTAACAATAAATGCAGACTGCGCTGCCCCTTTAAGAGGGCCTGCAAAGGGTTTCTGGTTTTGCACTGTGTGTCCATATAAGCTTGCCGTAGTTTCCTGTTTCTGGCTGTCTATGGAGCACATGGGTCGTTTCGTCGGTCAATTCAATTCTTTGCTGCAATCCTAGGGCCTTTATGTCTGTACGTACCATTCCATCTATTGTCTGTTCATAATTACCTGCACACTTAAACTGACTTTATGCAAAACACTTTAAAGCAATGAGTAGGCCTACTGCTAATTTTGTTAGCCTATGAGCAGCAGTTGAAATGTTTGGTTAGCATTTATGCTAACAGGTACTTGAGTGGTTAATGTGACAATGTCTCGTGACTGTGTGTTTTGTTTTTTGTTTGTATTTCAGTTTTACAAGAATGGAAATGAATGAGATGCAATCGAAACACATGCGTTTTCAGTTTGCAATGGAAGATCTGCAGACCGTCTGCTGTCCTGATGTCAATGGGGAACTCATTAAGGATTCAAGATAGCAAACAGGCGTGTTTTTGAGGGGTACCTGGTCCCACTCGCAGAGATGGAGTAGCAAGCCGGTTGGAAGACACTGAGCAACGTGCACGTGCTGGAGTGTATGGTTTAACCAAGTCCTGGATGTAGAAAGGGGCTGATCCCTTCACAGCTCGCTAGGACAGTACCAGTGTCCTGCTGTGTATTCTGGCAGCCAGTGAAGGGAGCGAAGGAGCAGTGCATTATGGGAGAACTTGGGACAGGTTGAAGACCAGTCAGGCTGCAGTATTCTGAATTGGCTGTAGAGGTCAGATGGTGTTTGCCGGAAGACCAGCCAGGAGGGAGCTGCAGTCTTCGAGCCATGAGATGTTGCGTCCTGGGACAGCAGGGGATGTATCCTCCTGATTTTGTAGAGAGTGTATCTGAACAACTGCTTGTCAGTTTGTCATGTTTATAAAGATATTAAGCACATTCATGTTTGACAGAAGATGGACCTTTTTCACTCTGGATCCTCTCCATTGACTACTGTGGCTGATGCCATGATCTTTTTTCTATCTTTCGTCTAGTGTTTTGATGATGTCAGTGGTGAGTGTTTTGGAAAGTGCAGCATATAGGGGCAGGAGGTACCTGAGACTTTAAAATATTTAATTTTCGTTTCATGCAGAGACCTAAATCAACACAATTTCTCAAAATGATGACGTCTGATCAGAAATTAAGTTGACTAATGAAAATACTGTCTACCTTCTACTCTACAAGAAATACTGAGGGCTTCTGGGTAGAGCGTGCAGGAGAGCATGCAATTTGCAATTTGGTCAAAAAAAATCAAGTCTCATGCTGTTCCTTGTAGTGACTGAACATTTGGCCAGCCAGCTGTGAATCGTTACCAACACGTCCACTTGCTCGAAGTGAATTCTCATGAGAATGAGCCTATCTATTCACACATGGGCTTAATGGAACATTGCACATTTTTACCAAGGAGATGGCTGGTTGAGCCGTCCATTTGAAGCTGCAAAAGGTGTTGATTTGTTCCACCAGGTTTCAGAGAAGGAAAAAAAGGATGGCTAGAAATAATTAACGGAAAAACTCCCATTTGGTCAGGGGACATGGCTCCTTCGCACACACTGGTAAGGAACTGGTTAAAAACATAAAAGAAACCACCACACGTTCCACCATACCTAAAGAAAACTAAAGGGTGAATATGATACATACGTTGAGTTGGCAATGTATTTGAACTTTGTTGGCCTCAAAAGAAAGAGTATAAAATACATGTCATACATTGCAGAGGAGTTATTATAATATTATAATCAGGCTTTTACAAAAACACACCAACACCTGCGCCTCACACGACCTGCTGTAACATCCTGTCATGTCATGTTTAGTTAGTAAAACAGGTTCACGCCAAGATATCTTTGTAGTTAGTTTGCCTTAGTCAAGTGTATTTAGTTCTTATGTTTACAGTTTGCTTTTCTACGTTTTTCCTCTTATGAGTACATTTTGTAGTAAGTAAAGACCTGAAACTTTCTTTTCGAGTTGTGCATTTGAGTCCAAGTGTCTGTGTCACGTTCCTAACACATGCACACTAATCACAGTCAAAGGAAAGTAATAACTCATTGGTGATGGTTTGCTCGTGAGCACAGATGGAAATGAAACCTTTGAAACAGGCGGTGCTAGAACCAGCAGCCCAGTATTGAAGTTTGGTTATTTGTTTATTTTACAATTTCTGTTCAATACTAACATGCAGTGCCAATAGAGTAGCCTGTCTGCAGCCAGGCGAGCTGGTGGACGGCTCCGGACAGCGCGAAATGCGTATATGAAGCGCTACGTCACGAACGTAAGAAATCATACCCTTGTGGGGGCGCGCTCATGTGATTGGCTTAGAATGGAGGAGACATCTGATTGGCTATAGATGGAAAAAATTACAAGTACAAATCGGGTGAGCGTCAGGGGAGTCTCACAAAACCCACACAGATATGCACAGCGATCGACGCACAGAGAGCGGTTTGTGTTTGCAGGTTCAGCAGTTTGACATGGAAAACAAATGTGTGTGGATCAAAAATACACATGTACAACTTTTTTCTGTATTTGGATTTTATTTACATGTATGTGAAATGGAACACATTTGTGTGTGCATTGAAAATACAAGTGTGAATGCTTTTACGGATCATGAAATACAAGTGTGAATCCTTCTGTGTGCATTCGTGAATTATGAAACTGATCTGACCCAATAATAATGCCCTGCTTGGTCTTCCCAGACCCGAACATCAAATTATACAAGTAATATACTTGTAATATTATATTATATAAGTTTTTAGAACATTATTTTTGTAGTGTTTATGTAGTTGTGGAGGACATCATGAAGCCTTGTTCCGGTAAAAAGAAATAAAGGGTATTTATTGTATACTTTTAACTTGAAACGGGTCATGTGAGACCCGAACACAACGTAAGGGTTAAGATAAGTCAGCTAACGCACTTAAACAGTACAGAGAGTCATACTGTCTCAGTTACCCCCCTAATTATACTACAATGAAAATAGAAGAGGAAATACAGTGGGGCAAAAAAGTATTTAGTCAGCCACCAATTGTGCAAGTTCTCCCATTTAAAAAGATGAGAGAGGCCTGTAATTTTTATCATAGGTATACCTCAACTATGAGAGACAGAATGAGAAAAAAAAATCCAGAAAATCACATTGTAGGATTTTTAAAGAATTTATTTTCAAATGATTGTGGAAAATGAGTATTTGGTCAATAACAAAAGTTCATCTCAATACTTTGTTATATACCCTTTGTTGGCAATGACAGAGGTCAAACGTTTTCTGTAAGTCTTCACAAGGTTTCCACACACTGTTGCTGGTATTTTGGCCCATTCCTCCATGCAGATCTCCTCTAAAGCAGTGATGTTTTGGGGCTGTCGCTGGGCAACACGGACTTTCAACTCCCTCCAAAGATTTTCTATGGGGTTGAGATCTGGAGACTGGCTAGGCCACTCCAGGACCTTGAAATGCTTCTTACGAAGCCACTCCTTCGTTGCCCTGGCGGTGTGTTTGGGATCATTGTCATGCTGAAAGACCCAGCCACGCTTCATCTTCAGTGCCCTTGCTGATGGAAGGAGGTTTTCACTCAAAATCTCACGATACATGGCCCCATTCATTCTTTCCTTTACACGGATCAGTCGTCCTCGTCCCTTTGCAGAAAAACAGCCCCAAAGCATGATGTTTCCACCCCCATGCTTCACAGTAGGTATGGTGTTCTTTGGATGCAACTCTGCATTCTTTCTCCTCCAAACACGACGAGTTGAGTTTTTACCAAAAAGTTCTATTTTGGTTTCATCTGACCATATGACATTCTCCCAATCCTCTTCTGGATCATCCAAATGCCCTCTAGCAAACTTCAGACGGGCCTGGACATGTACTGGCTTAAGCAGGGGGACACGTCTGGAACTGCAGGATTTAAGTCCCTGGAGGCGTAGTGTGTTACTGATGGTAGCCTCTGTTACTTTGGTCCCAGCTCTCTGCAGGTCATTCATTAGGTCCCCCCGTGTGGTTCTGGCATTTTTGCTCACCGTTCTTGTGATCATTTTGACCCCACGGGGTGAGATCTTGCGTGGAGCCCCAGATCGAGGGAGATTAGCAGTGGTCTTGTATGTCTTCCATTTTCTAATAATTGCTCCCACAGTTGATTTCTTCACACCAAGCTGCTTACCTATTGCAGATTCAGTTTTCCCAGCCTGGTGCAGGTCTACAATTTTGTCTCTGGTCTCCTTTGACAGCTCTTTGGTCTTGGCCATAGTGGAGTTTGGAGTATGACTGTTTGAGGTTGTGGACAGGTGTCTTTTATACTGATAACGAGTTCAAAAAGGTGCCATTAATACAGGTAACGAGTGGAGGACAGAGGAGCCTCTTAAAGAAGAAGTTACAGGTCTGTGAGAGCCAGAAATCTTGCTTGTTTGTAGGTGACCAAATACTTATTTTACAGAGGAATTTACCAATTAATTCATTAAAAATCCTACAATGTGATTTCCTGGATTTTTTTTTCTCATTCTGTCTCTCATAGTTGAGGTATACCTATGATAAAAATGACAGGCCTCTCTCATCTTTTTAAATGGGAGAACTTGCACAATTGGTGGCTGACTGAATACTTTTTTGCCCCACTGTATATAAACAGCTGGTTCTGATATTAGATCAGTGACCACCTCCACTTCACACTATCCGAACATTTTACCAGTCATGTAGTATATCAGCACTACTTCAACTTATGTATGGTGATTGTTTATTGGAAAACACTATTTTCTCGCTGTGTGTGGGTAAAATACAGCAATTAAATTTAGAGGTTAGCTGGTTGCACACACATGTACACACAACCCCACACACAGACATCATTAGGTCTTACTGGGAATCTTGAAAGGTTTTGAGACTTTTGGCACACGCCCACCAGGCCCGTTTTTTGGAGTGAATAAAGCAATTGCAGGCTGCTGAGATGAAAGGCTTCATGCTGCGAGAACAGCGCTGCATGTGGGGTTTTATGTCCATGACAGCAGCATCCTAACAAGTTCAACATTTCCTAAAAATTCTAAATATTTTCAGCTTAAAGAGCCTGAAAGCTACACAATTAAGGGTGCACCAATCTACTGAAGCTTGTTTGTACAAGTTGTTTACTGGGTAAGAGGTCTTTCTAGCACAGATTTGAACAAAGGGGTGTACAGATGTGCAGAATGTATGGAAAGAGAAGCTATGCTATGATTGACAAGAGTGGCTAGATGCTCATATTGGTAAGAAAAAGTTCTAAGATCAGTCAGGGTTTTTGGTGCTATAGAAATGTATAATCTCATAAATCTCAAAAATGTTTTGAAAGTCAACAATTATCATGCACTGCTTATTTTTGTGTTTTCACCGTGCTTATATTTTTTCCTGGTGTACAAGCAGGGTTTTAATTGGTCTTCATTAGCTGTCTTTGTTTGACCTGGTTTATTTAATTCAGGTCAATAAAGTCCTGTTCTACTTACTGCTGCACTTCCCCTTAAAAAGTAGAATAAATAAGGATTGGGGTTTAATTGCCAAAGACCATAAACATTTCTCTCATATCGTGCACCTTAAGTCTCTCCTGATTTAAGAGCTGCTGTTGTGCAGCAGCCCCATGGCTGCCTTGTTTACACCAGAGAGTAGCTATCCCGCTAAAATCAGCTAGCATGGTGGTTGGAAAGAAAGGCTATTCCCTCTGTAATCTGGAGAAGGACACAGAGGATGCAGAGATGAAGGAGGGTAGCTGGTTCCAGATTTGGGGAGAAAATAAGTTGCCTCACACCACCCTCATCATTGGGAACGTAGGATCACTTGCTTATATTGGACGAGCTAACAGCGTTATCTAGAAGTCAAACTGAATATCTGGAGTGTGGTTTAATGTGCTTTACAGAGACATGGCTGCATGTACCTGAGAACGTTTCCTCTGAGGGCTTCAAGACTGTTCGAGTCAAAAGGCATAGCACCAAGAGCTTCATCATGTGTTCATCGTGAGTCTGAGTCTTCACCATGAGCCTGTCTTCATCATGTCCTCATCATGAGCTGGAGTCTTCATCATGTCTTCACCATGAGCTTCAGAGCGTCTCTCTGCTGGTGAGGATGCCCTGCTTTGTTCCTGTCATTTCTCAAAAAATACTGTTGTTTTATTTATGAGTTTTCGTCCTGTCCCTTTGTTGTCTTGTGCCTCCCTGTTTTATGTTGAAGATTAATTCCCCCTCTCGTTTCAGGTCTCTCTGCTCCCCCACCGTGTGTCTCCCTCTTTCGTGATTGTATACCCCACCCTGATTGTTTCCACCTGTGTCTCCTCACCTTGTTTATATATTCTACTCGTGTCCCCTGTTCCAGTTCCAGTTCGTCATACGTGAACGTCCGACATCTAGTTCCAGGCTCATGTATACTCCTAGACCCTTGTCTCAGTTACGTTTTTTCCCTCAAATGAGTGGCTTTTGTTTCGTAGTATTTAGTTCAGGTTTTTTCCCTCGAAAGAGTGTTTTTTGTTTGTGAAACCCATTGTACTGAGATCAATCCAGTAAAAGGACTTTTCCTGAAACCCCTTTGTCTCCCAGTCTTGCATTTGGGTTCATGCCTGTAAGTTCGCCCCTTGACAGTTCCTATGCCTAAGACACTGTGTCCCAGTGGCTACACAGACTTGTATTGCATACTTTTACCTCAAACTATATTTGTATATATTGTATTTATATTATATAAATATTCAGTAATAGTGTTCTAATATAGTGCAACTGTCACGAAAATGAAATTCCCCCTGGGATGAATGTGTTGATTTGTTTTTCAATCCTTGTAAAGATATTACACACACAGTGTTGGCCTTTAAGTGATAAGATAAGAATTATATAAGAAATATTGGGAAATGTTTGTGTTGCAGCAGCATAACATTGAAAAGTAAGTAAAAGTGCATTTATTTTACCTTCAAACTAGTTATTGGAAGGCTGTGATTCACTCCAGACTGGCTGCTTCGGTTCAAAGCTTGAAACTACTGAAAAGAGAAATGTGCACAGAGAAAAATAAATGGGACTGGAATCCGGGCCGGTCACTTTTCATCGCTGTCTGTGATCCTGCGCTCCCAGAAACACTCAACCCCCTCCGAATAATCCCTCACCTGCACTCTGAGAGTTCTCTACATGCATCAATGGAGGGCTCTCGTGGCTCCGTCCTAAGGGGACATTGGCACATCCAGCATCGCCCTAAGGCTTGGGTAATGGCCTACTTCAGCCTGTACAACTTCATGTAGTGACACTCCTGCTCTGATTCTTTTTGATGAAGCCAAGACTTGACCTGGGGACAGCACACACTGTCTCCCTCCTCCCCCTCTCCACGGGACTTGAGTGTTGACAGCTTTGCTCTTACTTGCCTGCTCATTAATACTGATGGACTTTTAATCAGAAAGCTAATTGCTTCCCTACTCTCTGAGCGCAGGAGCCCTATTGAAGTGGGTAAACATTTACCTCAGGAATCAACAGAATACACAACAGTTGTTCTTTATCAAGCATAATTCATTACTCCGAAAGTACAGAGAACCTGGGAGCCCAATTAAAAAAGTAACAGCAGCAGTCGGGTTGGTAACTCAATCCAGAGCTGGCGTGTCCTCAGAGGAAGGAGAGGGTTTGTATCAGTGCTTGTCAGTTTTAATTGCATATGGTTAATTCATGTGATTAATGTGTATTTCAGAAGATAACAGATTAAATAGTATTCAATTTGTGCTCTGATCTCTAAATGTTTAGATAATGTCGAGCTAGAGAAGTACTAAGAAGTACAGCATCCTTAAATACTATATCAACTACAAAAACGTTCCTAACCTTTGTTTTCTGTTCATATTTTGGACCATTTGGTACTGCTTGGGTTGAATTGACCTGGGATTTGATTTGAAAACTAATACAAAAGAATACACACATATGATGTCTTTATCTCATTTTCTAACTATATGTCTGCTAAATGACATATAACAATGGAAGTGTCACACATTTTCTGCCAGAAAGTCATATTTACACAAAATCCACAACCACCATCTGTCTGGGTTTCCTGTTTTATTTTGAAATGTATTTACATTCTGCTTTTCTGTCAGTATTTGACAGATTTTCCTTACTTGGTTGTTAAAGAATGCTGCTATGTTTTGCGTTTTCATGCCATGATTTTAATCCTGAAAAAAGAACCCTTCTTCCTCCTCCAACTGACAGAAGGATTCGACAAAGACTGAAAGAGAACCAAAACCTAAATATATGCAGGACTCACCACAAGACAAGACACAGCTGGGGGGGCCACAGGTGAACAGAATCAGGTAATCAAACAGAAGGGAGTGCACAGAGACAGAAAGTATAAACAGACATAATCACTGGGATATTGCGACCATAAGACTTGATGTTCCATTTAGTTTCATCATTTTAAACTGATTTCTGAACTGATTTTCATGGTTTAAAGGATGTAAATATCTAGGGGGCATTTTAACATGTGTAGCACATAAAAACTTCCAATTTGTACAATTAGTATAAGTTGCAATTTTGGTGTGGTTTGGAGGATGCTCAATCTATTTCACACATTTTTAGGATCAATACATAGTATGCAATACACAAATATGGCCACTTTCTGGTTAAAACTGCCATTTTTAAACTGAATATTGCAAAAATGGATTCAGCATGCTCAATAACCCCCAAAACCACTCCAAAATTGTCCACATCAGCCAAGCCATTGTTAGCTATTGTCTGCATATGCTAATTAGACAATTTATGCTAATTGTGCTAATTGCCCAACATATGCAAGTCTGCATCCATCAGTTTCTGTGTGCTGGGGACCTGTTCTATTCATTTCTAACATAAAACTTTGGGGTACTCAACATTTCCGGATTCACAATAGGACTCTGAGCTAGCAAATAGACAATAGTCAACATGCCAAAGCGTCTTTGGGCCCAAGAGAAGATTATATAGATTTCTATGGATGAAATGTCAGCTAAATATCAGCTAATCTATATTTAATGCATTTTTTGACTCACATGTTTAAGTAGTTTCAAATGTACCATTTCAAGCCTGTGTCCATAAAGGATTATGGTGATTTGCGTGTTTTAATTTGATAAAAGAAGAAACTAAATACATACAATGAACATTGTATTGCAATACAGCAACATTATATCATGATGTGAAAGTTTTTGATGTGTCCAGTAACCAACAGACCAAAAAAAAGTACTTCTAAGTTCCTGCCAGATACTCAAACTCAACAGCAAACAAGCTTGAGAGATTGTATGGTACGTTGTGGAGATCCAATTTATTCCATGTTCAGCCTGCAGAAGATAAAAGACCACAAGCTAACAATGTGTTCCTTGTCCAGAAGTGGTTGCGTTGTTTTTCTTTGTACCATTTTGCTCTCATTTCCTGCTGCTGCGAAAGCGCTGCTAGCTTTCATGCCCAGAATGATGCTTGTTCTCAGTCCTCTAATTTTGGCTGGAACACTCTCATTTTAAATTCAATTGTTCCCTTACACTCAGAAAAACATGTTGGTCTCTCTCTATCTTTATCTCTTTTTTCTGTCTGTTTCTTCAAAGGCCAGATGCAGAGACACTTAATCAGCGGGCTGACGCTGAGCAGTAATCTAAAACAGTGCTGTGTGTCTGACCTAGAACTACAAGCTAGGGTTTGCTATTTTTACTGAGGCTCTCTGAAAATGAGGTGATGGAGAAAAGAAAGAACTTCATCTCAAGCCCCCAGATGGTTTTTTTCACACGCTCTCACAGCGCTGGGACCCAACCTGTTTGGGTCGTCGCTGCTGGTTCTGATATCCTCCAGATTGGCTTGGCTCGTTTCCCAGAGGAGTTTCATGAATATCATCTACCATTCAGACAGCTGAGTAAATGCACCTTAGCAGTTGATTATCTGGTGCTGTTTATTAAAATGTTTCATCAGACATTCCAGATAGGAGATCTATTATAATGAGAACAACACTATGTCTATCTCACACAATTACACTGAAAAACTGAAACATTGACTTTAATTAAATGTATTATGTCAACAGATTTCACATAACTGTAGTAGGTTAGTTGAAAGAAATAATATTAAGTTTAAATAAATTCAACCTAATATTATTGCTTTCAACTAACCAGTTATGTGAAATTTGTCTACATACATGTGTACATTTAATTAAAGTCAACCTTTCAGTTTTTCCAGTGTATGCACACATGAAGAAGTTTGTAACAGCTCACAAAACTCCCAACTGTTGGGATTAAAGTGAGTTCATTTGTGAATAATTCAACTTGGAGCTCCTTGCTTATCTGCTTTAAGTTCTCCTGTATCTAATAACGTTATACATCCTCTCAGGCGTCACCGGTGGAGTGCTGTGCAGCTGAGGCTGAGCTCAGCAGAGTGGCCCCGTCATTAAACCACAGGCCTCCTGTATGCTGTTAAACTCTAAAGCTTCTTTTTGACTCTCACAATCTAAACTACTTCAGGATGGTGATAGATACTCACACAACTTCAATTAAGCTAATCCCCCGTATCATAGCAGCTTCCGTTTCCATTTTTAATCACCTGCAGTGAAGAAGAACAATGCAGGAAAATTACACTGAGTCTTTCAACTACCTGCAGTGAGGCTTTTAGAAAGTAACAGTGCCATTAACTTACTAGAGTCTTGTGCAGAGCTCCCTGCTGTGCCTGCTAGCATCATGACCAGCTGGCCTGATTCAGTCACTGCAGTCCTGGAAAAATAAAATCCCTGTGGGAAATACGCTTATTGTTATTAAGTACAGAGCAGGACTTAGGGTGTGGTTAGCTTGGCTCATCATAATGACTGAAAGCAGTGTAGAAAGAGCTGGCCTGACTGTCAAATACCAACAACACGTCTAAAGCTCACTGATTGGGGTTTTAGCGGTTATTATGGGACTATTTCTTGATGAACTTTTTGTGTGTAGTCTTTAGAAACAAAAATAAATATATCTTGCTTCCCTGTTCAAAGGGGAGTGGCTTATCAAGCCACACCTGAGAGCTGGAGGTAGGTAATCAAGCAGTAAATCACCTGTGAGTGGAGGAAGATATCTCAACTGCAGACAGAGAACAAGAAGTGTGATGCAGCTCTTAAACCCAGTTGGGTTCTTTGGGACTTGTTTTTTGAAGATCAATGAACCCATGAGATGGTTGAGTAAACCATTTCACCTTTAACATCACAACCTGCATTTATCTGTGATCTTCTGTGGTTCTGTCTCGTTACACAATTCTCACCTACACTCAAACCTGCGCCCACACACTAAGCACTCTGAAGCGGTTGGACTGAACTTTACATTCTTGCACACCCATATCCACTTGAACTGCACTCTGAATTTGAACTGGACTGTTTTCAGAGTGTAAAATACAACCTTCTCACACCTATCACACATATTCACACTCATTCCCCATGGTTTGGATTGATGCTTCATCTGTGATTTAATTAACTTATTTATGTTTTGATATTTAAATTGATGTATTTGGTTTTTCTATCTTTGGGTTGACCTTTTTTATAAATGGGACTGTGATTTTTAATTTTTTTGTGATTTGTTGATTATTATTTTGGTTGAAATACAGACATTTCACTTTTATAACAAATTGATTTATAAGCAGATTTATGTTATACCTTCTGTAGCTAGGTCACTGAGCTATCCCTCCATTTGTTTATTAAAATTAACCTTTTATTTTTGATAGAGAAAACTAAATTCTCAATTTCAAAAGCAGAATAGGGGGGTGGGGACCCCACTCTCCTACACAACTACAGACCTATCTCAAATGATGTGTCCTAAATAAAGTACTGGAATCAATGGTCAATCAACAACTAAGGACTTTTTATCAACAAATAATATTTAATCTGACTCTCAATCTAGTTTTAGGAGAAAACACAGCACTGCAACAGCAGCCTTACAAGTAGCAGATTATTTTATAATATTTTATTTCTATCAACCTTGAATATTTCCACTGTAAAAACTGCGTTGCTGATTTTCAGTCACACAGCGAGTTGTTCCTTTCCTGCAGCTCGAAAGTATGCTCATTAAGGTGTGATGGGTTGTAAACCAAAAAGGCAATTAAATCTATTTTTATCCCAACTTGCAAAAGCATTGAGAACTTGTTTCTGTTATACTAAGAAACTTTGCTCTGTTAAACACAATGGCCCAGGAGCGTTCCAAAACCCTGCGTTCCCTTTTAAAGGTCTCCCATTATGCTATAATTGAACAATATATTGTAGGGCCATATCTATACAAAACATGTCTGTGAAGTGTTTTGCTCAAAATACCAAACAGATCCCCCATTGTAGCATGCCTCATCCCCCTCTATTTCAGCCCTGTTCCTGAAGTGCTGATTCTGTGACTGTAGCTTTAAATGAACTAGCTGCTGCTGGCCACGCCCCTTTGGAGCTGCTGCTGACCACGCCCCTTTGGAGCTGCTGCTAGCCACGCCCCTTTGGAGCATCATGCAGCTCTTTGTCTGAAGAGAGAAGTTTCTAACGGAGAAACTCAGCTAAACGCTGCCGTGATTAAACCCCATATTATGTTCCAAACCACATCCAGCATTATTTCTGAAACACTTCTCAGTGTTTACCACTAGAGACATTTTATGTATTATATATACAACAACTCTAAGTCCCTCCTGCAGACATCCTGCTGAATACACAGACACACAGAGGTGCTGCGGAGGGGATTCAGCTCACTACTGTATATTGAGGACGATAGGTTGGGATGTGTCACGTGGGCGGGACGTTGCAAGGAGTTCAATGTAAAGCCAGCCCACATTTTGGTTATGATGTCATATCAGCAGCAAATCTGGATTAGCTGGTTTGTACCCCCGTTTTTAGAGATGTGGGTAAGGAGGAGAAAAGAGGGTTGTATTTCTGACACTTTGTGAGTCTCCTTACACACCGGGGGCACATACGTATCTATAAAAGACAGCAAAAACTGCATTTTGCATGATAGCGGACCTTAAGTGCAACAGCAGACTGTTTGAATTTGTATCAACTGCTTCCAGAGTAGAGCACCGAGCATATTGCTGGATAATACAACTTTATTAGGAGAGATCTGGATTGTCCTCTTTGGTCCAGGTCACAGCTGCTCTCTCCTCTTACAGTATAGAGGGCGCCCTGGGATTGGTGATGGAGACCACAGGTTTCAGGCTGACCCTTCTCATGCAGAACAAGCAGAAAGCCTTCCTCTCTACATGCTCACAAACACAAAGGCTGAGCACTATTTGAGTTCACTCACCCACTGCTAAGCCTTCGCATGGTGCGCTCTTAATGACAGCATTAAGCTGTGACTGCACATTTGCTAAAAAGCCAGTTTTTCTGGTGGCAGTGACAGCTGGATTTGCTTGATTTTTCCCAGGAGCATCTTTTTTATTTACTGTCTGATAATATTCCTGCAACTGCATGTATGAAGTCTGTTTGACATTTTCTTTCTATAAGCGTCTTTAATTTTCAATAAAAGTCTATTGTATCCTCCCATGGAAGTAAGATCTGAAGAGCGGGATAGGACCCTTGTGGTTGGATCATATTGGGCTCTTAGCTCATTTATGTTGTGCAATTTTAAGACATCTGCTGCTTATTTTCCAAATTCCAACTGCAACAGACTTTAGGCACGACGTGTTTAATGTGAACAGAACAAACAATTTTGTGTCCACTCATCTTTGAACACTTTCAGTATCAATTTTCCTGGGTTAAGGACAAACCAAGTGTTTGTTTCTGTTCCTTCCTGCATGACTGGTTTCATGCCCAACAACAGAAGGACCCTTAGACATTGCTTGACACCTGTTAATGGGGCCCTCTTATGCTACTTTCCAGGTTCATATCACTATGTAGTGTCTCTACTGGGACTTGTCCCCATACTTTACTGTTCAAAAAGGTCTTTATTTTTCTCATACTGCCTGTGCTGCAGCTCCTCTTTTCACCCTCTGTCTGAAACCAGAGCCCAGTCTGCTCTGATTGGTTAGCTGGCCGGCTCTGTTGTGATTGGTCAACCACTTAGAGATGTCCCGCCCCTTAGCCTATCACGTACTATGTGTTGGATCGTGGCGAATAGAAGCGCAAGTGTTACATAGTGATGCCGCTGAAACTGAAGTAAACAAAGGAGTCCAATGGAGGCTTTTCAGTGTGTGGGAGAGAATCTCCCTCTGGAAGGAACTTTGGGATTCTGGCCTTTGCAGACCATTTACATGCACAAAAACCAATAAAACACACTACAGGAAAGCTTGATAAGGTCTTTAATATAGTCTTTGGTGTATTTTATGTTCAAAAAGTACACATAAGACTACCAATTATAAATGTTGTGGTTGTTAGCTTAGCATTCGCCGTTTGTTGCCAGAAATGTAATTCATGCATAGCAGTCACTGCCTTATTCCTTAGCTGTTTCACTACCAGTCATTTTAAAACAAAGTAAAGAAAAAATGACGTGGCACAAAGGACAGTTAGAACATTTAACATAAATAAATAGTTCTGTGTTTTAAATATGGAAAGAGTTCTGTTTTTAAATATGCAAAAAGGTGTTTAAAAAGATGAAACATTTTAAAAGCTGTTTGTGTCGAGGCCTTAACCTAAAAGAGAAGCATCCGAGGATACCAGGGAGAGAGAGCGGGTTTATTTTTAAATAACATAAGAAATACAAATTGAGGCAGGGCCTCCCTGGGCTTTAGAACTAATGAGTACAGATGTGTAATCAATTTAAAAGGCAACAGGGAGCCGGTGTAGGGGAAACTCTGGATGAGTAGTAGGCAGGAAATATATTTGATTGATCCCAATAAAAAAGGGGGTTACATTACTCAGGTGGTAAAGGTGGTAATAACACTTTACATATTTTTGTCAGACTTGAATAGTCTGAATCTATAAACAGTTTCTCCTCCTCTGATTCAAGCCATTGATTAAACAATTGATGGAACACGTTTGTCTGAGCTGAGGCTCCAGGGAAACATTTGACCAAGATGCTTGATGTGAAAAGAAACCAAAAATATTTATTTCTGAATAAAATATAAGCGATACATTCAAACTGGCCCAAGAAAAGCATATCAATGGAAGCCAATAATTTTGGCTTGATAGCAATACCACAACAGAAACATCTGTTTTTTCGAAAACTATAGAAGAAGTGATACAGGTAATGTACATGCAATGGACTGTATTCATATAGCTTTTAGCATTTAGCATTAGCATTCATCTGTTCACACACATTCGTACAAGAACCAGTACTAATTCAAATTCCAGATTTGAATGCCAATTGTAGGTCTGTTAGCTTGGTACCAGCCCTAACCCTAACTGACGCGTTTTGTTGGAGCATCAGATTGAATTACACTGACCGCTCTTTTTAGATGTTGCAGCTTTGCAGTTTAATCTATTTTCGTTAACTCACCCATTCTACTCAGATCGAATACACTTACACCCAATCCAATCGATGATACTTACCCCTCAGGTTAGTAGTAATGAGTCCTTTCTCCTCGACATCCATTAGGAGAAAAACTTGTCCATTCTGATCACCTAACAACACAGTCAAATACTGATCATTATTCAACACTTACATTTAGGAAATCTTTCATCCTCCAAATCTTTAGACCAGAGCAACAGAATCAAAACCCAACCCTAATCTTAAGGTTTTGAATTCAGTTTAACATTTAAGATAGGGAACTGTGAACTACATCATTTTAATCTAAGTGAGCTTCATAAAATGTGAACACTCCTATTACAACAGCTATCAGGGTGGGGTTTAGAAAATCTGGACTCATCTGAAACACACTCTATTGTGTGTCATGGAACTGCCTGCAAAAACTTTGACATTCATAAAGTTTCTGCTAAAGTCTATGGGGAGCAGTGAACATTTTTGTCTTTTTGTCACCATTGAATAAATAATTGAACAATGACTCCCTGCAGTGACGGATGATGAGCAGGGAATAGAGGAGTGGGATGAGACCGCCAAATGCCTTCATTTCTGTCTCCAAATCGATATTCTGCTCATTTCTGACCTTCACTGGGATGTGCTGTGAGAGCCTTGGCATCCGACCGCTGCCCGGTTGACAGTTTGATCAAGGCTAATGAATTGAGTGTTCAGCTGAGGCCAAGTCCTGCATGCTCAGAGGCATTCTGGGACTTTCCACACTTCGACCAGAGGACTATGTGAAGCACTGCAGACTATTCGAAACATTGCACTAACCTGGGAAATAACAAATCAAGCAGTAGAACCTTTTTCCAAGTGTCGTTATTACTCACAGATTAGGAATATATGTTTTAGCTGCATTCAATTATAATTGAAATACAAACGGCTCCAATTCACTGGTCAGAATAACAGTGTGTTTTCTCTTCCACGATGAGATACAATAATACCCTTTATTGTCAAATCAAGTCTGAAATTGGACATATATTTAATACAAGAACAACAAAACAGACTTTTGACATGGCATTACAATTACTAAGGAGAGTTTGTAAGACTCTGTAGCATACATTTGACCTGGAATTGACTGTTCGTATCATATCAGGTTTGAATCGCATTGAAAAGTAAAAGTTCAAACGGCCGAAAACACTGACCATAGGAGAAACGCGCTGCAGCTTCAAAAGCGGTGCAGATATAAAAACACAAATGTAACAAAAACACATATGAAGAAACACCTTCACCAACTTAACAACACATGCGCTGCATTTTGAAAACAGTCACCAGCATAATGAAAAGCAGCAAGAAGCTCAAAACATAACAGAAATGGGGACACTAAAAAAGTGATGCACACAGCTGGGACTGTAGTGCTTGTTTGCGTTTCATAGTGCCAACAATCACTGTCCACGAAACTTAGCTAAAATGTAAGTTGTATTGGCTTATTTTAACAATGTTATCTCATGTTTCCTAACTATATTATTGCAAATTTACTGTAAGCTAGCTAGCTAACAAAGCTAGCCAAGTCATTTTAAATATACTGATAAAACACTTACAGTTATGAAACAGGTTGAATCTGCCAACAGAGACAGTGAGTCAACTTAATTATCCCTGAATGTCAACAAGCACTCGGGCCTTATTTTGATCATTTTTGAAAGGGCAAACGTTTCTCCAAATGGAAGGATTTTGGCCGTTGTAGCTCATTTATGGACTGCTACCGTAGAAAAAGATTTCTTTAGTCAAACCTTTTTGAATCTGAGAAAAAAAGGGATTGTTTTGTGCTTTAGTAGACATATCAGATTTGGTCTTTCAAGAATTGATCTTTCAAAGCAATTCTTTACTAATTAAGTTTACAGCAGGGGTCCTTTGTGAGGGAAAGGATGAATCATAGCAACAGTGCAATACAGTTTATCAAGGGTGCACTTTGTTTGAAAGAAGCTGGACTCTGAGGTGATGAATGAACCTCTTTAGCACCTTGCCCTCATTACCTTTAGGAAGAAAACATTGTGGTTGGAGGACTGTCTGCTTCAATTGTGTTATGCTGTGTTGTCACTATTAAATGATGCCTATTCTGAAGGTTCTTTCTCAAGATTATAACCTCTTAACAAATTTAAACCATGATCGATATTCTAGTGCAAATGCATGAATGATTCTCCTGAATTCTAATTGGTTCTGTTGTTGCCAACCCTCACATGCTGAACATTGCGCAGTAGGCCTTTTCAGAGTTTAAAAGAGCTACTTGAACCAAAAAACTCATTTGTTATTCAATCATCTCACACAATTTCTCAAAACTGTTTACAGTTTTACTCTCAGTCTTCTAGCGTTATTGGCAGATAATAAGAATGAATTTCTCCTCCAACTAATGTCTTTTGGAGGACATTTATTCCATGTAGTGTTGAGCAAAGCTCAGTGGAATGAGAAAATTAAATAGCACAGAAACTCACTGAAACGGTGGTTGGGAAAGTGTAGTTTTTAAATTATAATCAATGAGGCCATTGAACCACACTTAAGCCCCTGTCAAAACCTCTACCTTTTAACTGCAGACAAGTAAGTTATGCAACCTTCCATGACATCAAAGCAGTCCCCCTTGTGAAGCAGCATATTTTTGCATTAGTTATGTACAATGAAACAATTACATCCACATCCCTGCCAGTTATGGAAGATCCAGCTAAAAAAAGAATAATCATCCTATTCTTTACTGTCCTCACTTCGGCTGATGTTGGCCCTCCTTATGTCAGTGCAGCTATAACAATACACTTCATTTATACAACACCTTTCATGCTTGACGCAGCCCAAAGTGCTTTACAGAGTATGACAGAAAATCTCAATAAAAAGTGAGGAACATAATTAAAAACAATTTATAAACAAACAAAGAGTTAAATCACTGAACAATAACACAATGAAACATGAACAGTGATACTACTCATATTACAATTTCCACAAATTTGAAAGCCAAATTATAAAAGATAGTTATTGTATTTACTTTTAAAAATTCCAATGGAGGTTGCTGTTCGAAGATCCAATGGGATTCCACAGTTTGGGGCCATAAAAACAGAAAGCAGCCTCCCCAGTGTTCTTGTAATGCAATACACTGCATATGTGAGAGAAATGTATAATACTAGTAAAACAAAGTAGACTTTAATTAAATGTGTTATGTCAACAGATTTAACATAACTGTATTAGGTTAGCTGAAAACAATAATATTACGTTTAAATAAAAAATATTAGGTTTGACTTATTAGTATAAGCAGTTTAACTGCAGCATGTAAAATGTACCCACTAACTTAATGCATTCAGTTTGTGTGATTGAATAAATGTCCATTACATTTATTCAGTCATTCTATAACACAGGGTCTTATAACACAGTGGTATAGTTATAGTTTCTTCATGCCTCTCTAACATCAACACAGCACACACCTGAAACACCCCATCATCAGACTGTACTCCATCAATGCCCAATGTAAATTCAGGAATCTATTTCTCTTTTCCAGAGTGAAGGTTAGTCTGTTCCTCATGATGCTGTTCTATTACGCGCAGTACAAAAAGGTTTGAATTGCATAACGAAAATATTAATACATTCTCTACAGCAGGGGTGCCCAACCTTTTTTGAACCAAGATCCACTTTTAAAGTTGATAGTGTGTCGAGATCTACCAAGCCATAACGAAAGCCATAGCGTAGCAACAACTAATTGTGCACCTATATAATAACACAATTTTCTGACACAAAGATCAAGTTTTAACAATAATAATACATTTATTGAAGTAAATGTACGTCGTGCAAAGAATAAGCACAAGTAGGCCTAGGACTGGCCGTAACAACACAACAACATACAACCCAATTAATACAATGCCTAGTTCAAGTTGGAAAAGTGGTTCTCTACCTTAGTGGGACTTCTGGCACTGAGAGGAGGAGGCTAGTCTCTCATAGTCCGGACAGTAGGAGCTGAGTGCCAGCCGTAAGCAGGCCGCAAGGTGGTCATCAGTCATGGTGGATCTGTATTTTGACTTAATGATTTCATATGTGAAAAGGCAGACTCACACAAATATGTTGATCCAAAAAGTGCAGTCCAATTCTTTGCAGTTTGTCTGAGGTTGGGGTACTTCTCTTTCTGCATTAGATTCCAGAATTGGACATTTGTGTCAGGTCTCTTGATTTGAGCTCAATGTCATTATTTAGTGTGAGGATCTCATTCTCAATAGCACCGCTATCCAGGTTGAAGAGTGATGCCACTTTGGACGTTATACAATCCACATCTATATTTTCCCCAAATGGAAAACTGAGAAAACTGACAACAGGCTCAATGGATGCAAAGTCAATTAAGCGCCTGTCAAATTCTGACGAGATGCTTTGCACTTGATCATCATAACGTGCACTCTCAAGCTCCACACAGTCTTTGCCCTGACGCTTTGGTTCTGTGTCCATGTGTGGAAAGTTCCGCAGATCACACTGTTGCAACCTGCTTGATAGCAGCTGTAACTTGCTTTTAAAGGTGTTCACAGAGCTGATCATGTTGATGATGTGTTTGTTCTTACCCTGCAGCTCTAGATTCAAGTTATTGAGCTTGTCAGTCAGATCAGTAAGAAAGGCTAAATCCAAGAGCCACTGACTGTCTTCTAGCTGTGCATACTCAGCATGGTTTGAACGTTTCAGAAATGCTTTAATTGAAGAGGGGCAACTTGCTCTTACTAACGAAATTCCATAAAAACCTGAAAAATATCTTTAATGACATAATGAAGAATAAGGAACTTTACTCACATTATAAGGGATGGTTGTATGAGGGGCAACCCCTTTTTAAAAAACATCACTGGCATCTTTTTTCCCTTACTGACCTGTTCCAGCTGACTAACCCAAGGATTTATATTATTTTTGGATGAATTTCTACATCACCGCTTCCGTTAAATGCAAACATATGAGACGTTGCTCCCAAGAAAAACTAGAGAATTCTTATTTTCCTCAGCATCAAACTGTAAACATGTGGTGTTACCAAGCCTAAATGCACAACGTTTCCATTGCAAGACCAAAAAGGCCCACTGCAGGAAATCCCTCAGGAGAACATGTCATAATTGTATGGATGATTTTCAGGTTTCTATCTATAATTCATTCAGTTTGGTGTCTGTAATTTATTTAATTTAATTTAATTTATTTAGGTGTAGGACATCTGCATTACCATGGAAATGCCACAGATTTGAAAATTCAAATGATGAAAATTAGGTGATGTCAATTTTCGGTGATATGAACTTTCCAACATCATCTGTAACTTGTTTTAGTTTGAATAAGAAGAACTGTAGATTTGTAGATTTTGTTATTGATTCTTTTCTGAAAACAGATAGCTCATATAAGCGATTTCAAAGGGATTTTATTCTGAAACTGTACATCAGAACGTCATGTTATTTTTGGAGTGACTTTCTGTGATGGCCTTTTATCAACACCAATTGAAATGAGTCACCCAGTGGAAATGGAAAGTTCAAATTCATGATCAGATATGTCTTCATAAACATATCCTTTCGTTTTTTATCCACCTGTTGTTTCCATTCCTCTCTCCTTCGGTTCCCCTCCTCAACTCCTCCTCTCGCATCTCCTGTGGTCGAGGAGTCGAGGAGGGGGACACTGAGGAATGAGAAAGTGCTTACGAGTGCACAACACATGTGTTTCCCGCTAATACTTGTTACATACAGATGCAGCACTTATCTGACCAAACAGTCCTATTCAAAACCATAATGCACTGAAAAGATGGCCTACTGTTTAAAATAAATATATAGAACTTTATTTCAGAGTATTGTTACTTACGCTTTTACACAGCTCAGTTGAACACTCAATTTTGAACTTTGGATTCACGATGGCTAAACTGTCCCTAGTAACAAAAAGAGAACAAGAGAAGGGAAGAGGTTCAATGACAGAGCGCTGGATGACAGGGACATCAACAGAAGAAGACAGACAGGAAGTAAACACTAACAGGAACATGGTATGGGCTCTCAGTGTTACAGACTGGTTAATAGAAAAGGAAATGTGAACAGAGTTGGACAGTTACAGAAAATGAATGCAAAGATCCTAATAGGGATCAACAGTTTCCAGTGGTGGTGCGTCAATAGTGGGCGCTTGGGCGCCGCCCACCCTGACTTTTTGTCATTATATATATACGTTATATATACAACATAATTGAAATAAGAAATGTACCGTGTTTATGGGTTAAATGTGTATGGGAGACCACTGTCAAGAACCGCTAAAATGTGTCCGGACATAATATATTGCCATTCGCCTTTTCTGAGAATAGGCAGGTCGGCTACCGCCCGTGGGCGCCGATAACATGGGAGTCTATAGGAGAGCTTATACTTTTCTCAGTCATTTTAGCAAGGATAGCTTTTCATTGGGGGATGAAACTTAGATCTGTGGGCGCAAATCTTTGCGCCCACAGCCAATGGCATTGTTTCTTAGTTCAATGTGACATTCTTAGATACGCGATTGGACTATTTCGGCGAATCAGCATCGTTATCATTCCCTAACCACAAGCGTAAAGAGCAGCACCGTAGCTAGCTGAAACTTAGATTGAGTGAATATGGCGACATCGATGGCTGAGAACTCCGTGCAAGCTCTACTTAAAACACCGTTTCATCGACTATCAGATGTCGAAAAGAAGAAATTGAAAGACTTGGGACCCGAGCGTCCGGATTTAAACATTCAACAGACGACCACTGATCGCGGGAGAACCTACACTCGGACTTTCTCCTCAAACTTGTATGCTAAGCGGAATTGGTTAGCTGGTTGTACAGTGAGCAATGCCTTTTTTTGTTTCCCTTGTCTGTTATTTCAAAGTCCTGGGACTGAAACACTTTGGACTACAACCGGGAGGAAGGATCTAAAGCACTTCACACAAAAATGTAAGAAGCACGAATGTGGCCGCAGCCACCTAACCAACTGTCTTAAGCTAAACCTCTAAAAAAGTGCTATTTAAACCGTGCCGCCCAACTGCGCCCCCCCAAAAAAAATGTTCACCAGCCGCCACTGACAGTTTCACATAAATGAGTCTGCAGCCACTTCAGCATTTCTACAAGTATCCAGAGTTCTAACCACTAAACTGTTATACAACGTTTTTGGACTAACAACATTGTGGCATCACATTTACCATATTGTCTGGATGCCGTATAACATCTTCATGCATGGTGGTTGGCCTTTCACAAATCAGTACCAGCAAGCCTCTGGTGTACATGTTGACGTATTCATCAATATGGATGGATTTCATATGCATGGCTTACTTTCAGTTGCTCTCTCTTCCCTGTAGATAGCATGTTTTTTGCATGACCGAGCTTGCAGTGAAGCCTTGAGAGTGCATCAGCTCTCCGGGATGGCAGGTAACAGGCCAGGCAGCATTTACTCAGTGGTTATCTTTTGCCAAGAGAAAATTGAAATAGATGTGAGATGATGTTTGTGCTGACTGAACCTTTAACCTGTATTAGCTTTTTGTGATGGCAGGAATGAGTAAAATGATTACATTGAGGAGTAAGAGGAGAACTGTGTTAGGGATGGCAATGAACTGCTTATATTCATGTAAACAAACCCATATACTATATAAGTTCGGATATAATTTGGTTCTGCTTATTGAGTTTGGTTCCAAAAATAGGTCACATGCCAATTTCACAAAAGAAAACCTATTTGTAAAATGTAAATTCATATTTACATATTACCTCATACACTTCAATTTGGTTGCTGTTATTGAATGAAAAGATAAAAAAACCCTCTGCATTGTTTTTGCATTCACATTGTAGTTCTAAGTGATGCAATTTGAAAATGTACAACTCCCTGCGGTGTGAGCTTAAGGCTAATATTTGGCTTGATGACGTTTGCTAGTCTTATTTAGTCACTTTAGCCATTTCCTGTTCACCAGTGGGGTATTTACTGTCATATTTTAGGTTGTAGAACAAAAAACATGAACATTTCTTATTTTAAGCACTGTATTTCAAGGTTTTGTTTCAATGATGTTGGCAACAATCCACAAGTTTGGAGGGTACATAAACTGGTCTATCAGTGATGTGACTGATGGACGAGAAGAGGTATACCTTTCCATCAGTCTGCCTGTTATTCTCTCTGGCCCCAGCACTGACTCCCTTACTGCACAACATCAACACCCTCTCTAACAATTCATCAAGTCTCAGACAGTTGACAAAGTCCAGCTTGCTGAGGCCGGCGGTGGCTGATGAAAAACGAGGTGATAAAAAGCTCTGCCAGGAAAGTGGGTCAGCCTGCGCCTGAACACAGAGGTTAGTGCATCTGATGGTTTAGGCTGCTGATAGGCCTCATAATTAATGAACCTATCTTCTTTATGCTGTGTGAGAGATTTAAACAGCACAGTAATCCCTCTATAAATGTTGCAGCTGCAGTGCTTTACCTCCAACCTCACATATCACAGTGCTCAAACTGCTGCTGCACGGTTTCAACTAATAAGTCATCTGAACGTCAGAGAAATGACCTTTTCATTTGCTTTGCCTTTTATGAAAAACATTGGTGTGATTTGCAGGGAGAAATAATGATCGTTTCTTAATGCATTCGTAATTTGAATATGTAAGTTACCTTTTAAATCTTAAAATAAACAGCAGTTGCTGTTCTGTTCCACATCCGGGAAATATTGTACTGTGTTTTAAAAGAACACAAATGTGTAATAATTAGAGCTGTCAATGTGACAGGTTTATTGCCTGCTACTAGTAGCGGGAGAGAAAGTTCATAGCTGGTTATTATAGCATTTGTTAAGGGGAAAATGATTATATATATGGTAGTGTAGTTGAATTGTAGGATGTTTGGAAAGTATGAGAAGGTATTCTGTCTGTGTTTGTTTGTGTTAGTTTTGGAGACGTTGTGATCTGGCCTTGATCTGGGAGCTGGTGATCGATTGGTCTTGTCTCTGCCGACATATCTGGGGGGTTTAGCGGCACTTTCCTCGGGTAAAGTTACCGCAAGTGAAACTTAGACTGCCTTATTTCAAGTGTGGCGAATGTTTACTATGAATTCCATGGAAGTGAAGAGGCAGAAAACGAGGAGGAATCAGCACAAGCTACTTTTATGCAGTGACTAGAGACCAGTGTACATCAGTAAGAACCATCACTACCTTGCTCAACTGCCCTGATTGGCTTCAGGTGTGGTGAAATGGAGGAAAAGCCTTCTGTTGAACCATGCTCCAGTTTGATGAATAGTGACATGAGTGTGAGATGGCGGACGAGGTCACCACTGTAGGAACAGATAGAGCTCCCAGTATGATTGCAGCAGAGAGAATATGCCCTGTGTGGTGCATATTACACATTTTAGTTATACACATTATATTATATCACTGCGGCTCTCCGGTACAGCTGCTTTGTCGATGCTATAGCTACTTGTCATAAAAAAGTTTGGCTGATAATTCAGAAAACCTGTTAAAGTGAAGTAAAAAAATGATTTCTCTCACCATTTGTCATGCATTTCTTTTTTACACCACAGGTATTTGTTTTTAACTCCATCCAAAATACAAGTAATTAAGTGAAGTATTAAAGTAATTGGTATTAAAATGTGTGATTGACCTAATTAATGACCAATTACTATTCAATTAACGCTATCACCACGGATGATATTACATCAGGTTTTTGCCCTGCTGTCATCATCCAATAAAAGGGACAACAAAGCAAAACATAAATGTAACCCTGCTCAAAAGTACAAATAAATGTCCATCTGTTTAGGGATATAGCTGAGACTTTTTTTCAAATGAAACTGCACGTTTGGGAACTATTTTTAAGCTACAATTTTTTGTACAATCTGTAGAGTGACAGTTGACAGGAATATGAATACAGTACCTGCCCTCTAACTGCTGCTCTGTGACACACAAGAGAAGAGGAACTATAGTGTATTATTTTGCACTGAAATGAGAGGTGAGATAAAAGCATGTCACTGCCTGGCGAAAAAACAGCCTCGCCAACTTTGTATTGTGTGTGCTGCACGTCAAACAACTAAAAGATATAAGATTCAGATGGAGACAGTAAAATAAAATATCTGTGCCACTTCAGCACACACTGAAAAAACTGACACTTTAATGAAATGTATTATGTCAACAGATTTCACATAACTGTACTAGGTTAGTTGAAATCAGTAATGTTTCACAGCTGAACTGTGATGCTTCTAAGGTTAACATCAATCTTCAAAGTAAACAGTTGTAGTGTTGAAAGAGTAGTGACTCTCTGCATTAAAATATAAAACACTGACAAGGCAAGGAAACAGCAGTTTAAGTGTTAGCCTGCGGCCTGCCACTTGTCCACCGGCAGACTGACAGGACATTGACCCCCTGTTGATTTGAATTTAACTCGATATCGACGCCAATCATCGATTTCCAATAATTTTATGTAATTGTTTGCCCGACTGAACACGTAATTGGGCTCCTTTTAGATTAATATATGCATGGTACTCTTAATTTTTTGATGTGATTGACGAAAACCTCATGCCAATTAGTTCACACAAAGAGGGGCGGGGCCATGAAGTAGAGGGAAGTACCTGGATGGCTTGCTGGCATCTATGGCAATTCTGAACTCTTGTTATTTTCCTGAAATGTATAATTGCATCAATAACTGTGCAATTTGAAGTGAATAGCAGGAACTAGAGGCGATAACATCATGTATATACAATACATTTTATAAAAGACCAAACATCAAATCTTACGTCTTAACCTTTTTAGATGTATAAAGCTTGAGAAAACCTCAATTAATAGTCAGTTAGAGATAGTTTTAGGTAGCAGTCCCGTGGATTCTCAGCAGCCGTTAATCACTTTTCCAGCTGAAACATTTAGCTCGGCGCAGAAGGATTTCCAGCTGCTCGCTCAGGCAGCTGTGGTCAGCTAATGACCTCATTTGGGTGTAATTACAGCTGGGACAAATGAGCTAAGTACAAATTCAGAGTTAAACACGCCGTTTTTTGTCTGTCAATCCCATTAAATTCTCAGTCATTGATCTGCCACTCCTTAGAACTGCAAGGACTGACGGATCAACTGAAGGGACTGATAAGTAGGATGACCTTATCTCAGCCTTTTAAACAAAAAAGTAAACAACAGAATCACATGGATTTTCTTAACTTGAGTGTTTGGGCACACACAGAGAAGGTGGTGTTCCTTCTAGGCTGATTTGAAAGCTCCTGTGTAAAATAACAGTGGAAGACAGCAATAAAGACAATCCCCAAAGCTGTCTCCTCCATGGACCGTGTTTCCTCTCACCTTTGCTGTCACTGGTCTTGTTTATTGCACCGCTTTCTCCGGAGTCTGAGGCCATAAAGTGCCAGGGGAGACAGAGAGGCTTAGGGTGCTGAATTATCCAGGAGAAAGGCCGATCTGGAGCAGGCAGGCAGGTTGATCGCTGCGCTGTCTCTGGGTCAGCTTCAGCCTCCGGGGCATTGTGTGTGATTATTTGTGCCACAGCATGGATTTACTGTCAGACACACAACCACAGATAAGTAATTGCAGAACCAGGCACACACACATACACACGCACCTGAACCAAATCATTTAAGGTATAATCTAGGAGATGATTTTATCTGAATGAATATGCAGTGAGCTCTCCATCACTGAATGTTATCATACTAGCAGTTCATCATGCAGGGAAGCTCTTACACTCAGTATTACTAAAATAATGTCTGGAAAGTGAATTTCAAAAATACATATGCAGCTACAATCGTGCTTTGATTTGAATTAAGGCATTACGAAAGGAACTAGGAAGGCTGAACAAGCCAAGAAAAGATATGAACTTAAAAAATTTGAAATTTACATCAACTTTAAAACAGAGCTGTAATCTTAGGCTTGTACTGATAAATGTGCTGGTCGTCATATGTGCTTTGACAGAGACGGGGACAGACTATTTGCTAAATCAGACCTAATTCACTTAATAATGATGTATTTGTATGCATGGTCGTAGTTTAATAAAGACATAGTAATAATAAGCTTCATCAATGAGTGTTCAATAACACCGAAACTACGGTGGTCAACAGGTTCAAATGTGTTCCAATGGACCAAACCGTTTCCATTAGGAGATACGAGCTGCTGTTTCAGAAACTATGCAAATATAAAACGCTGGGCCGTTGCAGCACGTTTGCACCTGTCGGACACCGTAGATAATTGTATGTCCACATGGAAAATGTGTGTAAATCGAAATGTGCAAAGAACAAACTTTTGAAAGTTTGGATCTTAAAGTTTTAACCCTTTTTTTTTGTTGTTGCTATCCTGCAAACTGAAACATTGACTTTCTTTTATTGAAAGCAATAATATTTAGTTTAAATAGGTTCAACTTATATATTAATATTATTGCTTTCAATTAACCTCATACAGTTATGTGACATTTGTCGACATATTACATTTAATTAAAGTCAACATTTCACTTTCTTCAGTGTCTGCTTTACTGAAACAAAGATGGCTAAAGTGCAGAAACTGAAACATTAACTTTAATTAAATGTAATATGTCAACAGATTTCACATAGCTGGACTGGTAAGCAATTTTATTAAGTTTAAATAAACAAGATTAGGATCAACTTAATGTCATTGCTTTCAACTAACCCAATACAGTTTGGAATTTGTTGAAATAATACATTTAACTAAAGTCAACGTTTCATGTGTCCAGCAGACTTACATCAGGGAGTGAATTACATTTGGACAAATTAGAAACACATCCTGAAATAAAATGGAAATGCACAATGCCAGATAAAGAGAGAGCAGTAAGATCTTTTTCAGTATAACGAAATGAAGCTTTTAAATATCATCATCTGCACAGTCTCTCGAATGCCTCCAATGAATCTTTCATAAAAGTATTTTGGAGCAGATGAGTGACACCTGCCACATCTGTCGCAGTGCTCATTAACACCAGCAATAGAAGCAGCCATCTGCTCCCAGTGAATGAAGGTGCAGCACGCTGAAGCGGCTCCCACCTGCAGACCTCTCATACCCCCCCACCCTCAATGCAGTGCAGAGCATGTGTGGTTTATGGAGAAAAGGTCAGAGCAAGATTTAATGCTCCTCATTAACAGAGTGATTGCTGCTGAGAAACACAGATTTTAAACTATCGAGGGAATCCACTATCCATATTGATGCTGTTGAATACAATTGTGTAGTATAGCTTTTTCCTTTTCTGGAAGTTTCATTTACGGGAGCCTGTTGTACTGTTTTCATTTTTATTATTATTATTATCGTCATCATCATTATAATGATGATGACGATAATAATAATAATAATAATAATAAGCATAACAATAACAATAATAAGCACAATAATAATAATAATAATAATAATAATAATAATAATAATAATAATAATAATAATAATAATAATAAGCATAATAAGCATAATAATAATAATAAAGCAATCAGAGAGATTATTATTATTATCATATTTGGGTTTCATTTTTTATAATAATAATAATAATAATAATAATAATAATAATAATAATAATAATAATAATAATAATAATAATAATAATAATAATAAAGCAATCAGAAAGATTATTATTATCATATTTGGGTTTCATTTTTTAATTTGTATTTTCGTTGGTCTGTTCATTTATTTTATTTTTTCATTTTTTATATTGTTTCGCATTTATTGGATCTGTCTTCCTTTATTTAACTGAGGGATCATTACTTATTTATTGTCTTTTGTTCTTTATTATCGTTTAACCTGCTGTGTCCCTTACACTGTCAAACTGTTAGATCATGTTGCTATTCTGCATTTGAAATTCATATTCAGTTTTAATTGTAATGGGTGCCATGATAAAGCACTTGAGCTGCACCTGGTGTATGAACAGTTCTATACAAATAAAGCTTTTTTATAAAATGAAGTATTACTTACTGTATTCCTCAACATTCTAAAGCGCGAGGAACATTTAAAGTAATTAGATTACAGTCAGATTCTCTTCCCTCGTAGAGATGTTGGCTGGATACAAAGAGGTGTGTTACAGATCCTCCATTATGATCCTCCAGCTAGTGTGTAACAGATTGTTGAGTTTAACCAGGAACACAACTCAACATAATCCAGCCCTAACAGCAGCAGTAATAGCTAAATCAATATTGAATTTTAACTTAATCTCCTGTGTTCTGGACACACATCATAGTCATTCATGTAGATTATTACGAGAGGACAGGAGGGTGAGCGATCATTTCCTTTCACTTTCAATTTTATTTCAAACATTGGTAATGAAGTGATATATTTTTCACTGTTGTCCACGTTTTTAAAGCCTGTATGAAACAACAACAGAAATGAACCAGGCAAAATAGATGCGCTCATAATAGACCATCAACACAAAAGGTTACTTAACGACCAGAGTTGGGGGGGTTACTTTAAAAAATACAATAACTAGTTACATGTCAAAAATATATCAGTAACCTAATATGAGTATCAAAATATACAATAATGTAACCTGATTACTTTACATAACTTTTGGATTACCTCAATAGGGCGTTGGCCTGGGAACTGGAAGGTCACCAGTTCAAGTCCCCGAAAGACCAAGTGCCACCGTGGTGTCCCTGAGCAAGACACTGGTTACCTACACTGCTCCCCGGGCGCCGTACATAATGGCAGCCCACTGCTCCTAACACTAGGATGGGTCAAATGCAGAGACCGCATTTCGTTGTCCTAGTACTTGTACTCTGTGCAATGACAATAAAGTTGAATCTTCATCTCTTCATCTTCATATCAAATGCAATGCAAAGTAAGATATTTTTTACTGAAGTTTTTCGTAACAAGGTAACCTTAGAAAATGAGAAACCAAGATATTTCATATCAAACATGTAGTAACTGTTATAGTTCACAGATGCTGTATAAGCTTAATAAATAAATCAAAACCATAAACATAGTATTTTATTTAACCCTCTGAGACCGAGACCTGTGGGAGCGTATACGCGTATAACTTCTCAGCAGTTTGAGTTTGTTTCCTCTTAAACTAGAGAAACAGCGCTAAACAGCGATATCAAGATTGTCATTGTGAGCCGTCTACTTGCGTTGCTAAAATGGATGCGTAAAGTTTGAAAAGATGAGGATAGTTTCAACTTTTTTCCTGATGCTTTGCTTATCGTTTTCAGAGTGTTTTATCGCTTTATTCTCATCCACCATCTCTGTTGGTGACGTATAGAGTGCAGGAGTCACGTTTCTGAATCGGACTATCCAATTAGAAGCCTTCAAAGCCAGTCGGAGTTAATGATTTAGAGGGTTGGTGTAAATAACTACCAACAACTGGATCCTCCACAAGGAAATGTGAACTGTGAGACACAATACTCCTATGAATACCCCATTCTAGTTCAAAGCATGCCAGGTGTCCCTTTGTGTGACTGTGGACAGGGACTGCCATAATCCACATCATGTTTAGACATAAAAATAAAAAAAGTCCATTGACACTTCATGAGAATGGGCCTAAGTCATGAACAGAAGAGGTCAGAAGCCTCTAATCACTTCTGGCACAATCCCAACAAATGTGAGCAACTTTCCGAGTTGAATGTTTGTTACAAAATGATGGTTAGTAGTTCTGTTTCATAAAATAAGTAAAGAATTCAAGGTGCGTTTTTGATTTTTTTTTGTTTTATGGGAGGAAATCCCCTGTTATAGTGTATAGAAGTCTTTAATGAGTGACATATAACATAACCTGAGGTTCTGCGGATTTCTGGGATGTGTAAAACTTGATTATGCTGTAAAAAATGGATAATTTACAAGGCAGAAAACTAAAATATACAAATGTCCTAATGTGGGTTTCAGAGGGTTAATGAATCAGGTGTCCACCTACTGCATTAATAAATGAAATGTATTTAAATGAAAGTATCCTAAATATAAACCATAAAGCAACTTAATTCAGTACCTCTACCTATATCGATCTTTATTTCCAAATGTATTGTAACACTTTTATCCTGCTAGTAATCTCTATTTTTAGTTTGGTCTTTTTTTTGTGTGTTGTAATCGAATACAGTTAACTTTTTTTTAAAACCTGATTATGTAATCTTGTTACATGTAATCTGTTACTCCAGTGCAGTGCAAGTGCAGTCAGATTTGATTTAACTAAGCTAGCTTAACATTAATATTAAATTGAACCTAATATTTTTAATTTAAACGTATTTTGTACTGCTTTCACCAACCTAATACAGTTATGTGAAATCTGTTGACTTAATACATGTGATTAAAGCCAACGTTTCAGTTTTTTTATGCAGGAAAACATAGGACCTGATTTCTACTGACAGCCTTCTCACAGTCCAAGGTGTTGGCAGGCTGTCCTAAACACAGTTCTTTAGCTCAGCACCGTGACGAGCATCTGAGTGGATCCTCCTCACTCTGTGGTTTTCAGCTCCAAGGACAGCAGCACATTGAAACACACTTTATCATGTAAAACATTTGGCAGATATAATGTGGTTAGTATTACACACTCCTCCTCTGTGGTTTTAAGGCAGTGATAAAAGAGCCTGTACCCGGTGCTGGCTCCATCTCTGCTGGGCCTTTGAACTGCCATCCTCCCCGCAGAGCTTTGGAACCAGTGGGCGGGCTAAACCTCAAGAGTCCCCCGCTGCTCTTTCACAAACTTGGCATCTTATCCCTGGTAGCACGACACAGTTATTTCTTGCTTAAAATGGCTTAGGGCTGACTCCCTGTCCCCACCCTACTCAATCCTCCCAACGTGGGGACTTCCTATTGTTTGCCACCAATGGAGCTTATGTTTAGCTACAACAGCTGAAGAATGCTGGAGCAACCTACACCAGGAAATTCAGGGGAGGAGAAGGAGACATTAAGTAGGCTATTTTAATACACTGAACCGACGTAAAACACTGATGTCGGTGGAGCAGAATGTTGTGACGCCTCACGTTGCTGCATCTAGGCTAGGTCGCACTTGAACACACCACAGGACTACCTCTAAAGGTCAATCAGGTAAAAACTGACACATTGACTTTGATAAATGTATTATGTCAACAGATTTCACAAAACTGTATTAGGTTAGTTAATAGCAATTATATTAAGTTTGAATACAACATATTAGGTTCAACTTAATATAATTGCTTTCAACTAACCTAATACAGTTGGCTCTACTGGCAATACTTCTAACTTATTTTGAGTGGGAGTTTAAAATCCCCCTCTGACAATGACTGTAGGTGTTTTCACTGCTACAAGTCAATTTAAGTTCACAGTGTGAGCGTAAACTCAAGAGTCCAAACACTTTGAGCTTCTTATGCGGCCACACAGTTAATGAACAAAGAGAAAAGAGTTGGAGATTCTGAAAGACAACTGAGTAAGATAATGCATACTAAGTCATAGTTACATCAGTTTTTTAAAGTTTAACATTCTAAAAACAGCCTAGAAATGAATCCTAATGACTATTTTCTTTACCAATTACAGAACACATTGCAAACAGTAAATGCATCATCCAAATGATTGACACTGAAACACTGTCACAAAAACTCTGAATGAACCCAGTAGATTGTTTAATTCACACACACACACACACACACACACACACACACACACACACACACACACACACACACACACACACACACACACACACACACACACACACACACACACACACACACACTAAGAATTATAAGGTGATTGACTTCACATCTACATCCAGTGTTAATTTGGAGCTCACCGTTTTAATTTGTCAAATGCTTTCGTTTATGACCAAATACCAACAGGAATGACATTGCCACAGCCTCACCTGGGCTTTGTGTTTAGTTTTACTTTGCAAATATTACAGGGAAAATCTAAGATAGTGAACATTAAACATGCTAAACATAAAAACTAAAATGCATTAGCTTGAACTCCTATAACAACTCTGCCTAAATCTGGCCTCTCAGAGCAGCTATATATGGCTGTTACCTGCCATGTTTTGTTTGTGTCTGTCTTTCTCCCCCTCTCCCTCTAATTCTCCCCCCGCAGGTGCAGCCTTTCTCTCAGGTGACCCCAATCCCCAATCACAGCCTGCATAAAGGCCTGAGGAAGGCTGCAGTACCCCCCACCCCCCTCCCTTCTCCTCTGGGCTGCATGTGTGACTAGTGCAGCATGTGTTTGGAGATTTGCTCCATCGTGTCTTTTCATTTTGTATACTTTTGTCACTTTCTTTTATAAGGAAGTTCTTATTTTGCCTTACGTTTGTTGTGCAACTTGGTTAGTGAGCCCTCTTTATTTTGTTTTTATTAACACATTATCTTAAGGTTTTACAAATCAGTTTTTCTCCCTTTTATTTTATGTTATTAATTCCCTTTGTACCCCTAAGGGAATGTAACAATGGCTGTTAGCCATTAAGGATTTCTGTCCGGTTTTAGGGGCTAAACTATCAAATTGCTATTGCCCGTATTTATAAAGTTCATACTGTCAGGGTTTGGGGAAATAGGGCCCAAGTGCAGCAAAAAGGGAGGCAGGTATGGGTACAAACAAAAGGCGAGCTTTATTCCAAAGCTGTTTTACAAAAATACAAAGTTAGGAAAAATCCAGGACATGAAAAACACTTGACTTGAACACATGAAAGACGAAAGGGAAATCCAAGACATGAAAAGCACTTGACTTGATACATGAAAGAAGACAACGAACTGACAGAGAACACAAGGGAAAGCAGGACTAAATACAAAGACATTAATCACGACACAAGCCACAGCTGTGGAGGGGAGGCAGAAACATGAGGGCAACAGGTGACAACAATCAGGGGCGGGGCAGACGCTGAAAATGGCGGGAAAACACACAAAGACAGAAAGTAACAGGGCCTGCAATGAGAAACAAGGTAAGTACAAAATAAAACAGGAAATGGAAAACGAGACACAAGGTGTAATGATGATTTAAAGGTCTCCTATTATGCTATATTTCAACAATATTTTGTACGGCCATATCTATACAAAACCTCTCTGACGTGTTTTGCTCAAAATACCAAACAGATCCCCCATTGTAGCATGCCTCATCCTCCTCTATTTCAGCCCTGTTCCTGAAGTGCTGATTCTGTGACTGTAGCTTTAAATGAACTAGCTGCTGCTGGCCACATCCCTTTCTATCTCTCCTTGGAAGAGAGTTTTCTACCGGGAGAAACTCAACTAAAAGCTGCCATGATTAAACGCCATATGATGTTCCAAACCACATCCAGCATTATTTCTGAAACACTTCTCAGTGTTTACCACTAGAACAGAGACATTATATGTATTATATAAACAACAACTCTAAGTCCCTCCTGCAGACATCCTGCTGAACACACACACACACAGAGGTGCTGCGGAGGGGATTCAGCTCACGCCTGTATATTGGGGACGATAGGTTGGGACGTGTCATGTAGGCGGGACATTGCCAGGAGTTCAATGTAAAGCCAGCCCACATTTTCGATATAACACCATATCGGCAGCAAATCTGGATCAGCTCGTTTGTACCTCCGTTTTTAGAGATGTGGAACATTTTGAATGCAGGACTTTCACTGTGACATAGTATTCCTACACTCTGGTACTTCTACTTTTACTCAAGTACAAGATCTGAGTACTTTTACTTTTACTCAAGTACAAGATCTGAGTACTTCTACTTTTACTCAAGTACAAGATCTGAGTACTTCTACTTTTACTCAAGTACAAGATATGAGTACTTCTACTTTTACTCAAGTACAAGATATGAGTACTTATACTTTTACTCAAGTACAAGATCTGAGTACTTCTACTTTTACTCTAGTACGAGATCAAGAGTACTTCTTCACGAAAGTAATGCTAGCACACATGGATGTGATTTAAATGATGCCTGCTTCAAGCTGCATGTGGTTGGTATTCAAAATGGATTCACTCATAAATGAAGCTCATAAAATGCAATTGCATGGTTGAGTTCTTTACTAACACCACATGGTGTTGTAAATAAGTCTGGTTTGTAAGTAAATATGGAAAATTCTTGTCTTGTCTTACATCAGCAGCCAGTGACCCTGGGTATCCTTTTTACACGGTCCTCAAACACACACACACACTCGAGGGGAACTGTCCCTGAATGACTTTAAAACACAGTGCAATGTATATTTTTGTTGCATTTATTGCCATTACAGTTAAAACAAGAGACAAGTTGTTGTCAGACCAGAGGCTGAAGCTGGTCCTGATCCATTTCTTCACTTGTCAAGGCAAGTCCCGCACACCAGTCTCTTCCAAAAAGCAGGCTGCCTGGCGTTCTCTTTCTCATTCTAAGAAAGTAATAAAAAAATCAGTACAGAAAGAAATGTCATTTTCAACTGTCAACATAAACCTAATAATCAGGAGATGTCTTTGAGTCAAAAAACAACTGAACTGTTTTTTTTAGGAAAAAGCGTTATCACTTTTAAAACTCATGAAGGCTCTGGAGCAAGAAGACAGACGTTTAACTACAAGATTTCTGATGTTTTAATATCAGAGAGAGAATCAAGGAAAGGAAACAAAGTAAGCAGAACAGAGGTTCAACATTGATAACACCTCTCTGCTGGTCTGTTCCACTTGACTTAACATTTTTACTAATCAGAATGTAAGTGACTACCTACCTTTGAAAAGATACTGCAGAAGAAGCGGGAGAAGCAATTGCTGCTCCTCTTTGCCTTGTTCTCCTCAACTTTGACTGTGTTTTGACTGAGACGCTCAGAGTCAGGCTGACCTTGGACAACAGAGATCTGACTGAGGGTTTCATCATCCTCATCATCAGAGTTGGTAAACTGATGAACCGATGTCATAGAGCTTGTAGAAGACAGAGATGAATCATTTCTGATAGCGCCTGGTGTCTGGTCCTCATCCTCTATGTCCACTAACTCTAGTGGAATGGACTTTCTAGCAGTGTTGCAGGATGTGGTGGAGGTTGTTTCTTGAGAACAAACAGAGCCATGTTTGCACTGTCCACTGCTTCTAGATGTCAAGTCAGTGCTAGCATAACTGACAAGCTCATCTAAACGTTCCAGTGGCTGAGTCTTTCTCCTGCGCCATCTACTGAAACTTCTGCTCCACTGAGATCTTTTCTTATTTCCTTCACCAATATGCAGCCTCATGACCATTGTCTTGGTGGGCTTAGGGACCTCAATTACCTTGGTCAGCTCAGGAGCCTCCAGGGTCTTGGAAGGTTTAAGGACCTCAACTTGCTTTGGAATCTCAGAAAGCTCCAGTATCTTTGGAGGCTCAGGAACCTCCAGTGTGTTGGGATTCTCAGGGACTTCCAGATTCTTGGTAGGCTCAGGGAACTCAAGTTTCTTGGTCGGGTCAGGGACCTCCAGTACCTTGTTAAACTCAGGGACTTCCAGTGCCTCGCTAGACTCAGGGCCCTCCAGTGTCTTGTTAGGCTCAGGAACCTCAATTACGTTGGTCAGCTCAGGGACCTCCAGGGTCTTGGAAGGTTTAAGCACCTCAAATTGCTTTGGAATCTGAGAAAGCTCCAGTATCTTTGGAGGCTCAGGGACCTCCAGTGTGTTGGGAGTCTCAGGGACTTCCAGATTCTTGGTAGGCTCAGGGAACTCAAGTTTCTTGGTCGGGTCAGGGACCTCCAGTACCTTGTTAAACTCAGGGACTTCCAGTGCCTCGCTAGACTCAGGGTTCTCCAGTGTCTTGTTAGGCTCAGGGACCTCAATTACGTTGGTCAGCTCAGGGACCTCCAGGGTCTTGGAAGGTTTAAGCACCTCAAATTGCTTTGGAATCTCAGAAAGCTCCAGTATCTTTGGAGGCTCAGGGACCTCCAGTGTGTTGGGAGTCTCAGGGGCTTCCAGATTCTTGGTAGACTCAGGGACTTCCAGATTATTGGTAGACTCAGGGACCTCCAGGTTCTTGGTGGGTTCAGGGACCTCCAGTACCGTGTTAGACTCAGGGACATCCAGTTTCTTTGGAGACCCAGGGACCTTCAATGTATTGCTAGGCAGAGGAACCTCAACTTGCTTTGGAGGCTCCAGGTTCCTGGTAGGCTCAGGGACCTCCAGTAACTTGGTCGGCTCAGGGACCTTCGGGCACTTCGTAGGCTCAAGGACCTCCAAGTTCTTGGTAGGCTTAGGGACTTCCATTAACTTGTTCAGCTCAGGGACCTCCAGGGTCTTGGTTGACTCAGGGATCTCCAGGGTCTTGGTAGGCTCAGGGTCCTCCAGTACCTTGGTCCGTTCAGGGACCTCCAGGGGCTTGGTCGGTTCAGGGTCCTCCAGTACCTTGGTAGGCTCAGGGATCTCCAGGGTCTTGGTCGACTCAGGGAACTCAAGGCTCTTGGTTGGCTCAAGGACCGCAAGGGTCATGATAGGGTCAAGGACCTCTAGTACTTTGGTTGGTTCTGGTACCTCCAGGGGCTTGGTCGATTCAGGGACCTCAAGTACCTTGGTTGGCTCACGGACCTCCAAGTTCTTGGTAAGCTCAGGGACCTCCAGGGTCTCTGGGATCTCCAGTGTCATGGGAGACTCAGGGACCTGCAGTACATTGGTCAACTCAGGGACCTCCAGGGTCTTGGTAGGTTTAGGGACTTTCTAGGAAAGTAATACAACAAAAGAGAATCAGTACAGAAAAACACATGATTTTCAATCATTCAACAAAATCCTAATAATCCAGGAGATGTCTTTGAGTCAAAAATCAGCAGAAGAGAGGTTCAACATTGATAACACCTCTCTGCTGGTCTGTTCCACTTGACTTAACATTTTAAATCCTATCTGGTCCGGTCTGGTCCACTCTATTCTTTGTGCTTTGAACTTGTATTACTAATCAGAATGTAAGTGACTACCTACCTTTGAAAAGATACTGCGGAAGAAGCGGGAGAAGCAATTGCTGCTCCTCTTTGCCTTGTTCTCCTTAACTTTGACTGGGTTTTGACTGAGACGCTCAGAGTCAGGCTGACCTTGGACGACAGAGATCTGACTGAGGGTTTCATCATCCTCATCATCAGAGTTGGTAAACTGATGAACCGATGTCATAGAGCTTGTAGAAGACAGTGATGAATCTTTTCTGATAGGTTCTGGTGTCTGTTCCTCATCCTCTATGTCCAATGACTCTAGTGGAATGGACTTTCTAGCAGCATTGCAGGATGTGGTGGAGGTTGTTTCTTGAGAACAAAGAGAGCCATGTTTGTGCTGTGCACTGCTTCTAGATGTTAAGTCAGCGCTAGCATAACTGACAGGCTCATCTAAATGTTCCAGTGGCTGAGTCTTTCTCTTGCGCAATCCACTGAAATTTCCTCCACCAATATGCAGCCGCATGACCATTATCTTGGTGGGCTCAGGGTCCTCCAGTGCCTTGATAGACTCAGTGACCTCCGTTTTCTTGGTAGGTTCAGGGACCTCAACTTGCTTTGGAAGCTCAGCAAGGTCCAGTATCTTTGGAGGATCAGGGACCTCAAAGGTCTTGGCAGGCTCAAGGACCTCCAGCATATTGGGAGACTGACAGACTTCCAGTAACTTGATCAGTTTAGGGACTTCCAGGGTCTGGGTAGGTTCAGGGACCTTAACTTGCTTGTGAAGCTGAGCCAGTTCCAGGGACTCAGGGACCTCTAGTGGGTTGGGAGTCTCAATGACCTCCAGGTTCTTGGTAGGCTCTGGGACTTCCATTACCTTTGTAGACCCAGGGATCTCAACTTCTTTGGGAAGCTCTGCAAGCTCCAGTATCTTTAGAGGCTCTGTGACCTTCAGTGTGGAGGCTGGCTCAGTGAATTTGGGAGTTTTAGTGACCTCCAATGTCTTAGCAGTTTCAGTGTACTGCAGTGGCTTGTAAGTCATTTCAAAATCATCCCCCTCTGTCTCCGGATCTTCTGGAAACAAGTAGCTATGGCATACTTCAGAAATTACCTTGTTAAGATTCTGATTCTGATCAGGTTGTGTGATCATATCTGAGATGTCTGAATCATTGCCGAAATACCAAGTCCCTCCCATGCTCTCTTCGCTCATGGTAGGCTCAGAGACCTCCACTACCTTGGTAAGCTCAGGGTACTCCAGGGTCTTAGTAGGCTCTGGGACCTCTGGTACCTTGGTTGGCTCAGGGACCTCGAGCACCTTGGTCGACTCAGGGAACTCATTGTTCTTTTTCGACTCAGGGACCTCCAGTACCTTGGTGGACTCAGGGACTTCCAGTACCTTGGTTGGCTCAGGGACTTCCAGTACCTTAGTCAGCTTAGGGACCTCCAGGGTCTTGGTAGGCTCAGGGACCTCAAGCGTCTTGGGGACCTCCAGTGTCTTGGGAGACTCAGGGACCTCCAGGATCTTGGTAGGCTCAGGGACCTCCAGGCAGTTGGTAGGCTGAGAGACCTCCAGCATCTTGGGAGACTCAGGGACCTCCAGTACCTTGGTCAGTTCAGGTACCTCCAGGATTTTGGTAGGTTCAGGGACCTCAAATTGCTTGGGAAGCTCAGCAAGTTCCAGGGAATCAGGGACCTCCAGTTTATTGGTAGGCTCTGGGACCTCCATTACCTTTGTAGGCTCAGGGATCTCAACTTCCTTGGGAAGCTCAGCAAGCTCCAGTATCTTTGGAGGCTCCGTGACCTCCAGTGTGGAGGCAGGTTCAGGGGCGTTGGGGGTCTCAGTGACCTCCAGTGTCTTAGCAGTTTCAGTGTACTGCAGTGGCTTGTAACTCAGCTCAAAATCCTCCTCCTCTGTCTCCGGATCTTCTGGAAACAAGTAGCTGTGGCATACTTCAGAAATCACCTTGTTGAGATTCTGATTCTGATCAGATTGCGTGATCATATCTGAGATGTCTGAATCAGTGTCAAAACACCAAGTCCCTCCCGTTCTCTCCTCGCTCATGGTTGAAAGGGACCATGGGCTGGTGACCTCTTTATCTTTCATTAGATCATCGCAATTCATCAGATCATCAATATATGGAAGGGTCTGGTCAAGGATTTCTGAGACAGGGACGTGATCTGATGGGTCTGAGAACGCAGGAGAGATGGAGAGGTATTCCATGTTCTCCTCTTCATTGCCCATGTGGTCTGAATGAGGAATCTGTGGAGATGTAAATCAGTGTTTTTGCTTTTTTTCATTTACTTATAAGTACAAAAACATTTCACCTGTACTCGTGGCTGCATGCATTTAATTTCTTCTTGCTTATATTTAGACTAAATGCATTACATTTACATGTTATTAAATCTGCTTTATGAATACAATTAATTAGGCTGTAAGATGTTTAAATTACTTTGTGATGAAAATGTTGTAGCTTCACCCTATTTTATATTAAACTAGCTTAGGCTAAATCACCACATATTTGCTGTCACATTGTTTGTTCATCTTTTCCCACATGTCCTTTATCTCACACTAAAACTCACTAAATGCTATTTGCACAATTCCCCTCACTGATCATCATCACTCTTTATAGACTTTTAACCATGCCAATTAATCTCTAACCAGTTTTTTCCTCTCTAAGGTGCCTTACTTACCTGCCTGTTTTCAGGCTCAGGGACCTCCAGGCAGTTGGTAGGCTGAGAGACCTCCAGCGTCTTGGGAGACTCAGGGACCTCCAGTACCTTGGTCAGTTCAGGTACCTCCAGGATCTTGGTAGGTTCAGGGACCTCACATTCCTTGGGAAGCTCAGCAAGTTCCAGGGAATCAGGGACCTCCAGTTTATTGGTAGGCTCTGGGACCTCCATTACCTTTGTAGGCTCAGGGATCTCAACTTCCTTGGGAAGCTCTGCAAGCTCCAGTATCTTTGGAGGCTCCGTGACCTCCAGTGTGGAGGCAGGTTCAGGGGCGTTGGGAGTCTCAGTGACCTCCAGTGTCTTAGCAGTTTCAGTGTACTGCAGTGGCTTGTAACTCAGCTCAAAATTCTCCTCCTCTGTCTCCGGATCTTCTGGAAACAAGTAGCTGCGGCATACTTCAGAAATCACCTTGTTGAGATTCTGATTCTGATCAGATTGCGTGATCATATCTGAGATGTCTGAATCAGTGTCAAAACCCCAAGTCCCTCCCGTTCTCTCCTCGCTCATGGTTGAAAGGGACCATGGGCTGGTGACCTCTTTATCTTTCATTAGATCATCACAATTCATCAGATCATCAATATATGGAAGGGTCTGGTCAGGGATTTCTGAGACAGGACGTGATCTGATGGGTCTGAGAACGCAGGAGAGATGGAGAGGTATTCCATGTTCTCCTCTTCATTGCCCATGTGGTCTGAATGAGGAATCTGTGGAGATGTAAATCAGTGTTTTTGCTTTTTTTCATTTACTTATAAGTACAAAAACACTTCACCTGTACTCGTGGCTGCATGCATTTAATTTCTTCTTGCTTATATTTAGACTAAATGCATTACATTTACATGTTATTAAATCTGCTTTATGAATACAATTAATTAGGCTGTAAGATGTTTAAATTACTTTGTGATAAAAATGTTGTAGCTTCACCCTATTTTATATTAAACTAGCTTAGGCTATATCACCACATATTTGCTGTCACATTGTTTGTTCATCTTTTCCCACATGTGCTTTATCTCACACTAAAACTCACTAAATACTATTTGCACAATTCCCCTCACTGATCATCATCACTCTTTATAGACTTTTAACCGTGCCAATTAATCTCTAACCAGTTTTTTCCTCTCTAAGGTGCCTTACTTACCTGCCTGTTTTCAGGCATTTTCAGTTTGGTTGACTTAGTCTGTCTGTTGTCTTATTCTGAGCTTCCTGTCTCTGGGGTTTCTCAGTGAGAAAGTTGTAATACAGTGTCTGTAGTTCTGTGCAGATAATCTCTGTGAAGTGTTCAGTGTGCAGAGTGAGTCTGAACTGAATTGGTCTCAATCTACTGGGTGTCTTTGATAGACCTGAGATAGAACTCTCTCTGTTGTAAAACTTCTAGAACTACACAATGGATTCATGACATTCCAATCCATGTGTTACCAATAGCAACACCTCTCAAAAATGCACAGTTTCTACCTTCTCACAAGATATAATAATATGGATATTAATAACCATTCAGCTGGTTAGTTCACTTACCGTGTATTAACAACATCTTATAATTGATTTCCAGATGCCTTTCCTTCTCTTCATACTGTACCAACAATTCCTGTCCCTCTCCTATTTGAAGTTAAAAACTCTATTTTGTGGGGGGGTTTTATTTCGAGATAACAGGGTAAAAAAAAAGTAGGAAAAAATATAAGACATAATTAGAACAATAAACAGTGTTAATAACACATGACAAAAGTTTAATAACCAAAAGAGTGTTCTTGTCACAACTCCTAGGATACTCCAAAGCTTCATAGCCCATGATGCAAAATAAATAACCTGGCCTAATTTACCCATGATAATCTGATATGTTAGTAACTTTTTCTAAAGCTGTTATTTTTTTTCTCCAAATAAAGAATCTCCTGTTCCCTCTTAATTAGAAACCATGTGGCCTGTCAGAACAAAGTGATATAAAGAGGTTATCCTGACGTTCTCCATCAAATACACTTAGGTTTGTATGTATGTGGAGTTGTTGGAGGAGCACGCGACATAAGATTTTCATTGCCAACATATACGTTGTATCTGCTGTGCATATGACAAATAAAACCTTGAAACCTTGAAACCTTTGTTGCAGGTCCAGAAGTTCTTTCAACGGAAACTTTCCTCTGCATCTCATTTTGTTGCAGTGTTTTTAAACCTTTCTGGGCCAAAGTAAAACGTTTAAATTAAACAAATCCTGCGGCACAGCAACAACCCAAAAAACTTACAAAATGACACATTGTAGCCAAATAAAGCATCATGAAACACAGGGGCTTGACTAGACATGACATGACGTGAATACATGAACACCTCATTTGGTATGACATAAGTAGTAGATTAAACATGAAATGACAGACATAATAAATAAACATAACTAACAGATTTGACGAGACATAACACATACTGAGGTTTTCCGCTGGTCAAATGAAAAAAAGTGGCACCACTAAGAATTATCCATTTGGTCTCCAATGTATTTTAAGTCATTTCTGCACATAGTATGGGAGGAGGGAGTACAAATGTACACCTATAGCAGAGAATTGTTTCAAAATTCATCCTCCTTAATGTTTTTTCTGTGTTATTAGATCACATTTTTTAATTCTGAGATATTTCACTTTGGACTAAAGTAGTGGATAAGTGACATTTTTTAACTACATGGGTCGATATTATAGCCATGGACTTTTTATATGACAACGTGTGTAGACCACATCAAATTGACAGTGATTACACTCTTTTGCACGTCTTCTGTTGCTCTGCGTTATGTTTGAATGCTGGAACTAGAATAACCTGATATTCCCTAAATACAGACTTTGCAGCTCGAATAGATATAGCTACATTTCACATTCAGATTCCTCATTCCTGATTGTGTGATTATGATGTAGCAGTGGTGAAGACATTTTTGTTCCCTAATGGAAACACCAATGTTCTCATCAGCTGTTTGTTCTGCTTGGAGGGAGCCGCTTCCCGCAGCAGGAGCTGTCAGCCATTAACAAACACCTGCCTTCCAATCAAATTATTTAACGGACGGCTTTGCATCCTCTTTCCTCGAGGCCGCCGTTAATTCAGGAAAGCTTGTCTGCAGTCTTCACAGCTTCAGGTTGACGCTATTTATTTGCTGCCAGCATTGCTGATAGGGAACATGCCCTCTGTCTGGAAAGGATGTGATTTTTGGATTCAATGGATCATAGATTCAAGGATATAAAATGTGTAATATTACTGAGACATTTTATTTCTCATTAGAGAAATAGGAATTTCATAAATCATTTTGGATTTAGACTGATCAGAGGTGGGAGAAGTACTCAGATCTTGTACTTAGAAAGTAGAAAGTATGGAGTGTAGGAAAAAGCTAAATGTTCCTCATAAAAGTAGAAAGTATTCTCATCTACTTAAAGCAGCGACAGTAAAAGTAGTCATTGTTTGATTGGTCCATTTCAGAATAATATCTCTGATATGTTTTATAATTATTGATCATTAAAGTGTTCTCAGAGCTGGTAAAGGTGCAGCTAGTCTTAATGGCTTTGTATACTGCAGGGTAGCTGCTGAATTTACTCCAGGTGAACTACAGTCTTTTTTTTATTATTGCACAATTTAATACATGTTTAGTATAACTTCATGTCGATAAGCAAAGCAATAAACACTGGGGAATGAAATATTTTGCTAAAATAATCATATTATTGATTTCTAAATTCAGTTATCATTATTTGTTTTTAATTGAAGGCTGAATTTTATATCATCTTATGTTAAGACGGGAATTTATTTTTTGCTCATAAGTTCACCAATACTGGAAAGCATCCCAAAATGTTTGGACAGCAGTGCAAGAAAAGAAAAGATGTTGTAATGTTCCGACACATATTTACGTCTAAATTCAATCTGTGGTGAAGGAAATGCTTTCAATAGTGAATGTCATTCATGATTTTAAAATGGACTTCCTTAACTTTTGGGTGGAACTGGAAAGGAGAGGTACCTGGTTCTTATTGGTGGAACGCTGTTCCCCATTGTTTAGGACAGAAGGAAGTCTGAAAACCCACCTGTTTCCACTGTGATAAAAAACATACTCCTGTACCCAGTGACTAGAAATGTTCGGGTTGTTTGAACCCAATGCTGTTGAACTTACAACGGTTTATAGAGCTGACGTACTTGCAGGATTGTACTGTATGGTTGAATGCACTTTGGATTAAAGCGTCTGCTAAATGTAATGTAATGTTACAGTCATGTGCATACTGTCGGGGTCATGTTGAGAGGATGAGGCTGCTGGGTTCGGTTCAGACAAATACTCAAGCCCCGGGATCATCAACTTAATCTGACAGCCCACACTCTGAGATGCACATCTGTTTGTTCATCGCTCACATTCAGTTTCTGTTCGCTTCATTGGACATCCTATAGACGCACTCCCTGACAAAACATCAGGAAAGAAAGTAATTAGACGGTTTTCCCCTCAAAGACATTTGATTATTTTGCACTTTTGCGAAAGGAAATGCTTTCTCAATGCATGTGCAGAAAACAATAGTAATGGATACTCAATGCATCCTGTGATGACAGACACATTTTTCATTTTCCTAGATTCATTTACAGACTTTTAAAGCACAAATGTACAGTCAGTAACTTCAGATGGTGCTAATACAGTATAGATAAGAACAACAGAACAGAACCTTTAATTCAACATGTCATCATCTATCAAATAAACATATTTCTTGACATTCATCAAAGCCATGAAAAAGATAATGTGCACGTTTGAGGTTTGAACGACACATGCTCCACTCTCTGTTTAACTTTTCTGTGTGCTAATGGCTCAGACAGCTGTTTGGTTCTCATCTCTGCGGTATCACAATGCAGATAGTGGATTTATCGGACTAAGACTTGGTGCTTATTGGAGAAACCACAGAGAGCTTATGTTCTAATGCACATGGAAAGCAGATTGAGATCCGGATGGTGCATTAAATGGGTTAAATGCATGGCTGTCTGGAAGTTTCACCTGACCTCTGAGCTGAAGGAGCCTGATATCATGTGCTCTGGTGTGAACACTGAATAATCCTCGGCTCTGAAAAGCTGAGTATCTCTTGGCGAGTGTCGTTCTCTGTCGTCCCTTTTATCATGACGTCCTTCTGTGGCCGATGCCAGGAAAAAACGGCGTCCTGCAAACACTGCACCCCTCCGTCATAACAGGAGCTCTGAAACAATCTCACTTTGATGCTACTACCCACTGCCAACCTGATTCCTGACTGCTTATGCATCCGTGGACATACGTTTTGCATACGGCTCCCCATAAGACACTTCTGCGGATAAGCAGAAAAGATTAAAAAGCATTCATCATGCTGCGTCTTGTTAATGGATGAATGGATGTGTAATGCTTTCTGGATTGAATCACATGCAGTCACAGTCACTGCTGCAGTCTGAGCCTCAGAGGATGGAATCACCTGTTGATGAGGGAAGAGCTCTGGTCAGTCCTAATGGGAAGCTTTGTTTATGTAATACTTACAGTAGGCAAAGCGTTTTGTACAGGAATCCATTAGAAGGCACTCATGAGCACACATGATAATCAAAGCTGACACTGACTTCTTTGCTTCATTGATGTTCTATGTTTTGAGTTAGACATTTAAAATGATAATGTGTCTCTACTGGGACATGTCTCCATGCTTTAATGTTCAGAAAGCTCTTTATTTTTCTCATACTGCCTGTGCTGCAGCACCTCTTTTAATAATAACACTTTTTATTTCAGGCGCCTTTCATGACACCCAAAGGACACCATACAATTTGTTAAACGTTTTAAGAGGGTAAAAGCAGCTGAACATGCTAAAACATAAACAATCATGGAGGAGACAATCAATGTGGACACAAGTGACAGGGACTGGTTATTAAGGGGAAACAGAGGATGGAGTGAGTAGACTTTTCACCCTCTGACTGAAACCAGAACCCAGTCTGCTCTGATTAATAATAATTATAATAATATATTACATTTTTATACCACCTTTCAATGGACTTAAGGCCACTTCACATGGTGTAAGGACAGACAAAAAAACAAACAAACAAGTAGGGCTAATAATAACGTTTTTTTTTTAAAAAGCAGTTAAGCAGGCAGAATAGGAGGGGTTAGGTGATTGGTTAGCTGGCTGGCTCTGTTGTGATGGTCAACGACTTAGAGATGTCCCACCTATCACATACAATGTGTTGGAGCGCTTGCCAATAGAAGCACGAGTGTTATAGTGATACGATAATACAGAAGTAAACAAAGGAGGCGTTTCAGGCAGGGGGGAGTGTGTGGGCGAGGAACTCCCTCTGGAGGGAACACAGGGATTTTAGCCTTTGCAGACCATTTACATGCACACAAACCTATAAAACACAGGGGAGAAAAACCCCTACTTGAGAGCCTTGTATTTAGAATGTATCTCACTCTCTGTGTCTGCACACACCTTCAGTGGAAGCTCAGAGTCTTCCTCTGTCATTCATTGGTGGAGGAATGTTGTCTTGTTTACATAATTCAATTACTGTTTCATCCACCTACATCGTCAACATAAACAGCAGCGTACACAGACATTTCTTTTTGGAGAATATTTGTACTTTAATCGAGTAATACCGGGAATGCCACCGCCACTCCAAGACTCAGCTCCAACACCATCATCAAGTTTGCTGACGACACGACCGTCATCGGCCTGATCACAGACGGCGACGAGACGGCGTACAGAGAGGAGGTCAGAGCCCTGACATCTTGGTGCCAGGACAACAACCTCCATCTCAACGTCAGCAAAACAAAGGAGCTGATTGTGGACTACAGGAAGAGGCAGAGAGAGGCACACACACCCATCACCATCGACGGGACTCCTGTGGAGAGAGTCAGCAGCTTCAGGTTCCTCGGGGTAAACATCAGTGAGGACCTGACATGGACACATCACACCAGGGTCATATCCAAGACGGCTCGACAGCGGCTCTTCTTCCTCCGCAGGCTGCGGAAGTTCAACATGGACTCCAGGATACTCTGCAACTTCTACAGGTGCACCATCGAGAGTATCCTGACTGGCTGCATCACCGCCTGGTATGGCAGTTGCACCGCCCTCAACCGTAAGACTCTACAGAGGGTGATGAAAACTGCTCAGCACATCACCAGGACGGAGCTGCCATCCATGGAGGACCTCTACTCCCAGCGGTGTAGGAAGAAGGCCGGTAGGATATTAATTAAAGGACCCCCATCACCCCAGCAACAATCTGTTCTGTCTGCTGCCGTCTGGCAGACGGTACCGCAGCATCCGGACCAAGACCACCAGACTCAGAGACAGTTTTATACCACAGGCTATAAGACTACTGAACTCCTGAGCTGTGTGAATGTCTACTCACATCTGTTTATAGTACACACATACATATATATACTGTATATTATACACATCTGCCATACATATCTGTTTATAGTACACATATCTATATATTGTACATATCTGCCATATACATCTGCTATACATAATATATGCATCTGTCCATACCTCCTCATTCAACACTGTAAAGTGTTTAAATACTTTCAATGTATTCCACATATGTATATATTTCACATCCTCAAATCTTTATTGTTGTTACTGTAAATATTCTTCTCTCTTTTTGCACTATTTTATTTATGTTATTTGCACCATGTATGTGGAGTTGTTGGAGGAGCACGCGACATAAGATTTTCATTGCCAACATATACGCTGTATCTGCTGTGCATATGACAAATAAAACCTTGAAACCTTGAACTAGTTTGTTCCTTTCTTTAAAGCCTTGCACCACCTACACTACCTCACGTTATGTATTGCATTTATAAATGTTGTTTGATGTGAAGCATATTGAACTGTAATGCTGGTGAGACAAAAAGCTTGATCTATTTAATTTGGAACAACAACAAAGGGCATCCATAAAGCCTTCCAGTCAAGCATACCTTCTACAGAATTAGGTTTGCATACAACTCAACCACATTATCAATAATGTTTAGAAGGACAGCCTTAAAATTGTTAATTGAAAAAAATCAAATGCTTGCTTGGGTTAAGGAACCACAATTACTTGGGGAGGTCTATAACAGGATCATGGTTTTCCTTTATTTATTTAAAAATGCTGACCCACTGACATCTACTCCCCAGTCCAGCCTCGCTCCTGCAGGAGTGCTGAACCTGGGTGGATGACTTTAATTCCTTTCAGGCTGCAAGAGTACTGAATGCCTGAACCGTTACTGTTTGTGTCAGAGCTTTCATAACTTTGTGGCACTCCATTCAAAGACGTTTGAATCCACAGCAGGAGAGCCTGGGAATTCATTGATCCCTCTCTTTGTACATGCTCTATTGTAAAATGAAAGTGCATTAGAGACTAGCTTTCAAACTCACTCAAGGCTGCTGGGACTTTCATGCGTTTTCTAACAGAACAAGGCGAGGCTCTTCTCTTTGCATCATTCAAAACCTCCATCTTTTCCTGCATGGTTTTTGGAGGCAGAAAGTGCCACAAGCAGCAATCCAAACTCCAAATGAACCGTCTTACTAAATCTTCAATGCCATCCATCCCATTTGACCACATCATGTTCTCAAATGAAAATAAATAAAGGACTGTCTGATGCAGTTTGAATAAGTGTGTGTATCATGCATTGTATAATACTTCTCGGTGTGATGGCAATGGCAGTGATCACAACTCAGGTTCTACTGACACGTGAAGAAGAAGGCGTGGGAAAAGGCGATGATCCCAGAGCAAGACAGCCTCTGGGAAGAGTGGGTGTGGAAGAGTCCGACATGAGACGAAGGCTTTTATAACCTGTCTTTACTACAAAATAACCTTTTCTTAAAACTGAGATAAGATTAAATTAGACTTTATTTATACTGTGGGAAAATGATTGTGCCAGAGTTACTAAAGATACAATAACACATAATAATAACAGTGCAGTAAAAAGAGCACACAAAGATGGGACAAATGATGAATGTAAAAAACGGTACAGTGAGGAGCGGTATTTTTACTGCACAAAAAAAGACACATGTTATTGCACGTTATTAATGCACGTGATATAAAGCAAAGAGTAAATAAATGGCTCTCTTAATTAAGTTTTAAGAGAAACGTATTTAACAGTTGGAGTTTGAGACACATCAACATACTTTGGTAGTCCCTGAGGGATAATTCAGTTTTAATGGTATTTACGTGACATTACACATCAATGTAACGTAAACAACATAGAACATTTAAAACACACTTTCCCAGAGAGGACCTACACACATACATTAGTGGGGAGGTTGCAGAGCAAAGAAGTTGACAATGGTTTGACAACTTTGGAGCAGTTGTGGGTTTTGTACCTTGCTCACATCGAGAACACTATCTATATTGGTCGAATCGCGGTCTTGAGCCATAAACCTTTCGGTTGCTAGGCCTAGTCTCCACAAACTGACCTACAGAGCTACTGCTGCTGTCATATTTGACTTTGTAAATTAAAAGAAAAAAAGAAAAACTCTTCATGTTTGGTTTAGAAGAAAAAATGTAATGTTTGTAAGAAAAAAGTTTGTTACTTCACATAAGTTTCAGATGTACATTTAAACACTTTTTTTTTCAATCCGGCGCTGTATATGATACGTTCAACAAATAAAGGTTAAAAAACATTTGTCCTCCAAATGTAAACAAAGCAGACAAAGCAGTTCAGTTTTGTGGGAACATCACTTGTTCAGGGGACAAATGTAACTTGAGGCCAGACTACAGCTTCCAATGGGAACAAACTGAAGAAATGAACTATCCGTCTCCTACCCGATGACTTGATGGATATTAATCTAACCACACCCCTTGCTTTTAGCATTTTTGATGGTATAAGGACAGATTTTGTCATATGCATAGGGTCCTATATTGTCTTTGATAGATTGACATTTCAGAGCTGAAATCTTTGGCCATAAAAAGGCCAAATCAAAACAACATCAGTTAAAATCCCTCCAACAAAAAAGTGGAAACCAGTGTTGAAGATCAAACACTAACAACATGGCCACACGGAAGAACTTAAACGTTGACGTAAATGAAATGTGCTAAGTCAACAAGTTAAGTTGAGCCTCATTTTTTTAAATGTAAACTCAAAACAATTTCTTTGAACAAACTTAGACAGTTACAGTACGTGCAATTTATAAAAATAATACATCTAATTAAAGTCAACGTTACAGCTTTTCAGTGCAAAATAGATAAATAATATAAAGCAACATTTAAAAAGGCAGAAAAGACAAGCAGCCTATTATACCTGCTATTTTTACACGTCCCACGTATACATGTTAAATATTCATTAGGACACATACATGCATAAACATATGTGAACACACACATATATTACACGTACTCACATGCACACAGGGGATTGAAGAAGAGATTCTGCTTGGTGGACGACCCGCTTTACCTCCTGACTTACAGTCGAATCTTATAAATAATACACTTGACATTTTAATAGTGCTGAATTAATTACTGATACTTACTTACTTTAGGACTGTTTAAGGATTTACATATTCATCCTGAAAATTGTGTCCAACATTAGAAAAAGAAAATTCAACTTATTTCCAAAATATTATTTAATTTGTAGAATTAAAACTTCTCGGAAAACCCTGTGACCCAAACAAAGAAATGGAGATGCCCCACAAGAATCGCCAGGATTTTATATTTGAGTTTGTGTTCCTGAAACAGAGAAGTTCTCTCTGCCAAAAACTCTAAATAAACTTCTTGAAATGTCACCCTTTTCCCTGATACAGACTCGTACCCCCTCCCATAAACACTTTGGGTTTCATTAATACACATCATGTTCCATCATGCCATTCCCCTTACAAAATCAGTGAATCTTGCAAAATTGTACTGAATGTTTTGGACATTTCTATTCAATACTGAATCTTTTCTAGAGGGCTTATTATGCTTTTGGAGGTTTTGTCCTTCCTGTAGTGTGTTCTTATTGGTTTTAGTGCATGTAAATGGTCTGCAAAGGCTACAATCCCTGTGTTCAGCTGGAGTCTTCTCCGACAATATATGAGAAACATGAAGAGCTTTTGAACATTAAAGCATGTAAACATGTCACAGTAGAGGATTAAAACACACATTTGAAAATGAAAATGAGCACAAGAGGGTCCCTTTAAAACTGCTTAGATCTTCCTCTTTTTATTCTGATATACGCGCATATTTTCTATTTCATAAATAGTTGGCGTAATGTGCCTTTTTTGGATACTTTTTGAATATTTATATTTCTTGTAAAACTTATTTTCCTTTATTCAATTTTGAATTAGATTTTCAAAATCGTTTTTATGGTGGTTTTATATTTGCTCTTTTTTTTAAACGGCTTAAATACTTATTGTTTTATGTATGCACCATAATACACCAAAATGAATTTTGTTCAGGTTAAACGTTTAACTTTTAACAACCTGAACATGAAATGCACCATTGGACTATTAGACACCTGCATATATCCATTATCATAATGAATTTTATTCACATCAGTATGTATTTTGACAGTTTTCCTAATGCTGTTGATGTTATTTTAATTTAGATGGTTACTTCCTTTTACAATACAATTAAAGTGCAAACAGCATTAGTGAAGGATTGCAACATAATGTATTTTATCCTACTCTGTTTCTTCTTGCACTATGTGTATTGTTTAAATGTGTCTCTTTGTTTTATGTCCTATTATGTTGCATTGTTGGAGGGTTGTTGGACTTTTTCATTGCCATATACACTGTAGCTGCTGTGCTTATGACAATAAAGCCTTTGAATCTTTGAATTGAATGTCCATTTATACGCTTAATTGGAGAGTGGTACCAGCACCAGAAATGCAACAGTATACATTTATTCATCAATTATTAATGGAGCCATTAGTTAAGACTTCAGTTTATAAAGCCTTTTGATTCATACCGAGAGTCAGAGGTGGGAGAATTACTCAGAAGTGTAAGTTCATCAAGTAAAAGTAGAAAGTATTCTCATCAAAATGTACTTAAAGTAGCGACAGTAAAAGTAGTGATTGTTTGATTGGTCCATTTCAGAATAATATCTCTGATATGTTTTATAATTATTGATCATTAAAGTGTTCTCAGAGCTGGTAAAGGTGCAGCTAGTTGCAATGGCTTTGTATACTGCAGGGTAGCTGCTGGATTTACTCCAGGTGAACTACAGTCTGATTTAAGGGTGATTATATTTACCATCATTAATCCAGACCTGTAAAGTAACTAAAGGTATTACATAAATATAGTGGAGTAAAAGTACACATTTTACCTCTGAATTTGAATGGAGTAGAAGTACAGAGTAGAATAAAATGGAAATAATCAAGTAAAGTAAAAGTAAGTCAAAGTGCAGTTCTTGAGTAAACGTACTTAGTTACTTCCCACCTGTGCTGCGGTCTTTCCTTTGATAAAGCCCTTAGAGATAGACATACCGAGTGTTAATCCGTTTTATAAAAATGGATAGGATTTTCCTCAGTAGCTAAGGTTCTCTACGTCATTATCATTATGATCTCCATTACCAGCGTGGCTGCTGATACTAATAACCCCCCAGAGAGAGTATGAAAAACCCCAGTGTTTGCATTTTAGACGTGTCACATGAATCCATCCCATCCATCTGCCGTCAGCACGGGCAGAGAGGACTACAGGCTGCGGGTATTTGCAGCCAGATCAAAACGCAGACAGCAGCACAGAGCGCGCGGGGGAGGGGGGGTGCGGGAGAACATTGTTAACCTGCTGCACGAGGATATCATCTCCATCCTTCTCATCGCCGAAAATGCGAGTGGATATCTATTCAATCGGAACGGGGATGTCTGTGAAACTTCATACATGCTGTTCCTCAAACTTAAAGCAGGGAGCCGATCGATCTGCTCGCCAGTAGCGCGCACAGAGCAGCAGTGAGCGGCTGAGCGGTGCGCGCGTTTTTATTTACCCGCAAAGAGGGAAAGAGTGATCAGACAATACCGGGACTCCTGGACGATGAGTGGAAATTACAATTGGAATTACTGTTGAGATGAAAACTACAATGCATTGATCATCAACTGCTTCTAATGGAGGGAGGAACATTTTGAAAAAGCCTGATCCAAGAGGTAAGAAGTCGATAATCTGTGTGGATGTGCATGACGCGGTAACTTGGCTTCACATTTGGACTCATTGGCGTGTTCTATGCATTTAGCCTGTATTGTTTGTTGCAGCAAAGCATTGGTTAGTGTTCCTCTAACTGTCTGATTCCTTTCCGTGCTGCCTGTACCTCACTGCCCTATTTAGCTGAAGTGGACACAGGCAGTGTTCATCAAACGGAGTGCAATATCATTGCTGAGAATTTCAATTATCCCCCCCTCGTGCAGCATCCCAGACCAATGTGCTGTAGGATAAAATCTCCTCCAGATACACTACGCCCCTCCGATCCAACACATCCCTCAGCTTCATGCAGCCTAACTTAGTGTTGCCAAATAATGATCAGTCAAAACCATTTATCAGTAATCTCCAATATCAAGCAATAATATATTTAAACTAATCAAACATGAGCACAGTTCTTAGTATAGAACCTATATTGAAAGAGCTATTCTGAATGGGATGATTTAATGTGACATGTTAGTATCACAACTTGGTATAATGTGTCAATACTAATGTAAAGTCTTGGAGAGGCTGCATATATTTGCAGAGGCAGACAGCATTTACTCTGTAGCGGGCTGCTGATGGATTGTAACAACACATGGAACTTGTTCAGTATCCCTGCAATGATCACATCAGCTGATTAAAAGCCATCAGACTGCAGCAGGTGAAGCCGCCCAGGCGACATTCTCCTGCCTGATCATATTTGCAGCCTGATTATAGTACAGTGTGCAAATTTGGAATTCAGTCTCCTTTCCTGTCTTGGGGGCTAAGAATTGTGCACGCGTGTGTCCTTTCATCAAAACACTTCACAGTTCACAACCTTGACTTTTCCCATGCTTCATGTTCAGGGGTGAATAATGCATGGCCCCTGTACGGCCCTCTGAGTGGGGACGCAGCCACAGGGCCGGTGGCTGGAAGTTGTTTATTGTGCTGTTCAGGATCGGGGAGGGGAGGATGAGGTGCAGGCAGACGGTGTGGATTCAGGTGAAGTAACACGGCAACTGAAGAAATCTCCACCCCCAATCCCACTGGCCACGAAGGGATGACCTTTGCCTCACGCAGATTAGAGCCACTCTCTAATTGGCTTACCATTAACCCTTCCCACACATATTTTGTTGTCATGCTAGAGGTGGCAGCACTGTGTCCTGTATGTATGTGTGTGTGTGTGTGTGTGTGTGTGTGTGTGTGTGTGTGTGTGTGTGTGTGTGTGTGTGTGTGTGTGTGTGTGTGTGTGTGTGTGTGTGGACAGGGGGTGGGGGCTTTAATCTACCTACTCCCCCTCTCTGAGTTCCCAGGCAAGGCTCCACAGTGAAACTGCTAATCCCTCAGTAAGCATAGCTTAAATTTGTCAGAGCTATGACTTGCTTTACCTCACTGCTGCACTAAATGTAATATGAGCCCGACTGCAAAGCATGACATGTGTCATGAGAGACCGGGGTGATTCATTTTGAAATATTGCTGTATTGCACTGTCATGTCAGTATGAGGAACTGGATGCTGAGAGACTTTTTACGTGCACACATTTGGTTTTAGAGGTGAGTAATGCATACACAAATTGAGGGAATTCAATTCAAAATTATAACAAGCAAAAGTCATTCATAAACACAAAGAAAATGATCATATATGAAAAAAAATACCTGAATTAAAATCATAATGGGACAAAAGAAACTCATAAAATACTTTGGACTACTTAGGGCTCAACAATTTGTCAGACTTTTATCAATATCATAATATGGACTTGTGCAATGTCCATATCCCAGTATGCACAATATCTGGTAAAGGCAAAATATGTGAAAATATAAAAATAATGTATGGATCTGCTGCAGAGCTATTTTAGACTTAATAAAATCTACCATGATGATTTCATTTATTGTATCGATGATAAAGTGACTTATTGCAATACCAGTCAAAATAATTGCATTTTTTCCAAATCATGCAACCCTTAATACCTGAATTAAATAGTTTTGTTATTAGAAGCATATATTTTGTCCAGATAATGTTTTACTATTATACTATTATTATATTCATATTCCATGCTTTATCTCCAGCTGATCGCTTAGGATCTAGTAAATAATGTCGAATACACTGTTTATCTTTGCTGTGTTTTTCTGTTTTCCATGACAGTACGATACCTCTCCTGTTTGTGGGGCGTTTTTGTGTTTCTACATGTCCTGTGAGCTGTATGGCAGTTAGGTTGTTCTCTGGGCTCTCAAATAATACCTTCTCTAAGCAGTCCTTGGGCCTCTCAGCGGATCTGCTGGCTATAAATAATGGCACATATGTCACCGTGCTCTTGGCTGAGTACACTAAGCCCAATCCTGAGCTCCATAGGGACAAGCAGAGAACTACGTCTCAGTCTTAACTGAAGCCCGGACACAGACTACGTCCACATCCTCCTGTACCTCTCCTTTATCTATGCTCATCATCCGTCTCTCCGGCCAGTCACTGACTCAGCCTCCACTCTGCTCTCCTGGTGCAGCGATGGATGAGCAGCATTAGTAGCAGCTTGTTTGTTTAACTGTGTCATATGTGCTGTGAGAAGTCCAATCAGTGTGAGCAGCAGGAGACAGGAGTGGCACACTGGGAGAGTTTGTTGAGTCATCAGGGCTTTAGGCAACAGCACAGAAAGTCATTTACAAACTCGAATCATAGTTTGTGTGACTGACCCCTTGTTAGCCAGTGACGCGATTGACAGCCTGTTTATCCCACAAGAAAACAATAATACACACTTAAGGCCAGGACAAGTGCTGTGACTCAAATTGTGTTAGATGTGTGGTTTTGAGTGCATACAGTAAGTGTCTCCGATATGAAGTAGTGCATAAACCAGTGCCTAGATGATGCTCTTAGAAAGGACAAAAAGTTGAGTGTGGAACGCTGGACCCTCCTCACGCTCAACCACTACCATGACAGAAGTTACGCAACAATTGATTGCGTTCGCACTAACAAAAGTTATGGACTTATTTTCACTATTTTAGTAACCTGCCACTATACTTGTGTGAAAAGAAGCCAGCACTAATTTTGCAGGGATATTTGAGCAGTCTGTAATGATTTGATACTGCTAACAATCACTCCAGCTAGCTAGCTAGCTAAGGATAGCGTTTGTCACGTCCGGTGCGGGCACAGTCTAAATTTGCCACTGCAGGAGTGTGCACACCATGGCAGTGTACTAAGGGTTATATTAAAATTGACACACAGCTACAATCTATGTGTGTGTACAGCTGTAAAGGTCAGTGTGATTTTTGTCGTTCTGACCAAGTCCCAGTACTATCCTCGGTAGCTACAACATGCCTTCTGTACATACACTACATGCGCTAGATTAGGGGCTAAACAAGTACTCTCAATCAAGTCAATTCAATTAAATGTGAATTGTGTATTTCAATACCAATAAAATAAACAAATACAAATCCCTTTATAATCATTTTAATATGTGTTTTGATGAATGAAATGTAAACAAGAATAATGATGCAAAAATGAGCATTCACTCTCATCCAGTCCAAAACATGGTTTACATTATTGTGAACATTGATTATTTACCTAGGAAGCAGAATGGGTAGGACATATGTGAATTCAATTTAAAACACTGAGTGAAATGTTACAAATGTTAACATGTTTGACGTCTAACTAACTTGGTTTTGACTGATATGTAAGGAAAAATGTCTAACTTACAGAACCACACTGTTGCAGCTGTATACTAAATTGTAAATGATACTAGATTAGTCTGGCAGTAGCTCAGTCTGTAGGGACTTGACCTGGGAACCGAAGGGTCACCAGTTCATGTCCCGATCGGCCCAAAGCACTGGGTGTGGACTGGAGAGGAGTCACTTCACCTCTTGGGCACTGCTTAAGGTGCCTTTCTTAATAAGGTGACCTGAACCAAGGCGTCACAACCCGAACTGCTGCCTGACGCCGTCAAATATGGCTGCCTCCGGCAGTTCACCATAGAACGATGCATGTGTTTGCGCATGTGGTTTATTCAGACCTTATGTGTGTATTTTTACTGTGTGTATCAAATACTAAAATTGTGAAAACTGAATATCCCAGTGGATTAATAAAAAGCATTCTTCTTCTTCTATCCACTTTTACTGACAAATACTTAAATACCTAAAATATTGTTGGAATATCAATGTCAAAATATTTGGATTTTTCCATTTTGCCCACAGTAAAAAAACTGAAATATTGACTTTAATTAAATGTATGATGTCAACAAATTTCACATAACTATATTAGGCTATTAAAAAGCAATATTGTTAAGTTTAAAATAAAATCATTAGGTTCAATTGAATATTATCGCTTTCAATGTACCTAATACAGTTATGTGAAATTGATTCAACTATAGGAGGTCATCATGTTTTTGTCCACTGGTGATGACAACCCTATGCTTTGACCAGACGTAGCCTTGCTGCTGCAGTGAGCGGTCGCTGCCCTGCGGCCCGGTGTAGCTTTAATGTCACCGTTAGCCTGACCCAGTGTTGTGACGGTCAGTAAAGAGGCAGCAACTGAGTCAGTTACAGCAGCCGGGCACCGGGCTGGAAGGAATAAGAGACTGAAGGTAGAAAGGGCAATGCACAGCGGGACCCCCTCCCTCCTCTCTGGATGACTCTCTCATCTGTTGCTACGGACGGCTGCACTGTCCCCTCATTTGCCATCGATTCTGCCTCTCGCTGAACATCCCTAAAGCTGGGATTATATAGCCAAGCCTGCCAGTTCTTTAGCCTCAATTTTCTCCAAGAAGAGCTGTATGAATGGATATTTTTGAGAGTCAAGTGTTCATTCTTCTGACTGGGTCTGCGTCTGACAAAGTGAGTGTGTGTGTGAGTGTGTGTCCTTGGCAGGCTGGGAGGAAGTAACATGCAGCATGTCGGGCCCGCTGAGCCTTCTCTTGGTGGCGGAAGCAGCATTTGGGTTACTGCTGCGGTGTCCATATGCCCTACACCTGCCTGAACTAACACATGACCATCTGGGAGAGATTAGCATTTCATGCTCCAGTGTCCATAAAAAGGATTACACTGCCCTTTTTCAAAAAGGAGGTCCTAAACATATCCCTCAAACCACTTGGGATCTTATTATTGATCCTATTCATTTCTCAGCCATTCGAATATGCCAATAAGTAAAAGAATGAATACACATCAATAAGACGTTTTTTACTGGAGTGTTTTATGTAAGACAACAGAACAATGTGACAAGATATTTGATATGAAAAATGTGTCCTCTGCTCTGAGAACTTTTTCATAAAAAGCCTGCCTTGAAGCATATTCAGGCAGCAGCCCATACACCAACAGTGAAACAGATGTGCACATACTGTAGTTTAAAAAATCAGAACTAAAATCTGAGCTGACAGAAAATGCTCCGGTTTAGTTTAACATACACAGTTAAACTCACACACACAATTTTATGAACATATAGGTTCACCTGCTGAATTAAAACAAAAAAAATGAACCAAAGAAAGACAGAACCATGAAGCAGAGTCAGTCAGTAGGCGTATTGATTCACACTTAAAGTATTAGCCTACAGAACAGAACAGCTTACAGAGAAATACAATCTGATTCTTTACAACAAACACTACAGTATATACTCTTTTTAGGTTTTTACTGACACTGTAATCCTGCAAGTAATCCCCAATTTTAGAAATTAAACATCTGATTTGGTCTCTTTTTATGTAACTGTAAGGGAATAAAGTTACCTTTGTTTTGTATCCTGATTACGTAATCCTGTTACATGTAATACAATAAACTGAACCTTTATTAACCCTCGTGGGGAAATTTCGGAGTTTATGCAGCAACAGATAGAGAAGAAAAACAGTACAGATTCTCACAAGGATAAAAATTAATTAAATAAATAACAAATGTTATACAGGTAAGTAACGGTTTTAAAACAAACTGTTAGAACAAATAATAATGAAGAAATAAGTGGGCATATACATGTTGTATTGTTTAATATAAACAAATATATATATATATATATATATATATATATATAATCTGTTACTCCCCAAGCCAGTACTTACCACCAACGACAAAAGGACTTTGGTCATGTGTCACTAAAAAAGAACACTGTATGACTGATGAGTCTCTAGTGAGAATTTGCTGATTCAATACAGCCAAACTGCTCTGACACTGTAAGGGTTTTGAATTAGTGCTTAAACCATGAGTCAATTAACCAATTAGTGAATCAACAACATCTGTTGTTTTGTGGGGTGCGTTTGTCATCACAGTTCATGTATTTTAGATAAATCTTGAATCAGTCTGTTGTTGGAAATCATAGAAATGTAAATTGTAGTTCAAGTCAAGCTCACATTGCTTCAACATGGAGCTGAGGTTTTCAAAATGTTAGGGAAAGCAGAAGTGGGGGCCGGGGGTGCAGAATGTGAGTAGCAGTGGCTTTGACACACAGCTTATCGAGGCATTTAAGGCACTTTAAAACCCTTCTCACCCAATTGCCTCAATTTGCATCATTACCACACTTTTTCCTCTCTTAGTCCTAACTCAAGTCAAATCTGCTCACACAGACATGAGGCACATATGTTTTGATTCCCCGTGACTGAAACTTTATATTTGTCAGGATATTATAAGTCCTCATGCAGCATCAATACATTATTTCAAATTGTCTTGATTTTGGTTAAAAGTAAAAGATACATCCACTGTTCTTAACCATCCAAACCTGCTCTTCTCCAGTTTTGCTGAATGATGAATCCATCTTGATCTTACTTATGTCTCATGGAGCCATGTTGACAATGGTTATGATCAGCATAGGTAACAAATCAATCAATCAAATATTCTATTCATCCCAAAGTGAAATTTGGTTTATTGGCAATATTATTAAGCATAAATAGGTTCAACTTAATATCATCATCCTTTGTCTTTTTGGTTTACCCTGCATCCTCTGTTTCCTCCAGATTGCATTGCTAGCCAGCTTTAGCATGATTATTACACTATCAAGGTATAGGTGTTGTGTCTTGTGTTTTGAAGCATGTTGTTGCATGTCGCCAGAAATGTGTTATACTAAAAATAAGCTTAGGAAATTGACAGAAAAATTGACAGAACATGCTTTCTTTGCCTGCCAGCTTATCGTGGTCAATGCGAGCCTAAACTCTCTTTTCCTCACATTGTAGAAATCCACAGACGGCTACAGGAAGCGCTCTAGGAATCAATCAGTTATTCAGTACCACTAAATGAAATGATCCTTTTTAAAAAATGTTCTAATGACCTAGCATCAACAAACCCAAACAGCAGCTGAAATTATCCTCCCAGCTGAGCGAGTAGACGCTGAAGTGACCTCAGTGTAAACACAGGTCTGTAAGAGGCCACCACACACTGCTGGCACAGAGAGGCGGGGGTGGTGGTGGGGGGTGGTGGTGGCAGGAAATGAGGCTCTGGCTCGATGTTGAGCTCATTCTTGAGGGACTGTTTGGCTCGCAGAGTGCTGACCTGTCACAGCCAGGATTGGGTTGGCCATACGAGAAGGGATCAGTAATCATGAATAAATGAGCAGAGCGTTGGCAGCGGGCCCGCAGACTCCCGGGATCCACAGGATTAGCACAGATCATTCATGTGCACTTCATTTAATATAGGGCTCCACCTATATTAATGACTTTGTATTCTTATCTTTAATTCAAACTTTCAACCTAAGTTTTTCCAGTTTTTTCAACTGATTTGTTACACACATTTAATTGCTTTAATTGATATGTAAGTAGTATCATAGATCATGGACCCTGGCATGTGAAACGTTAGCTTATAGCTTATTTTGTTATTAACTTGATATCATAAACAATAGAGTATTTAAATACATATTACTTCATTTCATATTGTTTTCTGTTCATTTCCTTCATTCTTAATAAATTTGGCTTTCTGTCTGTGATGCTTTTATTCCTGTTGATAATTGAATGTATTGATTTATCAATACTATATGAAGCAAACTATTGATGAAAACTACCGAATATATAACAATAATATATATATATCTCGCTCAAAAAAAAAAATATTATTTTCTATAAAACAATAAATTACCATAAGGTTATTGTCAACAAGCTACAATTGATTAGAATATATTTGTATACCGAGTTGCTAAATCAAACAATGATATAGTCATTTCATTATTAAATATTTATTAATTGGTACAATTAAGAAAGAACCACTATGGCCTCTTTGCAAAAAAATTACAAAATAAAGCAAAGCCAGATGTCTTCAGTCTAAATGAGAGCAAACTAGCATCACATAAATAAGTAAACACCATCTACAATGAGTATGTGTGGGACTACATTCCTTTATTTCATCTTTCCATCCCCATCCTATATGCAACATAAGGAGACTCTCACTTCAGATTATCCAGGCTAACAAGAAACCCTCTTTGTTTCCTGAAATGAGGTCACGCCACTGTGGCAGAACAATCAGTGAGCAGAAAAGCTTTTGAGATGTCATCTTTTAATCAGAATATACTTTTCTCATCTGCACCGCTGTGCTCCGGCTTTAAATAGATCATGAGGCTGTTCCCGCTCACTGTGTGAACATTCAGTGTAAGCAGCTTATTCCCTGGCTGAAATTGCTATTTCTTAAATGTCTAATATCTGCTTAATAACCTGCAGTATTTGTCTTGGTCGGTAGCCCTGCGGGACATGGGCAACAGGGAGCCGAGATATGAAAATAGAGACATTGAGCTGTTTCAGTGAAGCTGTTTGTCAGCTCATTCCAATATGGCCATGAAACGTTAAACTCTAAGCCATCACTTTTTACGACAAGTGTTGTATCATTTTTTATATTCACTTTGCTTTGGTGTCCAAAAAATGCTTTGCCTTTCTTCAGCCGTGTCGAGACAAATGGCAAGAAATATTAAGTTAGGAGGAGAAGATATGTGAAGAAAAAATTCAAATAATACAATACAAAAAACATATAGTATTTAGTGCACATAAGACAGTACACACACACACACACACACACACACACACACACACACACACACACACACACACACACACACACACACACACACACACACACACACACACACACACACACACACACACACACACACACACACAAATCTACACATGGAAAGTTTAGTACACTGAATGGACTGAATCTTATTGTACTTAAGAGGTGCAAATTCCCCAAACTGTTTGCAATAAATGTAATGACCTGAAACGTACTGACAAAGCATCCTGCAGCTCTGGGGCTTGATAATCCTGCCCTGCTCACAAGGAAAATAGGTGTATGTCAAGCCAGCAGAGTTCATTTATGTATTATAAATATGTAATGATAAAAACATTTTATGGTTAGGGTTGAAAAGTGTGTGAGGGCAGGTCTCAGGTGTTCTGGAAGTCTGTTGTTCTGCAGAGATTAGAAGCTGAAAGCTGCCTCTGAAACTGCAGTGACAACAACGTAACTTACAGTGACGGCAGCACTGATCGAGGTTTTCTGTAACTGTACAAGTCTGTTCACATTTTCTTTTCCATGAACCAGTCTTTAAACACTACCAGAGCCCATACCGTGTTCCCTTTAGTGTTCACATCCTGTCTGTCTTCTTCTAGTGTTCCCTTTAGTGTTTACATCCTGTCTGTCTTCTTCTGGTGTTCCCTTTAGTGTTTACTTATTCTGTTCCTTTTACTGTTTACTTCCTGTCTGACTTTACTGTGTTTATGTAAGCACCATTTACACAAGAAGTTAGTTCCCTGTAGGCTGCTGTAATTGATTCATTTGTTGTCCAGCTCTCAGTGTCTTTAACCCCTCTATCCTTCTCTTGTTTCATTTTTATTTGCTTTACCGGGGACAGTATAAACGTCATTAATCAAAAGTGTCTTGTTCTCCACAAATATACAACAAGAATCATGTTGTTTTGTGATTCATGGCCAATGCTTTTCTCTGCTAATTGATATGACTTCACATAGTGCCAGATCAGAGCGTCTTAAGCAATGGTGCTAAATTGTGACCAATGGTGCGACTGCTGCTTTCCCTAGCAGTAGTCTCCTATTGAAAAAAGTGCCAAGATGTACAAATCAGAATTGTGTATTCAACTAAGCCGTTTAGTAAAGGGAGAATAAAAACAACAAGAGGTTATAAGAAGCTAGTAAATGTGGATGAGGTTGTTGCATGAGAGCAGGAAGTGTGAGAAGAAAGAGTGAAGTGTTGTTTTTGCATCTCACAAAAGCCCACCCCCTCCATGTTTGTTAGCGGGCCTATGAGAGGGTTACTGTGTACGAACTGGTAAGCCGCAGCTGACACACTCACTGCCACTCACTGCACCGTGGCCTTTGAGTCAATTAGACCTGCCTCTGCCTCTCAGAGCCTAAATGCCAGGATGCTTTTACTTTGAATTGTTTGTTTCTCCACTTCCGCGTACCTTAATGAACTGCATGGAGAACAGGTAGATTGAATAAAAGCAAATCCTGTTTGCTTTGGCAGAGCGGGCGCCTTTCTGGTCTCTGTTGTCGTGTTGATCCCGCTCCCTAATGAATAGAGCTCTGTCCCGCCACAGCCCAATCAGCCAGCTGAGTCCCTGCTCGCTCTCATTATACACACACACAAACACACACACACACACACACACACACACACACACACACACACACACACACACACACACACACACACACACACACACACACACACACACACACACACACACACACACACACACACACACACACACACACACACACACACACACACACACACACACACACACACACACAAACAAACAGTGATTTATCTGGGTTTCATGGTATTTTTAGCTACTGTTTTTCTAATTCGTCCTTTGTAAAAATCTGTGTGTCCCGGTAGGATTGGAATATCGACAGACCTCAGGGGCTAGAGAGCCTGCCCTGGAATAATGTTATATTACTCTCAAGCGTTGTCATGTTTTCCACTACTGTTTCAGTTTTATCAGTGACAAATACTCGCTGTCACGCTCTTAAGAAAGAGATTTTATTCAAACTATTTGAAATCTACTGACTATTTTCAGTAAGATGTGTGTGCTTTATTCTAAATGTACACAGAACCAGGCCCTAATTCCTAACTTCCCCTGTGTTATGGATCATTTCGAGGAGGGAATGCACCAACCCAAAAGTCTCTGAATTTACTCATATTATTTGTTAGCCATATTCAGTAAAGGGCTGAAGGGAGACATTAGTTGTGGATTACCTGGTAGCCTTGGTTGGTGATTAAGTTTGAGTTTAACTCAATGAATTGTACCCTGACATAGTGGTGCTAAAAGAGGCTATGCCAAAGCATTTATTGTCCCAATATATTTCAATAATAGGTCAGATAGTAAAATATATTGACCTTATTATGGGCTTACCTGTATGTGTTTGTGCTTGCCTGTTGTTGGCTAACAATCATTGAGCTAATTTAATATGTTTCCCTATATTCAAGTAAGTGAGTAAATGTCTCTCACGGGGGTCTTTCATACTGACTCATGTTGTGTTTTCCTTCTTGCTATCATTTTATCCATGTCAGTTCTTTTTAAAGGGGACCTATTATGCTTTGTTGGGTTTTCCCTATCCTGTAGTGTGTTGTATAGTTTTTGGTGTATATAAATGGTCTTCAAATGCTGTGTGTTCCCTTCAGAGGGAGTTTCTCCCCCACACACTGCCCCCCCTGCGTAAAACCCAGCCATTGTCCTTGTTTCTGGTTTCAGACAGAAGAAAATATGAAAATATGTGCTGCAGCACAGGCAGAATTAGAAAAGTATAGATCTTTTTGAAGCATGGAGACATGTCACAGTAGAGGCACTCAATACAAACATGCACCTGAAAATTAACATTATATGTCCTCTTTACGTGGCATATCATATTTAGATTTTGTTGGCCTGCTTCTTTTTAGCTGCTTTTTTTAGCAGCTCATTACAAACTTGGCTAAAGCAGGCAGACGTTCGGATGAGCAAGTCCAGTTAACAAGCACATGAATATTCTGAGAGACCTGGAAACTCTTTACACCTAAGCATTGTATCATATTTCATTTTGTGATCTTTGCAGTGGGAAAAGTACTCACAGTATTCCGTTTGATAGGCTGTGGTTAGCCTAATGACCAAGTGTCGTGTGGCAGTGCTGCCTCTAAGCCAGAGCTTGTTTAGAAGCATTTTGCTCCCACAGATGCATTGTGTAATTGATCTCACTGCATAGCTGTTGATTTGAGACAAACCCTGAAAGGAGGACGGAGGAGCCCAGGGGACTGGAGCAGCAAAAAAAAAAAAGGCTTTGAAGTGAAGCTAATGGTGGAAACAGAACTCAACCTACATACTTTACAGTACAGCACAACGAGGAGCACGTGTGAGTGCTATTCCTGGCTTACTGCTGTGTGTGGGCCTGTGTTCTGCATCTGCTGTTCTGAATGTATCACATGAGCACAATGTTAAAACCATATTTGTGTTTCACATACTCAGTTACTAGTCATTGGATCAGGGGATGTGAAGATGAATGTAAACTGTTTTTGTTCACTACTAAGCATAGGGATTATTTGAATGCACTACAGCATAGCTTGTATCCCCACCAACACAATAGTGTAGTGGACTTTAATTTATACTGTAGGATTTAGGGCACAGTACCTGTCAGACTCTCATCAAGATATATTTTCAAATGGTAGACAGGACCCATACTTCAATTCTTGCTATCATTTGTCCAAGTCAGTTCTTTTTAAAGGGGACCTATTATGCTATTGGGGGTTTTCCCTTTCCTGTAGTGTGTTCTATAGGTTTCTGTGCATGCAAATGGTCAACAAAGACTAAAATTACTGTGTTCCCTCCAGAGGGAGATTCTCAACCACACACTCCCCCCCTGCTGGAAATGCCTCCATTGGACTCTTTTGTTTACTTCCATAAAATAATGACATCACTATGTTACACTTGTTCTTCTATTGGCTAGACTGCAATGTGTTGTACGTGATAGGCTAAGGGGATTGACATCTCTAAGCAGTTGACCAATCACAACAGAGTCGGCCAGCTAACCAATCAGGGCAGACTGGGCTCTGGTTTCAGACAGAGGGTGAAAAGAGGTGCTGCAGCACAGGCAGTATGAGAAAAATAAAGAGCTTTCTGAACATTAAAGCATGGAGACATGTCCCTGTAGAGGCACAAAATACAAAATTTAACAACCTCAATGTAGGAACAATCCGGCTTTGATTTTGAACAGTGAGCAGTGAGTTGTCTTTTGGGTGCATCAGCCCAGTCCCATTCCCAAGTCATCAAAAGGTGATGCTTTGTCACAGCCTTTTAGCGTCTGTATAAGACACGCCAGGCTTTCAAGTAACTCCAATGTAAATGCATCCGCAGCAATTTTAGACACTCAGATCAAGTGCTCCGGAGGAAGTATTGTATATAGAGAGACAGTAGAGAGAGGCTGAATGTGTGTGATGTGACCCCAAAGGCAAACGGAATAAAAGTACTCAAAAATGTAAGCCCTAAGAGACAAAGTTGCCACAGTATTTTTCTCACCGTATCTAATTATTTTTCTGGCCTAAACATAACATAGTAATGAGGTAAAAACTGCGACCTCAGAGAGGTCTTATAGTTGGCTTCCAAGTGTTTTGTGAAGTTATGCTAAGGGTTCCTGACCAGGCGTCCCTATGGCACAAGTCCTGAATGAGAACTGTTTGGATACACAGACAAAAGAAAGGAGAATGGCCACAAAAGCAGAAGCATAGATGGACATGAGTGATGACAATGAGATTAAACTGCCTGGTGAGCACATTTACACTGCTCTGTCGTTTTGCTGCAGGCATTCACTTCTCCAAACTCTAAATCTACACCTTATGATAAGAGTGCATGTAAGAGGATGGAAGTACACAATGTGGCGGCAAACCGGTGTGTGTAATCCTCCTGTATAAAGGCCTCTGACTGATGAAATTGACCTTGAAAACACACTTGACAAAATGATCTCAATACAAGGACCATTTGGAGCTGAACGGAAACAGTTTTCCAGCAAGGGCCCTTATAAAACATAGGTTTATGTTCAATTGAGTAAATGAGGGAGTCAGGTGATGTTGTTATAGAGCGACAAAGTTCCCTTAGGCAGGTTTGGCTGGATGGATGGTTCAAGAAATCATCAGACTCTAACACAGCTGTGACCACACTTCCCTAACCATAACCATTTATCCGTGATGACAGTAAATAATCATTTTTAATCAAAATACATTGTCGTGTACTTAACCTGGAAAAATGTAGTACCTCTAAGCTTTATGTTAAAAATGATTGGTATTGGTCCTCAGTGTTTAGAAACTGCCAGATTCTTACTCGCATTACTTGGGAAATTTGCACAATTAGTTGAGTTACAAGTTACAATACAAGTTCCGTTAAATAGCACTGAATAGCATCCCCAAACTACTTATTTTATAAAGTTTTCCCTCTTTTTGAAAGCAATTTATTGAGCCATAGTCATATTATTCTAGCTTACTTTATACTTGCCTTTTTTTTCCTCCAATATCCATGTGCACCTGGGAGTTAAATGGTCTGAGAATTAAAATAAAGGTAGGCATGGTCTGGATAATGTGGCACATAGACTATGCACAAACTTAAGATTTTTTTTCAATCCAAGCCATGATATTTTTGGAACCCCAGTCAAATAACTTTTGTGTGTAAAGCTAACCGGACCTTAAACATGGTGTTATCATTTCAACTTCTTTCATTTTTTAATTGGTGATTGTTACCAGTCCTGGAAGTAACAGTCATCCTGGAAAACAGGTCAGAAAATACTCCTCTAGGTTGTTCTAGAAAGTATGGAAAGAAAACATATTTTGTTGATGACTTGTCGGTACATTATTTTGTATTTACCAGGCAAGCCATTACAGGTTATTCTGCCTCATATTAACTTTAGCTGGCCATTATTTCAGAATATGCAATTATTTGAATACTTCACAATATTGTAAGGTTTTGATTCTTGTTATAGGTTTTGTCTTTCTGAAAGAGACATTTCTATTGTAATGTATCCAAAACAAACAACCTATAGTTAATGTAACCAGCTGAACCCAGGGTAGCTATGGAATCATGACTCAATACACATTGTTATACGGTGATTACCACTGAAAAAACAGAACCGTTGACTTTATTTAAATACATTATGTCAACATATCTCACATAACTGTATTAGATGAATTGAAAGCAATAATATTAAGTTGATCTTTTTTTCGTTTAAACTTAATGTAATTGCTTTCAACTAACCTAATACAGTTATGTGAAATATGTTGACATAATGTATTTAAATAAACTCGCCACTCACTTATAACACAGTGTTTATGGTGCATTCTGCCACTCCATCTGTAGATTAGCCACATTAGGCCAGTTTACTGTCTGCTCAGAGTAGGGCCATACAAGTTATGCATATTAAAGACAAGTGAAAATTAAAGCGGGGTAGCATTCAGAGTATCTTTCTCAAAGCTCTCATGTGCAATGAATTGTGCCTCATTAGATGTTCATGATTGAATGTTTTATCTTTTTTAGTAACTGATGTTACAATAAGCCAAAAGCAATGTTAAATTAACACATGTGCAGAGCAGGATCAGCCCTATGCTGTACATTTTTGTACTATTCCTGTTTCCAGCATGCTGACATAAAAGGGAAAACCATATACAATATATAATTTTATTTGTGTCATAGATTGTTGTTTTAATTGCCTTTATGCTGTGAAAATATTTTTTATTTGACACAAATTATTTTGCAGTTGTTTTTGAATTTGCCGTTAAACTGCACTGAAAAAACTGAAACGTTATCTTTAATTAAATGTATTGGTTCAACAGATTTCACATAACTTTACAAGGTTAGTTGAAAGCAATAATATTCAATTTAAAAAGGTTCAACTTAATATTATTGCTTTCAACTAACCTAATATGTTTGTTGGACATATACATTTTATTAAAGTCAACCTTTCAGAATTTTCAGTGAGCTGTCAGTGAGTATGTTTACATGTGCAGTGAGTACCCTAAGCAGGGCAGGTACAAAGGTCCGAAGACTGTTTCTAGGACCACACCCATCTTTAAACTCAGAGTTCATTTTGATCTCAACTATACACTACAAACGTTGCATGGACCAATTCAGGACAGGGGTGTTAAGTGGAACCATGGCCCTTGGTAGCGCTAATCCAATCTTCAAACTTTCATTTTGATTTGAACACATCAACCTGTGAAGATCTGTATCACTTGTGTGTTAACATAAACTGTCCCCAGACCCACACACACACACACACACACACACACACACACACACACACACACACACACACACACACACACACACACACACACACACACACACACACACACACACACACACACATTTTGCTCCTCTAATGCAGTGTGCAGTATTTGGGTAAGGTTGAGATGGTGGATCAGATGGTCACACTTGTATTGGATTGGGAACCATTCTCTAATAATTTGATATATCTAAAACAAAAAGTTATAAAATCTTCTTTTTCCATGATGAAATTGGCTTTGGAGAAGAAAAACACGCACTGTTAAAAAGGTAGCACTTGCTCACCCTTTGCACTGTGTCTTATTTAACCGTGTGGACCATCCTATGACCCAACAATCAATCCATTATTGTTTTTCATTAATTAATGTATGCCATCACAGAGAGTGCAATCATTTCCCTGCATGTCTTCACTGTATGTGATGAATACAGTGAGTTATTGTTATTTACTTCAGATTTGCTTCATTCAGGATGTGTCTGGCAGTCCTGCTGTTGTACGCTGACAGTATGCATCCAGCAGCATATCTAATACAGTGATTTGAGCATTTTTGCTGACATATCACTGAGGACGGTTCCAGGGATTAGTCTCTATGCCCCTCCTGCAATGGCCTGCCATCCATCCCCGGGCCGGCTGCCAGCCTGCTGGACTGGCTCCGGATCAGCACGCTGTCTTTAATTCTGTGAATAAAGGATCAAAAGGTTAATATCTGATATAGTGTAGGTCAGGAAGCTTCAGATTCCCATAGAACACACAGGGTATTGTGTCCTACCTTACATAAGGATGTGTGTTGCATAATGTTATGTTCAAAACTCATGTAAGGATGTTTAAAACATGCTTTTAAAAGAGTAGTTTAAAGTGTATGGACGTGAATCACCAACTGCCTTGAATGTTATCAAGCCATTAAATGGACATTATCATTCCTTTTCATTAGCACTCTAACGCTTCTGAAGGGGCAAACTGCACCAGCCATTAGAACAGGAGAGACATATCCAAGGTTGTGAAAATGTTTGAGTTTTGTTAGGTTTCACTTTCACTTACTTTAGGAAGGTGGTTTTGTTAAGGAAAAATATGTTGACATCAGTAATTGAACGTTACATCAGTTATATACCATTTGATTTCGTATGGGTCAACAACGTTTCCTTCATTGCATCTTTTATAATTACTCATGTCTTTCTATAACTTCGAACAATTTCTACATATTGTATTTACACTAACTCACAGGATGTATTTATATTTTAATTACAAAACTTCTACTTTGCCAGTTAGAATGTATCAATTACAATTATATTGTGTAATCTTTAGCTATTCTATAACTGAAACATAGTTTTTATTCTAGTGCAATGGCTGTTAACAATGCAGCTTTCACCAAAAATGTTTCCATCCATCCATCCATCCATCCATCCATCCATCCATCCATCCATCCACCCATCCATCCATCCATCCATCCACCCATCCACCCATCCATCCATCCATCCATCCATCCATCCATCCATCCATCCATCCATCCATCCATCCATCCATCCATCCATCCATCCATCCATCCATCCATCCATCCATCCATCCATCCATCCATCCATCCATCCATCCATCCATCCATCCACCCATCCATCCACCCATCCATCCATCCATCCATCCATCCATCCATCCATCCATCCATCCATCCATCCATCCATCCATCCACCCACCCATCCACCCATCCATCCACCCATCCATCCATCCACCCATCCATCCACCCATCCATCCATCCATCCATCCATCCATCCATCCATCCATCCATCCATCCATCCATCCATCCATCCATCCATCCACCCATCCATCCATCCATCCATCCATCCAGGAACACCACTAGTAAAGGTCATTGGACTGATTTGCATTGCAGGTGCATCATTTGTGTAGATGTTGTGTCAATTTCCTGTATGAACACACAATCCTTTGAGGATGAATGCCAGACATGTATGTGTGATAGTCATGTGACAGGTGATAATTAGCTTTTATAAACCTTGTTGTTGAATATATACTTTCCAATTTAATCAGGAGTTCTTGGGGCACAGTGACATTACTACAACAGGGCAAGTTGTTAACCCTCTGATCGTCTGCTCATGTTATAATCAGATGAGGTGGACTGTCTATGGACTTCTGTAAACACAAACCGGACATATTATCTACATTTAAGTTGAAATGTCTTGTGAGTAAACTCAGTTACACAGCAGCACTATCATTTGTTACCAGCTGTGTCTCTAACTGCATTCGTCTGCGTTTTGGTGCTGGGTGAGCTTTCAGGGTTTCTCTCTAAAAACAGCTGCTTAATGCACGGATACTGACGCTATGAGAGCGATAAGTGAATCAGAACAGGAAAGAGGAGCTGCAGGTGGTAAAAAGTCATACAGTAAAATCAAATTATCTTGACTCGAAAAGTTAATTCAGGATAGAATTTCAGGTTTTCAACATACTTTGAAGATAACATGGTCGTTAGAAACACACTGTTTCTGTAATACATGTTAAAGAGGCCATATTATTTTATTCTTCAGGTTCATATTAGTATTTAGTGTCTCTACTGTGACATGTCTCTATGATTTAACGTTCAAAAAGCTCTGTATGTTTCTCATGCTGCCTGTGCTGCAGCAGCTCTTTTCCCCCTCTGTCTGAAACCAGAGGTAATAATTCATACTGCGGTTAAGGACAGCCTGGGGTCAGACCATGCAAGTATGTCGTTGTGCTAGGCTGATCCTGACTCACTCAGAACTGTATCATCAAACTGAGAAACTGTGAATGGAGTTGAAGCTGAACACATGCTTATTCAACTCATGAAAAGCACATTAAAAATGCAATATCAAACAATAGCTTTGTACTGAAAGACATTGTCTGGCTCCCACAGAACATCAGTTGACATTTTTGGATCTGAGAACAAGAACACAGTGATCTTTCATTCATTTTAACTTCGTCTTACTGGAAGTCTGCTTGTTATTTTTCTCTCCTCCTGGTTAAAGCGAGTCTTGTTATCTATGTAGGTTCCCAGCTCTCAGGGTGACAAGGGAGGGAAACTGATGGCAGAAGGACACAGAGCACTAATGCAGCCCCATGCATTATACATGGCCCAGTGGGCTTCCATTAGAGACATGCAAACTGCACACACAGAGCCAGGATGTAGTCCTCCTCTTTTAGCACTTCCTGTCTGTACAGTCTGTGTACAGCTGGTGACAGTGTGGGGGGGGGGGGGGGGGGGGACACAAGCACAGTTAAACAGCAAGGTGACACTGTGGACCCTGACTGAGCAAGTGAGAGAGAATGCAGCTTAAAACGCAATGTTTAACCTCCAACATTTTTATCCTTTTTAAGTTCATACAAAGTCCCTGATAAAATAACTATACAGTATGTGTAGGTAAGGCTAGACTTTATATAAATGTCTCTGGCAACTTCTCTGGAGCTGCGCTTTTTATAGATATACAGTCTATTCACAAGAAGACACAAGTTGGTTGGAGCAGTAGGGTATAAGCAAATGGTGTTTACCTGGCTAAAATGAGTGATAAACAACATAGACATAATAGGAGGCTTATTCTGTACTGTTCGTTGGTTTCAATGGAGGCCCTGTCTCTAGTGCTTTACATTAAGAGTTAACAACTTGATTCATTTACATGTGATGTGCCCAACAAATTGTTTTACAAAACCTTATCTCATAATGTCTACATTTCTCAACCAGTCTTTTAATTATCAAAGGTTTATGATGGTGTATGTTATTTCTGCCAAAAAAACACTGTCAAGCTAGAAAATGAAAGCTTCTTGTTAACAATTCCTTATTACACATTTTCTCTCCAAACCAACTTAGGGTTGTATGTTAGGATTGATTCAATGATCAACAATCCATGATATCAATGAACATTTTAAACAAACTAGGATACTGACTTTGTTTTTGTCACGATGCCTGTCCCAACTCCAGTCCTCCCTACAGAGCCTAGAAATAAAATTCCCAAATCATATCTGAGATACCTGTTGAGTTGATAGACATGTATCTGATTGAGTTAAATAGGCATATGATTTTGGGGAACCATCAATCAATCAATGGGAACACAATTGTACAACCTTCTCCACGAAGATCAGAAAAACATAAACTCTTGAAGTCAACGTATCGAAGCAAAGACTTGAATCAATCAGTGCAGTGGCGTGATATTAGCATGTAAGCTACACATGCAGCAATCATTTGTATCTTTGTTTTTGTCAACTGCAGGGGAGAGTGGGGTAAGATGAGCCAATGTTTGCAACAACATTTATTTCAGGATGTCTTCTGTCAAACAAAATGGAAATAATGCATCGATCACAAAGGGCCATGAAAGTGGTCTTGTGGCTTAACTTGCCCCATCTGATCCGCGTCCAGGGGTAAATTGAGCCATCCGGTGGTACATTGACCAGTTTACTTTTTCAAGTTCAAACCTGAGTACAAAAACTTTACTGATTTAAATAGGCTAGTATTTTATAATTGCTCATGTTATCAATTGTGGTTTTACTATCATCTGTCCATCACTTTAGCCATGATTGTCAAATAACTCCTGCCAGTCATAAGGCAGGAAGGATGGTGGCGTGCCTTAAAATGATTGAACCAATCTAGATACTGTATTTAGCTACACAAGAGCAGTTAACCTTAGCTGACCTACTGAGTCATGTGATCTCCTGCACACCCTACCTGCTAAACCCTTCTCTCTCCAGTTGTTTCTTACAGGAATGAGGTTGTTTCAAATCAGTTGTGTGAAACTACATTGAAATAGCATGTTCAATGTTCACCAGCCAGTCCCTACTTGTATCTGACTGTTTGGTCAGAAAAGTGTGCAGTGTTTTTTCCCTAAAAACAATAATGTTGTAGACATTGATCCTTTTCTTTGTGTTTGTCACTGCCAGCGACTTGTATTACACATTTGAACACTTGCTTATACAAAGATATATGTGTGCAACTTGCAGAAAACATGTAATCAATAGGAATCCCCCGGAGCTTCCGTCCTGTAGGAGGACTGCTGAGAGAATTGTAATGGAGGTTTCACTTTACAGCGCTGGTAGTCTATTTTCAGCAATGTGGATCCCTTCCAAATATATACGGTTATTTCAGAAAGTAGGAACTGTTTATATTTGTTAAACACATTCAGGAAGCAAACATTTCAAACTGATCACCGTACTAATACTTATTTTGTATTCTTCAATTATCCATGACTCTTGTGAAACCCATAATCTAAAAAGACCTTCGAATGCACATATCAAAGACTTATAGCAAACAGCAGAGTTCAGAAGAGAGAGTTTGGGGATGTTTTTGAAGCTACTGCAAATGCTTTCATTAAGATGTTTAGAGGCAGCAGTTAAAAAACCCACTACATTACATCTCCTGTTGATTTCATGGTTTACATTTTTTTATAAACAGGCCTAATGCAACAGCTATTCAGTACATTTTCCCTGAATTTGATTAGATAAATACCACAGTAATGCAGTTTTGGAATTGGAAATAATTTAATACATGCATTATGTAATAACCTTTTACCTGTAATTGCCATTTCATTCATAGTTATAACCTTTAATGTTAGGAATGTTCTTTGTAATTCTGGCAGAAATAGGCAATATGGTTGTGCTTTCAAAACAGGAGCTCTTCTTTTTGCAAGTAATTTCCTCTTTTGGAACTTGATTTCCTGTTATTTTCTTGTACCCCTTTCAATTTCTGTGATTCATGTTATCAGCGTGCCCGCTCTGTGTATTACAAAAGAGGAACTAAAACATTCAGCATGTTCCAGAGGCAGATGAACATATCAGATCGTGGTATTTTCCCACCGACTGCAAATAAATGAATCTTCACTGATTAAATCTGACTGCATTAAAGTAATCCCAGTGAGAAAAAATCCCCACCAAATTAATTACTGTGTCATACACCCCGTGGCTATGTTGATTACGAATCACTTAAGTGCTCCTTAAGGCATGCAGTGTTTTATTAATGACTCACAAAACGAGTGAGGACCATTCATTGTGAAAGTGCTTAAGCAGGCCTTCCAATCGATTGTGAATAATAAAAAGTGATGACATGCCGGGAAATCAGCTCAGCATTTCCAGTCCCCTCTACATAAAATATTCATAATTTTTATTTGTACCAATGGGAGCAGCTATGCATGTTCAATCCTGTTCATATATACTCCTCCAATGGAATATGTATGACTTTTATTTGCTTGGTAATTGGTAAAGCAGCAGAACTCTGCAGGGGAAAAACATCCAGTGTTCCCATTAGATTGTTTTTCCTGCTTCTGTTTTTGTCTTATTAACATTATTAAACATGTAAGAGGGAATCTGAGCTGCAGAAATGCCAGTGGTCATACTTTTTTTCACACCACCACTGTTGTAATAAATAATTATACATTGCTACAGTCCTCTCGCTTGATTACAAGCTTTCACTAATTTGTCTCTGGTGTGGAACAGCGCGTACTCTAGAAGTGTGTGTAACCTCATTTCCAGTTTAGACTGCCTGCTACCTTATTGTGTCACACATTTACACACTAGCACTGCAAGAGCCTGAAATACATTTAGAGAAAACAAAGTAAGAATAAGAAGAGGAAAACATACTTTATTAAACCCCCAGGGGGATTTCAGGGGGACTTTGGTTTTCATTTGTCATACAGTTACAGTTGAAATACACACATATGCACAAACAGGACCTATATACTGTATATTAGGCCTGAAATACATGCATGTTAGAGCGGAGGGGCTGCTTCAGTTGTAACAGTTTGGGGGTTTGGTAGCTTACTCAAGGACACTTCTGCTGGGTCTAGGAGGTGAAGTGGAGGCGTCTATGGTTTGTTCAACCCAGTTTAGATTTAACCACGGCCACTCCCGCATCGACATAGCTCTGCATGACTTTGACGTCTAACGGGAACGTCGCCGCCCCCATGTTAACAACACTTAAGTAATATCACGTCTCCTGTAGCTTGTTAAACACGATATGGGCAGCTAAATTACATCAATTTAGTGCTAATCAGAACGCAAAAAATAAGTGAACTACCCCTCCACGTGGTCCTTCGCCCTCACTTCCTGCTGCTTAGAGACAGTTTCACTGGGGGGTGAGTGGACTGCTCTGGAGACGCTCCTCTTTAGCCGCTATACTTAATTAAATTGCGGGCAGTGCAAGTGCAAGCCATAGCACAGCAGTCTGCGACAACAGGAATATTCCATATACTCTGACAGTGTTGGAAACTAACAAAGTACATATACTCAAATACTGGAGGCTACTCATGTACAAAATGTGACAAACAAGTTATTAGTACAATACCACATATTGTTTGCTAGTTTATTCTTCTGAAATCCAGTGCGAATGAATATTAAAAGATTCATTAACATGTAATCATTGTATTAATTAAAAGAGCGCTGTATTCAAATCTCCAAAGTTTTTTATTTATTTTTATTGAATTGAAGCAAAGTGGCACCTCTGCAGCTACCAGTCTATTACCTGAATTTATCTTTTTTTAAATGTGTTTGGGTCTAAGTGGGGAATTGAACCAGTGACCAAACGGTTTCAAAGCCAAGCCTCCACTGGCTAAGCTACTGCCTATCCCCACAACAAAACAACTTTTATTTATTTATAACTCCCCACAGTTTTTCACTCCGAGCCATCTGCTGTGCTTTGATTTTAGTCAGAATTGAATCGCGAAATTTCTGAGTTTGTTTCTTTATGCTTTTATGCACTTGCACTCTGTTTGTAAACGCCATGTCACTGGAATTGTGATGATCGTTATCGTTAACGTTATTAATGTAGGCCTACGCTGCTGTGGGGAACTACAGTTTCTATAAAGCGGACTACTGAAAGCGCATCTACTCTGCACCGTGCTCTCTGATGGTGTTGTTTTATGCTTTATGAACATCAACAACAGTGAGACATATGTTCTTCATTACAAAGGTTGGAATTGAAATAAAAAAGGAAAGTGAAACTTATGCTCGTCACCCTCACCCTCCGGTCCACAGTAGCCTACTAATCCAGATGAATCCCAATACGTAAGATTATATGAAATATGTTAAAATAAATACAAATGTGTTTATTATAAACTAGTTATGCCTTAACCTATCACTTTGTATATCACAATTCAAACATGTTTTAAAACGTTTAAGAAACCCCACACAGCTCAGTAAACACCGAAATGTGAACGGCCTAATGTTAATTGTGTCATGTTGCGGCCACAATGCATTGTGGGACAGCATTTTCTCCTTTCCTTTTGTAAAGGAAGGTCCAGTGTTTCCTAAACTAAAGGAGGTTATAAAGGAAGTTTCAAAGCTCCTTTCCTATCACCTAGACTAGAGATTTCAAACAGCTCTTATCATGGCTGCCACTGAGGTACTTCCGGGTCATTTAGCTCCGTTAGGAACCTTCCTAAGCTAAACTGACAATTTGACCGCAGCCTTAGTTCCCCTTTGGTTCCTTGTTTGGTTGTCATCGGTTCCTAGCTGATCTTGTCCATGTTTTGTGCCTGTTCCCGTTGATGTTACCTGCCAGTTCATTGTTTGTTATTTTTTTATATTTTCTTCCCTCGCATGCACCCTCAGTTCTTCTATTTTTGTATCAGTTTTTTTTAATAAAGGTCGCTTTTTGTTTAAACTCCCATACCTGCGTTCCCTGTTTGCACTGCTTTTGGGTCCTATTTACCCCACCCCGTGGCAGGTATGTTACTTTGGATAATGTAATTGTCTACTTGCCAGTAGTGTGAACCCCGAAATGTTGAGTATCCCAAAGTTATATGTTAGAAATGTATACAGTAGTACGGTTCCCCAGCACATAGAAAGTGCTGGATGCTAACTTGCATATGTTGGGTAAATGCCATAGTTAGCATAAGTTGCATTAAAACGTATTAATTAGCATATGCAGTCAATGACTAAAAAATGGCTTGGACGATTTGCTGACAAATATATTGCATAATGAAGTGAAAATTGTGTCGAGTTATTACATAACGAGGTTTTGTTATCTAACATGTTGCATGCCTTATGAACACAAGTTCAGTATTGAATATCAATAAATACATAAGCTCAATATCATCATACTTACAAAATTGTTGTAAAGGATCAAGTGAAATGGAGTAAGCCCAGCAACTTCAAGAGGGGTCAGTTAGACACTCAAGGGGGGGGGGACAATGACTTTAGATGATGACATGACTCTCTGTCTCCTGCAACCCCAACACGGTCAACACAAGTTTAATGGAAGCATGATTCTGTACCCGACGGATGAGTTGTGAACCAGCTAGTATTTTTTTGTTGCAGAGAGCAGTGCAGAGTCTGTGTGAGTCCAGGAGGAAGTGTTCAGGAGGGAGCCTGAGTGAGACACAAATGTGTCAGTCATGCACAGTCTATAATGGCAGCTGTCTCCAGCAAATTCCCACTAGAACAGTGAGAGAGAAAACAATAGTTGGTGTTGTCAGGTGGATTATCCTAAAAAGTGTCAACACCTTTTAGTTTCAGCGCATCAGATTAATTTACACTGTAAATAACTTTCCTGTAAAATAACAGTAAAGAGCTGGCAGCAGGGTTGCCAGCAGTATACCGTTATCTTTACGGTATTCAAACATAAAATGACTTTACGGTAGTAGTCTGTAAACCAGAAATAGGTACACATTTCACAGTCTAATACAATAGAAACAAAAATAGACAATTGCTTAAAATATCCATTATTGTGAATATTATACAAAATAAGAAATAAAAACGTCAATAAAAAATCAAATACCTTTATTATAAAAGAACAATGTCAACATGAATACTGTTACTTTCAAAAAATGGAAAACAGAAAATAAACCCTGATGGATGACCCTGAGAAGAGATTACTAGTAGCAAACAGAAACAGCCTACTAATGTCTGCTTTACACTATGGCAATAAACTTAAATTCTCAAATTGCTCATCAGAGTCTGCCCCTAACCCCTACCAAACGTGAAGGGCATAACCTATAGTTGACTTTTTTTTAAAACACATTTTTGGAAGAAAAATGCCCACAGGCTTTTATTTTTTTCATCTTAAAATAGTTAGTTTGATTAAAATTTCCTCAAAAGTCAATTAAAAGATTTACATTATGTAATCTGAAATGTATTCCGTGCCGTCTGTGAAAATATACGTTCATGATATACGTTCACTAATAACACTGTGAACATATGCAGAATTGGCAGCATTAGGAAAACAAACTTAAGAGCAGCCAGCAGCACAAGACGTTCAACCTTTGCATTAAGGCCACTTTGAAACTACTATTATAGCACAGTAGAACATTTTGACAATATGCATCAACATAAACATTTAGGGAGGAAACTGTAAGGTAGGCACCTGTGCCACTGCGAACTACACTTGCAGGTTACCTCTTAAAATTGTCCTGTGAGGTAGACTTGTGCTTTTACGTCTTCTTGTGTACTAGTCTTGTTCTTGTGGATCCAGGAGAGATGATCATCACTTTGGCAGCCGCTGTTCCTCTCTGCAGCATTACTCCAGTGTTGCCACTGTCATCAACAACAAACAATCATAATCATAATAATACATAAACTATACAATCAGGGATGCACAGTATACACTCCAAGCTAATGCTCATAAAGTTAATAATACCAGTTATTTTGTGGCTTATTGCGGCAATGCCAGACTGTCAAAATAAAGAGAGCGAGATTAAAGAACTCACCGATCTACTGTATATGAAGTTCCATTCAAAGTCTATGAGATTCTTCAGTAGCATGGCAATGTGTGTTTTGACTGCAGAAGACTTCTTCTGGACGCTCACACCTTTCTTCTTGGAGAAAACCTTTCCCCTTTTGGCCTTTGTCCCTCTCTCTGGATTCATACCAATGAAGCGCCTGAAATCAAAATAGTCTAAGATCAGAGTAGGGCTGCAACAACATACTGTTTTGTGTACATTCGATTAAATGCAATGACTTCTTTTTTTCTTTCTTCATAGCACAAATAGAGTGGACTTGAATGACATATAGAAGTGACATCAAATGGAATTATAATAAAGCCTATAGACATGTCCAACAAAATACCCAGTGTGTGTGTGTGTGTGTGTGTGTGTGTGCGTGTGTGTGTGTGTTGTGTTGTGGCTTGAAATGTACAGTACTAATACCATTTTATGCAAAATACAAACACATTCATTTCATTGTATATATCCATATAATGATGACAAGGAATGAAGGGGTTTTACCTCTGAATGAATTCCAGAGTGCATATCAGCAAAATTATTTGGGTACTGCCTGATGATATTTCGAGCCACAGTTAGGCACTGTGTGTGAGTGGGGTTAGCTTCATAACTTCTCATTTCTTCCGCAAGTACTCGTACCATCTGGCATCGCTCCACTGGTTTAGGTCTCTTGTCATCTTCAATTGCAGAACAAACTTCCTGTGGCATTTGTTCCCAAGGGACCTGGAATGTTTCTGGCCATGTTTTCAGTATCTGAGATGTGGAAGGTCTGTCACTTGGCTCGTTGTTTCTTGCCTGGCTTGAACATGATGAAATGGCCGATAGCTATGATAATGATGATGATGAACACTCAGACACCGAACAATCACTATACAGTTGTGACGAAGTTGGAATGACTTGAAAATCCAATGTAACTGTCTCGGTTTCTAAAAAAACAAACAAACAAAAAAATAATTAGGGCACATAACTAATAAGCTATATCATATATATGTCACTGCAGACATTTGGACCAAAGTCTACCTAACTCTCCTTATATTAGGCATATTTGAAAAGTTTAAAGGTGCATTATGTAGTTTTAGAAAAACAGAAATTCCACAACTGAATAAACAAGAGAATATAACAAGAGAATGCTACACTAAATTAACCACACATTACCTAATTTGAATGCATCCTGGAGTTTTCGGTGCTGGATAACAGGAAACAGATCAGCAATGTCTTCCTGTTGTACATATTTTAAGTCTTTGACTCCAAGCCGGAGCTCTGAAGTTTCAATATTATTTGCCACTGGGTCTCTTCAGACAGATTTGGCAGGGTCTTGCAGATGATCGCTTTGATTTCTTCAATCATGTCCGCCGTCATTCTGGACTAGAGGGAAAGAATGGTGAGGAATTATCAGTGGTGTACCATGTAATCAACTTCTCTTGTAGTTTGAAAAGGCTTATATCATGTAGGTCCTGAAAACTTTCAATAATTGTCTGAATGACAGAAGATGGAAGCAAACACTTGGCTTGCCATTTCAAATAAAAAAGGTCTACATTTTTAAAGAACTGTGATTCCTCAGCAATTTCTGGGTAAACCTCTTGTTCATCACCTGCATCACTGAGAGGATCAATCTGCATATCAGACTGATCTTGTTCACTCTCATGGGAGACTGCAGGATTCACAACGGACTCAGCCAAATTTTCCTCAGCACCATTTTTATGTTTCCGACTCATGTGTGATGTGAATGTTGATACAACTGTAAAGCTCTTGCTACAGTGTCTAGAAGGACAAGTGACTGTTTTCCCCTCTCTAATGTGTGTTTTCAAATGAGAGTAAAATGCCATCCAAGTCTCACACCTTGCAATGCAGATATCAATATGACATATTAGTTCAACACCAGGCGAAAGGCCGGATTATGCTTAATTAAAAGTCGACACAAACAAAATAAAACTCACAAAAACCATGTTCCAATAATCCTATGGTTTGGTTGAAATAAATCCTTAATAACCGGGCAAGATGTAGACTAATTATTCCAGTAGCCTAATGCTATTTTCCTGCTGCCTCCATCTGCCGATTGGACTCTCTTACCGGTTAACAAGCGTTGTCTCTCGTTTGCAGACGTTCGGCTAATGTTAGCAAAACATTTTTTTAAAACCATCCAAACGTAATTTTGTTTTGGCTATTCAAATCTAAGCCTCGCTGATGTTCAAATCCCTAGCAAGCAATCTCCTGAGCATCAGTTTGATATCAAACATTATTGGCAATATAAATAAGATTTTAACCGCTTACTAGCGGCAAGACCTGATGGATGTTGATGAAGAACACTCAATGAAGTGTAGCACATGTCATCTAAATTGTGCGTCCTCTTCTGGAAAATCTGATATCCAAATGATGGTTCATGAAGTCCCTCCAGGAGTTGATGGCCAATTATTTCCGTATTTTTTTTAAAGAAAAGTGACCAAAAGCAGTAGGCTAGCTTAAACTTAAAAGACGTCAAAATTCTGACCGTGCTCCAAATTCAGGTGTCACTGCATTAACAGCAATAAAAGTGAAACTCAGGATAGAAAAGGCACAAGTTTACAGCAGGTTCATATTAATAAAAAATGTAAGTAACTGTACAGATTAAAATGAAAGAGGAGATACTATGCCCATGTTCAGATTCCTAATTGTATGTAGTGTCTCTACTGGGACATGTCTCCATGCTTTACTGTTCAAAAAGCTCTTTATTTTCCTCATACTGCCTGTGCTGCAGCACCTCTTTTCACCCTCTGTCTGAAACCAGAGCCCAGTCTGCTCTGATTGGTTAGCTGGCTGGCTCTGTTTTTATTGGTCAACCGCTTAGAGATGTCCCGCCCCTTAGACTATCTCATAAAATGGGTTGCAGCTGTTTGATATGGTCTTTGGTAGATATTAAAAGAGGCTTTCAGGATTAAAAATCACAAATGTTTATTTTTAAATGACAATATAGACATTACATTTTGCTTCCTTTGAGTTAAACGTTTTTTCCAGTTTTTTAATATTTTTCAGGGTGGACTGAACAAAGTATTGTTCTTAAGTACAATCCTGAGGTACCTGTAGTTTACCTGAGTACTTTAATGTTTTGCTACTTTTTACTTCTACTCAGATTTACAGATTGAGATGATTAGTTAAACAGAACATAAATAAACTAATACAACAAATTGACATTTAATTATAGGTTAAGATATCCAGCAGCAGCATAAAAAGTCATTCAAATTCGCTCCATTTTTACAGGCTATACAGTAATTACATATAAATTATTTTAAAATGGGCAATTACAAATAACAATTACTTATACGTATGCTACTTAAGTATACTTTGATGGTAATACTTTAATACTTTTAGTTAAGGTTACGATTTCAGGACTTTTATTTGTAACAGAGTACTTTGACAAGTATTCCAACCTTTACCTAAGTATAAAATCGGAGTACTTCTTCCAACTCTGGTATTTTTAAATCCAACTACTGTATGTCCTAAATCGTTGTCCTTCTTTTAAGGTGCAATTCTCCAAGTGTGGTTATTTTATTTTCAAGTAAGAATGAATGGGTTTAGTTCCTTGATACAGACAGGCATTATATTGTGCTGTATTTTCATTTTTACCCCAAAACACTGACATGGCTTAATTGTTTTATCTTTAGCACAATATTGAATAATAACAACAACAAACAATGATTTAATTCCTTAACCTACATTGAAAAATCTGAAACATTGACTTTAATTAAATGCATTAGTTCAACAGATTTCACATAACTGTATCAGGTTAGTTGAAATCAATAATATCACGTTTTAATTAGGTTCAACTTAATATACTAACCTAATGCAGTTATGGGACATTTGTTGACATAATACATTTAATTAAAGTTAACGTGTAAAGTTAAACCTAGGCTTATGAGTAAATGAGCCAAAAGATGCAAAGACAGTGGTATGGTTAATACATAAAATAAAATATAATCAGAGTTTCTCTCACTGTGTATGCTGAGTAATGAATGTGTTCACGCACATGGCTCACTTACACCTCTATAGATGTGTATGCCATCTCAGACTAATTGGTTTAACAGATCTCTGTACCTGTGGCCCTCCTGTTGTAGAGGCTCTGCTGCAGAAAGCAGGTCAACTTATAAATAGCTTTTAATACCATCCTCTGTGCTCTTATGTGCTTTAAATTAGCAGTGCGTGTTCACTGTGCTGCCATGATGGATCCTTTTGTTTTCAATTTGAGTATAAATAGGACAGAAAGAATACACACACAATGAATGTTATTATATGTAGTTTTGTTTTCATCATACTTTGGTTGCCATTAACAAACGAGAAAGAACAATCATTTTAGAAAGCCCTACACTATTGGTAGGATCTAATTTCAGCGGTGGATTAATCCACGTTTGGTGGCAGGTGTGTGTGGGATTAATTCAAAATAAACTACAGTGTGTGTTCTTGGTATTGCAGGAACAAGCACCAGGTGCAGGCTCATTGATGTGTTTTTTATAGCTTTATCACGCGTACACACAAATCTCTCAACATGCAACCAGATTTATTTTAAAATACATAGAATACCATAGGAAATGACTGACCAGACATTAAGAGGGGGACACATCCCATGAAAGGTGTTAACTTTGAGATACTATTACCCAGGATATAAGAAACCATGTTTTTATCATTTTAATGTATGGTTTTTTAAATGGATCGTTGTAAAAAATATATTTTACTCACACACATGTCGTGAAATCGATGCTGGTATTTTCTGAGTTTGCATGTGTTTTCTGAATATGCATGTGTTGTGACCCTTATTGGCCACTGTAGGAACCTCCCTATGACCAAATAGATCAAATGTTATCTTAAGGGGGCCAGGTCTGCCTTCTCACATTTATGTCTGAAAAAAAAACACAATTTTCACCAAATTTGGCCTCGATGTTCACAGACAGAAAAGCCACACAAGTACAGCAAAAACGTTATCAATATCTCTGAGAACATAAATGTAAGCACACATCAATTATTCGTGGAAATTGAATAGAAAATCTCAAATCTAGACTGAAACAATGTAAACATTGACTTTAATTAAATATATCAAGTCAACAGATTTCACTACACTGTATTTGGTGAGTCTCTCTTACATAGAAGCAGAACAAAGACTTTCTGTGGTTAAGTTATTTACAGTAGAGTCTGTGGTATCTGATCCATTGTTGTCACGTTGTGTCCCTTTTACAGTATTTGTATTTATTCAGTTCATTTCCCGGACAGTGCGTGATTATAAACAATACCATATCAGCTCAAAATTAGCAAAGAGGCTAGGATTTTACTTTTAGTCCATGGATGTCGTATAAATTTGCAGCCTAAATCAAGAAATACATCATGATGTAAGGCTTAACAATTACAGTAAAAAGTGAAATACTGACAGACAGAGGCAGAACAAAGATGTGGGCTGCAGTTCTTACACATCAACAGGGCAAACAATTACAGAACAGCTTTGCAAAGAGAGGAGAAAGACAACAGAAGTTAAACCAAAGGAAGGTTTTGCAGCGAGTAATGTATTGAGATGCATTTTTCAAATCATCATAAGCCCAGATGTTGGCTGTTACAGAATTGTATTCATGCGCTGTCTTGTTCTCTTTTTAGCTTTTGGTCTGCGGTTGTTTTGCCCCTTGTAGTTATGTTGTGTCTCTTGTCTCATTGTATCTTTTAGGCTGTATTGCATCTCAGTTTGTATTTATAATGTTTTTCAAGGACATACAAATCATACAACAATTAAGAAGATATCGTTCCTTCCAATTCACTTTTCTCAATCAAACAACCCTACCCACCTCCCATCAACCCTCTTCCTTAAGAGCAACATAAGGTACAAGTTCAACACAAAGGTCATTTGTTCATCACAAGGAAAAGTAGCAAAGAAGAGGGTCTTATAGATTAATGTGGTTTAAGCCACCTTCTGCATGGACTATATGGAAAATACTTAATGAAATGAAGTTTCCTGCAGACAAAGTCCTCATGGCTGATTTAATCAGTGATTTAACACTGGGCTTTAAGCCCCTTTGCCATCTATATTTAGAACCTTAAGTTGAGACCCTCATCTGTTGGAGGTTGGCAGTGGGGGTGTGTGGGGCGTGGCTGCTAGTCTGCGCTCAAAATTGCTACTTTTATTATTGTATCATTGCTTCTTCCTTTTACAGTTACAGTCAGTTTGCATGTGGATGCACCGCCTCTTTGCCCGCCGACAGACGGGCTGTAGTTTTATTTATTGACTTGGTTTATCCATACAGGTACCTTGCTCCAGTATATTTCTTTACATGCAGTATGCATATGAAATGAAGCAAGGGGAAGTAGTATTATGACATGAGGACATCAACTTTTATTTAACTGGACTTTTCTTCACACTGTACTATACATGTTACATTGACATTCAATTGGATATACCATTCCTTGCACACTTAATGTAAATAAAATCCTACTTTTAAATGTTGTAGCTTGTTGGCTCTTCATTGTGTTTATTTGTTATGGTCAACTTTTAGTTGAACTAACCTTATACAATAATGTCAAATCTGTCGACATATTACATTTAATTAAAGTAAACGTTTCAGTTTTTCAGTGTTGGATATGTCTTAGCTGTGATTTTCCTAATAGCGTTAGAGTGGGGGTGGAGGGGGATCTCCCTGTCGGTGCAGTGTAGATGATTTGCTCTCCATGATGGAAGTAATCTTGTTTTGTGAGCAATCTACTTTAATTAATAATCTTCTTGATATTTACCCTTTACCCCCTATATGTCATTCCTGACTCCATCATGATCCAGTAGGAACCCACACATTTTCTCTTGGTTACTAATTAGAGTTTTTTATACTTTATTTATTTACAGAATACATGCTTTTCTACTCTACTGCTACCGGCCTCATTAACAATGTCCGGGACCCCCACCGACACTAACCCACTCCACAAATACTACGCATTACATTAATGCACATCATGAGAACAACATCTTTTTCTTTCTAACATTGTAAATCCTGCACGTTACACATTTATGCTCCACACTACCTCGTTTACATCTGCACTGCTCTCCACTATGAATATAATATTTGTCATATGTTATTGTATTTTTTGTACTCAGTTCTTACATATGTATATTTTGTTAAATATCTTATTTTTAATTTGTTACAATAGCCTTAAAATAGTTTTTTTTTTTAAAGTTGTTATAATAGTTTTATTTTTCTATCTTTCTGTGTCTTTGTGTGCAGCATTTATAACAAAGCAAATTCCTATTTTTTTCATGCGATAAGTGCAATGGCTAAAATTACATTTACTCTGGCTCTTCATATTCCCCTGAAGATGTCTGATTGATGTTTCGTCTGGTGCCAACTTCAGATAAAATCTCCACTTGGAGGTATTTCAAAAACAAGGTTTTGGATAGGCTTTTAATTTGCTCTGGATATTAATATTCCCCTAATTCCCTGTGGAAGGACAGTAACAATATCAGAGTGCCAGCAAAACAATAGTGAACACCAATACAAATAAACAATAGATGCAAAAGAGTTTACATAACTAGTATTTATTTATTCCCATACAAATTCAACTGTATTAGCTCACTCCGTGCTTTGAGAGTGTATTAGGATAGTGTTCACAGATAAAGAATGAGCTTTTATGTGTTGTAGGAAATTCTGATTGGATTTGGAGTTTGTAATGTTGCTGCAAACTGTGGAGGTCGACCTGTGCAAACCTGCTGAAACGTCTCAAAACACTTCCATTAGGAGAAACATTGCAGTTTCAAAAACTATGTGAATGTAAAAACTGATGCATATGAATAAACATCTTCACTGACACATTTGCAGCATTTAGAAAACATTTATCATTGCATAACCAAAATACTGCAAGGAACGAAAACAGGGACACTAAACAGAGCACTTGTTGATGTTCTGGGATTATAAAGTTGGCCAACAATCACTGGCCTTGGAAACTTACCTTAAAAATAAGATTTATAAGATTTTTTAAAAACAATTTTATCAAATAATTCCTGTAAGCTTGGTAGCAAACAGAGACAGTTGGCCAACTTTATAATCCTAGCGCTCCGGTCCCAGCTGTGTGCGTCACTTTTTAGTGTCCTCTGGTTTCTGCTGTGTTTTTAGCTTCCTGCAGCGTTTTGTCCTTTTCAGCGCTTTAAGTAAACCCAGCACATGTTTTGGTAAAGTTGGTGAAGATGTTTTTAAATTTAAATTGGTTTTGGCACACTTATATTTACATCATGTTTCAAAGTGCAGCGCGTTTCCCATCATGTAAGTGGATCCGGCTGTTGTAGTGCGTTTGCACGGGTCGGCCACCGTAGGAACTCCCAGTTCTGCATGAACCATAGCCATGCACACAACACTGTGTCTGTATGAATACTGTTTTTTGTGCTATATGTGCAATCAATTACATAAAGACAGGGACAGAAACAAAACATACAGACCTGCCTTGAAAATTTAAACACGGATGAAATTGATTGAATAGATTGAAATAGGTCCCCTCTCTGATGGCTGTTTTACTGGTTGCCATTCACACGTTTTTTGTGCTCATGACAATATGCAAGTAACTGTTATTTTTCGGAGAGCTCAGATATATCCACTTTTGCACTGAATAAACACAATATGCTTCAAAACCAAACACTATGGAGGTTTTTACGAGTATCCAAGCGCAAATGTCACATATTAAGTGTCATACTGTAAATGCGCAGTATTATATAACTATACCATAACCAACTACTCAATCAAACAATCATTAGCTTGTTTAAATATGTTGCTCGTATCAAATGAAGCAGCTCATTTTATGAAACACTTGAGCATAATGTTCTATTATGATGAGTGATAAAGATTTATTGAAAAAAATGACTTAAAGTATTGACTGAACATCTCTAAATTAAGAGCTGAATTTTCTCTCTAGATTGATCTATAAAAGAAGATTGTGTATTTGCTTTTGATTTTCATAAATAAAACCATGCAGTTGAGAGGAAGCTGATAGAAAGATCCTTTAGGCTGTGACTGTGCATACTGTGATGGTATATACCTGCATGTGCGTGCTAGGTAGAAATATTTGTCTTAATGTCGCTGCTGGGTTGAAATATGTTGTAATGTGTGTCTTAATGTGTGTGGGTGATCTCACCTCACCTCCATCTATATTCCTCAAATAGTCACATTTTCACACTCTACCACCCAAATATTCTGCAGCAGAGAGGAGTGTGATGACTCATCTCATAGCTGGCAGAAACGATTAAAATATAAAAACACAGATCGGGTGCTTGGTGACTCAGGGGACACAAACACATTAAGTTGAGAGGATGTAAAAAAACATGGACTTACATATTCATACTTTGCGCCTTTCCTGGGACATGTCTCCATGCTTTAATGTTCAAAAAGCTCTTTATTTTTCTCTGTAGCTGCAGCACCTCTTTTCACCCTTTGTCTGAAACCAGAGCCAAGTCTGCTCTGATTGGTTAGCTGGCCACTACTGTTGTGTTTGGTCAGCAGCTTAGAGATGTTCCGTCCCTTAGTTTATCAGGTACAATATTTCAGCCAATAGAAGCAGGAGTGTTACTGTATGTACTGATGTTTGGAAACTAAACTAAGGAGTCCAATGGAGGCGTTTCAGGCAGAGGGGGGGTTTCTGGGAAAGAAACTTTCTCTGGAGGGAACAAAGGCATTTTAGCCTTTGCAGACAATTTATATTCACCAAAACCTATAGAACAAACTACGGGAAAGGGAAAACCAAAAAAGCATAATTGGGCCTCTTTAAGATTCCAGATTTTCATCGCCAAAAAACGCTGCAGCTATTGTTCAGATGACAAATAAAGCCTTTTAATCTGTTTATTAAGAGAGATGACTCTACACTGTACCATGTTTGGGAAATAGTTTCAGAATATACATTTGCATCTCCTTCTGAAGTCAAATGCACTTGGAAGGACGTTGCATTCAAGTGCTCCTTGGATGGTCCTGTTTCCTAGTTTCGTTTATATCGGGTCAGTAATTTTCTGTAATACTAAACTCATACAAAGGCAAAAAATATGACCTCTTTGGCGGAGGTCACAGTGATAAAGGTAAGACAGGCGATGAATTGGAGTAAAGGGACGCAGGTTGGATTCAAACCGGGGTCACACAGGCCTTGGATTTTGGGTTACTCTCTCTACAAGTAAGCTATAAGCATTTTTAGGTGACGCTTGACCTCTGACCTGAAGATATCTGAATGAGAACGGGTTCTATGGATAAATACCGGCACTTTATGCTAATCCTATGCAGTTTGGAGCAAAAATCATGCCATTTTTACATGCTTGGGTCCCTAAACACTTTTAAAATTGCGTACATAGGAAATAACTGATGTTATGTTCTGATGTCAGTTCCTATTTCAGACATTTTATTGTAGGGAGACCATTTTATGAAACTTGAACTAAATCTTTAGAACTTTATGAAAATAACAAGAAAACTTAATGCAAACAGCCACTAACTAGAGGCCAAAGGCTTCTAAGAGGACTTTTCTATAGGTAAATGGGCAATTAATGGATTTCTGAGCAGTTTCCAAAACAAAAGTCTCCACTATCCAATTTTAAAAATGCAAATGCAGTCTCTTATAAATTATTTTTAGGGAAAATTGACAAAGGTAAAAAATCAAACCTAAGTCTTCATATTTTTTGTATTGAACTGAGCTTTAATTGTACTTCGTCTTCACAAAGCATAATTGTTTACATTGTTTCTTTTAGCATAGGATTTGATTAGCTTCCCAATGCTTTACATACATCTTCCCACATGCAGTCATGTATTTGCAGTATTTGTATGTGCAACATTAAGAATTTGATTTCTGGCCGTTAGTAGCGGGGGTTTTTGTCCCTGAATGCCTGCAAAGATGCCACTGAGGAAGCAATGCATGAAATATATGCAGCTGGATTATCCCATGAGCCTCCTCCATATAGTCCCTGCCAGGGGATATGAACACAGGTCTTTGGAGCAAAGTGCTTCTCTGAGAGTGCCTGAGTAGATGCAGATCTCTGTGTGTGTGTGTGTGTGTGTGTGTGTGTGTGTGTGTGTGTGTGTGTGTGTGTGTGTGTGTGTGTGTGTGTGTGTGTGTGTGTGTGTGTGTGTGTGTGTGTGTGTGTGTGTGTGTGTATGTGTGTGTGTGTGTGTGTGTGTGTGGATGTCCCTGCATTTAGCCCAGCTAATCAGATCAGCTCGGCATGAAAGACAAAGAGGCCTCAGGCATTAGGGTGCTCAACCTCTTTAATTGGAGCATTCTCACTCTAACAGGTCACTGCTTAGTGGAGGACACATTTTTGGAATCTCCAAGTGCTAAACTAAGAACAGCCTCTGCACTCTGGATGCAGAGCTTTGCTGCAGATGTGATTGCTGCGTGGTGAGCCATACAGCTTTGTGTAGATTCCACAAAGAAGTCTTAGCACACAGCAACTTCCCTACTTTTATTGTAGGTAAAATGTTGGTATAGTTTATAGTCCAGCAGTGGCTCAGTCAGTAGGGGCTTGGACTGGGTATCGTAGGGTCGCCGGTTCAAGTCCCCGAACAGACTTGAAAATATGGAAGGTGGACTGCTACTTGGAGAGGTCCCAGTTCACCTCCTAGGCCCTGCTGTGGTGTCCTTGAGCAAGGCACCGGACACCTCCAATCCCCCCTCCCCATTGCTCCCCGGGCGCTGCACGATAGCAGCCCACTGCTCCTAGTACTAGGATGGGTTAAATGCAGAGGACCAATTTCACTGTGTGTGCTCTGCTGTGTGCATGTATGTGACTAATAAAGATGGTTTTATCCTCCGATTCTATATATCAAACACACTCTGTACGTACAATTACTTTGTACAGCTGTTCAACCTTTGTGATCTCTTCCTATCAACTTTTGTACTTACTGTTTGGCTATTTACAAAGCATGTAGCAGAGATGGGGGACTCGAGTCTAGTGACTTGACTCGAGTCAGACTTAAGTCGCCAGATTGAGGACTTGTGACTTGCTTGATCAACAGTGAGAAAAGACTCGACTTGACTTGGACTTGCTACTCATGACTTGAGACTTGACTTAGACTTGCATGCAATGACTCGACAAGTCATTGCTGTCTTGGTTAATTGGTGAATAATAATAATAAAAAATATTTTCGATTGGATGTTTCCTGTTGCATGTGGGCGAACCTGGCAACCAGTAATCTCTACTAGGTGATGCGCCCGCCATCTACAGTAGAGCGGTCGGGGTTTGGAAGATGGAAGGTGCTACCAGTTCTGCTGCTACTGCAGCCAGTGTTCCCAAAATCATAAAATTTGGATTTAAAGACTATTCAACTCAACAAAAGAAACGATTCGCCGTGTGCAAGGTGTGTAGCGCAAAGAAAAGTACTACACAAAGAAAAGTAAGTAATGTCTCTAGCTAATTTCACATTATTTTTAATCTAACGTTAGCTGGCAGCTAACATCCCATCTCCATCAGTCAAACGTGACAAGAGCTTACTGTTTGCATCACATTAAGTTTTAATCATGTTGACTTAGTTTCACATTGATCCCGCCTATCAAATAACAGACAATCTGACTGAAATACGGCAGTTTATCTGAAATTGCCAGATTGATTCACTTGGCAGATCAGGCCTAGCTAGCGCTAGTTGCTAGTCCAAAGTCTACCACATCAATGTAGCTGTTAGCTTGTTAGCGCTAGCTGCTTTTTTTTGGTTAAATCATATATAAAGTATAACAGCCAAACAACATGCACAAACCCTATTACTGTAAATGTATGTATAAGTATATGATATATGAGAGATGTATGACATAAATGAGAAATGGGCCACTTTCAAGAGTAAATCGTAGTATATAAGTGTCTCCATTTCATTTCCGTATGGTATTTATTAATGGAATATTATGCAATGAAAACATGAGCTAAAAGTAGTTTTTTTGCACTTCTCCCCTCTGTCTAGATTTGAAGAGTACATCACTACTAAGGACACATTTGACACCAATAACAATGATATCGCAGTTTATGACTTCAAGAACTCCAAGCAATACCTACAGCTTTAATCATCCACAGCAGAGTGAGAGAGTGAGGGCTTTTTGAAGGAGTAGTGGACATAGAAGTTGTATTTGTTCAAGTTCATTCCTTCTTGCACTTCTTTGTCTTCTGTCTTTTGCAACACATTAAAAAAAAGGACTGTCTTTTGCAACATATTGAAAAAATGGTTGTAAATAAAAGGAAGTGGTTTGCTGCTGTTCCCAAGATAAACTACTGTGTTGAGTACTCTGTCTGGTAATGATTGTTTGGTACACCAGGCCCTGTAGTCGTTCCTAGTAATTCTGATCCTGCTGGTCCTAGTGAGTATTTATAATTATTCTTTAGCCTTATATCCCCTTCCTCTATTTGTTAGCCCTTTTGTGCAAATGAGGGCTACATAAAACTTAGGCTGCAGTCTCTTAAAGTTTTAAGATGGTTGTCTTCCAGCTTATTATATTTCTATGACTTGACTTGTGACTTGCTTGACCTAAGCTATGACTTGACTTGACTTGACTCGACTCTCACAAAAATGACTTGAGACTTGCTTGAGACTTGAAGGTTAAGACTTGAGACTTGCTTGAGACTTGCATATGTGTGACTTACTCCCATCTCTGGCATGTAGTATAAATAATCATCCAAATCTATGTTACACCTTTGTTCCTAATCATTACCACAAATTTCACTCTTCTTTTTAAAATGTATGGTCAATGAACCTCATTTATGCAAAATCAACTTTACCTTAAAAAAGGAACAAACTTTGACTGATTCAACTAAATTGACCCCAAAAGACATGTTCTTCTAGAGAAGGATTATCTTCAAGTATTAACAGCGCAAAGCGTAAAGCCAATTTCTAGCATTAAATAGCTAACCTAAGGCTTAAAAACTAACCATATCAGTCGCATGACTTCCTGTCCACTTAGCTAAGCTAAGAGAGGCTAACGTTCGGCGTGAGTTTTAGTATCATTTAGCCACTTTAGCTACTGCCTTTATAAAAACACATCAGCTTTTGTAAAACGAAGCTTGAAAATATTGCTGTCGAAGAAAAGCTATTGAGAAAGTTATCACATGTACATATTGTGTTCAAAATAAACCATCTGGTTGAGGTCCCTGCCTTCCTGGTCTTTAAAACTCAAACGTTCTAGTTTGTAACACAGGCTTCTGTTAGTCATTTATACAAGTTTCCAGGACCAAGAAGAGAAAGTCCTGAAACATTATACAACTGCCTCAAGCAGCTGCATTGGATGTGTGATTTGACCTTTATGGTTCATTTATGGGATTACAAGGGTTTCAGAAGAAATACTTAAATAAAATGGCTAATAGTTTTACAATTGGCCTTCCTTATGTCATTATTGTAATGTGTTCCATTCAACTCTCTTGTGAATTCCTAGCTACATTCTGCAGCTTTTTATTGTGAACATATTTCCCTCCTGTGGTGATATTTAATTTATTTTCAAGTACATATGTTAAAGAATAAACATAACATTTAATATAACAGCAACACTTTTTTTTTTTAATGAATATCAATCTTTACACTTTGTTTGAGTGCCTGATATTTCTGCTACTTTCCCTCCTCTTCGATGTAATTATATCAATTAGGTATCTGTCAGTCAGAGTACCGCTGATAGAAGGGGACAGCTTCTGCAGACTTGCACAAGTTTTTAATCACTTCCAATTTTCTTCATAGTGAAGAAATGACTGCTGGCGTCGACAGTTCCAGAAACTTTTAAAGCCTTCAGAGTCAATTTGTGGGTGAGATGAATAGCTAACTCTTACTAATAATATTATCTACAACTTTTATTACATGTATAACATTTCTAAAAATGAGTGGACCTATTAAATGTATAATGTTTTTAATTTATCTACTACAATCATCCCAAATGTGATCAAAAAACAGCAATAGCATGCATTTGCATTGACGTCTGTTATAAGTTGTTATGAATTGTATGCTTTTGGAGCACTTTTTTACCCAACCAGTTATAGATTTGAAGGACTCAGTATCTCATGAAATGTGAATTCAACCCGTTCCCCCCCGAAAGCATATTCGGGACGCTCTGTAATAAACACAGCATATTAATATTTGAAGTATTTCGTTTTTTATAATGCACTTTGAGAGCTTGCCTACAGGGCTAGAGTTGGCACTAGTTAAACAGCTTAGCAACATCCCCCCCCCCCGACACCTGCCCCTCCTTAATACACTGAGACTGGTAATCTCTCTGAAAACTGAACTGGTTCTCCGGTCTTTGCTTTGTTTGGGGCTGACAGGGACAAAGGTTCATGAAAGGCCCTTCAGGGATGATCAGCATGCATGCCCTTTCTCATTCAAGCAATACTACCACAATATGGTGATTGTGCACGGTGACATCCCAGTTGCAAAGCATTTTTTTTGGGTTACTCGTGAGCAGTAGAAGCATCACTGACATGTTATCACACAAACAGCTGTTTCTTTACACAGAGCACCATTAGCATTCATGTAGAGTCAAGTTTCAGCCATCAATCAGGGGCTATATGGACATCATGCCATCGGAGAGTCCAAGGTTCAATCTCCAGCTCCTGCTGCCAATATGTTGTGTTGTAGTGTCCTTGGGCGGGATACCTCACTGCAAATGCTCCCGTAGGCCAAATGTGACCAGTGTTGGTCAACAAAAGTAATGCATTAGGCCGCCACTCGTTACCTTTATCTTGCTCAATATGTTCTGGAAAGACGGCGATACCACCGTGGAAATGGGCAACATTTCCTCCACGATGTGTGCTTTTATAAGACTCTGACATTCCTGCTCCGTCTCCTCATCCATGAACTCACGAGTGTAGCGCAAGAGAAAGGGGATGTTTGATTTATTTTCTGTCCTCCTATTATGCAGATAGTTGAAGACCTTAAATAACGCAAGTAACAAGATCATTTCCTGCTATGTAACTGTACTGCTGTTATCAACGGTAACACGTCATATCAATGCGTTACAGACAAATGTAATCTGATTACAGTAAAGTGTTACTTTGTAGTGGGTGACCCCCAACACTGAATGTGACGTAATGTTTCTACAACATCATACTCTGAGACATCTTTGAGAAGTTGTGTGACTTTGTGCTTCTCATAGACTCACTTATTAGTTTCAGTGTCTCCTGAAATGTGAATTCAACACAATTTCCCCCCGAAAGCTTTTCTAGGATGCTCTGTAATAAACACAGCATATTAATATTTGAAGTATTGTGCTTTTTACAATGCATTTTGAGAGCTTGCCTTCAGGGCTGGAGTTGGCACCAGTTAAACAGCAGAGCAACGTTCATAATACACACCGACACACACACAGACACACACAAACACACACACACACCGACACACACACAGACACACACAAACACACACCGACAAACACACATACACACACACACACACACACACACACACACACACACACACACACACACACACACACACACTAAGATGAGAGAATGTCAATGAGAGTGGAGACTTGTGGAACTCTATGAAAGCTGAATTGCTTCTCTGGTCTTTGCTTTGTTTGAGGTTGACGGTGACAAAAGTTCATGTGGGCCCTTCAGGGATGATCAGCATGCATCACGCTCAGATTAAAACGTAATGTGCTCTTCCCAGCTGGCCGTTTGTCAATTGAAGGGCCAAGGAGGCAGTGAAGCTCTGAGTGGATCTCCAGTTTGAAGCTTCAAAAATCCAGGTGCTTTTCCCCAAGTTAGATATTTACCACAGAGAGTAATACATCACAAGTGCCAACAACCATATTCAGTTAATCCAACCAGTCACAACATCTTTACTCTTCACTTCGCTTATCAGCACTAGTTTCATTATTAGCTGCAACTGAAGCACTCCTTTGTGAACCAGTCAATCCTCAAATTAAATACAGAGCTAAATCCCAGATCTAATGCCCGACAGAGGGTTCAGTGGTTGTGATGTTTTGATAAATGTTTGTTTTCCTTGTATCATGTCTTAATATTTGTCCTGGTTTGATGTTGTAAATGGAGCTGCTGTGATGCAAGGAAAACTTCAGAGTTGAAATACTACGTTGCACTCAGCAGTAAGATATTAGCTTAGTACAGGTTGCCCTAACCCCTCACTGGTGTAGGATTCTCAATAGGAAACCTGACCTAAAGCAAAGTGTAACTGGAAACTAGAGACACATTTTTTATGTGCAGAAAATATGAAAATTCAAGTGGATTTACAACTATACACACGTTCAGGTTGTGTCAGAAAGCAATTCTCTAAACTGGTAACTGCTGTGTGGATCCCTGACAGAATAACAGGTATAAAAGTATAAAATAGTCACACTTACTGTAGGTCACAAAAACGATTTACATTACTTTACAATTAGCTGGGCCTTATATCCAGAGCAATTGACAGCAAGTGCATTAAACTCTGAAGAAATAAGATTAAAAAAGCAAGAATCCGGCAGGTACATTAGCGCTCAATAAGCCAGATGATTAGTGATAATGTTCTTTTTATTCTTTTTTTTTGTGATGCTTATTTCGTCCCATAGCTGGGAAATATAAGGCTTCAAAGTAGCAAAGAATTGAAGCAGAAAGAGGACACTTAAATATATAAATGGCAAGAACAATTTAATGAATCAATACAAACAAACAAGTAAAAAACAACTCACACTATGGTTCACTAACGAATTCTTTGAAATAGCGGGCCTTTGCAGTCGATCTCTGAGCGGTTAATATTCTAACAGCCATTACAGCTGCAGAGACTGTATGCAATTACTAGGTTTTTCTTTTCTCTCTCTTTCGCCTAACATCATAACAACAAATGATTCATCAGTATGGAGTTTTGCAGATGGAATTCAGTATAATTCCTTAAAACCGTTATTTCACCACTTTCAATATAAATGTTTTATGAGTCGTCCGTATTTCCTTCAATGGTCCCCTATTACACTCTTTTTCAGCAATATATTACAGGTCTCAGATGTCTAAAGAACCTGTCTCTGATGGGCTGAAACACCAAACAGATAATTGTAGCATCCCACAAGCCCCTCTGTTTCAGCAGATTCTGTGTCTGTATCTTTAAATGCTTAACGAGCTGCGGCTGGCCACGCCCCTCTGAGAAGTGATTGGGAGGAAATTCAGGTGATAAGGTGGTAGGGTGTTACCTTGGTTGGTTATTGGCTTATGGTTACACAACACAGTATATGGATCAGGACAAAGAGAGAGAGAATATTTTTTATGGTAACTTTCCGAATCTCTTAACACAGAGGGGACAAACATCTATGTTTAAAAGACATGAAAAAGTAGATTTTGCATGATCGTGGCGTTTAAGAATGAGCTGTTGTCAAATTAGAAATAAACGGGAGGCGCAGATTGCATGGAGTGGTTAATTAATATAGATGTATTTAATGTGTCATGAAATTACACAATAAGTGCATTTCTTCCAATATTCCTTTCTTGTTTGAAGTAAAAGGTTGTCTTAGGCGATCGATTGCTTTCAGGTGGTCCATGAGTCAAATGACGCTCCAAGCGTTGCTATGTATGTGAGCATGCACAGCATGTCCGTTCTCTCTTATCAGGAGTTTGAGTTTTGTTGGGTCAGCTAACTCAAAGCAATGCTGGCTCTGCTGAACTCACTTTGTAGGGGGTGGGACGTGTCGTCCAACAGTGATGACAGTTTGGTCATCATCTTTTCGATGGCCAAGATGTAGTCAATTTGAGGCTTGATTTGGGGAATTGAAAACTCCTTTCCTAGTTGACAACAAATTGTTTTTTTCTGATATACCGAGAGGCAGTTTAAAGCTTCAGCAGGTGAGTCACTATTGTGACTGCACATGTTGGCATGATTTGTTCACTCATGTAATCTTACTTAATGATTACCAGGCCGTAAAGTATGTATTCAATAGGGCAGCAAACTGACATGTTTTTCTCTTCCTGTGACGCACATTCTAAAATGATGTTTACTTATATTTAAAATTGCCTGATGCTGACAGGTAGGGTGAAGATGCCGTCCCTGTGGCAGCGGTGTGAACCCACCTGAGTGATGGAGCATGGCCCCATCAGCATCACGCTGATGTTTGTTCATTTCCCCGCTGAAGACCTATATATAGACGCTGAGAGACAGAGCACACACACAGGATAGCTGTCTGGGAAGCCTTCTATCTGTGTCGCTGGTAGATCTTTTATACTTCAATATCCACTGGATACAAGTACAAGCTGACGTTTGTGCTGTTCTGTATGTTTATGGATATTTATTTGGTACAAGAATATAAGATGAAGAACGGAGGAAATGCTTAGATTTGTTCATGACTACCACAATAATGAAGATAACCCCACACTGTGTTGGGCTAATTACATGGCTACTTAGTAAATAAACCATATATTTGACAGACAATATGATTTAAAGGTCAGGTATTAAACTGTATTCAACAGCATATTATAGGTCTCTACAAAACGTGTCTCCAACGTTTTTTGCTCAAAATCATGAATGTTAGCATGCCATAAACCCCTCTTTCAGCCAGATTCTGTGTCTGTAGGCTAGCTTTAAATGCAAATGAGCTGCTGCTGGCCACGCCCCTTTGCGGACGTGTTTCTGGCTCTCTCGTTTCACATGTCCTCTGGTAGAAACTCATTAGTTCAATGGTTCATTTATGATCCTGAATCCGACCCTGAAGTTGAACTTTGCACATGCAGCTCGAGGTTTCCGTCTGTGGGGCTTACCGTGGTTAGTTGTTGCTAATGTCATACAACCCACAAATGACGTCAGAGAATAATTGTACGTCACGTATGAACCCGAAACCCATTTGTTGAGCGTCTTTCACATACTTGGATAAGGAGGGAAAGAGAGAGAGCCTTTTTTGCTGAAACCTTTTGACTCTTTTAACACACAGTGGAGATACATACAGCTCTGGAAAAAAATAAGAGACCAGTTGTTCCTGTTTTATTATGTATAGGTGTGTTTTTGAGTTAAATGATTTTTAAAATTATTATTATTGTACTCTATAAACTACTGTCAACATTTATCTGTGTTGGAATTCAACAGACACTGGAATGGCTGATATACATGTAGAGATTCAGATTTAAGAAACATTTGGAGTGGTCTCTTCATTTTTTCTGGAGCTGTATATGTAAAGACGTTAACAAGTGCATTTTGCATAAAAGGGGACCTTTAATAAAAATAATAAAATGTTTGTAGCTATTACTGTGTAGCAACCGCTGAAACTGCTGGAACACTGCCAGAGCCCATACATGTACCTTGTTCGCATTTGTCTCCTTCTGCTGTTCCCTTCAGTTACTTCCTGTCTGTCTTCTTCTGCTGATTTCTCTACGTCCATATCTCTTTGTTTGAAACCTCTGTGTTTTTTGTTTTTGTTTCCTTTAAGACTTTAAAGTCCACAAACACAAAACTATTGAAGTATTCCATGGTATTTTCTTTTCAAATTGCCTTAGCAGCGGTATTTATGAGATCAGAGCTTGGTCACTGCCTGGCGAAATGACGGCCCGCCCACTTTCTGATGAAAACAAAGAATCAGCGCCAAGCAGAAACGATTATAATTCCTAAAAGCTGTTGTGTTGTGGTTCGCATGTCAAACAAAACAAACAGAGATCCAAAGTTACAACTTTCTTTGTGTAGCATCAGGATATCTACAGAGAGCTGGACAAGTGTCATACGTGCACATCTGTGACAAACACTTCATCAATAAGGCTAACGTCAATTGTCAAAGTAAACATTTATAATGTTAAAGGTGAAAGTAGTAAAAAGATATAATGCATTCAAATATATATCATTAACAAGCCATGGATATACCAGTTGAAGTGTTAGCCTGCTGCTGCAAACAACAGATTGTCTTTTTATAAGTGGAATTTGCATATTTGCAGATTATTTTTGTGTTGAACAATCATTTTTGTGGGTTGACAAATCTTTTATGCATTTGTGGAAGGTTTCTTGTATTTACAGATTAAACATATACACACACAGATGATTTATCTGTTCAGACATTATAATATTGAGAAAATCTCCCTCTATAAAAAGCATACGTCTCTTTAAAAGACACTGCTTCACATTCAGAGTGTATCATTGCGTGTTTACTGCATGATTACCTTGTCTGTTTACCCAGACAGTTCAAGGATTCAAAGCCACCTTATCACCATTCAATCTACTCTGTAGCCTTAACCAATGGGACATCTCTTTCTTCTTAAACATTGATTGATAAGTCATTTGATATACTGTAAAATAAATGTTGTATATTGTTTAAAATGGTTACATTTTCAAGCAAAATTGCCACAAGTGGTTGTGGGTTATTTGTTTGAGAGAGAGTAAGAGAGACACAAAAAGGAAGGGGAACACGTTTTGATAGATTTCATTTAATTTTAATAGTTTTTTGTCATTAGATATGGTCACAGTGCTCCTCATAGTCTGGTTTCAGTCATGGAAAAATAAAGTTTGTTGACAATTTATTTTGTTCTAGTTTTCGTTAATATAATAAACTCCCAAAAATATCAACTACCTGACACTTTCTAATGATGTTTTATCTTTTGGAACATTTTGTAGCTAATTAATTAGTTAGATTAATCTATGACAGTATTGTTACAACTCAAATTACACCCACATACTATCAAACCATGCAGTTTGTCTGCGTTATATAAAACCAATTAATGTTTGTGGTGTAAATAGGTTTTCAGAGCTGCTCATTTGTTGAGCTTTGACTCGCTGTTGAATTACTGAGAGCGTACACATCAGCTGACATTTTAACTGCTGTTGTCTCATACTGATTACCAGAGTTCAACGGCTATCTGTGATTACTCTTAAACAGACACTTCAGCTTATCTACTGCTTACTAATCACACTTCAATTACATCTCAATTCTTACTGATGCTTTACTTGACATGTTTCCTTCTCATATTGTGCTCATCAAGGCCCTGTGTAGTGTCTTTTTTCTGGGCAGAGCTTTTTATTCACATTTGTGGTTTCATCAAAGACTCTCCCAGGACTTTTTCAATGTTTCAATGACAGCTATATCTTCACAACGTATCCCAGCTTTTGTATGACAAACTGGCTTCACCCCTGTTGTAATGTGAGGTGATAAAACATCACAATTGGAGAGAGGGATTTCTTGGAGAAAAAATAAGCATTTTATTTTTAGCCTTAAAAAAAAGAACCTTATTTCTCAGAAAGATTAATCTGCCTTTTCACAACAGGCCTGGAGCTGCTCTGTCACCAACAAAAGGAAAAATCACCCTACCCTCTCTTTCCAGTCACATTTAGAGCAGACAGCCTGCCTTCCTAATTCAATCTGGCCAGGACAGAGTGAACAGTTAAACTGAGAAATCTACACTGTTTGCTACATCTAACAAATTCCTCAAGGCCTAAGTCAATAAATTATGTTACTAACAGAAATATTATACTATCAAAAAACAAACAATATCTGCACAAAAATGATCATTTTAAGTTAATTAGACAACATTACATCAAACATTATCCAACCAATGACATCCAAGACTCAACCCACTCATACAACTCTTATAAGGAGTACTTTGGAAGCGTGCTTATTATTAACAAGGACAATTAATTTAAATGCAAAGAATAATCATTTGCTTATGTAAATTGATACTACAAACCTTAAATGAAATAAAGAAAATAAGCTTACCTTTCTTGACAACAAAGGGCTTAGCCAAATGTAAGTGAGTCTGTGTTTCCCCACAGCCCCCTTGCTTTTTAATATCTAGTTGGGCTATTTGTTGTGACATTGTCTTTTTATCATGAACAACAATCGGAACACACTTGCTCTCAAACTTATGGAGATAAAAGTATGACGCTCACCCTCAGCCAATAATCAGGTTCCACCACCAATCTGCTCAAACAAATGTCCTTTTAGTTTTATGATGAGGAAAACAACACCCAAAAAAAAGCTTTCCAACTGTTTTTTTACCGTTACTTCCCCAAGATAAGCTTTTCTTTTTTTTAGTTGCTCTGAGCTGACACCCAAAAAAGCAGAAGTGCTCATAAAAAAGAATCTGGGTGCAGCCCTTTTGTCTCAAGGCTGTTGGATGGCATGTTCATTGGAAGCAATTAAAAAAAAAGATTGACACTGAAACACACAACGAACCAACTGATATTCCATCTATATATTAATGAAGACTTAGTCTTGCAAAGATTATTTCGACATACAGTAATACTTTTTTTGCATTAAATATATTTTACAAATACTGACAACACATTTTTTAAAGGAGTGAAAAACTGTTTTCAAACCCTTTTGAGGTGTTCAAAACTACAATTGTCTACAATGGGTACAAAGAACACACACATTCTTCACAAAATGAAGCTTTTTAGGTGAAACTGGACTTATTTAAGTGCTGATCTTCATGTTTTCTTTGTTTTCACAGATGGCCTTGGATTCTGTTTCTGTTGTAAAGCTGTGTCCATGCAATCACATCTCCCCTGTTAACAGGTAAGGGAAAAGTTGTAACAGCTGTTGTTGGCAAAACGTTTTAGAAAAAAAGTTACATGAATTTCAATACTAACCTGCTCATCATTATGAGAGCACAAATCAAAAGTGCTTAAGTAGAAGTCGGAATATTCTAGGTTGATCATTACTTTCCTGGATGAGATTTGGGTTTGCATGTTGCAGAACTTCAAAGTGCTTTTAATTCTGTTAACACTTCAATACTTCCACGTTTTTTCGCTTAGGACTTATGAGATAAACCCTGGAGTGCTGGATTTGAGGGCTTATGTTTTAAGGAGGATGAGTTGTACCAAAACTCTGGACTCAAGGCTTTCCAGGTGATGTGTTGGGTCTGTGAAGAGCTTCATGACTCAGTGAGAGCAGAGCGCTTCAGACGTGTGCAGGCAATAGCCGTCTAATCCACGCCAGTGATGGGCAGTGTGTATGAGGCTTAAGCCGGACCTGATGAAGGAGAGGCTCTTACAGACCGACGACCATGATCTAAGTCGGCAGCCGGCGAGGCGGCGGATTGAGGTCACGTCAGCCTAACCACAGCAAACAAAACTTAATGCAATCGGCTGCGCTTGTTTTACGGTTTTCTGGTGACTGGACATTTTCCGAGTTTGGGTGAGGAAGCTTAAAGAAAAATCTCACTTCTTCTTCTCCTCCCACTTGACAGTTCCAGCATGTGTTGCTATAAAAACATGTAAAATAATACATAACTCACAATTTGAATTCCCCAAAATCTTTAATGAGATTTCAGAAAAATCAGAAAATGACTGATATGGGGGGAAATGATCACGAGAGTAAAAGCGATATTCCCTCAGAAAGAACTTTACCTAAATCAATGCATTTTACAAAAATACAGCAATTAGCAAAAACATGAAAAGCTTCCTTTTGTAGAGAGTAACAACCCTTTTGTAACACATGGGAAGCGCCTACTTATTCAATATTACTCACAATAAGATAGCTTAAACAACATTAACCTATCAAAAAAGTAATTTCAAGTGCATTTAATAAGATATATTAATTTAAATATTACACAATAATATGTTTAAATGAGGCTTGAATTGACACAACTAGCACTTGGCTCGGCCATGGTTTGTTTATGCTATCAATCGGGTACCACCGTAGCTTAAACGCGCAGCCGCTAACACACACGGAACTAAACTTGACAAAACTTAACTCCAGCTAAGTCAAAATGACACAGAAACATTTTAAAAAAAACGTTTGACATGCTAAGGAATAATAACAACCGGATGAAAAATTGTGATTCATCGACAACAACTTGGCTTTTAAAACAATAAATAATGCTAATACGCAGCTATGTGAGACAAAAGCAGTCAATCTCAGTGTCATGGAACAAGACAATGTAGTAGTTCACAGTTCAACACTTCATCCTTTTTAAATAGTAATGCGAACAGTCTTCTTAGCATTTTAAACATTTAGCATGTCAAACATTTGAACTGCATTACCCTATTTTATTATTCAGATTGTATTAACTATTAAATTCCTCTTCCTTGAACTTAACAGCAGGCTATTATTGTGTCATATTTTAACAGTCACAGATATAGTTATCTATGAATAAAGGACCATCTAATCTTATCTTGTACCATGAGGAAAGGGACGCAGAGCAGAGGAACAGGACATTTATATTTGTGACAGGGATATTTGGATGATAGCCAGAACTCCATCAGGACTCATTGAGCTGCTTTGTGTTGTTTATCCTCTCGGAAGAGCTGCGGTGCAGGTTCCCTCTTCATCTGACAGCTTTCAGAGACAAGTGGAGGAGGATCCGCTGAGCTGTCAGTGTGTCAGCCAAGCCCCCAGAATACATCCTGTGGCGCTCCACAAGTTATCAATACATTATTTATACACTCTATCACAAAGCTCTTCTTGGCCAAGTGTCATGGGGTGTTGATTGTATTCATAGAGGGATCAATGGGTCGTGCCGTCCCAGCACCCCCCACCATCTACAGCTAAAGTAGAGATTGGAAATCTAACTTAGATGGAAAACGGCAACCTTTCTCAATCACTGAAAGTGTAATTTAGAATGTATTTGTTGCTTTATTTTAAATGAATAGTTTCTTATTTCATTCAGAAGCACTTTTTTTCATTTACACACGTTACAACACTCACTAACAAACAGAAAATGCATCCATACAGGCAAAACTGAATCCTTCCACATCTCCTATACACAGTGAAAGAAATAAGTATTTGATCTCCTGCCAATTTAGTTAGTTTACCCACTTACAAAGAAATGAACAGTCTGTCATTTTTATGGTAGGTTTATTTTAACAGTGAGAGACAGAATATCAAAAACACACACACACACACACACACACACACACACACACACACACACACACACAAATTGATTTGCATTTGATTGTGGGAAAGTATTTGATCCCCTTGCTACCAACAAGAATTCTGGCTCCCACGGACCGGTTAAATAATTCCTCTCGCTTTAAGAAAGTACACCTGATATCAACTCTTTACCTGGATAAAAGACACCTGTCCACAGTTAATAAATTCGATTACAACTTCTCCACCAAGGGCAAGACCAGAGACAGGTCTTATGATCATGGTGGAAATAATGTCTAAGGACATCAGGGACCAGACTGTAGACCGGCACAAGGCTGGAATAGAAGACAAGACCACCAGCACGCAGCTTGGTGAGAAAGAGACAACTGGTTTGATAATTAGAAAATGGAAGAAGCACAAAATGACCATCAATCGCCCTCTATCTGGGGCTCCACCATCTAAGATCTAGCCTCTTGGGGCATCAATGATCATGAGAAAGGTGAGGGGTCAGCCAAGAACTACACAGGAGGGACTCGTTAATGATCTGAAGGCAGCTGGGACCACAGTCACCAAGAAAACTATTGGTAACACACTGTGCCGCAATGGATTAAAATCCTGCGGCGCCCCTGCTCAAGAAGGCACATGTACAGGCCGTCTGAAGTCTGCCAGTGATCCTCTGAATGATCCAGAGAAGGCTCATGAGAAGGTGATGTGGTCAGATGAGACCAGAATCAAGATATTTGGCATCAACTCCACGTCGTGTTTGGAGGAAGAGAAATGCTGCCTATGACCCCAAGAACACCATCTCCAGCGCCAAGCATGGAGGTGGAAACATGATGCTTTGGGGGGGGTGGGTGTTTCTCTGCTAAGGGGACAGGGCGATTCACTGCATCGAGGGGAGGATGGAGGGGGCCATGTATCGTACAATATTGGCTGATAACCTCCTTTCCCCTAAGTCATGTTTTGCAAGGGGATCAAATACTTATTTCCCCCAATTAAATGCATATTAACTTATATCTTTTTTAAATAACATTTCTGGATTATTGTATTCTGTCTCTCACTGTTAAAGTAAACCCATCAAAATGTCAAACTGTTCATGTCTTTCTAAGTGGGTAAACTAAATTGGCAGGGGATCAAATACTTATTTCCTCCACTGTATTTCCAACTAACATGCACCCCCCCCCCCCCCCCCCCCCCTTGTTACAAGCCTATGTTAGCAACACTCTGCTATTGTACTGAAGAACTGTATTATAAGTGCAGCTGATCTTAGCCAAATGTTGAGTAAGTGAGCAGTAAATCCGAACCCCCCTCAATCTCTTTCATGCTATTAACAGGCCAGGCTGGTTTTTTAATGGTACATCAAATATTCTTGGAAAAACACTTGATGTGCAGTTGATGACCAATCTCGATCCTTGAAATTGAAATGTTGTTGTTTTTGAGAACACCTTCTGACAGCACCATTCTCTAACAATACACATTAAAAGTAAATGTAGATGTTCTGGTCTCTGTAAACACAACAGAGGATTCTGAGAGCAGCATAAAGCATTTTGTTATCTTAAAAGCTGCAGATTATTACTTTTAGAGGACTACATAAAAAAGTAGGATTCCAGCCTAAGTCAATATTACATTGCTTCTCACTCAGCCGACGCTTTTATCCAAAGAGACAAACTTAGAACAACAAGAAAACCATCAATAACAATAACATCATTTTAAATAAGCCTACTTTTGTAAGTGCCGGTGCATTGGGCTCATTGACCTAAATCTATGAAGTCCTACAATTTAAGTTAGGTTTATTGGCCAAAGTGCAGTGGAAACAGAAGGGTTTTTCATTCTCAAGGGAAGATGTGAAGACTTTCTACTGTTCTAACATCAATGGAAAGCTTGTTTTGTCACTTTAAAACATAAAGTATTCCATGTGTATTTTATAGTTTGGAAAGAAAGCTCCTAACTTGTTTCATTGCTCTTATTGAGCCTAGCGTTTGTGTCTTTGCTATCAGGTGTTTAGACTCGGAGCCAGCTAGCATCACCGTGAATAGTCTCTCCGGCACTGTGGCAGTGGGGGGAGTCACTGACAGAGTGTCTAATTTAAAGCACATTTCCTGTATAGCTACTTCCCCTCCCCTTAAGGTGGGTAAACCCAGCACCCAGGAAGTGAGCCAGGCAATGAAACAAATGTTCACAGTGGCCAAACGGTGGTACTACACTTTTCGCTAAAATTGGGAAAGAGACATCTGTGAATCAGTGTTCTTTGAGCTGAAATATTTCAAATGTGCTAAAAGCCGAATCACAACTTATTATTCCTCTCCATTTATTTGAGTACATTCTAGACGTGATATCATTTTTTTGGACTTTTAAATTAGCACTACAGGTGCTGTACTAGTGTTCTTGGGAATTTGGAGATTCTAAAGCACTAAGAAGTCAACATTTTACAATTAGTGAAAATAATTGTTTGGAGGAGTGATGCTGATACTTTGTTTCCGGTGGCAACCTCTACAGAATGTCCGATCAGAACACAAAGGGGGAAAACGGCATTCAGAGAAATGTTATTGAGTCGTCATTTATTGAGTCTTCACACCCACAACACAGAGTACTGAAGTGATTGTACTTGCTGATACAGATATAGATAGGTGTGTAAGGTCTGTAAGGTGTGATTCTGTAACACAGAAAAGAAAGGAAAGACAGGTGTATAATGTCCTGCAATAACTTTGTAGCCTACAACAGTCTAGGTAGTATTAGCTTAGCAGGGCTACATGTGGCTTTAGAAGTAGTTTAACTGAAGCTAAACATTAGGCTTACACATAGCCCGCACACATGCAGCATACATTATTGTACAAATAGCATTAGCTAGCTCAAGATGAGGCTAAACTGTGCTACATCAGTATAAGCGTGCTAATCGCGATTAGCTGTATCCGTTTCTCTGTATGTATTCATGAAGAAAACAGATACCTTGCTACTGTATCTTTAAGATGAACCAATTTCTGTTGCAGCCGACCCACAATCCCACAGCACAGCATGCACGTCAGGAGGCTGCATGAAGCCAAACACTCTCATTGTTACATTGCACTGTACTGCTGGTTTACTGCCTTACATTGCAAAATGACCACCATATATCAAGTAGAAGGAGAGAGGGTGGTAATAAGATTATTGATCAATACTAATGATTCAATTACTCTAGCAAGTTGTACATTTGATGGTTTTCAACGCGTGCTGTGTAGAATAATGACAGGGCCAAAAGGATACTCATGCTGATTTACCGGCGTATTAAACATTCTGTATTTCAATACATGCCTCTATGGAGAAAACATTATAAAATGTTCACCTTAACGACAGTTTTATATTATACAATAGGTGGGCAGAAGACAGAATTGGTGGGATCTCTGCCACAAGATAATACTCTTCCTGGTTATTGTGCGCGGGCAGTAAACATTTTAAGATTTGAAGCAGGGCTTTGAAGCAGTAAACCCACAGGGAAACTACAGTATAAAAGTGTGCTACATTGAATGTGAGTTTTGTTAAGTACGTTAGTCCAAAATGGTAAGCCTCACTGCGAGACCTATAATCGCATACAAACCCCAACAGTCTGTATTACCTACTTTAGACGTTATTGTAGAGGTTAATTGACAAGTGACAGTGGATACAAATGCTTATTTATAATGTACCACATTTCAGTGGTTCAATGGTCTTATTTTATTATTTTACAGAGCACTGGCCTGCTCTTCTCACTCTTGATTCATACACTAAATTCTTGAATATATTAGATTTTGAATGGTAATAACTGATAGTTTAAACCGAGTGCCTATTTTGTAAAACATTATGTCATAAGTAATGAAATACAACAGGAGAACATGCATGGTGTGGTCGTATAACACCTGTGATAATAAGTGAAACTTTTACTGAAAACATCCCTTAGTTTACGTCGTGGTTAGGATTTTGTACCTTGCTAACTACTGAGGCAGTTTGCTAATGCTTGTACAGAAGTTACAGCACGTTTAGCACCCTATGGAGACATCATAAATGCTATACACTTCTACAGTTTTTAAAACCATCATGGTATACTGAAGCGCAATACTAGGTGATAAACAGCGTGATTTTGTATTTATTTTTTTACCTGAGTATTCCTTCTTCAATATGTTCAAGCCCATTTCTGTGTGCTCTAACCAATTGCAAGTGATTGAGAGCAGCAACTTAATTTTCAGTGCTCTGTAGAATTGGTGGTTTCTTGCAGCAGTTAACTGTAAATACATATTTTAAAAAACATTAAGATAAGATAGACCTCAATGTCCTGAAACAGATGCTGCTTTTGACTCCTATGCGTCTGCTATACAATTTGGTCCACAACCTTTGCTGTATTTGTGGCTATTTTGGCACCATGTTTCAGGCTCTGGTACAGAAGGATTATGTCGCCTTTCGTTATCCCACCTACAAGGCTCTGTTTCTTTTCGACTGGAGACGCAGCTGTTTAATCAGCACAACGGCAGAATTATTAATAAGGAAGTGTCGGTGGGAGACCAGAGGTCTGTAACCAGGCAGCTCTCTTAAGAAAAAGAAAGGCTTTGTGCATCTTTCAGATTTCTTTTGTGTTTCTTGTTGCTGTTGCTGTGCAGATAATGTGCTCCCATTCTGGCTTTACACTGATGATTAGCACTGGCAGTACTACAATGTTCAAAGACTGTGAACAGTGGGGAGACCGTTCAAGGGCGGCTAATGCATTTGTTTGCCGTTCATATTCCTGAGAGGAAAGTAATGTGTTTAGCATAACAGGGAACAAGGAGTCTTGTGATGAGCGTCCGGTCTGATGGTGCTGCAGAGAGATGTGAAGGCCTTCCATACTGCCGTGGAGGTGTCTTCTCCTCAAACTGTGTGCTGATATAACCAGTTTTTCCCATGCTGCATACTGTACCTGCCTCCAGTCGCAGCTCGCACATAAAAGATGCTGTGAACAGTCTGTAAGTCAGCACCTTTGATTTCACTCTTTGATGTAAGGCACCAATGAGGGCTTAAAAAAACATAATTCTTCTGATGTCCGAAGGATTCTGATTACTAAGGCATTATTTTTCACACAAGAACTCTTTAATAATTTACAGGATATTTGCATGCACTCACCGATAGGCCTGTGCCTTTGCTGCACTTCTGGCTTAGTTTGGACAAAAATGCTACACTACACACGTAGCCTATCTTCAAGCATTTTTTTTTTTTTAAAGCAGCAAAAGAATAAGAGGGAGTTGGGGGTGAATATCTGAATAAAGTGTGTTAGCTTAATAGGCATGGGAAGGATGAGGGCAACAATGGTGGTGCATCAATTTGAATGATTCTTTTCATCCTCTATTAGCCTGACACTTCTTGGTGTTTGAAAGCAATTAACAATCCTTCCCACATTTCCTTTACTTCAAATCCTACATGTCAAGTCATTTGGTATCTTTTGAGTCTTTGTGTTGTAGTAGGCAGGTTTTCCTAATGTTCAGTTTGAGTCAGACTGACTTGAACGACTCAGCACAGTTTTGATGTTTAGAAAGAACTCTGAGGTAGAGAAATTGTCAAGGTTGAGCAGCCTTGAACCATCCCTGATGTCTCTGCTGGTGAGGCTCCAGCAGTGCTTTGCTAATCAACAACATTTAAGAATGCAGAGTTAAAAATTACAACTAAGATGGCAACAGGACCAAAGAATCCACTTTAAATGCAATAAAATTGGAGCTGGCAGCATTCTGGCCTCTCAAATTAGCTAGCGCTAATGGTGCTAATGACCTAGTGATATGATAAATACTTGCATGGCTGGATATCAAACGACTATGTTTGGTGAGTTAACTGCTAACAAGCTTGCCAAGCATTAAAATGCTCATATTAGTCAATCACAATACATATGCTCCAAGCTGACTGTCATTAACTGTAAGCCTAAGCAAGGTAGGCCATATGGTCACTAAAAAGAGCATATTTAATATATGTATTTATACAAGGTTACACAAGACCATTATGTATTAAAGTAAAGCTTGACACAGTAGATTCCCATAGATTTAATTCTTCATGAGTGAATCATTTCCTGAAAAAACCTTCTGTTTTAAATGTGGCCGAGCAAATATGCCCACTACTCTTCACTAAAAATGTAGCTCACTCGTAACTCATTCATCTGTCTTCTACTCATTTCAATTATTAAGAAGTTTTTGATTATTTTAAAAAGCGAACATATTCAACTTTATTTATAAAGCCCTTTAAAAACAGCCGCAGCTGAAACAAAGTGCTGCACATGGATAAAAACACGTAGCACAAAACACAAAAACAGTATAAAAAAAAATCAATAAAAAATCAATACAACAAGACCAATGAAACAAATACAGAAACATAGTCTCATGCTGGGTTAAAATCCAAGGAATAGAAATGGGTTTTAAGACAAGTTTTAAAAATGGGCAGTGAAGGGGCTTGTCTAATGTGCAATGGGAGGTCATTCCACAGATTAGGACCCGCAGCGGAAAAGGCTCTATCCCCTCTGAGCTTCCGTTTAGGCCTTGGTACCTCCAGGAGCAGCTGATCAGCTGACCTGAGGCACCGGGCAGGAGTGTAAGGATGGAGCAGCTCAGAGATGTAAGACGGGGCGAGACCATTTAAAGATTTAAAAACAAATAAAATAATCTTAAAATGGACTCTAAAATGCACAGGCAGCCAGTGGAGGGAGGCTAAAATGGGAGTAATGTGCTCCCTTTTACGTGATCCAGTTAGGAGGCGAGCGGCAGCATTTTGGACTAACTGGAGACGTATGAGGGAGGACTGGCTGACTCCAAGATAAAGTGCATTACAGTAATCCAGCCGAGATGTAATAAAGGCGTGGATTACTGTTTCAACGTGCTTATGTGCAAGGAAGGGCTTCACCTTTGCCAGCTCCCTAAGAAAAAAAAAGCTGGACTTCACTATTGCACCAATTTGCCGGTCTAGTTTAAAATCACTGTCCATCTTAAAACCCAAGTTTGTGACTGTTGGCTTCCTGTAGTGCTCCAAGGGGCCCAAGTCAACAGGAGGGGGTTCACAAGAGCCACTGGGACTGAACACCATCACTTCTGTTTTGTTTTCATTAAATTTTAAGAAGTTCATGGACATCCAGGCTTTACTGTCTTCAAGACATAACAAAAGTGGTTTCAGAGAGAAAGCATTCTTCTTCTTCAGTGGCACATAGATCTGGCTGTCATCAGCGTAACAATGAAAAGAGATACCATGCTGTCTCAGGATTGAACCCAGGGGCAGCAGGTACAATGAGAAAAGCAGTGGCCCTAAAACTGAACCCTGTGGAACCCCATATGACAGCGGAGCAGTGCGGGACTCAGAACCACCAAGGCTTACGCACATGGTTCTGTCTGCCTGATAGGACTTGAACCAGTCCAGGGCGGTACCAGAAATGCCCACTAGGTGCTGCAACCGAGGCACTAAGATGTTGTAGTCCATGGTATCAAAAGTCCAGGAGGACAAGAATCGCATAGTCTCCAGAGTCATTTGCCAGGAGGATGTCATTTAAAACTCTTAATAAGGCTGACTCTGTGCTATGTAGTGTTTTAAAACTGGACTGGAAGACCTCCAGGAAATCATGCTCATCCAGAAATGATTTTAATTGAGTATAAACAACTTTTTCCAGGATTTTTGAAAGAAAAGGCAGCTTGGAGATGGGTCTAAAATTGGCTAGCACACCAGGGTCAAGACCAGGTTTCTTAAGCAGGGGTTGCACCACAGCATGTTTAAAACTTTGGGGGACAACACCTTTGGGCTGCACAGTTTTTAAATGGAGCCACAGAGTCCAGTATGGTTCGGCAGGAGGAGTGAAACCAAGAACTGAGCTCCTCCGTGTTTGCAGATGTTAAACCCGAAGGGATACACAGCTGGTTAAAAGCAGACGAGAACTGACCTGCAGTGACAGGGTTAAAAATCCAACAAGTCCGAGCAGGAGCGCCAGATTTAACTGCAGCGCGGGAAAAGGCAGCTTCAAACATCAAAGGCAAATGATCAGAAAACACATTGTCACAGATTTCCAGGTTGGACCTCCGCCTGTCATGTCATGAGGGTCAGATTCAGAGGGGATCATTTTTTTGAGTTAACTGATTCCAGCATCTAACAGCTAACCCTAACCCTAACCCTAACCCCTGAGGGGGGTCATTAAACATTGCTACTATGGGACTCAAAATTATGACTTTTACACTCTACAGATCCTTTATTTCTGTATATTTCAAGTTCTTTGCATCATATTTCCTTTAATCAAGTGACTAATAAAAACTGAAGTCATGCACAGCAGTGAAAATAATTCAGCTTCCAATGTAAACCAACTTTCTTCAAGTATTTTTAAAACCTTATTTTATTATTTTACAGAGCACTGGCCTGCTCTTCTCTCTCTTGATTCATACGCTCAATTCTAGAATATATTCAATTTTTCGTACTTGATTATTGGTCCTTAAACCTGACGAAATGTGTGCCTATTTTGTAAAACATTAAGTCTTAAGTAATGAAATACAACAGAGAACCTGCAGGGTGTGGTCGTAATATATCTGTGATAATAAATGAACAAATCTTAATGTACGTCATGGTTAAGATTTTGTATCTTGCTAACTGCTGAGAGCTTTTCTAAATGACATTTATGCTGAATAATGCCATGAGAATAACACTGGCCTCTCTCCAAAGGTCCTGATGGTTGTTTAAGATGCAGACGTTGAATCCTATACTCTAAACTGTTGTACAGATAACAAAATAGATATGCTTATTTTTTAATTGCGAGGTTATTAAAATGTTTTAGCGTTGGTCCATACTTCAGTGACAGTGATTAAGATGCAGCAGCCGAAGGAGAAAAACAAGATGTTGCAGAATCATTGCTTAAAGGAGATTGTGCTGCTTGAGCAGGTGTATCCCGGAGGAAACGTACCCATACATCTTCATAAGCATCACCGGCGCTTCCAGTCTCTTTCTGCCGCTGCAAATTTAACTGAATAAACAACACTGTCCAAGTTATTAATTGCAGGCCAAACCCTGACTTCTTCTCCAGAGCAGCTGTAGATAAGACTCACAAATCTTGTTGTTTAACGGGTTTGCTTTGCTTGCACTCACTGCAGCCAAGTTTAAGAAATCCAAAATTGTTTGACATGACACTTGGTAAATTGATAAGATTGAAATCGGATATGTCTATATGCAGCTGATTGTGTTTTGTTTAGATGGTTTGTTGATCTTTCAGCATTATCACAGGTTCATATGTCAATGAAACCATGAAGTAGTTTGCTGTAACAATGTGTCATAAACACTGAAATTGTTCTCATGAGGCAGTAATTGAAAGTACACAACACTGATCAAAATATGCCATAATCAAAATTCCTGCCAATAGTATTAATGGGTGACTTCAATGTTAATTGGGAGGACAAAGCAAGTAATAAGACATTAGAACGGCTATCAAATAAATTTGATCTCACACAATTAATTAAAGGGCCTACTAGAATAACCACATCCTCAAAAACCCAAATTGACCTGATTTTCAGTAACAAACCAGAAAGGGTGACAAAAAATCTTCAATATTGTCACTGGTCTGTCTGACAATAACGTAACTCTCATAGCCAGAGAGCTCACCAATTGTATTCAACCTCTATATAAATGATTTGCCATCAGTGTGCACTGGATGTGAGGTGCAAATGTATGCTGATGACACTGTCATATGTCCATGCAAAAACCAAGGACCAAGCTGCTGCAAAACTAAGTGATGCAATGGTACATGTACACAAATGGCTTACTGACTCACAGCTACTGTATATCTTTACGTTAAGAAGACAGTCTGTATGTTTTTTAGCAAGTCCAACACTGCATCACACTGTGAACCTAACATCTTTGTGTCTGGGGAGGTCATTCAAACAGTTTCACATTTTAAATATCTAGGTATTATCCTTGACACTACTCTATCCTTCAAAAACCAAGTGAGAAAGGTAATCCAAATACCTAAATACAATCTAGCAAACTTCAGACATATAACAAACAGTTTGACAACACCTATAGCAAAACTCTGTATGACTGCCATGATCATTCCCCACCTCACCTACTGTATGACCAGCTGGACCCAGGTAAATAGCGCAACATTAAAGCCTGTCCTATCACTTCATAAACAAGCTCTCAAAGTTTTGGAAAGAAAATCTAAGCTATACCACCATTGCAAAATCCTGGACAAACATAACCTGCTCAGCTGGGAAAATCTTTTAAAACACACTAATGCATGTCTAATTTTTAAGATTATAAATGGCAAGGCACCCCCACCACTCTGCACTTTCATACAGCAGAAAAACTCAAACAGCAGAACCACAAGGTCTACCCTAAAAGGGGATTGTGTAGTCCCTCTTAGGTCCAGTTCTTTTGGTAAACTGTGCTTCTCTGTGAGGGCTTCCCAACTTTGGAACGCAATACCAATACAGATAAGGAATAGCACCTCCTATCACACATTTAACCACTCTTAAGAACTGGCTTTTAAGCTATCAAAAATGTGAACACTTTTAACGGCATAGTATGATAGTATTTAATCTGTTTGCATGTTTGTCTGTTCCTATCTATTGTTATGTTGTTGTATGTTGCTGTGTGTAGTTTGTTTTTTAATTATGTTTTTATTTCTCTTGTTTGTTTGTGGTTATTCGAACATCTTGCCAAAGGACTACAGTTGAAAATTAGCCTGCTGGCTAACACTGGTACGTTTACAGAAATGTTGATCAATAAATAAATGAAATGAAATATTAAGATATAGGCCCCGTAGTCACTAAGGTTGGACTTAAGCAGCTTACTGGCAAAGTCAAGACACAGTTGTGAGTCTCTTTATGCTAAAGTACACAGTGAGAGTGCAGAGAGACTCTGGGTACTTTGAGTACCTCAGGTGAAGTATGAATTTAGAAGCTGCTTCTACTTCGCAGCCTTTTGGCCCAGTCAGGAAACAATGTTGGACTAAGACTGTGTCTTGAAGCAATAGACGCACCTAGACTGTGAGAGTCTCATAAACTGAATTTCTGCAGGCCACGTTGTGTCTCTCTGACTTCAAAAAGTTTGCTTTTTCACTCAGCTCAGCCAGAGAGGAGCCACTTCATGACGTTTTAATTGACTGAATTGATTGAAGTTTAGCAACATAGCGTTGTCAACAGAACATTGTATAATATAAAGTGTCTCCTGTATTACATGAGAGTTTGACCCAGAGAGATCCGACAGCCGGCACCACAGAATTGGGAACACAAAACACTGGTAGGAAACCGAGGACCGGCATTGAACCAGCCCTAAAAACACCTTGGTGGAACACCTTTATATTCATAGCCACTATTGGACTCTGCACAATTCATTCACAATTGTGTATATATTTAAAAGCAATCTTAAATGAACCTGAATTAATAACCAGAGCTGTTGATGTTTGATTATGTTGCTAGCTAATGATCCCGGCCTTTAGGGCTTTATGTGTCTCAAAATTGACACAAACATGAACATGTCCGTAGGAGATTTTGAAGTGACTCTTCTCTCTGATACATTTTGGGCTGCAGGCATGCTCCGGGGCAACCACACCCAACCTTAACTGAGTCCATGGCTTAGTAATGATGCAACCATGTTACACAAAGAATCTGAAGATCAAAAACATAAATTATACAATACAATATGATAATCATTTATTATTAGATCAAGTCTGACATGTTAAGTAATTCCAGCAGCTCCATTTGTAACATCAAAAAATGATAAATATTAAGACATGATACAACATGATACATGATACATAACGACCACTGAAGAGAAACATGCTCAAGATCCTCCATGGTACATTAGATCTGGGATTTAGCTCTGTATTTAATTTGGGGGTTGGCTAGTGCACAAAGGAGTGCTTCAGTCTGACTTTATTAAATAGCTGTACCCTGTATCTCTCATTTGATGGTAAGATATTCACTGTTCGGGACATGTCGGGGTCAGAGAGGATGTTGTTGAACAGCCTCATGTTGTTATGGTTGGTTGATTCATAGAGTCATTCAAAGGGTTGGCCTACAATCTTTGAGCAGATGGGGGAATGTGAGCACTGTTTCATATGTTCATGTGTCTTCACATTGTGTACACTTTGTATGGTTGGTGCTCAATAAAACATATTGGAAAAAACAAAACAAAAAGCATAACATTAAGAAAGAGCTCATTACTCAGTCCGTCCAAACTATCCAGAGATACATTTGAAAGCCTTTAGACTTTTAGATGTTTACCCTTGGGGTTTCACAAGTAGCCATTTTTACTAGTTGACAAGTTTTTCAAAATAGTAGCACTTCATAAAGACAAACACAGACAGGTTTTTCTTAACAAGGAAAACTCTGTTTTGTATTGCATACAGTTACAATAAACGCTGTAACAAAGCATTTGAATTAGAGTTACATCCTGTTGTTGCTGATTAAATAAATAAAAACTGTAACTGGACTCACCAATACTACAGCAAAAAATCCCCCGTAAATCCAGTGCGCAACTACTTTAGCATTAGTGCTAGCTGTTGGCAGCATGTGTTTCATCTTTAGATGCAGGGTGCGATTTGTAGGGGGGGATGGTGAGGATTTCCCCCCCTCTGGTTTTCCTATCCCTAGCTCTGCTAAATTATTTTTATCTCCGGTGGGGACAAGGATTTCCCCCCCTTGATAGCGATGAATGCAACTTAACTGCTAGCCTACTTAAACTCTTGAAATCTAACGATCTTCAGTGTCTTTACATCAGAGTAGGCTATTCAGCAGCCTTCTGGCAGACTGCGCATATTTCGGAACGTCATCGAAAACAAAAACATTGTAACATTTTAGTGCGGGAACTTTGCAGGAAAAACAGCGCTGATGCAAACATGAAACGCGTTCAGAGCAGCATATCGTCCTACTTTACGGGACCAAATAATAAAACAACGAAATTAACACCTGAGAGTGATAGCGCAAGAAATTCGCTGGAGGTTGGCGTTCATGTAGGCCTGCAGGACGATTCCCAGCCACTTGATGAAAGAAACGCCGATGTTGCTAGCGACTCTGAAACGCATGTGGTAGGAGGATGCATTGAGCCGGGGCGCTTTGCTAAATGGAGAGAGGGTCGTGAGTGGCAAGCTGTCAGCACAGACGGGTCAGTCAAGTGCCAAGCTTGTTCCGACGTCAGGGATTTAGGCCCACACACACAGGAAAGGCTTCATATAGACTCTGCCTTCATTAAAGGCATAAAAGCCAAAACGGCAAAAAAAGTAAATGACAAAATCAGCAAGAACGGAAAATGTCAAAGCCATATCAAATGTATTGAAATTGTACAAAAAAGACAAGACGCCTGCAATTTAAAAGGCAAATGAGAACAGTGCAGCTCTGTGGCGAAAGCATCATGAGCATAGTTTAAAAACCACAGAGTACTGCATTCGCACAGCTTACATGATCTGCTACACTGACCTGTCATTCAAAATGCAGCCTCACCTGGTTGAACTGCAACAACTCAACGATGTTAACCTCGGTAACATGCTGCATTCTGACAAGGCATGTCGGAATATGCTGATGTTTATTGCAGAGAAAATGACAGTGCGTCTGGTGGACTTCCTTAAAAGCTCACCCGACAAGTTCAGCATTCTCATTGATGAGAGCACAACAGTTTCAAATAAAACATGTCTGATCATTTACATTAGAATTCCATTTGAAGGGGAGTGTTGCAATTTCTTCTTCCAACTTGCTGAGTTGCAGTCGTGCACTGGATCGGCGATCCGTGACACTGTGCTTCAGTGCCTTGAGAAGCAGGGTATCTCAAAAGACATGTTGCGCTCCCGACTAATTGGGTTCGCGACGGATGGGGCCGCCGCTATGTTGGGCCGATACAAGGGGGTCGCCACACTCCTACGTGAGGAGATTAACCCCAACCTGATTGTCATTCACTGCATGAATCACAAACTAGAACTTGCCGTCCATGACACTGTCAAACAAATTACAGATGCAAGTCATTTCCAGATGTTCACTGACTCCCTGTACGCCTTCTTCTCTCAAAGTCCAAAGAACATGCGAGAGCTAGAGCTTGTCGCTTCCAATTTGGAGATGCAAGCTCGCAGGATAGGAAGGGTGTTTGACGTGCGCTGGCTATCCTCGTCTTGCACATCTGTGACGGCTCTTTGGCAAAGCTATCCAGCCCTGGTCAAACTCTTCGCGTCACTGGCCGAAGACACATCACGATCAACCAAAGACAGGGCCAAATGTAAGGAAATGCATGCTAAGATGACTCAGTGGCTTTTCGTGGTGGAGATGGCATTCGTAAAAGACGTGCTCGAAAAGATGCAGGCCCTGTCCCTCTTTCTTCAGAGACGAGATGCCACAGCAATCACCGCTACTGCTGAGGTGGGCGTTGCCGTGCGGACACTGAGGGCTATGAGGAATGCCGATGGAGTGAACATACGATGTCTGAAGGAGGAATTGGGCAGTAAGCAAACATTTAAGGGGGTTAATGTGTCTCAGCCGAGTGACGGAGAACAGCGGAAGGCAGAGACCTTTCGTGAGCGTTTTTTCATCTCCTTGGCCGATAACATCCAGAGCAGGCTCGATGACAACGGCATTTTTTCTGCGGCGGCTGCGCTGAACCCCTCAAATTGGCCCTCCGATGAAGATGAACGGTTGCTTTATGGGGATGACAAACTTCTGACCATTCATAAAAGCCTTGCTATAGCAGACACAAATATGCCCACACTCCTCAAAGAATTTCATGAACTGAAATGCAATGGTGTCACTGGGGAGACTTTGAAAAAAGTGCTCATCGCTGTCTCCACGCTCCCTGTGTCAACGGCTGAGTGCGAGCGTGGCTTTAGTGCGATGAACCACATCCTCACGGAAGAACGAAACAGAATGCACGTCTCCACTTTGAATGGCCTACTGTTCATTGGTGTCAATGGTCCAGAGGTGGCATCCTTTCCTGCGCACACATTTGCAGAATTGTGGATAAAAGAGGGCCGAAATGCTGCAGACAATGCCCCGACAGGAAAACCGAAAAAGCCACCACAAATTCGTCACCAGAGCCGACTGTTTACCTAGTCTAGTTTTCCAGACCTGTCCCTGAATTGTTGACAGCACGTTTTGCTATTTTAGTGAATTATTTAGTGAACAGGTGTATATATATAGCCTACCTTTTGCGTTTTTTTCTCCCTATGCAAGTTAAAAGTCCAATGTTCTTGTCTATGAATAAAAAATAAAAAACATCCCCCCCTCTGTTTTTTTGTCAAATCGCACCCTGTTTAGATGTATGCGCATAGCAGAGGTATTCTTGTTATACTTCAGGCCCTGTTACCTTTTTTACTGCCAGCATCTAGACTCGGAAACCGTAGCTTGGAAGATCACCGTTACGCTCTGACTCGGCTCATTGTCAGCCAGCTGTCCGGACACTTTATCTCACCGGAAAAGAGGCGCTAAGATGCCGCTGGAAAACCTCCGTTTATTACTGCTCTTCACAGTAAACGATAAACTCACACGGTTGTACATAAATCTAACCTACACACTGTTATTTTGCTACCACTTCTCTAACCTTTTCTCCCTCTTCTCATACACACGCACTTCATCTTGGAAATCACTTTTAATACAAACAAACTCTAAATCCCACAAGACAACAGCACAGGACGGCATCTCTCCTCCATTTTGTTCACGACTAGTTGACTAGTACCTACAGTGCCGACTAGTGGTTAAGCTAGTCGACCAGTCAATTAGTTGGTGAAACCCCTAGTTTACCTGGAATTGTAACAGTCATTTTGCGAAACTCCAGTTGAATATTTATTTGCCAGGAAATGCACTCAACTGCTCAACTTTTGTCATGCGTGTTAAAGTGAATGGACAACAAATATAATGAGTACAAATGAGCCAAGATGAAGAGAGAATGTGACAACTAATGTGTGCGCTGTCATATTTGCTTCGACTGCAGTATAAGTCCACTTGTACTCGCGTTCTTTGAGTAGGTCTGGATAACAAGTGCAAGTATGACATTGGTGAAATAGAAGCTTATCGCTGAAGGAGGTGAGTGCGTGTGAAAGACCGCTAGCTCTCCTTGAGTTTCACATATTGTGATATCAGCAGTGGGAGGCAGATACGGTGTTTGTCCAAGGTAATAGTGTTGGCTCTGCCCCAAGGGAAGGATTGCATATCGCAGTAATGAATTGCAACGGAGACAACCCTGTGGGGCCCGCTGCCTCATGTGAGCACACATAATGGATATGTATTGTGTTTCCTTTAGGCATGTGGACTGACTAATTGGCAGATGGATAGCTAATTTTGGCTCTTGAGCATTTGAGACCAACTGTGGCACAGGCCTATCTGCTCCAGTCTGGTTCATCCTGCTTTGGCGATGTCACATGAGTTTATCATATCTATTTGTTTTCCCTACAGGGGACAGCATGACCCTAAACAAGTATGATACCCTTATAAAAACACAAAGAAAAATTCCAAAGTCTTAGGCTGCGTGAGAGGAGATAAGCAAGAATATTGGTCGCCTGTCACAAAAAATATAAATACAATTGGCATGAGGCTTTTAACTGCAGTAGTTCTCTCTGATATGTGGGGATAGTTGCAAAAGGCTTAATAACAACTCACAGGAAGAGATATTTTTGAAATTGCACAATAGGGAAATACTAATTTTAGCACATTTTAAATGTCTCTTGGAACGTGATTCAGTACAGGCCTTATACAGATTGTCACCATAGGGAGAAAAGACACAGTTTCTGTCTTTCTGTGGTGAATACAAGGTCGTGTGATGAGGCTATTTGTGTTTGAAGACACTTGGATATGGCTGACATGCTCTCAATCTATCTATAATATAGTCCGACCTGCCATTTTATACGTTGCAGAATACAAATGGTTTATCATCTACACATCATTTGAATCATATCACATGTATTTTGAATAGGAAATATGTTGAGGTAGAGACTTTCTTTTAAATATTAAAAAATCTTTGAAATCTCTGTCTGTCAAAGAGGGATCACTCTTATTGAGGTGTCTTTCTTTTTGTCCCCCTTTGTAAAGGTTGTTTATGGGAAATGTTCCTTATCCAAATCAATTGTCTATTGACATACTGTATGCTAGACAGATCTGAAGAAATTGGAGGCAGTTTGGGATTCGATATACAGTATTGGGCCACATATATAAAATTGACATCATTGATTTAAAGGGGCCCTATTGTGCATTTGGGGGTTTTCCCTCTCCTGTAGTGTGTTATACAGGTCCAAGGCTAAATTGATTAAGTGCCTTCCAGCGAGCATTTCCCACACACTCCCCCCCTGCCTGAAGGGCCTCCATTGGACTCCTTTGTTTACTTCCATAACATAATGATATCTCTATGTTATAATTGTCCTTTTATTTGCTAGCTCCAGTAGCGCTCCAATCAGAGCAGGCTGGGATCTGGTTTCATACAGAGGGTGAAAAGAGGTGCTGCAGCAAAGGCATAAAAAATAAAGAGCTTTTCAAGCTTTTTGAACATTAAAGCATGGAGACATGTCACAGAGGCACTAGATACTGATATGAACCTGAAAATGAGCAGAATTTGTCCTCTTTATAAGTGTTAATGTCTCAATACAAATACATTTTGAGATCATGACTTTAAAGGGTCATTTTTACACCTCTATTAACATATTAATGTCTTGAATAAACATTGTTTTATAATAAAACTAAAGTTTAGTTCAGTTATAAAGTCTTCCTGGCTCAGGTTAAGGGACATTTGATATTTGGGTTTGGTATGAATTACCATACCATTTAAGAAGGTCATTGTTATTGTTAAAAGTTGTTAGCCAGAAGGAAACGTGACTGAAATTAACCATGGTTTATTGTGTTTAACTCCACTGCATTTCAACTCCATCCACCCACAGCATCCTCCTCCTGAAGGGAGCGGAGGAGAGGTGTAGTGTGGGAGAAATTAATTAGGTTGAAGACAATGAAATTGTAATTTCAAAACTCTGTATTTAAAGTAGGGTTTCTGCTCAAATTCTTGTTGGCTAAAATACGGCAGGAGAGAAGAGTATAAACACGGATTCATCATTGTAGTTTGATCACTGCAGTGGAGGCAGAATAGAGATGTAACGTGTGGAGCGGCAGCTGTAAGTTCTGCAGCACTGTTAAAGATTTAATCTGTCAGAGTGAGAGCACATGTAGAGCAGGTCCTTCTATAATTTCAGTCGCAGCTATTACAAATCTCAATTTGGACATTTAGGTTGCTAGATTTTGTGTTTGGTCATGGTTAACATTGCTTAAGATGTCCAGCTCCTTAACTAGTTATGTAAAGCAATGTAAATGACAATGCCTTTGATATCAAAAGCCCACTTTGATAGATAGAGTTTTAGTGGTATAGACAGCTCTACTCAAATGTGTCTTCATAGGCTCACTGGTATAAACAGCAGAGAAGGTAAACAACAACAGACACAGATGAGCGGTATATCCAAACAAAAAGTGGCAAGTGATCGGCATCATAGTGTTTAAACAATTTAATGCCAACTACTGTAAAGGATTTCTCACGGACACACAGCGTGTCAGCGTGGATCCTTGGAAGAAATTTAAATATGCATGTGACGAAGAAACATCACACTACACTTTATAGCTGCAATAAGGACAAGAAAGAAAGAAAGCAACCAGGTAAACAAAGCAATAACCGTCAAAGCCCACAGTACATCTCACATTTGCAATTTCATAGGAGCCATTTCAATTAAGTGTGAAGAGAGAGCAGATATTTATAGCATGGCAGGCATCAGTGGAAAACAAAAGTGTGAACATGGCAGGGAGATGAAGTTGTTGTCCAAACTTTTTTTCAGTGTTTAATACCAGAGCTCCATGGAAACAGCGGTTTAGTGCTAATCTGACTAACTGGCTGACCTGTTACCGGCCTGGATTAACCCAGCATTAGGATCCAGGAGTATAGCCTCATTTAACATTACGGTGGTAGCGTCTGCAGTTCAGCAGCATCATTAGCATTAGCAGCTACCACACTAACGATGAGGGTATTCTAAATATGACATCCACTACACTTTACCTTTGAACAGCACCACGGTTTAAAGGGGAAATACTGTACTTCTCCATTACATTTATTTGTCAAGTGAAATAAGTATTTTCTTAAAGATAGATATGTTTGTATACTAAACGTAAAATACGCTAATGCAATCAAGATTGTTCATCGATTGTCAACTACATTTAAGAAGGCAACATCAACATGAATAAACAATTATATAAAAGCATTTATGACATGTTTTCTTTAATTAACGCAAATAACTATAGTTAATACTGTTTTCTAAACACTCAATATTAGTGACGGCTTGTAAAAGATGTTAAGCATATTAAGGAAATTAACTTTTTAAGGATTCATTTAGATGATAAAAACTTAAAATCACGTAAATGAGAATTTTATATCAATTTATGCGTACACATCAGTCTTAATGTTTTGAACATGTAAATAGATGTTCTTTTTATTTAAAAATGTAAAATCTTTGGTATGAATCTACAACAGTAATGTAAAAATCACAATAGTGGTAGTATTTATCTCTTAGAGTTCTTTTAATTGCTCCCCCTCCATTGTTACATAATGCCTGCGAGGCAGGAGATGTATTTTTCTTCAGTTTTACACGTTTTGCATCAATCATATAAATATATATGTTTATGTATGTATTTCCTGAAGACACAAGTGTTACAAATAATTTGGTAATAATAGTTTTTGTATTTATTTTCAATTATTTATTACATATGGTGGTCGACAGGTGCAAATGCCATGCACAAATGTGCCAAAACACATGAAAGTTAAGAAACATCTTCCCCAACTCGACAACACATTGGCAGCATAAGAAAACAATCATTAACTTGATGAAACATGTGCAGCATTTACTAAAAGCACTGCATAACCAAAACGTTGCAAATTGAAAAATGCTGCAAAAAGCTCAAAACATAATGGGAACCATGGGCCACTAAAAAGTGACGCACACAGCTGGAACCGGAGCACTTGGTGATGTTCGGTGATTACAATGTGGGGTAACTGTCACTGTTGGTAGAACCTACCTAACCTACCTACCTGTTTTATCGGCTTATTTGAACAATGTCATCACATGATTCCTTACGATATTATTGCATATCTGCTGTGCGCTAGCTAACGTAGTCCTTTCAATTATGCTAGACTAACTCTACCAACAGTGACAGTTGACCATCTTTATAGTCCCCGAACAGTAAGAAGCGCTCCGGGCCCAGCTGTGTGCATAACTTTTTAGTGTCCCCATTTCCGTTGTGTTTTGAGCTGCTTGCAGCGTTTTATTTATGCAGTGCTCCTAGCAAATGCTGCGTATGCTTCGTCAAGCTGGTGAATGTTTTTCTGCTGGTAAAGTTGGTAAAGAACTTGTTTGTGTTTTTGCACAATTGCATTTTATTTGCATTATTTTTGAAACTGCAGCTTGTTTCTCCTAATGGAAGTGTTTTGGGCCATTGCTGTCATCCACCCTAATTCTACCATTACCATTTAATTTGTTGTAATCTCTCTTGATCTTTCTGTTTGCTGGCGGTTTCTCAATATGTTCCAAGACCAGTTACTTTGTTGATTACCTGGCCAAAACTGACTCAGGTGAAAAGTGTTCTCTTATGCAGAGCCTGAAGCAACAATCTAAAGCTCATACCTGCAGCGAGCTTCCTCTTCCACTTGTCAAAAAACATGCTGTGTGTTGATCCCTCGGAGAAGCCTGGCAGCTCAGGATCAAGTAAAAACGAGATGCGCTATGTTTAGCCTCATCAGAGTTGTGAGGACCAAGGTGAGCCGTGCTGGCCAAATATATCCCCCCCAGCGCTGTCAGTCATTACGGCTGCACACCTGTCCACAGGCTCAGAGGATCCCATTAGTGGGAGCAGAGAGGATGGGAGAACACAGCCTCATCTTTCTGTTAATCATTGGACAGACTCTGTGATTGCTCCACGCCCAGATAGACGTGTACAACATCCAGAGAGGCTGCAGGTCGTTCTCTAGCATGTCCTACCACAAAGACAATGAGCCTTTATCTCTGCTTCATTTCGGCTGCAAGGTCGGCGAGTCCTTGTGGTTTGATCTTAATAACAACTAAGGTGTTTCCATCAGCAGTGAGTAACAATTGGTTGATCCCAGATGCCACCCATGTGAGCAGTGCTGGGAAAAGTGTGTGTCAGACAAAGCTGGGGGTGTTAGCTCCTATACAGACTATAGCCGATTTTATAAAGCAAAGATATCCTCCCATGAAAACTCCAATCCTACCTCAATAATCAACCGCCTGTGGCTTCACAGCAGATCCTTTTCCTCTGCCTTCAACCCAACCTCGATAATACCATACTTTTCATTTTGAATTTAAAAAGGGCCACTCCTGGGTAAATCATAGATGTGGGTGTTATGTAAAAAGGACATCTGTGCACTAGGAAATTCAGGCCTGATGATAGGTATCATGCTTTATCACTCTTTATCATTAGGCTACCTTTCTGTGCGTTGCTGCTGTAGTTTTCATCCGTGTTTGCAATGCAAAGCACATCATCAGCACACAATTGCCGGGAGCACTGTGCAAAACAAAGATATGCTATGACATGATAATCACAAAAACAAGGTATTTTATTCAATACTGAGGTATTAAAAATCCTTGTACATTGTGAGGGATGATGCTGAATGTATCATGAGCTGTTCAGGGTTTATCTTCCCTGAGGCAATGTTCAGGCTTCGATGTTCAGGTTCCTGATATACTGAATTCTACAAAATGCATATTCATATCTCGTTATTTTAAGTGTTTACCAACACTTGGTTTTGATAATAATCAATGGCGTTTTGAATATTGTCCTACTTGTATGTCCTGGTAGTATAAATTATGGAGCTTAATCCAAAGTTTAGATCATTTGTAAAAATAAATTAAATCGGAAAGTCCAACTTTGAATCTAAACTATGAGGAGAACTCACATATCAAAATCTATTTGAAAGTGAAATAGAAATAAATCATTATTTAAAATAATTGCTAAACTGAATTTAACCTGAACTTGTCATACTGTACACTGAGTTTTAGTGGGAGTGCATGACTGTATTTTCAAAGACTAGGATCGATATTTCAACTTTCAGATTCATTTTACTTTTTCAAATGTTATGTTTCATATGATGGTGTTTCAAAAATGTTTTGCCAGATTTGGCTCCATGATTAATTTACCTGTACTGTGTATTTTTATTCTGAAGTAGTTCTGAGGCTGGCTAACTGCAGTATGTGCCTCATTGTCATTGGATAATATACCAAATTCTTGTAGTTTATATTTTTTTCTGTAAAACATTGTGGAAGTCCTTGTGCAGAAATGCAGTAAGTAAATACCTGACCTTAAGTAAGCATTTAGTTTGTAGTTTTTCAGATTTAGAACCTTGTTATACCCGAGCAGAAGTTGTTAACGTGGATTTCAGTTTGTAGTTTTGTGTTTCCCAGCTCATGTTGATATTTTTCATGGTTTAAATTTTGGATGGATTTTGAATTATGTGTCAGATTTCATTGAAAGCCATGGAAATATTTCAGTGTAAGATGTACCTTTTATTAAAAAAAACCCAGCACAGACATCTACACTGCATACCCCCTCTGATCGGTGGTGTGATGCATTGATGTCTGATTCACCAACAGCCTCTCACCCGCCCCCCTACAGCCTGGCAGCAGTGATAGGCCCAGGACCTGCAGAGAGATAGTGTGGATGTCAGCCTGCTGCTGAAGGGGGGGCAACCATCTGCCATTGCATATGGAGCTGTGCAGCCTGTTCCTGTTTGTACAGGGACATGGCACAATGTGGAAGAACATTAGAGCAAGGTTCAAGCTCTGGAATAGATGCTTTGTGTTGTTGCTGTAGAAATTGGTTGAAGCATATTGTTAACTTTGACAGTTTCAATGTCCTGTTTTCATAATAAGACAGGAATTCAATACAAGAATATAGGTTACAGTGGGGGTGAGATTCAAATGGTTATTTGATTTAACCATGTTCATGTTATACTCTGGGGACAGGAAGCAGACCTGTCCCAGAAGAGCTGAGAGTTATGGGTGGTTCATAATTTAACAGATCAGAAATGGATTTTGGCACTGAACCATTCAGTTTATAAAAAACAAAAAATTGGTTATGTAAATGTATGTCATCTGCATCAGCTAAGGTTCTTTGCATATCATATCTGTTTTTGCCCAAATTGTAATTACCTGTAGAAATAAAGTTCTCCTTTTAGGATTCAACCCAATTTAGTAAGTTACGCTCTGTGCCATTGCAAGAGGTCATGTGCTCTGAGGCAAAGCTAAACATATGAAGGTAGAGGGGGTGCAAGGGCATGTAGCATGGCTGGCTTTCATGCTGGAGATGGGAGTCCTATCACAGACCGGCAATAAGATCTGCGTTTACCTTTTTACTAACCTTAGCCAGATCTTGGTGTTTATTGTTGTAATTGCCTAACCTTAACAATGCACTAACCATAGTTCTGTTCATTAGGAGTCCATAAGGCTTCATGAGACACTCATAAGGAAATCATAAAACATACCACACTTGCACGTCCAACTGAATCGGGATGAATATACTGTTGCACCCTATTTTTTTACTAATTGAACAAACAAAAAAATCTCTTGATCACAAGAACTCCTAACAAACATCAGAACATTAGAATTCTGTATGTGCGACAGTTTAGGAACTCACAGGATCTGTGTGTGGTACATATCGCTTTTTTTGACAGGTGTTTACTTGAAAAGGCTTCACTTCGACTGAAAGACTAAAGTCTCCGTTCATAGTTGTGAGAGACACAGACACAAAAACAGAATATACATTAATAAATAACTACTTTATTTCAAGTTGGTGCATAATATTAACACATTTAGTGAAGTCCTTCGAAGCAGAGAAGTCTTAATTGCTCCTCAAGGGGGGTGGAGGGTTTTTTTGACATGCATGGTTGCCACGTCCTGAAATTCGTGAGCCTGTTAATGGATTTAAGCTTTGTTTCTTGGGCTTTGTTTTTTCCTTCTTTCGTGCCACTCCATTCTCTGCAAAGCCACTTATGACAGATTGGTTTTGTTCAAACTGCTTCATTAAGTTGACATGCATTTTGATCAACAAGGTTCCTTATGCTTTAAGTAGTCAGAGTATTGCCGGAATACATTAAATATATATTTACATTCCCATTTTGGGGGATAAAGATTTTTTTTTCTTACCCGTGTGAGAAACTAGGCGTCATGCTGTAGTAGCAGATACAATGCATTGGTGCTGTTTGAAGGTAGAGCTTTGTAATGGAGGAGCTTATGTAACAGATTAGAAGGGAGGAGAATACACAGCTTATTCTCATTCACACTCACACTTTTGTATCTATCAGGGCCTGGTAATGCCAGGAGGGAAAAAAAAGATTGTTAGCAATGAAATAATGCGAAACAAAATAATATATTTAAAGAAATGCTTAACCCATCAATTACTCACCATGTGTAGCCTTGAATTCTCGCATGCCAACAGGGTGAAAGAAGAATCTAAAAACCAGAAAAGATTCCTGATGAGTTGAAGACAAATTGCAGTAGTGTTTTAATAAGAATAAGAATTTGGGAAACAGTGATTATACAACTGAATAATTAAGACATGGATTGTGCTCAAGCGCACATCTCATGTTAGAGTTTAACTTAATGTTTTGAGATTTGTAAAACACGGTCCCCATTTAGCGCAGTTCATTACTTTAAAATTGAGATATAAAAAAAAACATAGTGACGTAGTTTGAGTAATTGAGTTACACATGATTATTATTGATTAATAATAATACATTTTATTTAGAGGCGCCCTTCAAAGCACCCAAGAACACCTTAAAATTCATAAAATATTCTAAAGAAAAATTTCAAACAGTACAAAAGGACCGTAGCAGGGAACATTACACTACGCACTACAGTGAGTAGGCTGATCTGAACAGTTGGGTTTTGAGGAGAGACTTCAATGTGGTGATTGTGTCACACTGTCGGATATCTGGGGGGGGAGAAAGTTCCATAGTTTGGGAGAAGTGCAGCTAAAAGTCTGACCCCCCATGGTAACTAAACTAGGGGTGGGCGATATACCGGTATGATAGTAAAAAGACATTGAAGAAAAAGAAGACATTGAAAATTAAAGATGAGTCAACAGGCAGAAAAGAATACCCAGGTGCAGGATGACGAATTGGTGACAAAGAAAGGGGGCACCTCTGTCGTGTGGAACTGGTTCGGTTTTAAGATCTCCGACCTCGAACAAAAACATATCTTATGTAAATTGTGTCGCCGTGCTGTTTTAGCGAAAGGTGGAAACACCACCAATTTATTAAATAACCTTAAAACGATGCATGTACGAGAATATGCAGATTGCATCTAAATGCGAGAAGCAATCAGCCCAGGAGCTCGACCAAAGACAAGCCAGACTTCCACTCAATCGCTTCAGCAATCACTACAAACATCATTCGCTGCCGGTACTCGCTATGAGCGGACAAGCAAGAAATGGAGACATCACGGAGGCTATAACCCATCACATTGCGAAGGACATGGTACCCATCCAAACTGTGGAGAAAGTGGGTTTCAAAAAGTTACTTCAAACTCTGGACCCAAGGTACAAGATCCCGAGCCGCAAGTACTTCAGCCAGAAATGCCTGCCTCAACTTTACTTGGAATGTTGGGAGAGAGTTTACGGCGAAGTAAGCCAAGTCGATTTATGATGTTAAAATACATATTTTGCCTCAACTAATGTCATTTAACTAAGAAGGGCTATTCAAATGTGATTCAGATTTTTCTTTCAGAGGAGGAGCAGAGTGAGCGAGAGTGGGGAGCCAGTGCAGTTTAGATCCAAGTTAAATGTTTGTAATGTGAGGAGAAAATGATCGTGAAACACAGTTGTGTTTTAATCAGGCTGTACAGTGCGTTGCCCTGCAAAAGAGACTGAAAATGAGTGTGCATGAGCATATCTATATGTCACAGTTCAAAGACAAAAACCCTAAAGCACGACTCAACATTCCATAAACAAAGTCTATACTGACAAAAAATAGAACAAGGATATAAAAATCCAGGCAGACAACCAAAGTAAAGGGCTTGGCTAAATCAGAGTCCAGGGAAAAGAATAGCCACATGTGAAACAAGCTGTTATAGACCGGTACTGGCTGGCTATGATACAAAAAACTGGAAATCTAAGGCACATGGCACAAAGACAATCTGGCAGGAGAGTAAAATAATGTGTGTGTGTTCTCCCTCCTGGGTTGTCAAGAACTTCCAAAACTCGCTGATTGGAGGTTAACACATGTATTATCTCTCGTCTACCTTCAGCTAGCAGCTTCTCATTTTCAGCTGGCGAGGTAGATCGTATCAACTGTCTGCAATAAAGAGTAAGTGGATAGCAGCCCAAAATAAAACCCTTTTGAACTCACTACAACAGAGTGATATGTCTTACCTCCAGACAGTTTGAGGGCCTGTATCCTTAAAGTGTACGTTACACAAGCAATTTACTCTTAGAGATCAGATATTCAGCCTTTGGATTAAACGGCTTGTGAAAGTGGGTCAATTCCAAAAGACTACTGCTGTTTTTTCAATATGTCGGATACATATCAAATCATTATCTATATAAATATAGGTATGGCTTTGGACAGGCGTTATATGTGAGGACTGTGTCTTTCAACCCCCGAAGCATGTGTTCATTGTAAAACTTAAATTATTCACCAATTAAACGTTGCCATCTTGCCAAGGCCAAGTCATAGTCCAGAGTAACGTTCCTCTTCACATTGCGCAAAGTTAGCATGAGGTCGCACAGTGATAAGGGAGATGCTGTTTATTTTGAAGAAGTTTGGGTTCAAGCCCCCGTGTCATCCCACTGAGGGTCTGATGAAGAATCTTAATTCTAGCTCCAGCTGAACGAGAGACACAACAGCAATATCTCAGGGATCTGGTATCTTGTTAGTGCTATTATTATCCTGGAAGTGCTCAGCTCATGGAACATGCACACACTGCTCGGTTCACTTGCATCGCCTTATGTCCTTCCACTCCGCTGCTATTCAGAGCAGTCTGGACTTTTAATGTTTTCCATTTTTCATCCAGGGGAATAAGACTCATTCCAGCAAATGCACTTTGTTGCTCTACATCTGTGAATGGGAATAGAAACAGACTTTTAACATGTCTAAAAACAACTTCTCTCTAGTGTGGTTCCTCATGTGACTCTATGAATAAATATTAAAAAACAGGTATGGGCAAATTGAAGAGGAAAGGGTGTAGGAATACATTAAATAAGGCAGTTGGACAATTTCCCTCCAGTGAAGGACGACAGGGATCCAGTGTTCAGTGAACACAGCGGTGTACATGCTGACTGTGTACAACAGTGTGGCTTTAAGGACTTACTCTGTGTGCTAAGGGGTTATATAAGTTAAGCCCCCTGACTCAGGAGCCACACTCTCTCCTGCTGGTTCAGGATTACATCCCAGGGGCCTTTGCCCTTCTATATCACTGCCACACACTATCTTAAGGATGCGCAGCAGAGACCAATCAGGCTAACTTCGAGTTTAGCTCTATGATAACTAAAATGGAGATACAGAATTGATTAAATCCTGATGGTGAAACAAGTGATTTTATGTGAAGGTTAAAGCAATTGCAGCTGCAGAGGAAACGACCCACAGTGGATTTGTTTTCTTTGTTTGCCCAGTGTTTTAGTAGGCAGAGTCAAGATATTAAAACAGAACAGAACCCAAATTAAATCTCACAGTTAGTCTCACAATATGATATGCAGAGTTCCTCAAGGCTCCATCCTGGGCCCTCTTTTACAGTCTCCCACAAAAAATATAAAATAAGTACCCATAGCTGATGCGTACCGCCAAGCACTAGTTCTACTATTACTGATGCCTTTACTGCAAATACTCCCATACTTTGGTCGTACCACTGCAACCAAAAGTGCCTCTACCAAATTGCTAGTGTTACTACAACATTATTACTGCTCTAACTAATCAGTTACTCCTTATACTACTACTACTGTTATTAATAATACAAATAATAATGATAATGATAATGATAATAATAATAATAATAATAATAATAATAATAATAACAATAATAATAATAATAATAATAATAATAATGATAATAATAATAATAATAATAGTAATAATGATAATAATAATAATAATAATAATAATAATAATGATAATAATAATAATAATAATAATAATAATAATAATGATAATAATAATAATAATACTAATAATAATAATAATAATAATAATAATAATAATAATAATGATAATAACAATAATAATAATAATAATAATAATAATAATAATGATAATAATAATAATAATAATAATAATAATAATAATAATAATAATAATAATAATAATAATGATAATAATAATAATAATAATAATAATAATGATAATGATAATAATAATAATAATAATGATAATAATAATAATAATAATAATAATAATAATAATAATAATAATAATAATAATAATAATAATAATAATAATAATAATAATAATGCTACATAGAAATAGTCATCATAAATCACAATGCCCCCTGAGACAAAAGGTTAAGTGCGCTGTTGGAGGTGTTGATGCTTGTTGGATGGGAAGTGGAGAGCCTCGCTCTGTCACTGTTTTTACACAAAAACACACAAACACACACTGGCAACCGTCCAGTTTTTAGTCCAGAGCTCTGACCTTTAGGCTGTAGCCTTGTGTCTGTGTTTAGATGAGAAAATAAAAAAAACCTTCAATGTCAAGAAGTTTCTCCCCAAACAGCATGTGCATGCACATGCTCTAACAAAGTCATTTCCTGTTGTTGTTTTCACTGAGCATTCTCTCTCTGAATGTTTTATGCATTCCCTGGCATGTTGATTAATATAATGAAAGGAAAGACTGGGATTGAACTCATCATGTTTTATGGATCAAAGACACAATGAGGTCTGTGCCTCTTCACCCGTGTGTTTTTCTCCCAATTAGCTGAGTGGCTGACACTGCCAGGCCCAGGCAGGCGGCTGATGGAGATCGATCCGAGGCATGAGAGAGACACCCGTGGGAGTTTTCTTCTCCCGCGTGTCAGAGCCGTCTCTCTGAGCCGCATCACCATCGCAATTATTATCATGCCTTATCTTCTCGCTTGTTATCTCTTTTTTTTTTTTCCGTGGTTCAATCAAAACACTCTTTCACTTAAACTGTTTCCCACAGAGGCTTTGGATTACATCAAAGTTGCTGTGTTGTTAGCACAGGCTTCAAACAAACTAATGAGCGGATGTTGTTGGCTAATTAACATCAGCTGACTTGTTTCTCGTCTGCATGCTAAAAAAAGTTGCTCTAATTTTTCATCCAGTCTTAAAATAGCCAAGCGTTTGTTATTGCAGGGTGGGATGCCAGATGTGTGACTGCGGTTGTAAATCATATTCAGTGCACACTGGGTATGAATATAGTTCATTTGACATCATTGGCGAGGTGAACCTCTTCATAGAGAAGGTCACAGGCTGATGGAATGGGCTATCAGTGAATTGTGGTGGCAAGTGTGAAGTCCTGCAGGTGTCCTCTGAACTGAAAGGGCAAACTGTCTGCTCTAAAAAAAAAAAAAAAAGTGTTATATCACAGGTTGAACATAACACTATTAGGTTAGTTAAAAGCAATAATATTAAGTTTCAACCCTTATGTTGTGTTTCTTGTTTGACCTGTTTCAAGTTAAAATAATAAAATAAATCGTTTTTTTTATCACAACAAGGCTTCATGATATCCTCCTCAACAGCTACAGAAACACTACAAAACTGATTTTGACCATTTTAGCCAAGTCTGAAGGTCTAACACCAAAGTGTATAGTTTGGTGTTAGCAGTGCATTGCTGTGGGTGACTCTGGGTCAAATTTGGCCCAGAATATTGTGAGTCATCCTTGATTTTAGACACCCCAACCCCACCCCCTTCCTCCAATGTAACAATAATGTATTTGCAACATGCACCTGGTCTCCCAATCCCAATTACTGAGAAAACATAATTATCCACTGTCTTCACTACAGGGAATTTAATGTAATGTGTTTCGGGGCCATTAAATCAAATTCCAACAGGATTGTACGGTTATGAATGCAAAATAAGTTAGTTATGATGTAGTAAGAAACAATATTGGATGATAGTCATTATTTTTGAGTGTTTTGGACTGAGTTAAATCATGGTTCACCATTGACCCGAGAACACCATGAACGGAAACAGCTTTCGAACACAACACAAGGGTTAAAAGTAATCTTACGGCTTTCAGCTAACCTAATACAGTTATGTTAAATCTGTGACATATAAAACATTTAATTAAAGTCAACGGGTCAGTTTTTCGACTACCTAGTGTGAAACATGCTGCTTTGCATACATCACGTTCACATGAATCAAAGTGCTGGAGTCTACAGTTTGTGTTGGACAGGTCTGACTGTCCTTGTGTTAGCATACTGGGATGCATTGATAAGCTATGGCTGCGACCGTCATGTCATTGAGAGGTTGGCGGTATATGAAAGAAGATTAGACTGTGTTTTTTTGTCATTTTATGTGAAGTGTCAGATAAGGCCGGTATAGAATCAAAGAGTTAAAGGACAAGGTGTGACTTTGCTGAAGGTTAGTTTGCTATTGGGGTGTTAGAGGACAAGTAGCAGCTCTTTGTTTCTTGAGTTGGATTTCCGTACCAGCTCTTTTAGATCTGTTAGGATTTATATGAACCATAAACACAAAATTTGCCCAATTTTCCTCACTGTAACTGTCCAATGTAGATATTCCAGAAAGCAAGTATTTGAGAAAGCTTGCCATATATATAATAGATGCGGCAAACCAGACATTTCTGAACGGCGGTGGACAGGAGGACACTGAACAAACTGTTGTCCATTATGGATGATCAAGCTCCACCAGCAGCTGGACAGACAGCCGAGCTCCTTCTCTAACACACTGCTCCAGCTCGGCTGTCTCAGGGACAGATACAGGAAATCATTCCTGCCGACGGCTATCACTCTGTCCAACAGCTTACTTCTGGCTCGCTCTCTCTCTCTCTCTCTCTCTCTCTCTCTCTCTCTCTCTCTCTCTCTCTCTCTCTCTCTCTCTCTCTCACACACACTTAAATTTTGGAGGCAACACCTGAGAAAAAAAATGGTTCACTTTTAATTTTCCCGATGTGAACCGTAAAATAACTGCCCCTATTTTTCTTTCAACTGTTTTTGTAATGTAGTTTTGTAATGCAGATTCAACATTGTTTATTGAAATATTAAGTCTCATTGCAATTAAAGGAAATTGTTTACGTACTGTAACATGCTCAAGCACTGCTTTCAGACATCCGCTCAGCTCATATGCCTCACTGGTCAAGGCGCTTTACTAACTTTATGGCCACATTGGTGCCTTCCGTGCTAATACAATTCAAACCCAATATTCCCTCTCACTTCTTCTCTAAGATACTTTGAAGGTCTTAGGGCGCATGTGTATATCGTAAAAGATTTCAATACAGAAACATTGAACATATTTCAATCTGTATTTATAAATTAGACTGTGGATTAGATTGATATGTTCAAATGATGATCGATAGTCTAGTAATTGCAATATTAAGTGAAGAGTACATGATGACTTGTTCAGGACTTGAAAAAGATCGGGACTTGACTTGGACTTGGACTCGACTTGGCTTTGATGTGACTCGGACTTGGACTCGACTTGCCCTTCTCTGTCTTTATTTGGGACTTGACTTGGACTTGACTGCTGGAAGTTGGAATAATGCAGATGTGTCCTCCAGAGACCGAACCATCAAACATGATTTTATTGTTTTCTACTCTTTTGACAAATTTGGTAAAATAATAAGATTTTATTTGAATCCGAAAGGTGATTTATTATTCAATCCACTACTGTCATCTACACAATCGTTAACCTACTTGGTGTGTGATCAGACTCTGATGTTCAGTTTCTACTTGTTCTGCATCTCCCTGTTATATTGAATTCCGAGTCACGTCACCATTATGTTTGCATGTTATTACAGAGTGCATCACACCACACCGCTGGGCGCCTTCCTATTTTAAAGTGGTAAATGTTACAAGTATAGCTGCTGTGGTGTGAGTGCAACATCAGCAGCCAGCTGAGACTCATTGCAGCGCAACTGGGTCACAGGGGGAACAAGCTGGGGGGGAAATGCCACGTTTTAATAACGAAATAAGTATAAAAGCAAAGCAGGCAGTTATTCCTGGAACAGGGATGTTTTTACTGCGCTGTGTTAGTACACAAATGCTTGTGTAAGCAACTTTTTTCATCTCACATACAGGATCATTACGCAACTTAACTCTGCACAGGTCTGTCACACAGGCAGACCTGTGCAGAGTTTGGTAACATTTTAATGTTGTTTGTGCAAAAAGCATAAAACGGGCTCAATTATAAACACGATTGCCTGCGGAGTGTGATTCACTGGTGATGTATCAGCGTGTGATGCTTGCTTGCTGGTAAAAGCACCGTTCGTAGTGCTGATGCTGCTGCCTCTGATTAGCCCTCTGTCTACTTCCTTATTGGCAAATGCAAAACATTGCTTTTAGCCGGCAATGAAAAATCAACACTTCCTTTACCTGCTGTAATGGTTTGGTAGTGTTACTTTTAAATGTATTCCGTATAAATTATTAATTGCCTGTAAACAAATGTAATCAGTAACTTAATCTAAGCCTCACAATATGAAATAAAGTGACCTGATGCTTTCTGTTACTTTTGGATTACCTCAAAATGAAACATAATGCAAATAAATTCAATAGAAGATAAGGATCATACATATGAAGTATGCACAGCTTTAACAAATCCTGTTTCCAACTACTGCATGTAGGAACAGATATTAAGAGAAAGGAGAAAGAAAGTAGCATAAAGAAAACCAAATGGCAAATTCGGGCAGTCCGCTTACCTATTCAAGGTATTTGACTACAATGCTGTTATATTAATGGCAATAATTATCAGACTTTACCATTCCGCTTTCATTTAAAGGGCTCATGGGGATTGTTGAGCAATATGGACATCAGTTTTTCAAACCAAAATAAGATATAAGGGGTCCTTCATCCAACCATTTCTGTGATATTGTGAGGCGTGCAGCATGTGCCAATGTCTGCGTTTATAATTTGAGTTTAATCCCAAAACAAAGTCATATGGATTTAGAGGTATACCTAACATTGTTTAATCTTCAAACTGACGCCCAAAAGGTAACATTTTAGAGCACGAACACATAAGATGACTGTTTGTATCACAGCTATTTTTACATCTCAATCATAACGAAGAGCACATAGGATCATATTTACATCGGATAGCTGGGGTAACATGTAGTTTAATAATTGCTTCTTTAAATTAGAAGTTGGCAAAGCCAATGATAATGAAGCTGACGTTTCACTCGTAATATGTTGTTTGTCTTATTTTAAAATGAATAGTAACATTGTAATCCTGTTATTAATTCCCATTTTCAAATGTTTCACTAATGTGATTAAGTCTTTTTTGATGTGATTTTAAGGGAATAAATGTAACCTGATTATGTAATGGCATCTCTGAAAAAACTGAAACACTGACTTTAATTAAATGTATTACAAATGTCACATAATTGGATTAGGTTTGTTGAAAGCAGTAATATCAAATTGAATCTATTTAACTTAATATTATTGCTTTCAAATAACCTAATCCAGTTATGTGAAATCTGTAATACATTTAATTAAAGTCAGTGTTTCCGTTTCTTCAGCGCTCCTCAAGCCTGCTAATATACATATCCCTAACACTTATTCCAAAATCATACCAGACTCACAATTTCACTTTGGCATTTATTTTATTGGTGTTGAGTAATTCCATTAAACTCAGCACTTCCTGCAGATGTTTCGCATTAAAAGCCTTCCAGCAGCTCAAAGAGTATGACCTTGTGTTTACCTCACTCTTCTAATCTCTATATTTAGTTTGTGAAGACACCTTTTTGTTCAGCTCGGCATGGTGTAAAGATGGCGTATGCTTGTTTTAAAGTCGCTGATCCCAGAAGGCCTCAGTAGATGAATGTACAGATAATTTAACAGGATGCAGCTGGCACAGTGATTCACTCATGTGCTTGAGTTGTCCTCCTTAGCAGAACAGCTGCTAACTCTTCTGGGCTGTCACTTCACTCTACTTACACAAACATAGACACTTCACTCACAGTAACTGAACTCATTTGTACAACAGTGGCTACAACCTGAGTGAGTGATACAGTACAGCAGTTTAATATAAATGACATGTATACTGAGTGATTCAGTGGAAAAGTAGTGTTCTATTTATGGTCACGGTGTTGTGAAGGTCAGGGTGGTGGAAGTCTCCTTCAAGTAACTTATCTTATAACCAAATATTGCAATCTCTTCCCAAACATAACTCTACCATGGACTTTTTGCAATAACTGTAAGAAGTCAACATTTTTGCCACTTAAACAGTTTCTTACCGTCATCTTCTGGCCTCATCAACAAAGGCCCAGAACCCTGACAAACTCTAACCCCTGGTAAAGACCCTATGCACTACATTAACACAGTTAGTAATGTGTTACTGTTATTCCACTTTCAATTACAGCACTGTCAACTACCTGTTTACATCTCCATAAATGAGTTAACGTGTAATGCATTAAAGGGGACCTGGGAGCTAAGTGTGCTTATTGCTGACTACATTGTTATTCTTGTGCACATGACAATAAGGAACTTTGACTTGCCTGTTTATGCTTGGTTGGGCGCGAGAGGAAGGAAGAAAACAAAATGAAGGCGCACATTTAATATTAATGGAGGAGAGCAGAGAAAGCACCTGGGAGTGACATATGTGGAAAAAAAGCTGCGAGAGAGACGGAGAGAGAAAAGTAGAGCAGAGAATCAGACATCAGCGGTGCGGTCCCACGGAGGCTACTGCTGGAGTCACATTAACAGCTTTACACGTTAGACTTAATTCTGATTGTCAGCATTAAATGGGTTTGAATTGAAAGCTGACTAAATGTCTCGGTGACCGATTATAATTGTATTCAGTCAGTTTGAAAGCACGGCAAAGAGGAACACGGCCTCTGTGCTCAGAACAGTAATTAGAGAGTTGACTGCTCCCTGGAACAGAGAGAATAATGTGATCAGAAATCATAATCCATATTGAGCAACGGCTGCAGTCGGCTTTAAACTAGTGGGAACTAAGGAGCTTGTGGGAATTAATGAGCAGGGCTCACGCTCTGTGACTGAGAGCTTCTTGGCTGCTAATGATTGAAAGAGGAAACCTTGCTGCTGTGTTTCTGCTGCTCAGAGTGTGGTACCTCGGCTGGAGTAGCTGTAAGTGGGCGGTTGTATCACAGCCTGATGAATAGCATTGCCTTCTGTTAGGACCCTCTGTGTGCTAACAGAACCAACATGAGGCTAACACCGCCAGCAGTCTCCTGCTCTGGGAAGGTATCCCAGGCTAGCTGCTCTGTTTGTCAATGCTGAACTGAAACCTGCAACAAAAAAATGAAATGTCATTATTGACAGGGTTGCACGGATGCCAGTTTATGAGCCGAAGCAAAAAGTGGTACTCTCTAGAAGGTTAAGGTCCCTCTATATTTTTGCACATTTGTACCCAAGCTACCTGTCTTAACATCTACACAGCTTTCCACTTTCCATAACAATACTGCACATATTTTTATTTTAATGTATTATTTTGAGTACATTGCAATAGTACGTAGTTTTTTGGTACATCCAGATTTCATGTAAATAATTTTCTATATCTTATCGTATAATAGTTTTTTCAAAACAATAGTTTTAGTTATTAGCTATAGATTTTTATTTTATTTTTGGGTGTTTTTTCTTACATTTGATCTTCTTTAACTCTGTATATGTATGCACTTTGCACATCAGGGCAAACTCCTTGTATGTGTGAACCTACTTGGCAATAAACCTATTTGTGATTCTGATTCAGATCTTGTTTGCTAGTTTGAAATAAGATTGAGCTAAAAGCATAAAAGCTATTTTCATTGCCCAAGTAAAATGCTGTAAAGCACAACATGTTTGCTCTTCAAGGTACATTATATCCACCAGTAAGTGGGGCACTCCATCCACTTCATCAAAATGTCCACATCAGCTGATAAATGGACCTTGAGGTGAGATTGCTTGGTCAAAAGAGATAACCCCACACACACTTTGAAATCTAATCCGTTGATAAAAACTGTTATATTCTGTTATATTAAAGGTAAGGATGGTCTATTTTCAAAGCGTTTGCACATTGTTCTATCAATAATGATAATATGACTCTCAATCAGCCTAATGCTGGGATCTGGCAACATGATAACTGTTTCAGTGGGCCAGAACACAAAAACAGTCAGACAATCAGGAAATACACACATACAGTATCATGTCTGATAAACATGTTTAATTACTTTAATTAAAGAGGACATATTATGCTCATTTTCAGGTTCATATTTGTACTTTGTGCCTTTTCTCTGACATGTCTCCATGCTTTAATGTTCAAAAAGCTCTTTATTTTTCTCATACTGCCTGTGCTGCAGCACCTCTTTTCACCCTCTGTCTGAAACCAGAGCCCAGTCTGCTGTGATTGGTTAGCTAGCCAGCTCTGTTCTGATTGGTCAATGGCTAAGAGATGTCCTGCTCCAATATACAGTGGGGCAAAAAAGTATTTAGTCAGCCACCAATTGTGCAAGTTCTCCGATTTAAAAAGATGAGAGAGGCCTGTCATTTTTATCATAGGTATACCTCAACTATGAGAGACAAAATGAGAAAAGAAATCCAGGAAATCACATTGTAGGATTTTTAATGAATTTATTTTCAAATGATTGTGGAAAATAAGTATTTGGTCAATAACAAAAGTTCATCTCAATACTTTGTTATATACCCTTTGTTGGCAATGACAGAGGTCAAACGTTTTCTGTAAGTCTTCACAAGGTTTTCACACACTGTTGCTGGTATTTTGGCCCATTCCTCCATGCAGATCTCCTCTAAAGCAGTGATGTTTTGGGGCTGTCGCTGGGCAACACGGACTTTCAACTCCCTCCAAAGATTTTCTATGGGGTTGAGATCTGGAGACTGGCTAGGCCACTCCAGGACCTTGAAATGCTTCTTACGAAGCCACTCCTTCATTGCCCTGGCGGTGTGTTTGCGATCATTGTCATGCTGAAAGACCCAGCCACGCTTCATCTTCAGTGCCCTTGCTGATGGAAGGAGGTTTTCACTCAAAATCTCACGATACATGGCCCCATTCATTCTTTCCTTTACACGGATCAGTCGTCCTGGTCCCTTTGCAGAAAAACAGCCCCAAAGCATGATGTTTCCACCCCCATGCTTCACAGTAGGTATGGTGTTCTTTGGATGCAACTCTGCATTCTTTCTCCTCCAAACACGACGAGTTGAGTTTTTACCAAAAAGTTCTATTTTGGTTTCATCTGACCATATGACATTCTCCCAATCCTCTTCTGGATCATCCAAATGCCCTCTAGCAAACTTCAGACGGGCCTGGACATGTACTGGCTTAAGCAGGGGGACACGTCTGGAACTGCAGGATTTAAGTCCCTGGCGGCGTAGTGTGTTACTGATGGTAGCCTCTGTTACTTTGGTCCCAGCTCTCTGCAGGTCATTCACTAGGTCCCCCCGTGTGGTTCTGGGATTTTTGCTCACCGTTCTTGTGATCATTTTGACCCCACGGGGTGAGATCTTGCGTGGAGCCCCAGATCGAGGGAGATTAGCAGTGGTCTTGTATGTCTTCCATTTTCTAATAATTGCTCCCACAGTTGATTTCTTCACACCAAGCTGCTTACCTATTGCAGATTCAGTTTTCCCAGCCTGGTGCAGGTCTACAATTTTGTCTCTGGTCTCCTTTGACAGCTCTTTGGTCTTGGCCATAGTGGAGTTTGGAGTATGACTGTTTGAGGTTGTGGACAGGTGTGTTTTATACTGATAACGAGTTCAAAAAGGTGCCATTAATACAGGTAACGAGTGGAGTACAGAGGAGCCTCTTAAAGAAGAAGTTACAGGTCTGTGAGAGCCAGAAATCTTGCTTGTTTGTAGGTGACCAAATACTTATTTTACAGAGGAATTTACCAATTAATTCATTAAAAATCCTACAATGTGATTTCCTGGATTTTTTTTCTCATGTTGTCTCTCATAGTTGAGGTATACCTATGATAAAAAATTACAGGCCTCTCTCATCTTTTTAAATGGGAGAACTTGCACAATGGTGGCTGACTAAATACTTTTTTGCCCCACTGTATAACACACTACAGGAAAGGGAAAACCCCAAAAAGCATAATAGGTCCCCTTCAACTGATAGATTCTAAGTATCACCTAATTACCTACCTTTTTTGTTGTTGTTAATTTTCACCAAAATCAGTTTTATTCAATCTAAGTGTTTCCACTTCTGAAACTTTACTCATATTATCCCCTCATCTATATAATCTTTACCTATTCATTGTCCATGGAAAAGCTCCAGACGTTATGCTTGAAAACATCACACATTTGAACTTTACTCTAGTTTTTGCATTTGGGATAGTTTGTGTTATAATATGTTTGGTTGGTTTCAAATCAAGGGAATGAATTGTTCGCATTTTGAAAACAAATTCCCTTTTAAGGTTGTGACCAAAACAATGAAACGCTGTTCTTGATATCAAAAATGTCCAAAAATACTATTGTTGCATAGAAACAAGGACCCAACCTGAAAAGCAAAGATTAAACTTCAAAGTTAACACTTCTGAGACAATTGTTATTCATTTTAATCACCAGTGTACAGGTTGACTGAGGATGTTCACACGCTTTTCATATTGCAACATGACATTGTAGTTCTCTTCATTAGGCAACTCAAATGACTCAAAGTAAGTAGAGGACTGACATAGATCATATCTGAAATTTTCAAAAAGAAACCACTCGACAGAATAAAGTAATTGAGGTCCCGTGGTAAGACAGTAACACACTAGAGGCAACAGATTAGCCCTGGAGCATTGCCTGAAAACATATAATTAATATGAAATATTGAAAGACCAGGAATAAAGAAACTACTGTTCAGTGTGTAAGAAGCAAGTTAGTTTGGCAGTATTGTGTGAACGAAGGGGCTTTTTTTATGTACAAGTAATTGACATCATAAACAGAATATGTGCGGAACTGGGTACCTCACAATCCTCACAAGATGCGTTTATACAGTCGATTGTCACCAATTTGCTATAGCAGATTGAACGTTTGTCATGTTTTCCAGTGAAAGCAATGTTAGCTGCTGGCTAACAATGAGGTTGCTAACATAACCTGCAAGCTAACGCTGGGGTCATCACTTTGTTCCCAAAGATAGTCAAGGCTATATCATCACAGTTTAAATTGCAAAGAACAAAGGTAGAAACAAACAGTCAGTTTTTAATGATACAAATCTGTTCAGCCACTGTGGAGACTTCAACAAACTGTCTTGCACATGAGTTTGAGGTTTCAAGATGTTAAATATAATTGAGCTCTATGACACAGTTTAGTAGAATACTAAATGCTAATTGGTAAATTTATAGTCTTCTCTTTTACACTACCAGACTGGTGCAAATATTGTTGACCAGTTCTGATCTGAAAGAGAAGGAAGGGGTTAAAAGACTCAATAACATAAACAATAACAGGAACACGGTATTGGCTCTGGCAGTGTTTAAAGACTGATCGATGGAAAAGAAAATGTGAACAGGCTTGAACAGTTACAGAAAACCTTTGTCAGTGCTGCCGTCACAATACATCACTTTTCAATGAATAAAATCATTTTAAATTAATATTGTGAGTCAGGTTGTTGGTTTATTTAGTACGTAGCCCTGTAATAAGCTGGATAATGTGCAGCGAGCCGGTCATTATTAAGAAAAGAACGATCCATATTGTTCCAGGGAAACACCGGACATTTGATCAAGGGAATAAACATTGATGACAACATAAAACCAGGGAGAGGTCTACTTAGCAGGCGATCCGAACACAACCATACCGGAGATCTCTCTGGCTTATAGAAATACAGTACAGCACTTTGATGAATGTGGACACAGCTAGAGTCTCTAGTCAAGGTTGATGTTTTAAGAATAGTATCAACATATTTCAAAGGCAACACACTGCCCTAATGTGTTTTCATGTTGTCATTTCTTTCTGTGGCTGAAGGCTCTGGTAAAGGCTCGAAAAAGTATAACAGACATACAGAAGTTTGTGGAATGCTCTGAAAAGGCACACGAGTACGGCTTTAATATATTGTGGAGTGTGCCAGACGGGTGCCTTGTCAGTGATTGATGGCTTAAGTGTCCTGTCTGTCTTCCCGCAGGAGGTTGTGAGGATGAGGATGTGTTCGGAGCCCCATGCACTGCGCAGGTGTGAAGATGGAATCCTGACCTCAGGTGGCTGTTCCACCTCATAATCCTCACCCTATTCACTGTGAGTATTTTATCCAGTCGCAGACATCTATGTGACTGTAGAGACCACATGAAGTCATAAAGAAATTCACAAAATGTCAGAGCTACAGATGAAGAAAGGCCAGGCTGTAAGGATTACATAACAAGGTCTGGCAGTTATGGATTACATGTCTAGAACTAAAAGGTTGTGTTATTGAAAAGTCTGATTCTAAGAGGTTTGATTAAAAAAACTCCCAAATCTTATTGCATCTGTGAAACCAGCCCAAAATAATAATATAGGATTGTAAATATAGAGGGTTTCTCAGCCATATCACTAGGCAGATTAATATTGAATGAGTTTACAAACCCTGGAATACCTTTTTTAAAGGCTCAATATTCTTAGTAGCTAAACCGTGGTGTAGGTTTACAGAAAGCTCATGGTTATGGTAAAGAAAGAGCCAGTAACATGCGTGTCGTGCGTGAGAGTCACACTCATTGTTAACCTGACCTGCATAAACATAAATACATAAATATAACTACTTCCTGCTCTGACCGTGAACATTAAATCTAAACTGTGGGCTGCAGAATTGACCATGTTCCCAATAAGCAGGAATCCAAATCACTCTTTTACAGTGAGGCCACCCTCTATTTTCATCCAATTACACATCATAGTTGATCTTGTGCTGTAAAGTGCTGCTTTTATTTAAGATCTTTTGTAGTGTCTTTATTGGAGAAAGTCAGAATTGGGAGACAGAGTTGATGACACAAAACAAATTGTCCCCAGGCCAGATTTGGAATCGTATCTTAGTAAGCAGGGACTGAGCCTCAGTTCAATGGTTGCCAGCTCTACCATGTGACCCCTAACCCTAACCAACAAATAAGCTTGCCATCATTCATTTTAGGGTCACTTTGTAACGTGTTATAAAAATACTAATAAGCGTTATTTGTACTGGACTTTCATTCTTTTCAACATGGCGAAACATCACAAGTTAAAACAAAATAGAGAGAAATTCACTTCAGGGCAAACATTTAAAACCTTTTCGCACACATGCAGCATAGCAAAAAAATATAACAGTTCAAGAGACACAGGGCGGTAAAATGTGTGATAAGAAAAATTAATATAACAATAATAATCCCCGTCTGTAACACAAAGGCAGACACAAGACAAAATGATTAAAAATAATAAAAAATGTAAACCTATAAAATAAATAAACAAATACAAAACATTTTTTTTTTAAAAGATTAAAAAAGGGGATTAGAACTAGGAAATAAATAAAAACCTATAAAACCTACACTGTCATCACAATTTCTGCGATGAGATAAATCAAACCTATGTTTGGAGAAATCAACTGCAGTTTGGAGGATTCTGTTTGTGCTGAATGTTTCTTATTGCTCAATTGTCATTAAACAATTTCATGATTCTGCTAAGGAAACTTGTCATTCCAGCAATCAGATATACCTCAAATCTGTGAGGGCTGGACTTTCTTATTCTTAAAGTGTAATGAATAACCCAGAAAAACACACACCCAATAAATGTAATTTCTTTTTTCTGTCTTGGTAGTATTTGTGTATACAGTCCACCTTCAGGAGATATTTGTTATAATAAGAATAAGCTGGCAGTATTGTTATAATAAAGCACCCAGCTTATAAAGAGAGGTCGGTGGTCTGGAGCACCACAGGGCACAGAGATGTTATACAAATCCTTCGCATCCCAACAGAACTTAATTAAACTTATTTTCTGCTATTCCCGCTGGCTTTCCAGGAAGAGTGTTTGTAATGTGGCTGCTTTATAGCATATCACCAGGGATGGGCTTTTATTCAGATTAATATTTGAACAGTGGGCAGACCACAGCAAGAACGCTTCTTGAAAATCGACTATTAAGGGCTCTTTTCTCAGGGACTTTGCACACTGACCCCAAAATGTCAGTTCGGAATTCCCCCCTCAGGCTGACATGTTGGGGACAAGCAGTCCCCAGCACTGTGCTGCTGGTCCCTAACATCACAGTGACAATGGGAACTGAGCAAAGCACGCATTGTGCAAGTTTTTTTCTTTTTAAATGCCTGATATTCACTGAAAAAACTGTGAAATGTATTATGCCAACACATTTCACATAACTTTATTAGATTGGTTGAAAGCAATGATGTTAAGTTGAAATTAGTATTTTTTGTTTAAACGTAATATTATTGATTTCAACTAACCTAATACAGTTATGTGTAATTTGTTTACATAATACATTTAATTAGAGTCAACGTTTCAGTTTTTCCAGTGTTCCATTGAAAATCAAAGGTCTCATGTATGTCATTCATAAATTTTGCCATTTTCTTGCGTGTGTTCATATCTTTTCTCCTAGAAAATGGGTTTTATAATTTAAATGTATAAGCCACACTATAACACTATTTTTAAACTGTATTTTAGGTATTAGAAACGTATGCAACATCTTGTAAAACATTTATTTCAAGCAAAGAGCTGTCTGCCCTCAGACATTTCTTCTTCAAGGATTGCGTCAGCTTTTGGTTCTGACACGTCCAACACACTTGTGCCAGAGTTGAGCAGTTTTCTAAAACCCCATTCATGTTGGTTGCCGTCTTGAATCAGAGTACTTTTTGAAGTACTCGTTCTCAAACCTCAAGGCAAAAATAGGTCTTAGCAATACCCTCGTAGGATTCACATCCTTATTAGAAAGTTACACCTCACTCAATAAATTGCTTAGTCCCATTCCTGGAAGTTTGCCCAATGTGAGGTTAGGTAGAAAGTAACACAGTAGGGTTGTGATGTTGGCTGTGGTGAAGCAAGTCTTACTTCTTATACTTACTACATGATCTGTAACCATAACATGCTTCCGCTACTAGACCTAAAACAAATGTCATTAAACATTCTGTATTGGGGTTCAGGATTGTCCAATACCAGCGCAGATATGGAACTTTTGACAGCACTTTACACAACAACTCAAAAGCAGTTTGTTTGACCATTTTCTGATGTGCCGTCTTTATGCCTGATCCTGATCCTGATCAACTACTTATTGAAACTAGGGTTATGGTCAGAAAAAGGGGATTGGATGTGAAATATATGATCTGGATCCCCCATGTTTTACGCTCAACCATTCATCCAGACCCCCGAAGAGATTCAAGGCTTAGTCTTAGGGAAAATGTCTAATACTAAGGCCAATACAATACTAGAGTGTTTGTACATATTTCAAAAAAGTATTGTTTATCCTGGACTTAAATGTGTTTATTTAAAGCTGCATTAGTTGATTGAGAAAAAACTAAAGTAATTATCAACGATCAACGTTTTTTTTTCAATCAGACAAAGCAAGACATAATAGATTGACACCTCAGGTACAATCAAAACATTTATTTAAATAAATCCAACTACCAATTTCTAGATAAAAACAAGAGAACTAGCAGTCATTTTCTTTTCCAAAGCCTACACAACTTTAAAAATCTGAATTCTTACACCACTTTTTGTTTCCTTTTTTATTAATTGAATGATATTTGAGAATGATTAAACCATGCAGCCTTACTTTGTTTTCAAAACTTTTAAATGTTCCTTTAAAGAAACTAGTTAAGGTCTTCTTCAGTCTTTACTTCGTCGGTACCGAAAAGTACAACCCATGGGAGGTTTAATGTCCTCCTTTCCCTATCTCGCCCCCGCAGACAGACGATGACTGGGCCGTTGTATCGGCCATTGGCCATATAAGAGGAAGCATGTCTTGCTTTAAGAGGCGTCTTCGAGTGATATACATCCATTAGTTTCCCATTAGTTGAAATGTCATGCAAAGGAAATGAGCGTAAATACCCAGACAGAGCATAACTCTGAGGCGTGAGTGTGGGATGTGTATTAGAGCAGGCGATAATTCAAGTGGAGAGGGAAACAAGAGCCTCTTGCCTACTGCACATTTTTTCTTTGTTATGTGATGCATTCATTGAGCGCATGTAAGGAGAGGAAATGAGACACACGGGAAGTTTTTACTTTTTTTTTTCCGGAGAGGAAGATAAAGCATTTTTCCTCTCATTGAAAAGACAAGTGCGACAAACATTAGGAGATGTAAACAAATCAGAAGATATAATCACTAGGAATGTGCAAAACCAAGTCTCCTTTACAATTGTAAATGCATCAGACCTGACCACGCTCTGCTTTAGAGCCACATGGGGCGCAAACAGACCAGGTAAAAATCATTTGTATTTTTAGCACTAATGAGCACTACAACCCTTTGAGGTCTATACATTTAAAGTCTGGGTGAGCATCAAATTGAGCCAAAAAAAACATGTGAACCAACAAAATACAAAAAAACCCAATAAGCCCTAATTGAAAAAAAACATGCACTTTTATCCCCGCTTGCATTAGGAGCTGAGCTCTTTGAAAATGCGTCGTCTTATTCAACAAGACATATAACAGAAAAGCCCATTAAAGCTCTCCATCATCTTTCATCTCTTTTAATTGACTTATAAAAAGCCTTTGGATCTTTCATCTTGATAACCTGAAGCTAATGAGCTTTGCAGGTGTAACACAGTGTAATCATGGAAAGTAGGTTATTAAACATTTTGGTTCCGCAGTGATTTTCTGTCAGGATGGATTAGCTTCGTTTCTCGGAGAAGCTCCCTCACACAAAGGCCTCCCACAGCACAGAATGTATTACCACACATAAAAAAATGTGTGCTCCTGTGTCTGATCACACTTCATGACGACAAGTAAGACACGCTGTCCCTGCACTGGGACTCCACGCAGTGAATTGTCAGAGTATAACCCTTTTATCCTCTGAAATAGACACTCTGAACATTTGTCAGCTAAACATCAGTGGGCTATGACAGTAAATAGGTGGATATGGTGCACTGGTTCCTTAAACATATGGAAAAATATTGAGAGTATATTGAGCATCAGTAAGTAATTAAGTGTTCTAATACCACACATTTAAGTGGCTGCATCTTTGATGATGATATGATAGAGATTTGGTTTGTTCACTACCATTTCAAAAGTTTTTCATAAACAGGATTTCTGTCTTTATTTGTGCATTAAAGCGGCCCACTTTCTGTGGTTTATCCTTTCCTGTAGTGTTTTATATACAGCTCCGGAAAAAAATAAAGGACCACTGCAGCCTTATCAGTTTCTCCGGTTTTACTGTTTTTAGGTATGTCTTTGAGTTAATTATTTTTTAAATTGTATTCTATAAACTACCGACATCATTAATCTGTGTTGGTATTCAACCGGCATTGGAATGGCTGCCATACATAGATTTAGATAACATTTGGAGTGGTCTGTTGGGTTTTTTTTGCGGAGCTGTAGGTTTTTGTGCATGTGAAAAATGTAAAATAACCTAATTTAAGTATCACAGTATGATACTTTTGGATTTCCTCAATACATAATACAATTCAGATAAATACAAGAGAAAAGACATACAACACATATCAAGCATGCTCAGTTTTTTTGCTTTAAAGAGCCCCTTTTTCTGCTGATTGGGGTTTCCCTTTTTCCTGTAGTATAGGTTTTTGTGCATGTAAATAGTCTACAAAGACTAAAATCCCTGTGTTCTCCTCCAGAGGGAGAACTAAATACAAAAATGAACCTGAACATTAGTATACTAGGGCTCCTTTAATCTTGAGATTTAGTGCTCCTGGAACCCAGTGCTCTGCACTTTAAATTAAACTGGATCCTGAAAGGAGGCTATATATTGATACAATTGCTAAGCAGTATGGTAGCTGTTAAACATCTGAATATAAAACACTTTCCCAAAGCTTTTACAGTGTTCACCTCTGAATTAAACCTAGCACAAGGAGAGGAACAGCATCTGTCTCTCTGGAGCGGAACTGGAGTAAATCTCATGGTGAAAACTATCACTATACTGTCTCCATGAGGGATACACTGAACACAAATACACAGTGTCACAGGACCAGAAAGAGCAGATCAATAAAGTGAGTGTTATACTGGATTCTGGTTGGCTGGAGGGCGTGGATTAAAATGTTGTTACCGAGAGTACAACAAAACAGTTTGGAAGTACGTGTTTGAGAAGCAGCAGCTCTGAATAATTAATATAAAACTGTAAGGACAGAAAGAAAGTACTTAGGTAAGGCTTAGCTAAAGCGCTCTGTGCTACGGGTTATTTGTGTATCCACCTCCAACCAAAATACGTTCTCGGTGATAAGTTAATATCATTTCATATGTGTTCGATATTTGCATAATTCTAGATGACCAAATCATCTTACAGTCAGAGAAGGAAAGAGATAGTTTTTAACAAATAAGCTGTGGTAGTTCTGCAAAGTAATAGGGTGTATTTCCGGCGTTGTGTTTTTTTAGCCTAGCTTTAGGTGTCTGACAGCGGCGGAAAATAACTTCTACTCAAGCACTTAAGTAAAAGTTGACATAAATGTATTTATCCTTTCCAATTCATGCTCATTTCATTTGGTTCTTTTGCAGTTAAACGTCTGACATTAAAGCATTGTTTCATTTTTTAGAAGAGTTCTGTGGCCATAAATAAAACGTGAGAATCACTAAGCTTGGATCTGTTAGGTTGCCATACTGTAGCTTTCAGAGTGTGAACATCATGCTACAATGTAGACAACACGGCACGGATGAAATCCCACACAGGAGCTGATGTCATTTGGTGCTCAGTTGCTCTGTATGCAATGATTTAAGTGACTCTATTATTGTTAATTGTCCATTTGTTGTGGGCAGCACATGTGTTTCTACCTTAAAATAGCGTCTATAACCGGTGCTGATCATGAGCTAATAGGCCCCTGGGCATAGACATCTGAAATACATTTTTATAGTCATTACAAATCTCTTTTGTATCTCTTATTATGGTGAACTCATGGGTATTGCTTTTGTTGTTGAGGCTTAAATCGGCTGTCTTTGGAAATTATGAGTTGGGCAACCAATGCACAAACACAGTATTGGTAGTTTTATCCTATAAGATCTTTTTTACTTGCAAATACGACGTTCTCCGTGGGAGAGAGGGCGCCAGAAGTCTGGTTGAAACCGCTTTTTAAAGGTTTATTACTCCACAAAAATAAAACACTCACAGGGCATCAAAACCATCTTGGGCAAATGACCTGTACAATTCAATACATGCCAACAGACCTACAAGTACTTTCACCAGTAGACGTTAAAAATAGCCCCAAGGGCCATTTGTTTCTCGTCTCCCCTATTCCTGTAGTATCATAAATCTTTCCTAATCAATAGAGCACCTGCTGTCTCAAATATTTCACTTTCAAGATACCATGTGAGAATAGGATACAACAGTGAATTGTTAATATTTCAAAAGGTTAAATACAATCACAAAGAAATCACAATTTCAACCAGACTTTCTATGGATGTTTTGTTGCCTTTTGTAGTGACTCTATGTCTCTTTTGTAAACATGTTGAGTTTCTTTGTAGCTGCGTTGTATGTCTTTGTGAGATGAAAGATGTTTTTGCATTTTGTAAGTGATAAAATATAATACAGAAGAGTAAGGAAGGCTGTGATGAGCTGTGGCAAGTCAGATATGCAGATGCAGGTGTTATTGGACTGGTCTGCCGACTAGATGATCGCACCCTATTTACATTCAGTGGATGATTGTGGGATCAGGCCGCCGTGTCAGTGCATCTCATCGGCTTATTCTTCCAGACAGGATTTGCAGATATTGATACGAGCTCTGCCTGTGGTGCTGTTCTGCTCGGCGCTGTGTCAAATCACCAAGGAGTGAACCCCGCCCACGCCAACACACCGCTCTCCTCTGCTTCCTAAGCCAAAGCACTGCCATATTATCAGTAAATGCTTATCGAGGGCATCCATCGGTCAAATTCACATGCCATTAAACCAGTCTGTACACACTGGAAAAATTCTGCTCAGTAGAAAAATCATAAAGACAATGTGTTTTTTCTTGTAATACGTATTCAAATCTGGCAATAGAACAAGTGCAAATTAGCTTGGTTAGATTTCTTGAAATAAGATGGGATATTTATATAAATGAGACCTTGTAATTAGCTGGGAAAACTTATTTTGAACCAAATTGGACCCGAAAAAGGAGCCAAAAATACTTAAAGTTTTCTGTTTTCTGAAATTAAGTAAGATTAATTAATTGAAACAAAAGGATCCATGTTTTCCAGATACCACAGCAGCTTAAAAACCTTGTGACATGTCAAAATAAAATGTGTTATAAACTCTAAATAGGATGTTTTCAAGAGTCTTTGACTTAACAATATACAAAATCTCACTGCATTGTTACTTCTTAAGTTATTCTGTCTTAATCCAAGTGTAAAGACATATTCTGACTAGATATTAGATGAACTCTTGGCAGGACTTCAAGTTTTTGCAGTGGGGTGGGGTTGGAAACAGATCTTGTGTTGGAGCTAACGCTAAACCTTTAATTTACTCTGAATGAGAGCTTAAGAGCTCAAATGTAAAATGTGTAAATTAGCTGTAAATGTCAGTGCACAGAAAACCAAAGGCCATTACCATTCATCTCCATCCCAGCAGAGCGTCCAGTGAGACTAGTTACTGTGACACTGGTGTACAACCACTGCTCTTGGGGGGGGGTTTCTGCTCTGGAGCCAGCTGTTACTCTATAAATCATCACTGGACAGGAAGCTCTTTGAGCCCAACAACTAATTCCAGTTTCACATTCCTTCTCAAGTGTGTAGTGTGTGTGTTGGAGCAGAGAGATGTGTGTGTGTGTGTGTGTGTGTGTGTGTGTGTGTGTGTGTGTGTGTGTGTGTGTGTGTGTGTGTGTGTGTGTGTGTGTGTGTGTGTGTGTGTGTGTGTGTGTGTGTATGTGTGTGTGCCAGCTCACTAAAGATTATCCAGACTTGCTTCTCGTATTGTACAGCCCACACAGCGCAGATAAGAAAGAATTGATACAAAAATAATTTCTTTCAATTGGTGTTCTCAAAGCAACTAGCTTAACGAGTGGCAGTACAGAAGGCTGTTTTCGCCCACGGCTTCGTCTCTCAGGCTACGTACAGGCTGCCGTACCTTATTGGTGAAGGTTGTTATGAGTGTCTCTTCAAAGTAAGACTCACAGGCATTAACAAGAGCTGAAAAGGATTAAAAGTATATTCATTTGTTTTCATATCTCCTTGGAATACTGTCTCCAACTTCTCAAACGTACCATAAGACTTAGAAACTTGAAGCAGGAATATAATATTAAATTAGATAAGTGGATAGATCGATAGGTAGGTAGGTAGGTAGGTAGGTAGGTAGGTAGGTAGGTAAGGTCGGTCGGTCGGTCGGTCGGTCGGTAGGTCGTCATTGCACATGAACAAAAAATATTGTAAAACTAAAAAATAGATGGAAGGATGGATGGATGGATAGATGGATAGATGGATGGATAGATGGATAGATGGATAGATAGGATAGATGGATAGATAGATAGATAGATAGATAGATAGATAGATAGATAGATAGATAGATAGATAGATAGATAGATAGATAGATAGATAGATAGATAGATAGATAGATAGATAGATAGATAGATAGATAGATAGATAGATAGATAGATAGATAGCTGGGTGGGTGGGTGGGTGGGTGGGTGGGTAGGTGGGTGGGTAGATAGATGGTTAGTCATTGCGTATGAACAATAACATTTTTTTTAAATAAATACAAATAGAATGAAAATAAATAAAAAAGCAGTTATATATATTTTATAGTGTATATCTATATGAGAAATACCTAAAAAGAGTCTCTGTGGAAGTAGCTGTTGTTTTTATTTACATGTACATTTCAATGACATCCTGTGAGGTAGTGTAAGTACTACATGCGCAAATATGGAACCACCATAACTCTTTTGTCTTGCCAACCATATGGAGACATTTCAAGTCTGACAAAAGCTCTTAAATTGTGCTTGTAGGTAAATGTTCTCATTGGTAATTTTGTAAAGTAATTATTAATCTTATTCATTACATTACAGTAGGCGTAGACTTTTATCAAAAGTGACTTTCAGTTAGTTCACCAACCATAAGACTCTGTTAATACTGTATTAGTACATACATATATTCAAATATGTTCAAAGCACTCTATACATATCTAATTTGAAACGATCTCAGACATTGTGCTCATGTTAGTATTCCATATCAGCATCCTTAATCTCTTCCCAGGTCAGGACATTCTTTCCTTATCACAGTCATCTAGAAGTGTCGCCCCACAGCTGATCAGAGTTAAGACAGGATGAGAGAACATTCTGTAGACAGACGTCAGAGACACAGATCTTATGGCTGACTTTGTCCAAATCTGGTCCAGGATTTGAGGAGAGCCATCAAAAGGATTCATCTTTAGATAAACACGTTTACTGCTTGCCCTGTTTAAGATAAATATCAGGGGCGGGTGGCTGTGCTCCAGGATTTATCTTGGCATATGTTGTCACTACATCTCAGCGTTATATTTTTTATCATCTGTTTTCCTTGGTCAAGCTCCAATAAACCTTCAACGCAACGCGGCCTTGTGCAGCTTCTTTGGTTTTGGAGTACTCTGCTCACAAATTGTGCTTTTCAATTTGAAGACGTAAGTGTTTCGGTTTCATTCACAAATATTTTCAGGTTGTTTGTTTTTTTTTTCCTCTACTGGGAGATGTTTCCATGCTTTCAATTTTAAAAAAGTCTTTATTTTTCTGCACCTCTTTTCCCTCTCTGTATGGTAAGCTGGCCTGCCCTGCTGTGTTTGGTTGACCGCTTAGACATGTCCCGCCCCTCGGCCTGGAAGCACAAGTGTTACATAGTGATGCTATTATGTCCCTAAATAATTCAGATTTTAGACTTTGCAGACCATTTACATTCACAAAAACCTATAGAAAACACTACAGGAAAGGAGAAAACCCCAAAACGCATAATAGGGCCTCTTGAAATAAGAAGTAATCCTTTTAAATGTTCTAAATCACTTGATATACTTTGGCAGTTTTTTTTATCACTTTGAAATGAATGCCACAAACTATGTGAAAGCACTGTTATGGTGCTTTGAGTTTGTGCAGGGTGCTTCTGATAGCCTGCGTGTCTGACTGTGCGCCTCTTGTATCCTTGTGAAAGAGCATGTCTGAGCTGAAGGTGTGCTGTCTTCCTCTGCTCCTCAGGTCGTCAGTTTGTGTTGGTGTAGGAGTAAGAGACGTGGAGGCTGCGAGGCCGTGAGTGAATCTATGGCAGAGAGACAGCACAGTAAAGGTAAGAACTGCCAGAAACTCAGCAAGATGAACACACAATCTGTGCCCAACGGTAATACAACAAAACAACCCAAAGTGAGGAAGGATGTACCTGGGGAGGGAGCCTTCTGTTGCACATCGTTCTCCAACATGACTAACTCTCTCACCAGCCCTGAGAGGCTGTGATCCATTACGCCTCACAATGCAAGAGGGGTAGATGCAATGAAAGACAAACAGATACTGATGATGTCGGCTAAACTGATGCTGTACCTGAGAGTTCACACAACACTTAAGGTCTACACCCAAGCCAGCAGCTCTGTGAAGCTGTACTCAGGTACAGTTGTGCTAATAGCTTAATGCCGTGCTAAGGAAAAAAAAGTATTTTCCATACACAAGTCTTTAAACACTACCAGAGCCCATACCGTGTTGCTGTTAGTGGTTACTTTCTGTCTGTCTTATGTTGCTGTTCCCTTTAGTGTGAACCTGTGAGGAGAATGAACGTGCTCAGTGAACTTCATGTAAGAACTTATGGTGTTACATTAGTTCTGTATGAGTTTAAAAGTAAGGCTTGTGTTGGCTGTGGAAGAAAGATAAGGAAGGCACAAATTGGTCTGCTGTAGTGAGTCAATTGAAAACACTAATCCAAATCGAAAGCCAGTAAACAAAAAAATGGGAAGATTTCCAAAGTTAGTTTGTAGTTGATGACTATCTTATCCAGGATTATTTTGGTTTTGTAATCTGATTTTGACTGTAGACCATTATCCATCTTATTTTGGATTGACCCTTGGTGCACTCACTCGGAATTCTGAGGCCAACTACAACTTTTTAGGGATTTATAAAATTCTGCAGTACAACACTGTGTGGAAATAGGGGAGCAGTAACTACAATTTTCCTCAGGCTTATGCAGATAATTGGGAACAGACACCACAGGCTGCAGCTTTTGTACTTTAAATAAATCAATGTTTGCAACAAGCTTTATGCCTATAGCAGAAAACCTTCACAATATCACCAGGAAGTTCTTCTGAGTTATTCAGTTATTTGGATGAGTCCTAATTTCCATTGAAAAAACACACCATGAGTGAATTCTAATTGCCTCTTCGATTGACAAAATGTACTTTCCTTACATCTTAAAATGCTCCGATTGCTCTGTGATGAGACTGTATTTAAATACATTAATGAAGACACTTTAAAATATTTTTGAGCAGTGAATCCAGCGTGGGTTTAGAAGGGCACCTGATACATGTGTTAGGAACATGGATCCATCAGGGCAGAGCTCTTTGAAGTTCATTCTTCAAGATGGAGAAGTCCTTAGCGATGACAGATGCCTGACTTTAAAGGCATTGACAGCAGATGCCTCTTTCATCCGGAGAGGGCGCCATGCATCACCCTGCAGCCCTCGAACAGCAAATCAATCCAGGGTGGCGGGGGGGTGCTGCTTAGAGAAACACTATCAAATAAGAAAGTGTAGAGAAGAATGCTGAGTACATCGCACATTAACTGGAGATGTCATATGTTCACAATCACAAAGTCTCAATGCAAAACAGTGCGGTATTCTTTTGGCATGTAGGTCCGCACTGACGGATATCAGGAATGGATCTTGTTGTGATTTTTTCCTGATCAATATGTCAACCGTAATTGTGTTTGGTTTTGAAATAAAGTTTTTCATATTGTTGGTTTAGAAAGGATTAAACTTACTTCTTATTCGAAAAAAAGATGGTAGAAAAAGGATTACTTTACACAGGATGTTCTTTTCTTTCTAATCAGTCATTTAGAGATCATATGTTACAGTTATGCAGAAGTGTATTGTATTTGTAACTAAGCTAGTATCCTATGGAAAAACATGCTTTGCTTACATTAGAGGTATTACATAAGTGCCTGTACTTAATAATGTACTCAATACTATTGCCTTTTCAGGAATAATGAGAATTATTCTATTTGTGAAGTCAACAGTCGAGGAATAAATATTCAGCAAACAGTTTGTTTAAAAAAATGGAATTTTGAACTGACTCACTTTTACATTTCACATGGCCCTCTTAAAATGTACATTTTTAATACAAAAACAAAAATCAATCAGCTCCAGCTCCAGTGAAATGTGTTAAGCCATTAAAGGTAAACAAATATATATTTTATGGGGCCTCGAATGTGATATGAGCCTGTCATTTCAATGCACTACTAGGCAAGTGCCTCAAACAGCCCCCCTTTAAAAGCGTATGTCAGGTTAGGAAGAACAACTTTTGGAAAGCCACTTGTTATGTCATCAATACTGTTAGCTACAGTCAGCAATGATTGTGGGTTAAGGTAGAGATGAGATGTGTGCTTATTTATTGTGCGGCCTAATAACATATGCAGAGGCATTAATTTTCCACCTGTCAGTCCTTTAGGTATCCAAGGTTTGAGAGCCCTTGCTCTATAACGTCGCACAGCGGCATCTGACAGACAAGATTCACACAGGCAATAAAAGACGGTTTAAAGGGAACCTCTGAACTAATGATGAATGCTTTTCATATCTTTAAAAAAATACTTTCCTGGGTGTTTCGGATGTTTTGTTAGCTGCACATAACCTGAAATGATGGCAAAAAAAGTGGAAAACCATCTTTTTATTTTTGGCTACACCTGGAAAGTAGTAACCATCCACCTGGATCCATCTTCAGTATGCACATTCATATTTTTTTCATCCTTCAGGTCGTCTATATTATTAATGTATTATCTTTCGTATTCAGTACACACAACATCTTTTACACGTCTGTCCGTCCTTGGAGAGGGATCCTACTCTGTTGCTCTCCTCAAGGTTTCTAAAAAAATACCTTTAATTCTGGGGTAACTTTGATTTTGGTATATATAATGTAATTGATTTATTTCATATTTACTTCAACAAATGTCAATGAAAACCACTTAATCAGTCTTTACATCACGTGACCTGGACACTGGCCATTAGAAATCTATATCAAAACCAAGACTAACATAGCTATTACTCATTATTTTGTGGCTGTGTTGGCTCTTCCAGCTTATAAAACGGTTGTTCCAGTGAAGTTTAAAACCCACAGGGGAGGGTACAGTGCAGAGAGCTGCGTTTGTCTCAGAGGGCACTGGAATTTCTTACTGACAGGATTTCATGTATTTCTTCAGTCACATTCTCTCTGTCAGGTTCTCTTATCCCTAAAGAGCTACAGCAGCAACTGCAGCTGAGTGGATCAATGTGAGAAATGCCCGTGAAATTCAGAGCGTTTTCAGACAGGAATCCTTCTGATTATGTTTCACGGATAATGTGAGGATTTTAACGCACCACGCCGAAAGTACACAATCTCCGGCACACCTTCCGAGTATTGAGTTGCATCCTCTTATGAACAACTCCACTGGCTTAAACGTCTTTTCATATCTCCTTTCAGTTCAGTTATCTCGCATTCAGGACTGAAAGAGCAGAGTTTCTCTTGCTCTCACTAACGCACTCAGCGGATATCATTCACAGACCCACTTTTATCAGTATTGTTCTGCAATGAGGGAAAATCTTAAATGTTTTATTCATCCAACAGTGGGGGGAATTTATATTGTTACAGCAAAGAGACAATGCAGAAAAAAGCAAATACAATAAGTAGGCTTACATATCAAAGAGGAGATCTTTTTCTCATTTTCAGGTTCATATTAGTGCCTCTACTGGGACATGTCTCCATGCTTTAATGTTCAGAAAGCTCTTTATTTTTCTCATACTGCCTGTCCTGCAGCACCTCTTTCCACCCTCTGTCTGAAACCAGAGTCCAGTCTGCTCTGTTTGGTTAGCCTGCCGGCTCAGTTGTGATTGTTCAACCGCTTAGAGATGTCCAAACTCCTAGCCTGTCACGTACAAAGAAACTCCCTCTGACAGGGAAATATTGGATTTTAGCCTTTGCAGACCACATGCATCAAAACCTATATAATACACTACAGGAAAGGGACAACCCCAAATAGTGCGCAAACATAAAAATGAAGTGAAGTAGCAGTCAGAAATAACACTAATAGACTTTTATTTTGTGAAATAAATATTGAAATTTAGCTGAATATAATAATAGCATATGACTGTTCAAACAACACTATCAGTTAAAGACCAACATTACGATTCCAAACCCTGTAGCTACTCACAAACGGTCTCTTTCTTTGGAAATCTTGATTTATCAAAGCATTGTTAAGATGTTTCAACAAGAAATGTAAGTAGGATACATGTATTGCTTTTCTATTGGAAAATGAATTTGTCATAATTGAGTTGGAAAATAATCATATTTTTCTTATCCTCTCCTCACATTTTGTGACACAGGCCACTGAACATTTTCTCGCCTGCTGTGTAAAAAGAAAATTGGCCTTTTACTCATCATTTACTTTCATTATTCCTTCATTCACATTCATTTCTTTTCTTTTAACCTCATGGCTCAGGGTTTAATACATGAAATGTCCCTAATGAGACAATCAGTGACACTTTATTCACAGATCTGCTCACATTTGAGTTGCGCTTTTTGAATTTTTTACTCTTTTTATTTAAGCTCATGCCTGCTCAAAGTGACATATCTTTTTGTCAAACAATAATCAAAGCATTGAGAAATATCAAAGCACTTGTTTCTCCGACTGGATTTTTTGCATAACTCTTTTTTTGGACCTGAATAAACATTAAATGGACGCACCAAATAAATGACAGCTTAGGTAAAATAAGATTGACTTTGGGATCAGCCTTCAAAAACCCATGTAGTGTTGAACACTGTTTTCTATGACCTGCTTTATATTAAGCTGGCTTGTCACCTTTCATACCTGTTCAAGAGCGAGACGAGTGACAAGCAAATCTGAGCAGCACGGACTCCCACTGCTTATTCTGATGCACTGTTTGCTTCACTGATAAGCTGATTCGGTTTGTCAGGTGGTATTACGGCTGTCGGCCTTCATGCTGCCGCAGAATCAGAGGGGTTTTAGCAATCTCAGCTCTCGCAGATCAAAGTCAACCCACTCGCCCCCAGCCCTCATCTCCCAGGGTGAAGCATACCTCACTCAGGGGCCAAAAAGGCAGAGCGCCAAGGGCAGCAGGGGTCAGAGGTCAGGGAGATAGCTGCTACTCATCAGGCAACTCAAGTAGAGCTCAGGACAGAACGAGTGCAGAGTTGTGTGGAGATTATCACTGTTACTGATAGAAACAGGAGAGGAAAACAGTCTAATCCATCTTTCAGAGATAAACAAATTAGTTTAAAGACTGCAAAGAAAATACAATACCATTTATTTCTTTTGAGCCATTCTACTGACTGCTTGTTCCTTTGTCCAACCCCTTAATACAATGAAAAAACTGAACCGTTGACTTTTATGAAATGTATTATGTCAACAGGTTTAGGTTAGTTGGAAATAATAATATTAAGTTTAAATATAAAATATTAGCTTCAACTTAATATTATTGCTGTCAAGTAACGTAATATGTGAAATGTGACATAATATATTAAATTAAAGTCAACGTTCCGTTTTTTTAGTGTAATCGTTCTGATAACAAATCTGATGACTCTTCAGTTTGTTAAAGGTGCCCTATTATGTTCATTTATAGGTTTATTTTTATTTAGTGTATCCACTGGGACATGTCTCCATGCTTTAATGTTCAAAAAGCTCTTTATTTTTCTCATACTGCCTGTGCTGCAGCACCTCTTTTCACCCTCTGTCTGAAACCAGAGCCTAGTCTGCTCTGATTGGTTAGCTGGCCGGCTCTGTTCTGATTGGTCACCACTTAGAGATGTCCCATCCCTTAGTCTGTACAAAGACTCCTTCTAGAGGGAACTTCAAGATTTTACCTTTTACATGCACACAAACCACAATACACTATACTATAGTGTATTGTGGTTTGTGTGCATGTAAAAGGTAAAATATAGTGACTAAAGGAAATGGAAAACCCCCAAAAGCATGAGCTAAATAGATTTAAAAATGATAATGCAATCAAGTACAATAAAATGTTGGACTGTTTTATTTGTATTGTCCTTCCGTTTGAAGCTGAAGACTTTTTCAATTATTTAATAAATCCAATAAAAGAGAGGGACCGTTACAAACCAAACACACTGCCTAATCACATTTGTTACGTCAATCCTCTTTCTTTTTATTTGTCCACTCCCTGCAATATACAGTGACAATAAGAAGTGTCCAGTTACTAGTTATCAAATCTCCGCTTTTTATTGAAAAAATAAATGTGTTCCATGTGCTCCTTAATTAGTTCATGATTAATGTGTCCCCTGCATACTGAATACCAGACATACTTCTAATTTTCAGAGGATGTAACTGGTAAAACTATTTAAATGGAACAAATTGGTCTGAATTGCACAGTATAAGTTAATTAAAAGCACTTAATGTCTCTGTAATGGGCTGATAGGGCTCGCTCACTTCCCCTCGAAAAATATTGGCTCAACATCCTGTGATAAGACCGCAAACTGTCTAATAGCTCCGACTCCTGGTTCCCAATGAATCATCCTGTACCCTCCCGCATCCTCTAATTGGCTCTCATTAATTTGCCCCGCCCCTTCATTCTCTGCATAGACCGCATTGTCTGACCTTGTTTCCAAGGTCTTTTCTAATGAATGCCTGCCTCTGGATTCAAATAATGACTAACCTTTGGCTTTTTTGTATTTTGTGATTTTCTTCTCCTCTCTACCATCCACTTACACGTACTGATTAAGTGCTTAGAGTAACCAAGACCAAGGGTGAGGGTATAAATCATACATGTTCTTCGACAAAAAAAAGTTTTAAATGTGTGTCTTTACATCGCCTTAACATTCCAAAAAAATGTTATACCCTCCCTCAAAATCTTTTATTTTTATTTTTTTATTATCTGTTTGTTGCACCACCTGTATAAGATATGTATACAGAGCCGTGGGCGAAACACCTGATAAACCAACAGATAGAAACATGGATTGTTTTATTTAGTTTACGTATTGTGGACTGAAATACCCTGCTAACAATGCTTCAAATGACATGCTATCAAATGCAATTCAATCCTTCTTGACTTTCAGATGTTCCTGTTAGTTTGCCCACCCCCTGCATGCTATAAAAAAGATACATCTAATCTTTCAATATGTAAACTAAAGTTTAATAGATTACAGAGAAAATGGGATACAGTGTCTGTTTTTGGTGCCATGATGAATATTCTGTTCATGGCTCAACCCCTTAAAATATATATAAATGTCATTTTATGAAAAAGGGGATTTAGTATTTGTTTTGGACCATCCTGTTAAATTTGACAGAAAGTTCAACACACTCCTAGAGGATATTAAAACAAAACATATTTTAAATAATAAAGACATGAGATACAGCCGCTCTAAGAGGACATGTAATGATGATTTTCATTTCGTTCCTCTGCATGTCTCCATGCTTTAATGTCCAAAAAGTGCTTTTTTTCTCATACTGCCTGTGCTGCAGCACCTCTTTACCCTCTGATTGGTCAACCGATTAGAGATGTCCCGCCACTTGGACTATCACGTACAATGTGTTGGAGCGCTAGCCAATAGAATCACAAATGTTACATGATGATGTCACTATACTACAGTAGTAAACCAAGGAGTGTAATTGAGCCATTTTAGCCTGCAGACCATCTACGTACATGAACACAAACCACACACTAGAAAGGAAACCCCCCTCTTTAATGGTATTATAAACAACGGAAACAGTATTACAGCCTCAGAATTCGCAAATCAGGAATGGTTTGAGGGTTGGAGATCCGATGCTGCTGTTGATGGAGGAGATCTTTGATAGAGCTTTCTTTCTTGGCAGCAGATTTGGGTACTATTTTGACGGCCAGTTGTAAAGAAAGATCTTTGTGAGAGAGTCCAGCCAATTGTGGAAGGATATTCCATCAAACAGCCACAGCAAACATGTTTCATTCCATTGAACAAAGGATAAATTGCCGGACCTGCATGCTAATGTGTTCCACTGAAATCTGAATCAGAATCAGAATAGCTTTATTCGTCCCACAGAGGGGAAATGTACAGTTGTTACAGCAAAAAGAGCCAAACAGCTTAGTATTACCCAAGATACAAATTATTTTTAAAAATTACAAGAAAATAAATACACAATTTACCAAATACACATCCTGTAACAGTTCTGAGAGATAGCAAACACAGCACATTCAACCTACTATAACATAGCTTTCAGTCAGCGTGCTGTAGGATATCAATCAGTTTTATTATCACAATTAGTGCTTCACCAAGGTTAATTGGTAACACTTCTGAGGATGGAAACACAAATGTGTTCTTTCACACCAACATCATCCGTCGCAAACATTTCAATTATCAGAGAACAGGGAAGGTGTGAATATTATCTTCTCAAATTCCTTTTTAACAACAGGCTGTCGACTTGTTAACCACTAACGTTTTTAGTGGATTGCTCCAGAGGAAAAACCGTAGATGTGACACGCTCATTTTTGTATTAAAGTCCATGCAGTTTCAACTACCTTTGCCCAACTACTGTATTGGCTATACCAACAATTTAATTATTCATAATGAAATGTTTCTGTGGAAGAATCATGATTATGGGAACAATAAAATGCTATAACAGTTAGTATTTGGTTGTTTGGCAGCTTAAACCTACGGAAAAAACAGAAACGACTAATGAAAAATTGTATGTCAACACATTTCACGTAACCATATAAGGTTAGCTGAAAGCATAACATTAAGTTTAAATATTAGGTTAAAGTTAATAGTATTGCTTTCAACTAACCTAACACAGATATGTGAAATTTGTTGGCATAAAACTTTTAATTAAAGTCAACGTTTCAGTTTTTTCAGTGCATGGAAATCAGATGTGTGAAATCTAGCTTTGTTTTTTTGTTATTTTTAACAAACCACCATTTGAACATAAAGTTACTATTATCAACTTCTGAAATGCAAAATTGTTCATTATAAAAGTATGTTATTGGAATACTATTGTATAAATTATTAAAATAGAAGATAACCTGACCCTAAAAAGGCCAGATTAAACTAGAATAAACCTTGCTAATTGTGGATGCTCCATGAGCTTTTCTCAAGGACCATGCACCTAAGGATAACATTTTAGCCCCAGTGCTATTAGCGGTGTTCCACTTTCAGTCATATTTTACTCATTAGTTTCGATTTGATTTGAAAGCTGTTGTGTAATCCTAACCAGCAGCAGGAATCATTAAAAATGGATAAAAGCAGCGTACACTAGTTAAACATTGGCTGTGTTTGGTTTCCCAATATGTTGGCTTTAACTAAATTACAAAACCTCAGTGTTTTCTTTTCTCATTTGAATGTTTTACACTGTCTTTAAACTCCCAAGATTAGGATACATGTAATACGAGTAAGCAAAAAATCTGTTTTAACCTGTCAGTGATTTTCACACAGTAAGACCTAATTATAACAACCCACTTACAATTAAAATGTTGTTTAATATCTTGCTCAATCCCTTTTCAATTCTACAATTCATCTCATATTGCTAACAATGGCAGAGTTTTAAACAAGCTGTGCTCCAGAGTAAAGAAAGGCTGGTTGCTAAGATAATAATTGTAGTCAGTGAAGGCCGAGTGGGAGCCATTACTCATCATCTGAGAGGCGCTTGATAACACAAACACTGTTTTCATTCATTTCATTATTCCTATTGTGACTTCCAATCTGTTGTCGTTCTGGTTTGTTTTGTTTGCTCTTCAGCTTCTGTCAATGAAAGGTCATGATCCTCCATTTCCCGTTTGTTTTATAAGAAACAATGTAATATACCTGCAATAAGTTTGTGAATGTACTTGTAGAATAATGGCTGTAGAAGAGCCAGAACATTCGGCATACGTTTTAGTTCTATCATTTGTATGTGAAAAAATCATTTGTAATATAACTGACAACTTTTTGTTCATTTTTTTTTTGTTACTTTTGGATTACCTCAATATCAAATGCAGTGAAAGAAATACAAGTTAAAAAATAAAACGTGTAATGTAAGAAACCAGAACAATGTATCGTTAAAAAAGAAGAAAGAAACCAAGATATTTCGTATCAAAATGTATCCTGTTATTATAGACTAGTCCTACAGAAGTATAGAATAGTAGTTTAGAAATGCTGTCTTAGTTTAATAAATAAATTAAAAGCAAACACGGTATTTTTTAAATTAAATCAGGTGCCAACTTATTGCATTGAAAATATATATTAAGGCTAATACAGCTAACTTTTCTGTATCCTGATAATGCTCTCTTGTTGCATGTAACCCCTTACTCCCCAAGCATGGCCATATGATAATTTAGATTTTTTGGAGCAGCAACATTATTTGTGCTGTTTCTGACCGAGAGCAATTATATAAATAAATGTGTGTATGGTATTACACGGCTTAGTTGAATACTCCATTCTCATTGATCAATCTGGACATTTCAGAGGTTGCTAATACTCGATAACACCCAGCTGCTAAGCATAACATCACCATTGCTAAATAGGGTTGGACATCTGTTGAATCAGCAGAAGAAGACTGACAGACAGTAAACACCAACAGGAACTTGGTATCTGCTCTGGCCGTGCTTCAGGATTTGTTAGATCTTAAACGGTGAACAGTTACAGTCGACATCGAGCAGTCCTGCCGTTCATTTTAAGTCACTTTGCTGTTGCCACAGTTCTTGCCATTGAACAGATTTGTTTTTGTTAGCGTGAGCAATACAATCATTTTCAAGTCAATAAATTAATTTAAATGAATATTGCAAGTCAAGTCCTTACTCTGTATAGTATGCAGCCGTGTAATAAGCAGGATAATGATCAGCGAGCCGATCATTATTGAAACAAGAATCCACATAATACATTACATGTCAATTAGCTGAGGCTCTGTCCACGACTGACATACACTTCGATACTTAGGCATGCCTACGCGAGTCATTCGGGATGAAGTATTTTGCCCAAGAACACTTTAAAAAGTTGACTGCAGCAGCCGGGGATCAAAACACTGACCCTCTGATTGGTAGGGAGCCAATCTACCCCCCCATGATGTAAGAGTATTTCCAATAAGGTCATTGCATCCTCTTCAGCTGAGGAAATGCCTCTTTTTAAAGATTTTCGGTACGGCATTAAAAAACGTACTCCGTCTTGCTGTTATAGCTGAGGACATGACATGAATATAAATGCACAAAATCTGTATAATGTGCTGAGCAGCTCAGTACCCAGTGGAGCGGATCACAGAGGCAGTCTGGCAGAGCAGCAGATATGTTCTCCCTCTGAGGGGACCACCATATGGAAACACTGTGTGTGTCTGCACGGCGTCATTCCAGTGTCCGACTTCACACTGCCATGTGTACACACTCATACACAGGCCACGTGGGCATTGTCAGGCTACGCTAAAACACTGCTCTCTTTATGCCTGTTAGCTTTCAAAAGTTATTAAGTCAGAGCATTTAACAGTCTGCTGAATACTGAGGCTGTGGGATGTCAAATTTAGTTTGGTTAGGATAGCCGTTACAAAACAACGGGATGTTACGTAGTCAACTAAATATTTATAATGTGCATGTGATTCAGCCGGATGAGGATTCCGCTTGAAGCCATGAAAATATATTTGTGTGTGTGTGTTAGCTTTCTGCATTCAAAATCCCAAATGCTCCTTCACTCTTCAGGGCTCTGAGTGGGTGGCAGTTTGTGTGTTTCATTGAAAGCGCAGTCAGCAGGGTCAAAGAGACACAGTTTGAACAAAGTGGCGCTGATAGCTAGCTTAACGCCAAGGTCAGGAGTTGTTGTTGAAGAAGAATAAGGAACATGGCGTTTAATTTTTCACACTGAAAAAACTGAAACCTTGACTTTCATTAAATGTTATGTCTACAATTGTTGTATTTGGTTAGTTGAAAGCAATAATATTGAGTTGAATCTAATACATGTAATTTAAACATAATATTATTGCTTTTAACTAACCTGATACAGATCTGTGAAATATGTTGACATAATACATTTAATTAAAGTCAAGTTTTTTCATTGTAATCTGCCTGACGTTCATATTTAACGTCGTCTTCAAACTGGTGGATGATCGTTCGACAGCTGATCTAGTATTGCAGTCATGCCTGAAGACCTGAACAGGACACCATCGAGCAACACTGAGTTAAATATGTCTATAATTGAAATGTATGCTAAACATTCCCTAGAGAAAAATAAAGACATCAAAAACTCACATCAGATATAGTTAGGGTTAACTCTAACAAAAATGCAGATATCTTTAGTTAGATTCTCCTCACTATGCAATAGCTCATTATCATGAGTCAGATTGTAATAAGAGATATCTAAATTTTAATTATTATGAGTCTAAATTCTGGACATTTGTATCAGTTATCCTAGACTTATATGTCACAAATGTTTTACAGATATGCTGTTCATGTTTCCCTTTTGGATTTTTGATCTCTTTCTGAAAGGAAAGAACAGAACATACAACATTTTGGTAGAAACACAATTAGTAGCACAAATTGAACATGCTCTTAAATTTCAGTTGCACTTAAGCCCTATGTCTTTAAACACCGTAGTTAATATGTAATTAAACAACTGACACATTAGTTGTTCTTGTAAATTCAAAACCCTCCATCATTTTTATATTACAGCTTGACCTCCATACATCTATTGGTGTATATGCTTGATTTCAAAGAGTCTTTTAAATACACACACACACACACGCACACACACACACGCACACACACACACACACACACACACACACACACCCTCCTCCCCTCTAATCATCCCAGTGAATCAGTGCATGTTGTGTCTGCGGTTGTTTTCTAAGGGCGATGCTCCAATATCTCATTTCCCTCTCATTTTCCGATAGGAGCGATACATAAATCAGAGTTGCTTTAATCAGCGTTATCATTACCGTCCAGAACAGACACATCATTACTGCAGGTATCCTTGGGATATTCTCGTCTTCTTATTCCCCAAACGAAAGGCACAACAACAGACAGTGTTATCAGGATGAACAAACCTCCGTCTCCCTGCTCACTGTCTTACCAAACACTTAGTTTACTCAGACAGGTTTGTTTTTTGGCACTAAAAGCCCTGCTTTGTTTTTTGTTCTACAGTCTAATTTGATTAACTGTAGAATAAGTCATTTTATTCAAGGGCTCGTATGTTACATTGATAGAATTGTCATCATTTTGAATACAAAACACAGAAAGGGAAGAGGGGAAGTGTGAAAAATGCACAGTGAAGGTTTTATGAATGCTAATGAAGGCTTTGAAAGTGTTTTGTCTTCCTGTGTAAATGTGTAAAAAACTGCCTTTGCAGTGCGATGCGCTGTGTAGTTGTGATTCTGAAACAACAACAGGCCACAGTTTCCCCTGAGCTGCCTCTTCTGTCCCAGATTTAATGCCAACAGTGCTGTGATGCTGCTGGATTCTAGCCCTGCTGCTTATGCTAACATGTTTAAACAGCAAAACTATCTTTTACTTTATCATTCTGTCAGCTTAAATGGAAAGGATGGTTTTGTATAGCATTGGTTTTTGGCATGAAAACACTTGCTCACCTTGAACATAAGACAACTGTTGACCTCTTTCCCTCTGGGTCTTTGGCGTCAGATGTGGATGCTGTTGAAGCATCTGGACAAATTGACCTTAAATTAAAATGTGTGTGGCAAGTTAAACATTCACTTGCTCTCAGTTACACAACAAATTACAAATAAACAAAAACTAAGAACATCAGCTTAAACAGTCGCAGATTGATATAGTGTATATAATAGTGATAACTGCTATAGCTGTGCATACTTTGGAAAAGTAATGAATGTTTTACCAGAATCAGAAAGAAAAAAGCTATACATCTGAGGCACGATAGTCCAGTACTGAAAAGAAAACTGCTTCAGTGATGCTCTTCCTGTTGAAGAAAGTGTGTGTTTATGTACAAAATCATCTTCTGTTGTGATATGTTTACAAGATTAGCAACATGGAGTTGTAATGTTCTTCCTTATAAGCGAGATGCCAAGATAGTAGGGGGAGCTTTAAACTTAAAACACTTTCTAGTTCTTGATCAGAGAAAGTAACATCTGTTTCAAATAGTGAGGGTATTTCACATGTCTGCTTTTAGAATGAATTCCTTATAGGGATATTTATTGTTGATTGAGAATTCTGAGACTTGGTACAAGAAATACTATTGTGATGGTGTAAAAGCAAAGTAATACAGTTCCATGTGATGAAAGGATTTACACTATATTTCCCTACATATTGGCACATTTTCACCATGAAAAGACTGAATGAGTGGTTTCAGTTTGCAATGTAATCATCATATTGAAACTGAAGGATAACTAAAACACAACATGTGAAGTTATGAAGAGCAATTTATATGATCTGCACACGTTAGGATGTGTGTCAGTGATCAATGTCCATGGGATATACTAGTTGTAGTCCTATATGCATGTGGTACACAACAACTTATAGGATTACATCCTACAAATACAAGGATGTCTTTCACAAAAACAAAAACATTTTTGAAGCGTTGTAATTTAAAGGTGAAGCGTGTTCATGTAATACAAACATATTTAGGATAAAGTCAGAACCTTAAAAAGTGCAGAATCCTTGACTTATTTCCAGTAAACCTAATGTCATTCAGGTCCCGTGGTGAGGGATTTTCACACCTGAATGATAATATGTTTCATCAGCTTTACATCAAACCAGAGCTGAAGCTGTCAAAAAAAAAACCTGACTTGTTGAGTTGGAGGTATGTCTGTCGTGTACGGGCAGGCAGAATGTAATCCCTCAATGTCAATGCAAGCAGCGTGTCGAAGCAAAGACGAGAGACAGAGGACGAGCGGGAGAGCAGCGGGATAAACGCTTGTGCGCTGGAGGAAGCATTCAGACAGAACAAAGAGCCGACCCGCCCGCCCTCCCACGCCTTCTTCATCTCTGCCTTTTCTGTCTTTCGTATACACACACACTCAGCTCGTGTACGTCTCACACGGTCTGTCTCTCACATCCCTCCAAGTTGGCATACAAATAAAATGTAGCAGTGTAAGGTGGGTCCTAAACCCGGAAAAAAAACTGAAACGTTGACTTTAATTAAATGTATTATGTCAACAAATTTCACATAATTGTATTGGGTTAGTTGAAAGCAATAATATTAAGTTGAATTTATGTTTTATTAAGACTTAATGTTACGCCTTCAATGTATATGCACATACACATACATATATATACAGCTCCGGAAAAAATCAAGAGACCACTGCAGCATTATCCGTTTCTCTGGTTTTATTGTTTATAGGTATGTCTTTGAGTTAAATGATTTTTTATTTTTTACTGACAACATTTCTCTGTGTTGGAATTCAATAGACACTACAATGGCTGCCATACATGTAGAGATAAGATTTAAGAAACATTTGAGAGGCGTCTTAATGTTTTCCTGCTGTATATATACAGTACATATAAAATCATAATTATAATAATATAAAATATATACAAAAATAAAATGTAAATATAAGAACAGGGCATTATTGGTGGTGTTTAACCACAGATACGTGTGTATTATGTCGTTATAGTCCACTACCCCAGTATTATCCTTTGTTCGCTTGCTCTGCTGTACAGTGCATTATATCTGTCACCCAAATGCGTGTTAGTCCTGCACCATGTCACTTTCTTTCAGTGTGTCTGCACCAATGAACACGGCCAGTGTCCAACACTAGTCATTTAATTAAAGCCTTTCTGATTTTAAATTCCCATTTAGCTTCCATAGCAAACCTTTGCAAGCACGCTGCAGGCTGAGAGCTGACGATCCCATAGCAGCTGTCTCCACCAGCACGCACACAAGCTGAAGATAATTGTTGATAATTGCAGAGGGAGCCATTATTTTTCAGCATTTGGCCCTCTGGCGAAGCACTATGAGTCATTGTGTGCCAGGGAGAAGGTGGGGGGGGGGTGTTGTGCTGTGACTGAGACACCTGGAGAAAACAAACAGGGATTTGGGGCCTTCACGCAGGCTGCCACAGCTTGACTGCACCAGAAACCCGTCGCCTCCAGAAATAATGGAAAGATCTGCACAGACGGGACATAAAGAAGCCTTAAAGCCGCACAAGATTACGAACACACTCATTTAGCCCCCGTCTGTGCCACACTTAAAATCAGCATTTTCTTGTTGTTAATATTGTGTTTTTGCAAGTGTCAGGTATAATGGTTTTAGGCCAGGAACTGCAGATAAGAGTTTGAATGTTTCACAGTTTATTATTCAACCTTATCTCGTGTTTGTTATTCATTTAATTACATTTTTGTATTTATTTAAGGGCAGTGATAATGTATATTTCCCCAATTGCATTGCTCCCTGAAAAAGAGCAACCTCCCTTAGGCTGCTTCTGGTTTGCCGGATTTATTCATTAGTTTATTCCACTCATGGGAATTATTATAAAACAAAACGTGTACGCTTTGAGCAGCTTTTTTTTGCATGGAAGTGGTTGAAAATAATGACATTTGAAGCCCACACTCCATATCACAAAAAAGTATATGTTCTAACTGCCTCAAATTGATGTTGAACCGTGAAGAATAGTTAAGCACTGCTACCTTGCCAGGGTTGGTATAAACATTTATAAATGCTAATCAAGCTAAAAGAGCCCTGACTACAGACAAAAAACGTGAAAAACCATCAATTGAGAGATCCAACACAACTGCAATAACCGCTTATCACTTAAGGTTCTGCCAAACAGAAGAAACAGACACTTTCGAGATGGTATCTTTAACTAATGAATATACATTTCAATAGAGCAAACTCCATCCTGGGAGTTGTCCTTTAAAGCTTGAGAATCAGTAGGCAACTGGACTCTGTTTAGGTTTTTTCCTAGATCAAGAATTTACCCGAACAATTTTACAAATATTTTAAATATTACACTCTTCTACATACAAGAGTTTGAAATATGTCTTCCAGATATGTTCTATGTCCCTACAGAAATATTATTATATGGGAATACTCCAGTTTTCTTTTCCAAGTAAATACTTCTTAAAGTTTTCACAGCCTGGCAGACACAAAGCTGATGGAGTGTTTCTTCAAAGCTGATGAACTGTTTCTCTATCAGCAGCTAGAGGTAAATACGAGTTAATCCAAGGCTAATGGATCCTCTTGGAATTTGACGGATAAACGTCTTTTAATCTGTGATTCAGTAGATGATACAAGTAGCAGAGAAAATCAAGACAGCTCAAATCCTTAAGCATACACCACTGAGACCGGAGACCTGGATGTGTGATATTATAGATTGGCAGAGATTAGCATTACAATTGTATTAAGAAATCATATTAAGAGCACTATCAGACTGAAGTGCTCCAACTATGTTTATTAAAAGGGTCAGAACAGCACCTGAGAGCGAGGATCCGTGTCACTGTGTTTGAGACAGATAGCTCCATAAAATATGTCACTGATAATAACCTCATCTCCCGGTGTCCACACATCAGTGCATTTTTGGCTTTCACTCTCATTCTGTTTGTGTGTGTCTATATAGAATTTTGTCCTACACACACACATCCGCTTGGTGCTTTCATTATTCAGCAAACACGACTGACTTTCACAAAGATGTAATAGCTGCATTTAAAGTTCTGCAAGCCGAAATTTTATTTTATAGCCAGCGGTAGGAAAGAGCGCAAAACACTTTACGGACAGAGCGGCCCAGTCTGATGTTGTTGCCAGTTTTTTAGCCCTGTAGTCCACTGTACTGTTTAAACATAGGGGCAGACTCAACTGAGACTGCCCTCCTCGCTCTCACTGAAGAACTCCTCTGTCGTCATTCTTCTTGATCTTTCTGCTTTGTTTGACATAGTGAACCACCATATCCTCCTTCATATCCTCCAAGAACTGGGAGTCTCAGGCTCTATGCTTTCCTTTCTCACATCCTTTCTTGAAGACCGAACCTACAGGGTGATTTGGAACGGTTGTCAGAACCTTGTCAACTCATCACTGGGTTCCCTCAGGGCTCCATCCTGGGTCCCCTCCCTCTTCTGAGTCTTTTTTCTTTAGTGTTTACCAGTGGCAAACTTAACAATTATTCAAAATGGAGGAACAAGCGTCCCATTGATATCGGGACAGTAGTGTCTACACATCTTCCGTGGCAGACTGAAAACCCACATGTTTCCACTGCTCCTGGGCCAATAAAAAAACAATTCTCACCTCTACACTTCAAAAGGTTTGGCTTATTGAAACAAATGCAGTTGCACTTAGTTGTTAAGGTCATTGAAAGCTAATGTACCTAAAGGAATCTAGCTATTTTGAGTTCTTCATGGCTGATTGCACTTATTGTAAGTCTCTTAAGAGTTGCTTATTGTGCGGAACGTTCTGGCTTGAAAAGGGTTTAAAGCTGTCACCATGATTTGACACAAACACAAAAACACACACTTTGAAATATTATGTTTCAAACAATACATTTTTCTAGTTGTTTGGCCACACATTTAAGGCCCCCCAGCCTAGCCTGAAAACAATGCAAGCATGATGACAAACAAATGTGTCTGTATCAGTCCAGCCCCCAACATGCCCTATTTCAACTGTGTGTGTGTGTGTGTGTGTGTGTGTGTGTGTGTGTGTGTGTGTGTGTGTGTGTGTGTGTGTGTGTGTGTGTGTGTGTGTGTGTGTGTGTGTGTGTGTGTGTGTGTGTGTGTGTGTGCGTGCGTGTGTGTGTGCACGCTCAGCTAAGAGGTTGTGTCCTAATGACGAGAGCGGAGATTCGCCTTTAGTGTTAGACAAATGTTAGCTAAATAATTCATGGTAAAAACATTAAGAGGAAAGGAAAGGAACATCCTTATACAGTCAGCCTGGCTACTACAGTGGGAGCAACTTGACAATTTCACAATAAGTACAAGTATTAGTATTACTGTGAGAGCTGCAGTATCCATAAACACTACACAAATCATTTTTCTTTGAATGAAAGAACAAAATAATATATTTTCTATTAATATTTATATTGAGCTTTTTACAGCAGTAAGACAGGGAAAAGGGAATTGTTATTCCTAAATCATACCTATGACCTGTACTACGGGGGTTTTAGTCTTACAATGGTGGTTCCATTCTTACTCGGCTAAATAGCCATGTGATTCACAAGTGCTGCTAACTCCATTCCTTACATGTGCACACTCGTAGCCGGAATAAAAGAACCTGGGGTTGACTTACTGAGTTGATAACCAGTGTTGTAAGACCGCTCTGTGGGGTAGCGTTTGTTAGGGTTAGTTAAAACAGATAACAGAAAGATCTGCACAACTTAAATGGTTATCTGGTGTCATGTTCTTTTATTCCAGAATGAAGATCTATTTAATAAAGTCAAACAACCTCTGCCATTTAAGATGTTTATTCAAAAGGAAGTGAAATAACAGGTAATAGCAACATAACCTGCACTATTTCATTCTAATTTATCCTACTCTGTTAAATTTTGCACTATTTTTGGTTTTATTTTATGTCTTATATATAATATGTTGCATTGTTGGAGGAGATCAGGAAGATTTTCATTGCCATCTACACTTTAGCTATTGTGCCTATGATAATAAAAACCCTTGAACCCTTGCAGTCTCTGTTGAACTGGCTTCATGAGTGGAAGAGAATAAAAAAAGAGTTAACGCATCAATATATCACATTTAAAAAGTATATTGTGTGGACTAAAACACAGAAAATTCTACCCTACAATACCTCACTGAACTCACTTGCCAAACTGAGTATTACGATTAATGAATATGAAGATAGTGGGATTAGAAGTCATGTGCTTTTATGATCGGACCCTTCTCTTGTTGAGCATACACCCATACCCCACTCAGTTATTTTAGAGACTCCAATAAAGCTGAAATAATAAAAACAAAACAGTCTTCCTGCCATAAATAAACGGATATGCGGATTCCTTCTTTCACTACTGATTGAAAATAAATATGAGGTATCCGGTAATGTGACAGTAAACACTGCCGATGCTTGCTTTATTGCTTCACACACTTTGACTAGGGGTTTGAAATGAATATTATAATAGCATTTTCTCCGCATGCAGCCGACTCCTCCGTAGCTAACTATACCCACTGGTCACACACACACACACACACACACACACACACACACACACACACACACACACACACACACACACACGGCTTTTCATTACACCGATGACTTATTTGACAGTGGAGCTGCTTATAAATTGTCTGCATGAGTGTTTATGGAGGAAACGTGTACGCTCCAGACAATTTACGCCTCTTTGAATTTCTCTCTTTCGCCTTTGCAACGGATGCATTCAGAGAGGCTACAGTTCCCCCTCAGGAGGAAGAGTAATTTGTGTGACTTGGGCAGAAAAATCCCCCCTTATTAATATTTCATTGTGCTTAATTGCTCTCATTACCTCAAGATTACCCAGTGTACTGTCGATACATCTTAATAAGGTATTTGATCCCATTTTTAACAGTTATCAGCCACAATTCAGGCTGTGAATACTCCTGATGAACGTCCCATAGAGGTATCTTAACAAAGGCAAAGCCAACAAACAGTAAACAGTGTAAAGTGGGTCAGCTGCTATGCACAGTTCATGGACCAAAAGCACAGGATCCCTGTGGAGGATTGCATTCATCTTGGAAGAATCTAGAAAGGGCTCATTGATGGCACAGAGAGAGCTGCAGGAAACCAGTTAACAACATTTCCTGCCATGTCTCATTGTGCTTTAATGCTAGCAGATGTGGGGCTGTAGGGATTGCTCATACTGCTATGAGTTAAGTTCAGGCTGTAACATGTATGCAATAAGTTATATAAGCCTTATTTAGAATGCAAAAAACATGACAATGTTCTCTGTTTCATGAGTTGAAGGTTCATACACTCAACAGAGAGGACTAGCTTTTCTTTACTTGCTCATCTGATGAATTTCTGAACGAATGACTGCAGAAACTCTGATGATAAAACTTTAAGGGGCTCCTATTATGGTAATATCAGGTTTCCTGTTTGTATTTAGTGTCTCTATTGTGTCATGTTTCATGTCTTTAATATTCAAAAAGCTCTTTATTTTTCTCATACTGCCTGTGCTGCATCACCCCTTTTTACCCTCTGTCTGAAACCAGAGCCCAGTCTGCTCTGATTGGTTAGCTAGACGGCTCTGTTATGATTGGTCAACTGCTTAAAGATGTTCCACCTCAAGTACAATGTTTATGAGCACTAGCCAATCAAAGCATGAGTTTTTCATAGTGATGTGAATATGTCACGGAAGTCACAAAGGAGTCCAATGGAGGCGTCTAACACATACATCACTTGGATAAAAACTGTAGCAATATTCTGATACTGCAGTGTTTCTACAATCTGGACTCTAAGATAGTGCATGCAAGAGAGGTGGATAGGATGAATTGCAATCACCAACATCGTCATCATCATCATCATCATCATCATCATCATCATCATCATCATCATCATCATCATCATCATCATCATCATCATCACCATCATCATCATCATCATCATCATCATCATCATCATCATCACCATCATCATCATCACCATGCAAGCAATCGTGATTACCATACCAATCTCTATACCACGCTGTAATATTTGTCAGCGTTCTGCTTTCACTTTCCCTGCACGTCCTCCTGTGGATCCCTGTGGTGGTAAACACGGCTTGCTTGAAAACTGTACAGGAAAGTGGGAATGCATTAATTCAGTCAATTATTACAATATTGTTCGGATAATAAAACTACCTTAGGGCAGTTAAAACCTCTGTGGCCAAGTTAACATGTCATGCATAGCAAATATTTAGATATTAGACACTAAGGCTTTAGTATGAAGATGCTTTGCCAATGGCGAAGTTTGGTAGAGGGTTTATACTACATGAATTATGCAAGAAACATTTATCCTCCCATCCAACTATCTGTCCTTCCGTCCATCCATCCCATACTCGTAAACACATTATCGTGACCGCCTTGAAGGAACTTCTTTAAGTTTAGCACCATAATGCACTTGAATTCTAGAACTGACACTTCAACTTGATCGTTCCAAAACACATTTATGGCCAACTGACTGAAGAATTGATGCGAGGATCCTCTCCCACCCAGTGACTCCCCAGAAGAACAATGTGAAGTTGAGGTCGAGTGCTCCGAAGACGCAGCAGGTGCTGAGGTAACGTTAGCACTAGCTGCTACTGCTGCTAGCATAAGTGACTTGCCGGCTGGTTGGTCAACTTGGACAACGAAGCAAGTGGGCGAATGGAAAGAACGCAACCGCTGGCTTGACATTAAGGCAAGAGAATTGGGGTGTTTAGTGTGTAGAAAAGCAAAAATGTTTACACCTCGTGGATCAACGGTGATGTTATTAGGTCTGAAGCAAAGAGGCTACGAAAGAAGTTATACAGACACAAGGACAGCCAGGCCCACTCAACGTCAGTGGAAATAGCCCAGATGACAGAGAAAGACACCCTCCCGAACACTTTCATTGTAATGTTTTAGGCCTACTGCATATGGAGAAAATTTAGATCGGTATTGCGCAACAATCGGGAGATGGGCCCCCCTGAATATTGACGGGTATTTCGCACACTGGCAATGACGCACCTCCACTTGAGCTCCACTCAGCCTCTGAGCGGTGGAAATACAAGGGGTGCTACAGGCTAGAACCAGAAAAGCGCCAGAAAAGCAAAAGATTGGATCTTGAACCAGATCCGGTGGAAAAGGGGCATCAGAAGACTAGACGCTGTGCTGTTTTAGGCACCTTGATTTTCTTCCGGTGGACATTGTGAAACGCTTCTTCTCCACAGTGTTCGCCGTTACCATGGACCTGCTAAGGGTGGGGGGCGGAGAGCCAGAAACAGGCCAGCAAAGGGGCGTGGCCAGCAGAAGCTCATTAGCATTTAAAGCTACAGACACAGAATCAGCATTTTTGGAACAGGGCTGAAACAGAGGGGTTTATGGCATGCTATAATTCATGATCTGTTTGGTATTTTGAGCAAAAAACTTGAGACATGTTTTGTATATATCTCTGACCTATAATATATTGTTGAAATACAGCATAATACGTGACTTTTAAGCAATGTCTTCTATTAACATATTGCTTTTGGAGCTTTTGTATTTTCCCAAATTCTTTCATTTGGATGTTGGAATAAATGCTGTCATTTTTCTAGCAGTTCACTCTTGGTATGATGTTTTTCTCCTGACATTTGAACCTCAAGAATACACCCCCTGAGCATGAATAATTATTAAATGTAAGACATGTTTTGTTTTTTTATCGCCTACCTCTGCCAAACATTGGCAAAGCTGATGAAGACACTTATTACACGGGTTGCTGCAAAGTTGAACACTCGCCAACAGTGGCTTCCATATGGGCATCGTAGTCATCAGCATGCCAACCGATCTAATGTGTTGCCCTCCTCATTGTGCTTCTTGGCTCGCATGTCTGCAGCTGAACTCAGGGTGTTGTCATTTGCACACAAAAAATCATCCTGCATTAAAAAAAAGAAAATGAGATCCTCCCAAAATGTGCTCCAGTGTAAGTGATAACGCTTTGTACGTGTGTGTGCCCACCAGGCTTTTGTGTAGGAGGATATGGGACGTGTCTGACACTCACAGATAAGAGTGGAGTTGGAAATCCAGAAAGCTCTCTGTGATAGCGAGAACACAACCGAGCAGTTATTTCTGAGGCTCTCCATGTCCTATGACAGTGCAGGAGCAGCTGCAGCTCAGTGAGTGAGTGAGGAACAATGGGCTGAACTATAACACAATAATAGTGTGTGTGGGATGATCCACGCGTGACTTGAGGTGTTTAGTGTTTCTATATTCAGTGGCAGAGTGGAGTAGTAGTAGTGATATGAAGCTGGGAGATGGGATAAAAGGGATTTACAGGCCCTCCTGTGAGGACATCACAGCAGCACATAGTAAACAGTCCAGGAAGATTTACTCTGGTAAATCTCATATAAAGAAATCCGATTTTACACATTCACACCTGTAAGATAACAAAGAGTAAATCTAACACTATTGACTGAAATGGTACCGTAATATCTATACATGAAAAACAAACAGGATAGTTTAGATGCAGGAAAGAAAAACTTTCCTATTCATACAGTATGTATCTCAAAAGAATGTGTTGCCTCTTGCTTTTCGGTGAGGATGATATTGTAAGAGATGATTATAATCAGACATGATATGCCAATGACTTTTTGGGGGAAATTGTAGCATTCAGCATTATTTCTGAAACAGTTCTCAGTGTTTACCACTAGAACAGAGACATTATACTATATGTATTATATATACAACAACTCTAATCCCTCCTGCAGACATCCTGCTGAACACACAGACACACAGAGGTGCTGCGGAGGGGATTCAGCTCACGCCTGTATATTAAGGACGATAGCTTGGGACGTGTTACGTGGGCGGGATGTTGCCAGGAGTTCAATGTAAAGCCAGCCCACATTTTGGTTATGACGTCATAACAAATCTGTACCTCGTTTGTACCCCAGTTTTTAGACATATGGGTAAGTAGGAGAGGAGAGAGGGTTGTATTTTCTGACACTTTTGAGTCTCCTTACACACCGGGGACACATATTTATGTATAAAAGACAGCAAAAAGTGCATTTTGCATTAGAGGGGACCTTAGAAGTTTGTTAAATGTCAAGTATGGACAAGAAGAAGCTTAAACATAACCAAACAGTACATCCCAACCAAGCAAAGTTTACTAATGGTCTCTTTTGCGCAAGATTGCACACTAGCGCTCGGAGTGACTATTGAGTGAGTAAACAAAGTTTACTTGACAATGAGGCGTATATATTTTATAGTTGTTTTATTGAACCAGTGTGTTTATTCCATGAGATCCACCAATCAAAGAGGACATTTTCTGATAAATTTCAGGATCATATCAGTATGTAGTGTCTCTACTGGGACATGTCTCCATGCTTTAATGTTCACAAAGCTCTTTCTTTGTCTCATACTGCCTGTGCTGCAGCACCTCTTTTCACCCTCTGTCTGAAACCAGAGCCCAGCCTGCTCTGATTGGTTAGCTGGCCGGCTCTGTTGTGATTGGTCAACCGCTTAGAAATGTCCTGTAGCCCACGCGTACAATGTGTCAGAGTGCGAGCCCTGGTTTGGACCCTGATGTGGCTATGTTATGAGTGTTCCACGACTCATCTTCGACTTCTGTGGCCTAATCTGGGCCAATCAAGGAGAGGGTCTGGACAGGACCCACTCTGTCAGTCCCTTTTATTTTAACCAAGCGCGACTAGGACGCTGGTGTAGTCCTAGCTTGTGAGTCTGTGTGTCATGATGGAAAAATGTGTTCCTGGACATACCTACTTTAGTAAGAACTACCACAGAATTGGTTTGGATGTTGTTCAGATTTTCTGGAAGTGCTTCAGTTGTCAGTCTGTCCACAGTATTTAGACAACCTCCAAAGCCTTGCTTGTTTGTTGTGCCCACATCAATCACATTCACTTTGGTACAGATACATATTTTACTTCTGCTTATATGCCCCATCTGGAACCGCTCACTCACAGCATCCCAGGAATTTAGGCAATTTGGCAGATATGACTTCTCATCGACTTCCATCATATTGTACCAAAGTACTGTGTAGTGTGGAAGTAGCGAGTAAGGTTTTCAGGATTCTGGTCCTGTTGCGTCACATACTGCGTTTATTCATCATGCAGTCCCGATGAGTTATGTCATTTTTCTCCTAATACTTTCTTGATAAAAAATTAAGGATATTTGCATTGAATGTTTAGACTTGTTACAAACATACACACATATTTACATTTTCTTTGATAAACGACTTAATAAAATGAGACAATAAGACAGCATAGACACATTTCTTCATGTAAACACAAATGGAGCTAGGTGTTCTCCTAACCGTCAGCACCAGGAGGCAAATATTATAATGTTTATGGTCTTATTAACTGAGAGGAAGTCTGAGAATTATGTTTGATCAATGAAAAAACTGAAACGTTGACTTTAATTACAATAATTGTGTCAACAGATTTCACATAACTGTATTAGGTTAGTTGAAAGCAATAATATTACGTTTAAATATTAGTTTCAACTAAATATTATTGCTTTCAAGTAACTTAATACAGTTATGTGACATCTTTTGAAATAATACATTAAATTAAAGTCAGGTTTCTCGATATATATGTATGTTATTAAAAAGTAAAGACAGTTGCTATTCTAGTCTTTTTTCCCTTGGAATTATTGTTATTGTGTGAGTTCCCAGTGGGCCTGAGTGGATAGTGGAGGAGAGTACTGAGAGTGTGTGCTTGCAGGCAAACGGGTTAACTGTAGCTTTCTGCTTGGTGTAAGGTAGATCATTTTACAAACATGGCTCTATCTGGCTCCTCGTGCGATTGTCCTCAGAGTCCGCGAGTTGAGATGTATGAGCTGAGCTGCATGTATAATATATAATGTGTTCTGACTCACTTGTTCTTTAAAAAGCAATCCTTAGTCCTTAGTGAGATCTGGTGAAAATAAGGGCCACAACATTAATTATCAAAAGCAGGTGAGAGCAAAGAAGAGCAAAAAAGATCTAGAGTTTGGGTTGTGTGTATGTGAGTGTTGCTTCAGAACTTACTGCACTTATTTCAGCAGAAGTGGGAAGTACATTTACTCAAGAACAATTTTGAGATACTTGTCCTTTATATAGCGCATTTCACATTCCAAACCAATCACATTGGAGAGTTATCCCAGTATAGGTCTTTATTTTCTCTTAGAAAAACCAAAACACCTGACCCAGAACCCCTTGGATCATATATAATTTAATACTTTCTCTAAAGTTAGAACAAATCCAACTTGTTGCGTCTCAAAGGAATCTTAGCTTACACAAATTCCCACACACGTTGGCTTCCATGCAACACAATCAGAGAGGTACAGCAGCCCATGGTGTGTGTTGCCCTTCACTCAGCTGCCCTGGCATTTAAGGAGCCTCCTTTCATAGGAGCCCGTTATCTCTCTTACTATTGTCCCTGGAGAGGCTGGACCATGAAGGTCAGCGCTCAGTGGAAACATGATCTATAGTGCAGAAAGGGCGGGTTGGAGGCAGTGGCTGAATACAGGAGCATGAGAGGCTCTTTCATATTTTCAGATATGAGTGCTGCTTTGTGGACGTGTTCTTTTTTAGGTTTGCACTGTTGTATCAGTTTTTAATAACAGATTTGCACATGTGATACCTTCATCAATATTACATGAGAGTGTGCTGCAGTACTTAAAAGACAGACAGTCGATGCTGCTTGTTCATCCCTTCTACTTACAGTTACAAAAAGGAGGGGGATTCATTTATGTGGGTTAAAAGTCCTTTTTGCCTGCACATTTTTATGTAACCACGGAACACTACAAGTAACCACTGAGGGATTGTTTGTTCCCAATTGCAACAATAAAGTATGTTAAATTTCCATCTCCAAATAGAGTGTTCTTCACATTAATATTAGCAGACGAGCAGGACATAACTGTTAGCTGCTTTTCCACTAACACTATCTCAGAGCCAGCAAATGGTAATCCTTTTAGGTCTGTAGCCACAGGAGCAAAAACAATTAGCCCCTGCCCTACTGCGCTGAAACGTTTAAGCAATACTATTAAGTTCAACCTATTATCTTTTATTCAAACTTAATATCATTGCTTTCAACTAACCTAATACTGTTAAGTGAATTATCTTGACAAAATAAATGTAATAACAGTCAACGTTTAAGTTTCTTCAGTGTGGAATTAAAAACAATCTAAATTACGCACAGGCAGGGGTAAAATTGAACCGGGACAAAAAACGATATTTATGTTAAAACCTTTCTTGTTCTTAACATCGACTATGTATTTTGGGTTCTCTAATAATTCATTGGTGTATATGTTTGACTTTTTTTAGAATAGCAGATCTATGCTGAGTGAGCGTGTGTCTCTGCTCCGATCTTGAGCTTCACACTGCAGCCCCCCCCCCCCCCCCCCCCCCCCCCCCCCCCCCGCTGCGGGCTCCTCAATGCCAAGAGTCTGAGGCGGTGCCGCCAAACTACGTGAGCGGTCTGGTAACACGGAGCCCGTTTCTTAAACAATGCTCAATGTGTGCGTGCATAAAGCTGAGTTATAATCAGTCATAATAACACAGAGTATGGTGATGATTAAATTATTTACAATGAGATTTACAGTAGGCCTATATGCTATTTTTGGTCATAATCGCGCAGCACTAGCAGATATGAACTGAGATTTTCACACACATATTATTTTGAAACACCATTTCAATATCATTAATTTTGAGTGATCAAATATCACATATATACAACATATTTTCTAGATTCTGTGAGTAATTGTACATTTTTTTGTCACGTTTTGAGATACGAATACACTTTCTTTATCCTCTCTTTTTTTGTCGTGGTCCTGTGTGTCATTGTGCCTGTGTGGAGGTCTTAACTCTTTTCATAAAGTTTGCTAAACCGATCTCGTAATCAAAAAACTAGAATTAGAGCATTAGAGCAAATTATAAAAACCTTATCATTCAACTAGTTTCAAGTACTCTTTAAACCTTTAAATTCAAGACTTGGCGACCCATGGTTAGAGTTAGGGTTCGGTTTAGACTGAATGTCTGTAGAATCTATGTTATACAAAGCACCATGGTAAAGCATCCCTTCTCATTTCTATATGGGAAGAATAAACTGGGAAGCCTTTTCATCCAAGGCCAGGTTGTCTTTGTTGAAATGCTGCTGTCTCTTCTTTGGTCCCATAGTACTGCTGTCACACCGAGGGGAAGCTGGAGAGTTTTCAGAGCACTTAGCAGGAAGGTTAATTAGCCAGACAATAGAAAAGCAATTCCATGATGTCACTTCTGCATCCAACTCCAATTATTAATCTTTTGAGCAGAGCCTCCTGGAAGCAGGGTTGAGACCTGCCTGAGAGACTGAGAGGGGAGGGGGGATGGAGCACAGCTGGGCCGCGTCTGAACTATTAACCAGAGAGCTGTGGAGTGACTCTCAGGGTGTTTTCTCTGTTAGTTAGCTGAATAAGCTGATCTTTACCCTGAGTGGCTCTTATAAAAATGCTTCCCTGTCACTTTTGATAAATGAGGTCGGTGTAACTAGAAAAATACTTACAGCCATGCGGGGGAACTCAAAACGGCACTGCAGCAGAAATAGACACATTCCAAAAGTGTAGTGCTTATGTCTCAGAAACAGGCAGCGTACAAGCATGTGGGCTCGGGAGTGTGTGACAAATAATGATTGACACAATTATGTGTGAAAGCAAATACGTCAGCATCCATCAATGTTCTTCTAAAAAACATAAAACATCCCTTGATAACATAACCAGAGATTAAGTGTATGTTTATCATGTTAAAGCGGGGTCAAGTTGATGGTGCTGCTGTAGTCAATACGTGTATCACTCTATCCAAAGGAATAGAGTGATGCAGGGATGTCATATTTTTGTAGGAGAGCCAGAAGATAGCTTTGCTCCTTCAACAAAAAAGCAATGGGACTTTTCCATTGGATCTTAAAATATTGCAGAAATACTGTAAGTGTTTTTCAGCAGGATAATCTCCACAAAGTGTATGATTTTTAAAGTGTGAATGGTATCGTTACGCTATAAATTAACCACCGCTAAGATAACGGATGCTAATTTCACCATGATGACGTCTCATTAAGACACTTGGTATCATCCGCTGTTTTCATGACACTCAGAAGCTTCAGACATTTACCAGTGGGGTCTTTGCTAACAATGCTTGTGTTGTAGAACAACCTGTGAAAGTCTCAGCCTAACATCTAAACAAAAAGGTTCAAAAAACCATTTGATGCAGGGGAACTGGATGTGCTAAAATGCTAGCTCATTCCCAGGTTTTAGGAATTAATGGCTGGTGTAGGAAGTATTTTCGTCACAGTAAATGTCCATTTCAATACTTGTTCAAATGTAAAATGTCACATATATTATTATGGTTGGCAGACGTAGGCCCTGTGTATTTTTATCAAACTATTTTTTTAACAGTTTGATGGTATTTTACAGTTTGGCTATAGACTATTTCTCCACCTCACTGTACTAGCCAACGAGTGTTTGAGTGTTATTACATTTTATCATGCATTAGTTTGGCCTCAATAAACGTGTAGTGACAATCTAACATCAAGAGAGCCCTAGTATCTGTATCTGTTCACAGTTACTCAGTTTTTTGGTTATCTGTTTGAAATTATGTTAACTACTTTACTGGGAAATATGTTATTTTGGAAGTAAGTCATGGCAGATTATTACCTACATTAACACCTCGTTCAATAATAATGTAAAATATGGTATTCAAACTCTACCACGTTGCACAATATTTATATTTCAACTGTTGATATCTATACACTTAATGTATACACTTACTGTATAAATTTGACTATATTTCTAAATAATTTTCAATGCCTAGAAACTTGCTACTGCAACAAAAGCATTTACCATCGGAAGAAATAAATAAAATGCATCTATCAATGCATAACAATACTGATCTATTCTTGGTGTCCTGCAGCCACTGAAACCACAGCTCCTCTCCACAGGTCACACCTCCCAAGGCTAACACTTTAACTGTTTCTATTAAGCTCTGCACTCTGCATTCATCCGCTAAAGTGCCAACTCAATGTAATAACATCTTGCAGACTCTGCAGTCTTCTGAACACGATAGGCAGATTTCTGCCCAAAAGCTACTTAGAGCTGTTCACAGAAGCCGGCAGTGACAGAATGCTAATAAGCGCTAGTCTGCTATATGACTCAGAGATTAGATTAAATGTCAGCGCCCTGATCCCGCTTCTGGAGCTGCTCTCCTGCAGAAAACTGTTTCAACACATAGATTTACACCCGAATCTCATGTCTGTGGGTACGATAAGTCTGATTGTCACATTGTCAGCCTCCCCAGTGCATATCCTCATGCAGCAGAAAATACAGAAGAAATAAATTATAGTACATGAAAGTGACTCATATCCTCTTTATAACCTCCTATACTTCAGCAGGTGAGTGCAGATTAAACAGTCAAAGGATGGGGAGGCAATGCCACAAATGGTAGCTTAAATTCACCTTTCAATTGGGAGGTTGCAAAATGACTATCGCTTTAGCTACTGAATGTTTCATATTTCATATATTTATTTAATATTCATTCATACATCAAATATATATTTTGGCTTTCCTTACAGCAACAATGCATAGGCTTACAGGCAGGTTCAATACAGTATCTGATGTAAGTTGTCTTGGCAAATGCAATTTCACAGTTATAGTCATTTACCAGAAATACAAATATTGCATGGGCTTTGTTTTACTTGTTTTTTAAAGTTATCATATAAAGTATTTATTGTTTCTTTTGTTTTAGTTTTAAAAGTCAATCTTTCTCAATAGAGATCCTTTTCCTTGCTTGAGCTTTGCATCGATGACGTAAGCTGGAGACACACCTGGCCGTTTTTCCGACCACTATGCTAGCGGCTTCAGCACGATTAGCTTCTCCTGGCGTAAATAAGGCAGCCAGGGGGCTGGATGCACAATAGCAGCAACTCAAAGGTAAAAACACAAACAATCTTTCTAAGATAGTTCAGACTGGGCACAGCTTAATATCTTACTAATAGAAGTTATTAACTGAAAAAAAGTGAGTAAGATCCATAAGAAAGCTTGTAACACAAGCACCGTTCAATATCAACAACAACAGTTTGGAATCTCGCCGTGCATTATATTTTGAAATACAGTCCTATGAGAATGCAAGAAACATGTCTGAAGGAAGGGAAGAGGGATAAACTTTGGTCTGCTATTAACTGCCTTGCACTATATTAGAATATCCTGAGATTGGCAGCCAGCCACGTACCAAGCGCTCACACCCTCGTCCTTATGAACATGCCTTTGCAGTCTATACATCATGTTTATGCAAATGAAAAGTGATGGCCTGAATTGCCTTCAGAGCAGACTTCATATTGTTCATGTCATTGAGAGATTATGTGTCATCATCTATTAACAGATCCTTGGAGATAATATAAAGATATACTACTATAGGAAGACTCTGGTGGATACCAATTAGCAACCTGCGGATGATTGAGAGAAAAGGCAACATGATTACTGTGATATGGAACAGAAGTAACAACCCAACTGAGAAACCTCCCACATCAGCTGTTTACTAATGAGAAGGATTCTTGTTCCAGCAATGTAAGGACACAGAGGCACATTATTCTGAGTCAACATCTCTCATTAGTACATTGGATATGATGTAGAAAAGCTGAATGTACCACCTCAGCTTATGTTGGCCCTGTCTTGTACACAAAATGGAAAGCCGTAATGTGAGGGGGGATGAAAGCCTGAATATCTTTAATCTTCATCAGGTTCAGAATGAAAAAAAGTGATTGCTAAAACAAACAAACATCTCTATTGAGCCAGTTCTTATTGGAGCATGGTTTACAGAGGTACGTAAATACATCCTCCCACCATCCCCCGCCTACTCATGGCTACTGTATGAGCTAACTATCCAACAAACACGGTTGTTTACCAAGGCAGAATAAATACAATTCCCCCAAAAATGATGTGGCATAATGACTAATTGTGCAGCTGCAATGTACAGGTGCACTTTAAAAACCTGGGACAGTACTGTGGATTTACAACAATGAGCGGTAAAGATTAAATTGATTGAAACTTTCAACCAGAGAGAAAAATTAAAAGCCTGCCTTTGAGATACTTGATAGCAGCCCCGGCAATTGAGCAAATCTTCAGAGAGGGCATTTGATTTTCACAAATGAAATACCATTAAAACAACTTTGCCAACAGCTTTAGGTAAAGACACACGACCACTTGCATATGCACACACATAAACAGCACCATACTAACCACCTGTCCATGCACAGCAGCACATTCCGCACTCAGCAGCAGTGCGTTGTCCACACAACTTCAAATCTGCTGCTGTTTAGACAAAATGATGAGCAAATATTCAAAGAAACACACTACTCTTAAGAGTCCTTTCAGATCTTAAATGTGATATTTATTTAGATTTTTTATTCTTGCATTGTATAGAATGGTAGCAATAAAGTGCAAGATAAAAAATAAATTCTTGTAAAACATATTTTACTACAGGGAGGGCAAATATGTAAGCGCTGGATCTACTTTTTTGAAGTCTAAAATGAATGGGAATGGACAAACTAGCTGTCGGGTGCAGAGATGATGTGTTTCTGCTCAGAGTTTCCGTGAGCTGAATATTTTCAGAACTTCAAATACAATACTATTCTTATTTTGACCCTCCGCACTGTTGTGGCAATACAGCGTCTGATACCAATAAAAAGTTGACTCTCTGAAACTGATCTTCTGTCCTGATGATGCTGCAGCAGACAATGAGCACGTGAGACATATCAACTTTGCAACTTCCCTTGCACAGGGTTTTGATGTTTTTTTTAATGGCCATATGTATCTGCTGGACACATTTTAATCAGCCAGTGTTGGTGCACTGGGATTCCATTTTGTGAGGAACATTGATATTTTTTTACCTATTTTCAGATGAATCTTTGCACTGACTGCAGCAGTTTGCTGTCAGGAGAGAGACTGCGGCTCTGTATATTTAATTTCTCACCATTTTTCTTCTCCTCTTTACCATTCAAACTTAGGTAATATCTGTGCAGACTCTATACCCTCTGGAGCTCCTGCTGAAATGAAATATCAGCTTGCACAGTCGGTGAAAGCGGGGAATGTTCAGGAAATGTAATATTGACTTCAATCTCTCACAACGGTGTGTGGAAGTAATGCTGAAAATGTGATTATCATGACAACACTGAGGCCGACATTTCCAGTGTCTATCTGCTGTGACAGTAGGGGCCTGAACATGTAGAAGTGAGAGTCACTGTGAAATTATTCTGCAGTCGGACGCTTCTCGTCCACCTCTGGGCCAGATAGAGCATGAAGGCAGGAGCCTTGTGGCCCCTGATGTCCGTCTGTCAGGAGCTGTGATGAGTGTTCACATGAAGGCCTACACTGATTACTGCTGTCCCCGCTCTGTTCAACATACAAGCGAGTCACCTGCAGCAGCACCACGCTTGACTTGTCAGGGGGAGATCTCAATTTGCTTACTCCCTGACCTCCATGCCATCCATCCTGCACAGAGCGCCCTTGACTTTGACCGGATGATTTACCAAGTCTCCTCTTCAGTGCGCTGCTCTCTGTGATGGAATGCTTCTATTTGTGTTCCCCAGGCCCTGTGAGCACAATCCAAAGGACTTTACAGTTCATTTGCAATGTACCATATTCTAGGCTGAAGTTTAGGGCGATATAACCAATCAGCACCCCTTTTTACCCTAACATAGTGACATCACTATGTAACACTCTCACTTGTATTGGCTAGAGCTCCAACGCAATGTCCGTGACATGGGACATCTCTAAGCAGTTGACTAATCACAACAGAGCTGGCCAGCTAACCAATCAGAGCAGACTGGGCTCTGGTTTCAGACAGAGGGTGAAAAGAGGTGCTGCAGCACAGGCAGTATGAGAAAAATAAAGAGCTTTTTGAACGTTAAAACACATCACAGTAGAGACACTAAATACAAATATGAACCTGAAAATGAGCAGAATAGAGAAAAAAAATTATATCTTCAGTTGATGAAAAGTTTGAAGCATTTGTATTTCCATACAAAAAGTCTGGTAGATCTTTCTTGGGACTTTTTGTGCCACACATACTTTTAATTTGTATAACAGCAGCAGGTAGGATTACATGGAAAACTCTGAAAAGAGCATGAGGACCAGTTGCAACCTAATGTACGTTTTTAAAAGAACCTGCCAAAAAGGAATTCCAACAAACAACATTTTACGAAACAAGCTGCAGAGAAGTCAGAAGGAACGATTACCTGGACATATTTGACCAAAAACCAGTGATGAAAGTATCTTAGTAGTTAATGACAAACTGTCCCGTGTGGCTAAATAAATACAGGTAAAGTTCTGCTAAAGATTAGACAATAATAAATATATGGTTGAGTTTCAACAAGACGTTACATTAAGCCAATGTTTCGTCCTCTGCAGTGTGTTGATAATGAAACATACTATGCTTATGATTGGAAGTTTCTATTCTTAAAACACACACATCACTCCAAATTGCCTTTAATTTTGTGAGGTTTATCGCTCACAGTCAGCCATTGGCTTACCATTTTCTTTTGCATCCCTCTGGCTGTTACACTAAATGATTTAGCATCCTTACAACCATCAGAACATCTATCATACCGTCATAGCAGGGGAAGATTTATGTGTCAGAACATCTTGTGTACAGATGCAGTTGATAGGATAGAGATAGTCCAACTGAATGCTAAGATACGATTCATCGCAGACTTGGTAATGTGATGGTGTGGGTGGGTGTGTGCAGTCATCTGTGTGCGTATATGTACACTGTTCAGATGTGTGTGTTTGCCTATGTGTGGGTGAGAGCCAGGAAGGAAAGAAGGGATGATCTCAGTTTATATTGTAAGGCTTGCTGTTTTGTATTTCATGCTGTTTATCTGCTTGATTGTTTGGAATAATAATATTGAATAATGGCACTGCATGTAAATGAGCACAGTGTTACTCTAAATTCATTTCTGATTGTTGCTGCTGGCTGTCTTTAGCAGAGTTATTACACTGTTTGTCAGAGAGATTATTACATGTGCAAAAACGCATGAATAAAATTGCAGGTGCGTTGTTGCATCTAGCTGCATAACAAGGGAGGAGACTTCATCATGTTTAGTAGGCTGGAATGGCCCCATTTTATTTTATGTCTGAGATATGCTAATTTATGACAGTCCCATAAACACCCCCCCCCCCCCCCCCCTCCCCCGGTGGTCCCCTGTTACAGCTTGCATCACAACTCTAAGTGCCTGCTGTCTAATGATCTGCCCTTGTCTTGTAGCACTGAATTCCCTGATCACAGGACTACATTGCAGAATGATCAACACCTGAGTGTTCTATCCAACCAGAGCAAGGGATCTGGGTCACATGACCTCCTAGATAAAGGTTACTCCAGTGTCCCTGAGGGGCGAAAACCAACAAACTCCATTATGGAACACAATGTACAAGCACACAAGATGTATGCCCTTGACAATAAAGATACCGTGTGTCAATATCTGGATTCTTTGTATATCCTGTGGAAACATGGTTATGTACAAACAATTGTACTTGCCCTTGAACATGTTATTATGAAAAGGGAGATTACTATTAGTTTTAATTTGGTCCTACCTTTCATCAACTAATACCAAGATTGTACTCTTGGGGCATAGCTTTACCTTAAGCAAAGCACTTGCATCATCCACCCTTCCTCACTGACCACCTCACCCCATACCAACCCCACAGGTCCCTCGGATCCACCTCAGCCGGTCTCCTATTGATCCCGAAATATCATCTACACAGCTTTGGGGACAGAGCATTTTCTGTGGCAGCTACAAGCCAATGGGATTACCTCCCCCAAGATCTCCGTGACTCCTAGACCCTCACACTTTTCCAGTCCCACTTCAAAAATCATCCCTCCTCTTCTGCCTACCCATAGCCCCCCCCCCCCCCCCATCAATCCTTGCCAATTGATCATCTATGTTTCACGTTAATGACTTTATGGTCTTTCAGGGGGCACTGTTGAATTTATGATGACGTTTGGAAGATGATAACATTTGTAATACCAACAACTCATCCGTCTCTGTTTTTGTGTTCCTCACCCAGGTTCCTATGTATGACTCTACCATGGACCACATGATCTGGTGCCTGCTGGTCCTGGGAGCCACAGTGATGACCACCCATGCATGCCCCAAATACTGTGTGTGCCAGAATCTATCCGAATCCCTGGGGACATTGTGTCCCTCAAAAGGCCTTCTATTTGTGCCTCCGGACATTGACCGCAGCACGGTGGAGCTCCGTCTTGGAGGCAATTACATACTCCGCATCACGCAACAAGACTTTGCCAATATGACTGACCTGGTGGACCTGACCCTGTCCAGAAACACCATCAGCTACATTCAGCCCTTCTCTTTTGGTGACTTGGAAACACTGCGCTCGCTTCATGTGGACAATAATCGCTTGGTGGAGGTGGGTCCTGATGACCTGCGAGGCTTGGTCAACCTGCAGCACTTCATCGTTAACAACAACCAGTTGAGACGCATCCATGACAAGGCCTTTGAGGACCTGGCACCCGCCTTGGAGGATCTGGATCTCTCCTACAACAACCTCATGTCTTTGCCCTGGGACTCAGTCCGACTGATGATTAACCTGCACCAGCTTAGTCTGGACCACAACCTGTTGGACTTTATTCCAGAAGGAACCTTCACTGACCTGGAAAGACTTGCTAGATTGGACTTGACCTCAAATCGGTTGCAGAAGCTACCACCAGACCCCATTTTCGCACGAGCCCAGGACTCAATGATCCTGACCACCCCCTATGCTCCCCAGCTGTCTCTAAGTCTAGGCGGGAACCCGTTGCACTGCAACTGTGAGATGCTGTGGCTGCGGAGGCTTGAAAGAGATGATGACTTGGAAACGTGTGCCTCGCCTCCTACCCTGAAGGGTCGTTACTTTTGGAACGTGAAGGAGGAGGAGTTTTTGTGTCAGCCACCTCTTATTACCCAGCACACCCACAGAATGCTGGTGTTGGAGGGCCAGACTGCTAGCTTAAGGTGCGAAGCAACTGGCGACCCTTCTCCTACCATCCACTGGATCTCCCCAGAGGATCGACTGCTTGGAAACTCCTCCCGAACCGCAGTATACACAAATGGAACCCTCAGCATCACCATCACCACCTCCAAGGACTTTGGCGCGTTTACCTGCATTGCTGCTAATGTGGCAGGGGAGTCCACTGCCTCTGTGGAGGTATCCATCGTTCAGCTCCCCCACCTCAGCAACGGCACCGGGCAGCCATCAGCACCAAAGTCACGCCTGTCTGATATCACAGGGACCACAAGGATCAGCAAAGGGGCTCCCAAGAGTCAACCAGAGAGGACTGTGTCCGTCTCTGAGGTGACAGCAGTTTCAGCGCTGGTCACTTGGACAGTGACCAAATCCTCTCCCAAGGTGAAGATGTATCAGCTCCAGTACAACTGCTCTGATGATGAGGTCCTGATCTACAGGTAAGCTCTTGCATATTCTTTTAGGAATCTGTAAATGTAGCAGAGCTTTTGTCAAGTGTCCCATAAAGCCATGGCAGTGTCAGTGAGTCAGCATGCACAATATAAGGACCCTTAAACCAAAACAGATAAAGGAAATTCTGACATCATTCATTCGTTCATCTATTTGGACCTGTGCTTTCGCTACAGTGTTATGGACAGTCCCGAAAATGAGTTTTGAGCACCAAGCCACAGTCAATGTTAGGAACCGACTGTTGAGATAGTAATAATAATAGTTTAGAACCTTCGTTCTAGTAACGTGATGAAAGTCTTACCACCAAGTGGCCAAAAGAATCACTCGATTAAACTCAAGTTGAGTTTCACCTTTAAAAAATGAAATATTGTTTTAGAAGCTGTCTGAAATAGTTAATTATCTAATCTCAAATTGCAGCTCCTTTGTGCCATATCGAATCAGAAAAGAAGTAGTTCCCATTCGAATCAGAGATTTTTTTTATATTGTCCAGCTTTGTTCAACAGCAGTGAAGCAACTATTGCTCCTTCTTCATCACCTTTTCATCATCAGATGTCTCCCTCACTAAGCACACTGCTGTGCTATACGGGGCTCCATTATGCTCAGCAGTCCAGAAACGGTGCAATTTCCAAGCCCAAGAGGCAGGGATTTCTGTCAATCCAGCAGCATGTGATGAGGATGAAACTGTATTAGATGAGGCTTGTATTGCACCGCCACAGCCTCTAAAATGAATGTGAAACCAGCCAGAAAAAATCCAATTACTTAATGCCATTTAAATCTCTCTCAAAATTGTGGAAAGCAAGATATTTAGAGCTGTAGCCGCAGGGCAGTGGCCACCCTCTTGTAGCTTTCATTATGAAGCATTTTTTCCTTCTTGCTTCAGCCAGATAATAATGTAGCAAGAATGCTTTTCAGTCCTCTATGCCATTACTGCATACAGTACAACTTGAGCAAATAGTAATCTATTTTATATATGTCCATGTCTTATAAATAACATTTTAAATTGAATTTCAACATTTTTATATAAATGTGTAGCAAGATGATTGAATAAAAAAGACATTACTCTATGTTCTAATCGACATAGGACTAATTGAGAAGAGTCACACCCTAAGGCCCTCATTTTTCTTTTCCTTTTTTTAAAGAGCAACACACTAATCAATATTTCTGTGTATGTGCCTGATAGTAAGCCATTCAATTTTCAACTGCAGCATCCGGGCGAGGTGTTTTGAAGGTGTTGATGGACAAAAAGACACCAGAAAACTAACCAACAAAATAACCCTCCTCCAAAAAGTGCACTATGCCATTCAGAGTCACAGGAATTAGCCAACTTTTAAAATGTCACATAACATGTAATTTAGCAACTAATCTAATGAAGCAACTTACATACCAAAACACGTGCAAGTACAATGGTACATCAACAATATCCACTTTGTAGTCACTGTACACAATGCTGTTCAAAACATATGTTAAAGCCTTCAAAAATACACAAGTTAGATTTACAATAGATGTTTTATGATGCAGTGCAGCGGGATAGGATGGACGTTCATCAGAGTGACAGTCTGTGGAAAGAAACTGTTTACGAGTCAGGTTGCCCTTGGTTACAGTGCTCTGTAGCGCAGCCAGAAGGGAGAAAACTGTACTACTGTCTGATAATGAGGAGATTTTTCTCAAGAACATTTTTTAAAAGGAGTAGAGATGTTTTTTAGTCTTCTAATCTGCTTAGTTATAGCTGCGATGAGTGGTACAAAAGTGAATCAACAAGTTTCATATGGATAATGTGGCTGAATGTGAGCTGTAGAATTAAAATCAGGGAGCTCAAACTGAACTTTTCAGAGCTAATGATGATGTCTTCTGAAGAACAGACTTTGAAAATGAGACGGACAAGCCGAACCAACAAGTCTTTAATGCCAACTCAGCCTGCTCAATTAAGATGTTAGCAAAAGCTGCTTCAAATCTAAGGGATTAAAGTAAGCGCTAATACTGCCATGGGAATGTCATTCCATACTTTAAAAAGGTAGTGTCTGTATGTTCTTCTGAAAGCAGACTGAAATGTTTCACAGATGGATTCATGAAAGCTGAACTAAATTGAGAGCAGTGGAGTGGAGACAACTTTCAGTAAAAGTTTAGATAAGAATGGAAGTTTGGAAATAAGTTTGTAGCTGCTTGAAATCAAGGGATCCTAATTTCAGCTGCGTTGTAATGTTGTGCACAGGAAGTTTGAGTCAGCGGTTTCCTCTTCAAACACTGGAGCTGGGGGACAGTGTTATCACTGCTGCAGTTTCCATGATTGGCACATTGTTACTGTGAGGGCCTGAGGTACCTGTTAAAAACAGCACTTGAGCCATTGCCAGTTTGAAAAGAAGGCTTTTTTAAATCCCCAGAAAATGTACTATTCTCAGACATTCTAAAGTCTGTGTCTGTGGTCATCAGATATGGGTAGAATTACAAGTCTTTAAGTAGAAGTTAAAAGAGTTTTTAAATAACAACTTCAGTAGGGGTTTGCAAACTAGGTGAGCAGTGAGAAACCTTATGAGCAAGTATGTATTCGTATGTTTTTCTATTTCAAATCAAATGAAGTTATATTTTTTGGGTCAGTTATTCTGCATTAGAGTTAGATTTGAAAAGGGAGAAAGACAAAATGACATGGATGAAGGCCGGATTCAAACCTGTGTGCACTGCAGCAGCACTGAAAGCAACACATTGACTTTAATTAAGTGAATTATGTCAAAAAATGTCACGGAACTATTTTAGGTTAGTTGAAAGCAATAATATTAAGTTGGATCTAATATTTTTTATTTATTGGATTGAGCCCCAGAACATGGGCCGTCAGCTCTACAAAAGTGAGCTGTGTTTTCAAATGTAATTTTTGGCCTGACACTTAAATAATTACTGTTGGTCAAAGGAGATAAAGGAATTCCATTACTTGTTTTAATCACAGCAAACATTCAAATTAAAATACACATTTTTATTTAACTTAAATGGTGTCTTTTTGTGTAAATTATTACTAGAGTTGACAAAAACTAAGTAAAAGGACAACATTTACATTTGTTTGCAGACTTTTGGACAGCTTGGAAAAGGTGTGGCTTATGTAGGATCAGGTCTGGTCCTTTGGACTGGTCATATAACTTAAAAGTGGCCACCGCACAAAAAAGCACAGTCCAGTAGCTAGGCAACCATCTCTCACACCAGTACACATGTGTAAATGTATTAATTGTTCACTGAAAATATACTACGGTTACAATAAAAAGTAACTAACTGACTGAAAAAGTCAATTCACCTCATTCAAATGACATTACTGTCCACCCCTGATGTGTAATGCATCACATATTTCCTGCTCATGAATAGGTGATTATCTTTGTTCTTTGTGCAGCTGTCATGAGGAAATTACAGGTCAGCCTGCAGCCTGTCATTGATCTTTCTGTAAAATTGCAACAGGCAGAACAATACTCAACCACGTAATGGCTACAGTGTCAAGTCAAGGGATTTAATGCCTGTGCCCCTGTGTTGGAGAGAGGAATGTCAGGGCTGAGATCATGCTCCCAAAGCCAGCATTACTGGCTATAGCTGAGCTGAAGAGTGTGTTAGATTCATGGCTACTGTCCTGAAAAACATACTGTAGTGTATTGATCACAGCTCAGACAACAACAGCACTATTCCAATTTTGAAATGTCATGCCTCCTCAAGGAGCGTGACATTTCCACCAGGAGCGAAGGAAATATATTGTGTGCATTTCAGCAACTGCAAGAATTTCTGATGTCATAAAAGTGTCTGAGAAAAAGCATTTGTTGATCTAAACCAGCGGAAAGCTTTACTGGGCACTGTCCATAACATCAGAAACGTTTATTTTGTTAATTCAATGGAAAACTATTGTGTTTACAGTGTAAACTATGAAATTAACTCCACACTAAAAAACTGAAACATTGACTTCATTCAATGTGTTATGTCAACAAATTCCATATAACTGTACTAGGATAGTTGAAAGCAATAATATGAAGTTGAACCTAATCATTTTAGTTTGAACTTATTCTTAGTGCTTTCAACTAACCTAATACAATTATTTGAAATCTGTTGACATAATACATTAAATGTAAGTCAACATTTCATTTTTTTCAGAGCACCTTCAGCTCTACAATGACGTTCAGTCCCTAAATTTGATTCCATTTCCCACAATAAGCTCTCATCAATCGCAATTTTCTTAAACCTATTGAATACCACAGATAAGAGCTGGTAAAAACTAAAACTTAAAGAACATTGGAGAATATTCAAGAAAGAATGTAAGCTTTTTCAAACTACCAAATGACAAATACACCTTCCTACAATGAAATGATGTATTAATGAGCAATAAAACACCTATTTGCTAAGGTTATGCTGCTGCTACCTCGATATGAACAGGAGCTTATGGTGGCTAATGTTAGCAAACTTACAGAGCAAATGCCAAAGTTAGTGTGCGGACTTTATGACAATTATCTACCTACTGTTACAGAAGGTGAGAGTGATGTGACATTATCAAATAATTTTCGATCGAACAAAATATCCCGAAAATGTTTAATTCTGCTTGTTCTGTTATTAACCACTGTATGCTAACAGGGTCACATGTTGTGCTTTCTGACTGCTTTCCAAAGTTGGCTCACAAAAATCAATGAATGGAGTTTAATGAAACAAACTATTTAATGAAGCCTTATCTTTTATCTATGCATTGTCATGTGTCACATTACTTGGTTTTTAAAATGATGGTACTGACAGTAAGCATTTCCTTTCATGCTAGCTGCTGCATTCTCATATTCATGCCATATGAGAGCTTATCATGAGATAGGCTCCCTGCAGTGTTGGCTTCATGTTTACATAAGCTATGCTATTATCAGTTACAGTATATTAAGCACAGACTGTAACACAAACCAAAGACCTAAGGTGGCACCATTTTCATCACAACTTCCCTTTCCTAATGCATCCATCCATTACAGTTAGATAGAGCGGATGTTTTATTGCAACCAGGAGATATTCAAGGGTATAGGCACAGACACAAAAATGTCACGGCCCATTTCTTTCTCAATACAGCTGCAGAGTCTCAGAGTGAGGAGCAGCCAGAGAGAGGCCATTAAAGATTTTGCTTATATAAGCATAATCAAATTTCCCAGCAGCCCCCTGATGTTTAGGATGAATCAATGGGCAAGAGACAATTTGGCATGACCTTGTCTGTATTACTCCAGAAAAAACTCAGTAGAGGATTATATTGCAGCTATGTTTTGCGAAGGAATCCTGAAAATTGAATAGTTTAAATTGTCATAGTAAAAAACTGCAGCCTGGGGTTAATGTTATTTGTTTATTGTCAGCTTTTTATTTGATCTGAGAAAATATGTCAATGTATTAACCGACAAATCTATTGCAAAGCTTAAAGAAGCCATGAGCCCATCTCCTAGGTCTCCTCTCCCACTCTTCTCTTACTCTCCCCTGCTTTCATTCTGATTAATGCTTTGGCCTCCTGCCATCATCGTGAGCTAAGCAGGCCACTCGACAAATTGCCTTTTGGAGCCTGAAGGGGCGGGAAAAACGTTATCTCCCCGTGATAAGTACGGGCATAGGTTTCTCTGGACTCTGGATTTATTCATATGAATTAAAATGAATTAGCAGTCTTTGCAGACAACCTGAAATCAATTAGACCCAGACACAGGAGCATGCAGCGAACAGCAGAAGCATCACCAGGCTAAAGAATTTCACTCCCTATCCCAGGCAGCCAATTATAATAGGGTAATGAACTGTAACACAAGTTTGAGAAGTGGAAGTTTTTTATTGGAAAACAGCTTTTTATGTTGGAGCGGTGGTGTATAATTAGCATAGGGCAAACACTGAAGTTGAACTCATCTACAATCCCTGATATGTCAGATAAATGTGTTGTCGATAGGGAAATGTGAGAATCTGTATAACGTTATTTTGAGGCCTGACAGAGTTAGCTTAGCCTAGCCTGTTGGATCATACCTCTATATCAGTCATTGTAAATGTCCTTGCCGTCCTTGCCAAAGCATTAATTCATAGTTTAGCAACCAGTATAAGTATATGTAATTATTCAGCATCAGTTTGATACATTTGCTACAATGAAATCTTGAAATCATAATATGTTCATTTAGTTGTTGCTGCTTTCTACATTGAGATAAGCCGCACCTCCTACCGAGTTGGTCTAGCTTGAGTGTCGCGAGTAAAGACAAATTATGCCACTCTAAACCTCATGAGAGTAAGGTGCTGCGGATCGTTGCTTCGTGTCCTGTATGAACATACCATTAGTGATCAAATCAAATTGTCTGGAAATCACCTTCCTTTCTGCTTGGTTGCTATGGTAACCATGTAGAAGTCATCAACTATATAGCAACGATGATGACAAAAGTGTTAGAAATGTAGGCCTATCATTTTGCCCTCCTTTTAAAATGTGGTGCAGAACTTGTTCTTCACACCAGACAAACTCAGCAAACACCTATTGCTTATTCTACATTCACCCCAAAGGTTAGACCATCAGGTCCGTGACTGCAGGGGAACCTGGCAGTGAATGAGTGATATCATTTGAACAGCAGGTGTGAGATCACTGCAGCAGTACAACAGCCATTGCCGCTGGCTGCCGTACAGCTTGCATAGGACAGTTGGACGCTCGCTGGATTGGCACAACAAAGTGTGCCCACTCTCTTGTCTTTCATGCCTTTTCCGGGTTTTCTACTTATTTATTTATCACTGCTCCAGAGCTCCAATATCAAATGGACCCTCTGTTCACTGCAGCATGACAGATGGCTCTGAGAGATAAAGCCAATTACTGTTGGCTGTCTGTTAAAGCTGTAGAGACTTAGCAGTGGGGAGAAACTCTAGGGAATTCAAATGGAGATCCTGGCACTCCTATATTAATGAAAAATAGCAGTGAATACAGCTTGCATTACCTTCTGTAGCAGTTAGATAAGTCTACATGTACTCAAATTACATGTGTAGCTCTTGCAAATGCTGAGGGCTCAATCAATTAAAACATTTATTGTAGTACTCCCAGGTTGGGAGTCAATTAACGAGATACCAGGCAAGGCTATTATAAGAGAAAGAAGTCTCTATCTTAATGGGGTAATTAACCTGCATGTTTTAATTGTTTTTCTTCTTTTTGTAGAATGATCCCGGCCTCAAGCAAAGCTTTCTTGGTGACAAATCTGGTGTCAGGGACTCGCTACGATCTGTGTGTGCTGGCCGCCTGGGACGACACGGCCACCACACTCACGGCCACCAACGTTGTGGGCTGCGCCGACTTCTTCACTCAGGACGACTACGCCCAGTGCCAGTCTCTGCCCAGCCAGCTGCTGGGGGGCACCATGATCTTAGTGGTGGGGGGCATCATTGTTGCCACCCTGCTCGTGTTCATCGTCATCCTCATGGTGCGCTATAAAGCCGCAGACACTGAACCACCGCTGGGCAAACTGGCAAGTTTCAGTGACACACACTCGCAGACCAATGGGGGTCGAATCGGACCAAACGGAGTCCTCATGCCGCTGCCTCAGCCGCAGCCCAAAGTCAAGGCCAAAGTGACTCTGCAGGACGAGGTGGTGGAGTTCAAGTGTGGCTCCCTTCAAAGCAGCCTCACCTCCTCTTCCTCGTCTTCAGGCTCCATGGCGGGAGGCTCATACAGCCCCAACAGCACACTCGCCAATATTTGGAGGTCAGCTCACCCCAAGCCCCGGACCAACCTGGACAACCTGCTCGGGGCGTTCAACTCACTGGAGCTGCGGGGAGCGCAGGGCCGTGACCCGGGAGCCTCCAGTAGCGCTGCCATGGCAACAAGGAATCCCCACACAGACAGGGAGCCGCTGCTGGGCCGGACCCTGGACTCCAGCCTCAGCCGACTCCTTATGCTCCCGCTGGACTCCAGGCCAAAAAGGAGCCAGTCCTTTGACATGGGCGACATGACAGGCACCGCGACTGCTCAGCTGCGCAACAAACCCCGCAGGATCAGCAGCATCTGGACTAAGAGGAGCCTGTCTGTGAACGGCATGCTGCTGCAGTGCGATGAGGAAGGGGACACGGGGGGGAGCAAGGGGACAATAGACAGCCCTGACTGGGTGATGGAGAGTACTGTGTAGGAAGGAAGGAGGGTCAAACTTTGCCCAAATGCAGTGAAAAAACTGAACCGTTGATTTTAATTTAATTTATTATGTATTTCTTTAACTGTATTAGGTTATTTGAAAGTAATAATATAAAGTTTAAATACAAAATATTAGGTTCAACTTAATATTATTGCTCTCAAATAACCCGTTTCAGTTGAGTTAATTCATTTAATAAAAGTCAATGTTTCAGTTTTTTTCTGTGTAGACGGCCAAGCCCAGACAGAGCCTTTATCCTGCATGAAGCATCCTTTTTATCCTTTCCACTCCTCAGCTCAGACTCTGGTGGGCCAGGACGAGAGATGTTCACGGTCAAAGCCAAATACAAACTTCAGGAATAAGACCTCTGAATCGTTCTGCCTCACCCTTTGTACAGAGATGGATTAAAATGGCCGACACGAAGTGACAGAGCAGGGCTGTCTGGAATATGTGATAATGGACTGCTGTGACACTGTATACATTTAAAGTATGTTATGAAATTAAAGTTTTATATTTTTTATTTTGCTGGTCAAACACAAATGATAGCTGGACCCTGCCTTGACTCCAGAGCAAGGCGTGACCAATGGTTACACTATGAAAACTTCTTCTGTAAATTAAGTTTGGTTACCTACTTATGCAGTTTACCCTTCTCTGGGAAAATGGTAAAGTATATATATATATATATATATATACACACACGTAGATGTAATGCTTTGATTCATGAAGATTTAAGAAAAAAAGATTTATTAAAAAAAGCTGTATGTGAATATATTTACTTTCTATACAGAGCATATATATTTGAGGGGCCGCTCAATAATTCTGTATGCTAATCTATCAAGTTGTATGTGACTGCATAGATTATGAAACCCGTCATCTCCTAAACTATGGCTTTTCTCTGTGAACACTAATTGTTTAAAAGATGCCAAATTATTGACATGCATAATATCCCCAGACAATTAGGCCTGCTTAGTTTGTCTACATTTGTTAGCTTCAGTAGCATAAAACAAGTGTTTTCTATGGGTCTTATTGTTAATCATTTAGTCCCCCCCGTTCATTGAATTTACAACAATCATGTCTGCAGTTTCACAAGTATTCGTTTCATATATATAGATATATATTAGGGCTGTCAATCAATACACAATTATAATTACAATGACATTGTGATGTCACAATGTCCACACCCTGAAATAACTGAAACATTGACTTTAATTAAATGAGTTATGTCAACAGATTTCACGTCACTGTATTAGGTTAGCTGAAAGCAATAATATAAATTAGGTTCAACTCAATATAATTGCTTTCAACTAACCTAATACCGTTACGTGAAATTACTTGACATAATATACTTAATCAAAGTTTTTTCAGTGTAGTTAACTCACAATTAATCGCAACTATCGCAATTTAGTTTTTATATGATTTAAATGTACCTAAAACTGATATTTTTCAAGTTTGTGATACTCCTATCAACATAGTGTGGAAGAAAGTGACTGTATTTACGTTTGTCACTATTGCAACAATCCAAAACAAAGGAAAATGTAAGTTACTGCGCCCATCGCTGCCTGATTTCCAAAACTACACGTTATATCGCATTCACTTTGACAGCCCTTATATATATATATATATTTGATATCAGGCTCCAGGGATTATTATCAAGCAAAAAAAGCAGAGTTATGGATCAGAACTCTTCTAGCTAGCCTATCACAGGCTATTTAAATGATCTTGAACTTGGGTGAGTTGTCACTGCACTTCTCTTCATCACTCACTGTCACGTATACAGGAACATTCTGCTGGTTCTACCAAAACCAGCTCATCTGTATGTGTTGTAATGGTCCTTCACAATCAGCAGGATATCAGTATGTGGCCACCTGAAGGTGCTGATGAGCTCTGTATTATTTTAATATAGTAAGTACCCACAATAAAACACAAACCACTAAACTATTGTGAAAGTTTAAACAATGGAGTATCTTTAGAATATTCAGGTACACTCACAAAATCTCTCATGTTGTCTACTCAACTTGACTTGCATCTTTCAAAAAGTTCCGTAATTTGAGATTGTGTTTTCAGTCTTTCTGTACGGTTACTCTTTTTTTCAGATGACATGAGACTAACTTCCCTTTGTGATCTCTTCATACACTGCTCAATGTTCATAGTATCCATACAGATGGTGATAAACCATCTGGAGGAAATATGGGTTTAATAAGGCCATTATCCAGAACGTTTCTACTAAAAACAGGAAGTGATTCGCTTCTATCGTCTGGTGTTGCATGTTTCTGCAGAACTGACCCAGAGACAGTCCAGTGTAAATACCCATGCTGTCATTTCTCACTCAAGTGTTGTCTGAATGTGATATTTCTAATTGACTGCGTGTGTACAGTGTCTCTATATATTGGATTTTTTTTTGTACCATACTCCAGTTGGAATGTGTGTGGCAGTAGGAGAGGAGCAGCTGCTCCGCTGTGTGTTTCTGTGCAACTGTGCACATTTCTTACCTGGAGCTGTAAAATATGTTTGTGTGGTCAGATTTGTTGTTTTTGCTACAAAGATAAAACTCAAAATCTCCTGAGACAACCATATGGCGTCAGTGTTTCTTCTTTCACTGCTGGGTTATATGAGGATGGGAAATCTCATGAAGTAAACAGAAAGGATATTGGAAAGAGCAGACCCACCAATGACGTGTCTGTGAGTAAACTATAATTATTGATATATTTACCCTGTGACTCACACCAGTATACCTGCCAGAAATACAAACAAACCAACCAAATTGAAAACATAGCTTTGTTTGATGGAGGTGAACAAATATGTTACAAAACAAATCAAAATAGGTTTTCAAAGTAAGATGCAAGTATGAAAAAAGTGAATGAAGTAAACTGGCATTTCCGAATGCCATAGTAATTGTCTTTTAATCAAAAGAAATATGCTGAGTTGTATCCATTCATTGCATACATTTATACTTTTGGATACAATTATGTTTTAACCAACAACAAAACATAAATGCTTACCTTGGTTTGTGGGCCAAATGTAACTTTTTTACAGTAAAATGATCAAATAGTCAACATTCCACAGTGTTTACGGGTTACCTGGGGTTTCTTGAACGTTTTAAACATGTTTGAATGGTGTTTGAATAAAATTGTATTTATTGAAATATATCATACGTGATCATATGAATCAGGATTCATGTGGATTAATACAGTACGTGTTGAGCGCAGGGTGAGTGAGAGCGGCCTTTTTTATTTCAATTCCAACCTTGGTAATGAAGAATATATTTTCACTGTTGTCCACGTTCATAAAGCATGAAGCAACATTATTACGATTCCTTCCTGATGAATTCCCCTAACCACTATTCCTTAACCCTGTGATGTTTTTCACAAAAGTTAAGAAATAGTGGTTAATGACAAACTGTTCAAAGTCCTCAAAGCTATAAACCGATCGGTGATACAAGACTTTATGGATTCTTGAGGACCAACAATACAATATCCGTCCTTTTTTTTTATTGTGTCACTGAAGTTAATTAATGCATTTTTTCTATAATTCACACATTATTATCAGATCAGCTTTTATCATTTTGTCATAGGATTTGGTTGTTGAATGATAAGTCCTGTGGTTGATGAATGAAATTGGTGAATTGACACCGTTTGATTCAAAATTCCAAAGACTTTTCCAAAGAACTCAAAGTTGCTAAGCACATTCAGCGCTGGCCCTGAGGCTATAGTGTATATGAATGGTTCATTCCGTATTCACTCCACCACTTGGTCCAGCATCTGTCCTGACACCTATCAGTCATCTTGATGAGCTGTCACCTTGCTTGAGGCTGAGATACTCACTATAGCATTCTGAAAGTGCTGAGTTTAGCGATAATTAGTTTGTCCTCAAGCCAGAGGATTTTTTCTTATTGGAATTTCTTGGTGTTTCAATGTGTCAAGGGTGCACGTATTATTCCATCTTAAACACACTCCAGGCAGTCCCAAAGATTGCACTCACTTCATGACAAACTAAACATAACGCTTGCTCCCTTACTCCTCGCTTGTGTTTTTGAGTGTGTAACTGTGTGTCAGACTTCCACAATGCTAGTTTTGAGATTCGCTTGGTATGAAGTGTGGATGCTATTCTGTAGACACATGGAGGATATTGCTTATAAAACAAACATTGTGTGGATGTTGCCGCCTTCCGGAGCATCAGTTCTGAGCAGTGCTGCGGATGGTGCGTCTTATGCAGTCACACATGGGCCAGGATTAAGGGTCATATAAAGGGCTCGAAGAGGTCCAACAACTGTAATCCGAGTTTTGAAGTTCAGAGCAAGTCGTTTGAAGGATTAGGCTTTTTTTTAGAAGACCTATGCATAATCATGGAAGAGTTACTGTGGGATAATGCCGCCATAATGACAATGAACTCAAAAGATCCTTCAGATTGTTTCTTACTGGCACAGACAAAGGGAGAGGGCAAATCAGGCCCAGATGTCTAGCTTTTAAACAAGGCAATTATGGGATAAGTGTGCAGATAAAGAGTGGACATTACCTTGGGTGGTAGTCACTGCGGTTATTCCAATTGGGTAAGCCTTTCCTTAAATGCCACTTTACAACTTCACCCATCATGACCCTGGGTCAGCCAAAGGTCACCCTAGCCAGCCAAACATTGAAGAACCCATAAAAAGTTTTAATTCTCGTGGAGAGACAAAAGTTTCCAGAGATACCAAATATATCAGGCTTCACAAGAATATTACAATTTCATAGATTCTTTGGAGTATACATTTCTGGTAAATGTAGTACATTAATGAGAAAAAACTGATTTATCAATTATGACAAAAAATCTGGTTGATTTTTAGAAAACAAACAGATGTTTCGGAAAATAAATTACTTAGTTGAAAATGTAGTTTTGAAAAATGGGATGATTTTTCAAAATTAAGTAATTTTTGGGAAAAAATTGTAGATTTTTTGAAAATGTGTTAATTTGTTCGAATATGATGTATTTTTTTTTCTCATTTTTCTGTTATTGAAGTTTATGCATATCTGTCCTACAAACAGTTTAGGGTTTACACTTTTAATTGTAATAGTTATAATGGATAATACATCAATTATTATATTAAAATTATTTATGATATGGGTTAACGATGTTAGCCACAACCTCAAAGCTATACTTAAAAATGATAAAGAACATTGGTTTTAAAGGCACAATGAGTAGGATTTTCCCAAAAATACAAATAGTGTGGAAATTTTCTCACTCGATCATCACTTACTTGAAGCGTGGTGTGTCTGTGTCTGGTGACCCTGCTGCCTCCTGCCTAGATTTCCTCTTTTCGCTTCAGTTGGCTGAGTTGGACATCTCTGGGTATTTCTCTACCCCCCACCCCCCCCCCCCCCCCCCCCAACTTCCAGCAGTCACTCCTCAGCCTCTCCTCTGTTGAGGCTATGTTTCTCCTCTGCCTGACACTGTCATCTATGTCGTAGCAGTCGGAAACTCAGGAATTTCCACTTAATTCTCCTGTCTGGACACCAATTATGTGCTAGGCCGACGATCCCTTACGTCAGTGGCTACTGTTGTTGAGGATTACAACCCACAACACACACACAAATCCCACTCATTCTGCCAATGACATGTCCAAACACCACTTTCTGTCGACAGACAGAGAACATTGAGAACATTTTTAAAGAAGAGTTTAAATCGTGTATCTGTCTCGCAAACCACCACACTATGTCTACTGATGAAGTTTGGTTTCTGTAAGACTGTGTTGAGTGCTTGAAGGAGATCAAATCAAAATGTTACTTTTTTTGTATTACTATTACAGTAACTTCCAGGTAAGAGTATATAGCGGGCACAGCTGTAGTCCTGGCAAATATTATTTCTCCTCAGAAAAAAAGTCCCAGTGAGTCAATGTATATATTTTCAGTTGTTCCTGTAGAGGAGATAGTGAGTCACTTAAGTGCCAGACTGTCGTGGCCATGTCTGTTTGATAGTTTGATTATTGTAAAGTGTTATTGCCCATTAACTGACAGGAGGACAAACTGGCAATACACCGGAGTAAAACAAAGTAAACATATCAACACTAGAAGAGATATAGCTATAAATGACACAGTGCAACAAATACTTTAGAATACTCAGTACAGTACAATGTACAGCTACGGGGGAAAAAGAAGAGACCACTGCAGCATTATCAGTTTCTCTGGTTTTATTATTTGTATGTATGTTTTTGAGTTAAATTATTGTAATTTTTGTTATTGTGTTGTATAAACTACTGATAACATGTGGTCTCTTAATTTTTTTCCAGAGCTGTATATTCCATACTGCTACAACTCAAAAATAAACAATAGAGGTGTACATACTATATATTGTATTTGTTTTCATAAGTAATAGCTACAGTATATTGAGAGTGTATGGAGCCAGCAGTAGATATGAATGCTGCCCCCATATCTTACACATTACACCTTTATAGTACAAAATGCAATCTTGCATGCAGAATGAGTGATCCTACCTTCTCAAAGCATGCAGACGTATTTCACTTTTGCAATATTTATGTGAATTGTTTCAATTAAAAGAAAAAGGATAAGATATGTATCACTGATGCCTTGTCACCTAACTCACAGTTAATACAGTTTCACTTGCAAATGTTATTTTCTTTGGATTCATTTTGAAAGGTGGAGATATTTAAGGACTTTTAGTGTGCATACCTGAACCATGCCTTTTGCAGTTGCTCCTGCTAGATTTATTTTATTTACAACATTTGTTCTTCTCATATGATCTTACTTGTGATGTTTGCTGCCATTAACTTCTGTAAGTAACTTATTAAGCTGGGCCATCGCTAAACTATTTTTTCAACGTTGAGTTGCTGCTGTTGTGCATCCACGCCACTTCCACCACCTTGTTCCCGTAAATCTGAAAAGAGACGAAGGAGGAGAGCTGGAAGTAGATTTTATGGAGAAAATTAGATATAAGCTGTGTCTCCCCCTCTCATCATGGGCAAGGTAAGATCACTGGCTAATTACGGACAAACTAATTAGCCAGGAGTCAGACTGAATGGAGCTCAGCGCAAGTTCAACCAGGAAGACGTCTTTATAAACAGTCATTTACATATTTCCGTCTTACTGCACTCTTCCCTACCAACCAGTGATCGGGGGCATAACTCCCCAGCTAAACCTATCACTCTGTCTCTATTCCCACAAGCCAAACACAGAGCATCCTCAAACATTTTAAACCTGCTCTCTCCCCTCCTGACAGCTGCCATTTCAGGTGACTCGATGCAGCCCTCCTCCACCCCTTCCACCTCCCGTTCTTCTGAATCCAGGGTCCACATGACATGTTTGATGTATTGTTACATCAAACATGTCTCTCCTGATTGAAATATCTGGGGTGTTGTTTAATGTGCTTTACAAAACCTTACGGTCGACAATGATCGCACCGATCATCATGTCTTCATTATGAGTCTGAGTCTTCATAATGTCTTCACCATGAGTCTGAGTCTTCATCATGTCTTCACCATGAGTCTGAGCCTTCATCATGTCTTCATCATGAGCCTGAGTATTCACCATGAGTCTGAGCCTTCATCATGTCTTCACCATGAGCCTGAGCCTTCATCATGTCTTCACCATGAGCCTGAGTCTTCATCATGTCTTGACCATGAGTCTGAGTCTTCATCATGTCTTCACCATGAATCTGAGCCTTCATCATGTCTTCATCATGAGCCTGAGTATTCACCATGAGCCTGAGTCTTCATCATGTCTTCACCATGAGCCTGATCTCACCATGAGCCTGATCTTCATCAGAGCCTGTCTTCACCATGAGCTGAGCTTCACCATGAGCCTGAGTCTTATGTCTTCATCATGAGCTGAGTCTTATCAGTCTCATCATGAGCTGAGTCTTCATCATGAGCCTGGTCTTCACCATGAGCCTGATCTTCATCTGAGCCTGATCTTTATCATGTCTTCATCATGAGCCTGAGTCTTCATCATGAGCCTGAGTCTTCATCATGAGCCTGAGTCTTCATCATGAGCCTGAGTCTTTCCTTCATCATGAGCCTGAGTCTTCATCATGAGCCTGAGTCTTCACCATGACTGAGTCTTCACATGAGCTGAGTCTTCACCATGAGCCTGAGTCTTATCATGTCTTCATCATGAGCCTGAGTCTTCATCATGAGCTGATCTTCATCATGAGCCTGAGTCTTCATCATGGCTTCACATAGCCTGAGTCTTCATCATGAGCCTGAGTCTTCATCATGAGCCTGAGTCTTCATCATGAGCCTGAGTCTTCATCATGTCTTCACCATGAGCCTGAGTCTTCACCATGAGCCTGAGTCTTCACCATGAGCCTGAGTCTTCACCATGAGCCTGAGTCTTCATCATGTCTTCACCATGAGCCTGAGTCTTCACCATGAGCCTGAGTCTTCATCATGAGCCTGAGTATTCACCATGAGCCTGAGTCTTCATCATGTCTTCACCATGAGCCTGAGTCTTCATCATGAGCCTGAGTCTTCATCATGAGCCTGAGTCTTCATCATGAGCCTGAGTCTTTATCATGTCTTCATCATGAGCCTGAGTCTTCATCATGAGCCTGAGTCTTCACCATGAGCCTGAGTCTTCATCATGAGCCTGAGTCTTCATCATGAGCCTGAGTCTTCATCATGAGCCTGAGTCTTCATCATGAGCCTGAGTCTTCACCATGAGCCTGAGTCTTCATCATGAGCCTGAGTCTTCATCATGAGCCTGAGTCTTCATCATGAGCCTGAGTCTTCACCATGAGCCTGAGTCTTTATCATGAGCCTGAGTCTTCATCATGTCTTCATCATGAGCCTGAGTCTTCATCATGAGCCTGAGTCTTCATCATGAGCCTGAGTCTTTATCATGTCTTCATCATGAGCCTGAGTCTTCATCATGAGCCTGAGTCTTCATCATGAGCCTGAGTCTTTATCATGAGCCTGAGTCTTCACCATGAGCCTGAGTCTTCATCATGAGCCTGAGTCTTTATCATGTCTTCATCATGAGCCTTACTCTTCGTCATGAGCCTGAGTCTTCATCATGAGCCTGAGTCTTTATCATGTCTTCATCATGAGCCTGAGTCTTCACCATGAGCCTGAGTCTTCATCATGAGCCTGAGTCTTTATCATGTCTTCATCATGAGCCTTACTCTTCATCATGAGCCTGAGTCTTCATCATGAGCCTGAGTCTTTATCATGTCTTCATCATGAGCCTGAGTCTTCATCATGAGCCTGAGTCTTCATCATGAGCCTGAGTCTTCATCATGAGCCTGAGTCTTTATCATGAGCCTGAGTCTTCATCATGAGCCTGAGTCTTCATCATGAGCCTGAGTCTTCATCATGTCTTCATCATGAGCCTGAGTCTTCATCATGTCTCCATCATGAGCCTGAGTCTTCCTCATGAGCCTGAGTCTTCATCATGTCTCCATCATGAGGCTGAGTCTTCATCATGAGCCTGAGTCTCAGGACAGCCCCTGCCCCTGAAGCACACCAAGTTCCTGGCCAAAGCATTCTAGCTAGGAGGAATAAACAACTTTGACCATAGAAGCCTGAAATCAGGACAGCTCGTCACACATCCTGTCCGCCCATCCACTGCATCACTGCCTCGCTCCTTCAAAATGTTCATTCATGGCAACAAAATCACTCAACACACGCTGTCCGCCTGTTGCTTTCAGAGGCTGGTGTGCTGTTTGATCCCGTGTTATAGCAGCAGTTTCTCCTCTTCCTGCCATGTTTCTGTTTCACTCCACTCACCTCGGCAGGATTTCCTTCTCGTTATAGTCCGGCTCAAACTGAAACACTGCAGTTATCTCTGTGTCGTCATCTCCTCCTCTGAGGTTCGTTTCATGATGCTCAATGTCTAACATTTTATTGGGAAATCCTCACTTCTTTGTTAGCTGCACTGGAGAAACTGAAATGTTGGCTTTTATTAAATGTATTATGCAACAATAATATGGGGAGCCTGTGGCTCAGTGCGTTAGTGCGCTAATCTTCAGATCAGGGGGGCACTGGTTAAATCCTCACTGCAGTCAGCATGCCGCTGTGTTATTGGGCAAGATACCCTAAATTGCTCCTGTGGGGATTGCCAACAATATTGAGTGTGTGTAAGTTGCTTTGGTAAAAAGTGACATGTAATCTAATTTAAAGTTGAATAAAAAAATATTAGGTTCAACTTAATATTATTGCTTTCAACTAACCTAATACAATCATGTAAGATTGGTTGACATAATATGTCTAATTACATTCACCGTTTCATTTTTTTCAGTGTATGCGTATGCTAACTAGTATTTAGTTTACAACAGAAGAAATAAAGATGGAACAAAACTGCCAGGTTATTGTTTGTTACCATGTTCAATCATGGACGTAAATTCAACATTCGCTTTCAAATTAATTTTGGGACACGAACAGCAGTTTGCTGGATAGAAGATCCTGGTTTATCCACACATCTACCCTGATAGGTTCCTTTAGCTAGAGTTCTGCTGGCTTAGATTACAAATAATAGTGTCACCAAGGAATTGTGGTGGAAAATGTTTACCTATAAAACGTATGACATTACAGTTTTGCTGAATGGGAAAACACACACATGGCGCTTGTGTTATCACAGACACTGCTCCGAGATCTGTTTCCACAAACAGACCTCCACACACAGCCATGATCTCTGGCGTGTGTGTGCAGTGGAGGCAACTACACGCTACATGAATTGGCAGGAGAATTACACAAACGCTTTGCATAAAAATCAGGACCCCATACAGATCTGCAGTGCTCGCATTATATTTCAAAGCGTGCCAAAGTGCTTGTTGAGCCAGCGCATTCTGACATTTAATTCGATTGGTGGGAATACAGAAGTGTAATTACTAAGGATAAAAAGGGACATGGCAACAGCTAAAACACACTGATGTCCCGCCACCAAATGCACATTCAATCAAAGGTTTGGCCAGAGTTGATGAGAGGCTTCAGCTCTAATCAAAGGAAAGAAGAAAACTATTAGTCGTGGCAATTTTAGCACAGTCACACTGAAATATGAAGTATTCCCAATGGTGTTAGTGGGAGATCTGTCAACACATTTCAAATTGCTGGATTGGGTTAGTTGAAAGCATACTTTTAAGTTTAAATAGGTTCAACCTAATATTTTTGCTTTCAACTAACCTAATAAAGTTATGTTATTTCTGTTGACATAATACATTTAATTGAAGTCAATGTTTCAGTTTTTTCAGTGCATGTAACTGTGTACTTTCATTTATAATTTGTCTCACTGCCATCGAGATGTTCTCTAGCTTTATACAGTATATGTTTAGTGAATTAGGAGAGCCCATGATGCTGTGTTGGTCCAGCTGTGCATCTCCCTCATAGTGTTTCCTCTTCCTAGTCGTGTTTCTTGTTTGGTCCCCTGTTTGTTCTGTCTTTCTCTAGGGTTGCTGTCGAATAATCCTTTTTCTCTAAGCTAACAGATTGAATTGACCTGGGAGTGGCAGCCATGACAAGAGCTGTTTGAATTCTCCAGACGATAGAGAGCTTTAAAGCTGCCCTTGTTATCTCCTTCAGGACAGGATACACCTGACCATCCTTTACCAAAGGAACAGAGACAATGCTCTCCCATATGTCCTTGTGGAAGCAACATTTAAATTGACGCACCAGAAAACCTGCATTACACTCTTTTTTTCTTCTTCTTTTTTTTCATAATGTCTCAATACCTTACATTACATATGTTACTAAGTTCTGAAGTTGCTGCTCATCATTTACATAATTTACTCAACTACTTACATCTTTATTTGTATTTTATTAGAACTATGTTTGCTTTTCTTCTATCTACTAATATGCATACGGAAAGTAATCAAGTTACATTTCTCTATACTTGGATACACAGATTAGGTTGATTGAGATACATATATTGATAAAGATACAAAACGTTGACTTGTGACTAGATATACTAACGGATTACATTTTTAAAATTACCCTCCCAACCCTGAATATACTTATTACATATATGGGTTTTTTTTTACTATTCAACCACAACCCAGGTGTTCTGCTCTGTACTCATGCTACAACCAGTCCCTGTTCTACAGAGTTTATTCCTCTTTCTTGTGCGTTTTAATAATTGTGTACTTACAGTACTCCCGCCTGGGGCACACAAACCACCTGCGGTTTCCCTTCCTCGCCCCGCGCCTCTCCAGCCTGCTTCCCTGCCGATAACTCCGCGGGTATCCCCACTCCACCACAAACCCCAGATGAACTTCCCAAACTCATCGCACACTCACTTTATAATATATAGCTGCTTGTTAGCTTTTAAGTGGACTTTGAGTCACTAAGTTTCAACTCAGTTGTTGTTTGCCAAATCTGTAACCACATCCACCTCTGTTGATGGAAGACTTTTTCAGATGGTTGCATATCAGGGGAGATTGTAACCCCTATTTATATTCAAACATGGTTCATAGGGTGTGATGTGAATGTCCTCCTGTTTGACAACCTTCCTTTAATCCTTCCAAGGTGAAAGGCTACTCAAGCTGATCTTGTTTAGTCAATATAAATGTAAAAAATAAATGCTTTTAAAAAAACAATCACATCCTGAATCCAGTTCTGTACATGCACACACGTGAGAATCATTTCAATCTACCCTCGGGGGAAGTGAAGGCAAACAAATACGTGTATTTCTCAGAATGTAACACTATTTCAAAGATTGTTGTCATGGGGTCAAGCCAGAATCCCTGCCGATGAGATGAAATGTGTGCATTTAGAATCTGAAAAGACAAATACAAGATCTAATGTTAATACAGGTGGAGATGGGGTCTATATATGACGAAAAAGATAATGATTACATTTCATATTTGATGTTACATTTTACCAGTTTTGATGTAACAGGATTTTCTTCTTTAGGAGCTTGTTGGACCATGGACTGTAAAGCCCATTGACACATTGGAAATTGTGAGGCAGCACAAAATCTTTCACGAACATTTGGCTTAGCCCTTTGTTGTAAAGAAAAGTCTGCATTTTTCCTCCGATTTCTATTTCTTTGATTTGGTTAGTGGGATAATGTGTGATGTAATGTTGGCCAATTAACTTAAAAACAGTTTTGTGCAGATACTGTTTGTTTTTTGAAGCTGTAATATTTCTGGTAATAACATAATAAACTGACTGAGGCCGTGAGGATTTTGTTAGATGTAGAAACAGTGTTTATTTCTCTGTTCACTCTCAATCCAGAGTCCTGACCTGACCATAGCGAAGGGAAGAGGTTGGAATTGTTCCTTTTGTTGGTGAAAGAGCGGCACCAAGCCTGTGGGGAAAAGGCATATAAATATTTCTGTTATCTTGTTTTTTTTTGTTGAAGGCTGAATATAAAGTGAAAAGAAAACCCTCTCTCCAATTGTGATGTTTTATTATTACATTACATGCATTTAGCCGAGGCTTTTATCCAAAGCGACTTACAATAAGTGCAAACTTTTTTATTATTTTCTTTTATTCGCCAAGGTATAAGCGAAACAGGTGGGTCTTTGGTTTGTGACAAAGATGCTGTATATAGACTCTCCACTGTCTTGATAGTAGTGGAGCAGGGAGAGCAAAAAGGCCTGTCTTTGTTGAGTTGTACCTGTTTCACTTCAAAGTGAGGAACTAGCAAACCGATTGGAAGTTGCGAAGCGAAGTGCACGTGCTGGAGTGTAGGATGGTCCAGATCCCTTTCCAGCATGGTAGGCCAGTACCAGTGTCTTGAATCACCTGCACCTACCTTACAACAGACATGATGTCAGGTTATAAATTAAACTGTCGCGCCTTCAGTGTAAAATAAAAGTCTGCGAAGGTCTGAGAGCTCAAGAGCTGATGACGGCTGAATCAGAGACTGAAGTGAAGTAGAGTTTTAATGTTATTACAGTTTATCATTGTTTGTTGTCTTTCTCTGCAACCGATGCTCTGCATTATCTCATCAATCCTGTGTCCCCCAAAAGACCTGTAGACTTGTTGTGATGTGTGAAACTGCAGCAGATTGACGAAGCTGTTATAGTATTAGATTCTGTTTGGAGAACATTTGGACATGCACAATAAACTGTCCTAGTTTTATAGATCACTGCTGCTCCCTTGTGTTCATATTTGACTACTACACAACACTCTCTGTGTGTGTGTGTGTGTGTGTGTGTGTGTGTGTGTGTGTGTGTGTGTGTGTGTGTGTGTGTGTGTGTGTGTGTGTGTGTGTGTGTGTGTGTGTGTGTGTGTGTGTGTGTGTGCAGTGAATCAGTCAGTGCGGTGACAGGTATTCAGTCAGTTCAGTCAAACTACACTTCACAGACAGAACACGTCTTCCAAAGACAAAGAGATAATTTTTCTTACCCACAAAACAAGTCAACAGTCTGTGTCATGGATAAAAGTAACCAGCAGAACAACAGGGGAAACCCCAAGCCAATAAACCTTGAAGCGGCAGTTAATGAAACTCTCAACAAGATCGACTGCAGAAAGGGAAAGATACACGGCCTGCTCAAAAGAGAAGGAAACGGTGAAACGTCTTGAGGAAGATCTGGGTTACAGGGACAAAGGTTTTGGCATCAAAAGCAGCTTGCCATCATCATGGAGGGTGAGGCAGAGAACTCCCGTCTGAGGGGGGAGATGGTAGCCGCACAGATCCAACACCAGCAGCAGCTGGATGAGATACTGCAAAGAAGAGAGGAAGATCACAAGAGCTGGGACAGTGAGAAGCAACAGATGCTGATGACAGTGACACAGGCGAAGAAATAGAGAAGATACCCGGCCAGTAAGAACAGAACCCTGGAGGCAGAGGCCCGAGAGTTCAGATGAAGGAGCAGAAGGAAAAGTTCTCCAAAGACCTGGCAGAAAGAAGTCACACCTGGGAGAGTGAGAAACTACAGATGGAGACAAAACTCAAAGAGCTGACTGAGGAGAAGAACGACCTGGCCAAGAAAAACCTGAGCTTGAGGCTGCTATTAAACAGGTGGAGGCTCAGTTTTTAATTTCTAATTATGTGCAATGCCTTGTTTTATTTTATACTGCTGCAACGCAACAATTTCCCAGTTTGGGATTACTAAACCAGCTCTTATCTTATCTTATCTTAAAACAGGTGGAGAAAGAGAAAGATCACCTGGCCAAGGAAAACCTGAGCTGCTAGACTGAGGTCAAACAGGTGGAGGCTGAATAAAGAAGGACAAGAAGGAGAAGAATCAGCAGGCCAGGAAAGTCAAAACCTTGGAGACAGAAGTCCAAGAGTTGAAAGACAAGAGGAGGGAGACAGAGGAACGGTTCTCTAGAGACCTGGCTCAGAAAGACCTGAGCTGGAAGGAGAAGGAGACAAAGAATGAGGATGAAAAGGAGCTCTCTCTGAACATGGATTACCAGAGGAGAAGGTTCAGGTTCCGCAGGAGGGAGAGTGAGAGAGACATGGCCTCGCAAATAATGCAAAGCAAGAGGCAAGAGAAGCAGAGGAGGAAGAAGGCACAGAGGGAGGAACCAATGGAGGCGACAGAGAAGGAGGAGGGGGGCTGCTGGTGCTTCAGCGCAGGCTAAACAACAGTAACTCGTCTTCCCCTCTCCCAGCCATCCTCCCTTTCCCTGAACTCCTACCTCACCCCCTCCCTATCCATATTCATCAATGAATATGATTTTTTTTTAATATCACCATTATCTCCCTCCTCCATTTACCTCACCTCCTTCCGACCCCCTCCACCTCTCTCAACCTCCCTCCACCCAAACTACCTCATCTACTTCCTCACCCTCTGTCCCCTCCCTCAAACTCAATATTATTTTCAATTACAATTAGGATTAGTAAGATTTGATTTATATAAATAAAATAAGTTGTGTGTCTGCCTCACTGTGAACATATACAGAATATAATCATTACTGAAAGACATTTTGTTTTCTAAATGACTGGTATTCATTCAATATGGTTTAATCCACACTGAATTTCATAAATAAAACAACCCATATGACATCGAAGATGCATGTATGGATAGTTCTTGGTGTTTGTATATTTGTCTCACTGTAGCCTACCTGGTGGATTGTTTCTCTATTGTAACAATACTTCTTGGCAGTAAATCTTATACCGTTGCGAAGCCTGTTCATTTCCCTTTTATATGGTGCCACATTTGTGAGGAACATGCATTTGATTAACACAGACAATTATTTTACCGCTGTTAAAAATCACAATTCTCTACGCTCTCAACCTGCACCACCACTTCTGTCAATTAAGTGTAGACCACTCCCCAACCAAAGATTTTAAAGCTCCGCCCTTCAGGCCTGTCACTCACTTGATATATACCTGTTGAAGGAAAGGAAAACAGTTTAAACCTCTGGATTTAAATGATTATTATTTGGGTTATTATTGTAAGACTTCTAATAGTTTGTAAATATTCTTTTATTTAGAGAAAAATCATCCACAGCGAACAAACCCTTGTCAACCATCTATTCAATAATAAAAGGTTAAACGGCCTGCTGGATCCTATGTTTTAATGTGCACACCACACTATGTTCCATGAACCAACACTCCAACAATTATAGTTTTTTCAACCGCGCATTAAGAATTGTTTTTAAATTCATATTATTATTTTGAAAGTCCGTTGCTCACTGACTCTGAATACACATATGTTCAAACCATGGGTCACAGGAGGGCTGAGATGTTGAACAGTATTGGTTAAGGATTGGCGTCTTAATGCATATTAACCAATGAGAGCATTTGGGGTGGGCCTAACACGGCAGGCCAAATACTTAAACTGCGTGTTTTCTGAGTGGAGATCTTAATGATCAGGCTAAGCTAAGTCCACACTCATAACGAAGTCATACAGACATAAATAAAGCAGAGACTTTATTCACCATGCCAAAGAAAGTCTCTGGTTTATACAGCTATAACTTTTCTCCAGTTTCTCAACAAATATGAGGAGCTGGGGGCTCTGTGTGCTAACGGCTGATGTTTTTGCTGTCTGATTCAACGTCAGTGGCGGCAGGCTGAAATCCTCACTTCTGATTGGCTTACGCGAGGGCTTTTAGCTTCATGAGGATGATCACTCATTCAACCATATGATGTAGTTTGTTTATAATGTAGAGCCGATGAATGGGAGTCGGAGGCGGTGTGTTTAATATAGAACACCACACTTTATTATCCATTTACGCACGAACACAACTTAACAGCCATCTACCAAGCAGCAATGAATGAATGGCCACCCAACCGGGACTACTCAGTCCCACACACTAACGGGTCCGTGGGGAAACACTCTAACACGTTCCCCACCCACAATGATACAACTGTGAATTATGTCCCTCGATGTGTCACCACAATAGGCTAAAATTAGCTTTCACTTCTGTCAATAGCATATATGTTTCAAAAATCACAAAATGGTGTTAATATGTGGAGATTATAATGCAGAACAAAACTTGTGTTTGCCACCGATTTGATTTTCTGCCATACTGACAGCCAATAGAAAAATCCCATTGCTTTTAGTAGAGGGACCTCCTTGCAAAGCTGACTTCTGGGTCGGCGTACAAAAAGATGTTATCACTGCACCACTTTATTGGCCAAACTGTAAAATCCTTTTTTACTTGAATATAATAGAGCATGTATTACAGAATGTAATCTACTGTTATTGCAAAAATAATTAAAACTCTTGCTAGTCAAATGTCTTTGCTAATAAATAAGCTGCTTTATTGTGTATGTGTGTATACATATTTCTTACAGACATGGTTAACAGTAAGAACATAATTACACAAGACTTCAAAGAGGGCTTGACAGGTTTAAAACATTTGTCCTTATATCAGATTAACAATAAAAAAATGTTCTAATGCAACAAAAAAAAAACACAACCTTAGCACTGCGCTAAGTGTTACACAGCCAGCAAACACACACTCACACGCTCAGAAAATATACACATTTACTTTGAAGCATGTAAACACACCCAGAATAGAAGACATTTGTACATTTTGTCTGTTATTACCACTTGTTTCCACTCTTCCAACGCTTCGCTGGCAGAAGTTCATTATGGCTCAAGTGTTTTGCAACTTCCGGGTAATTTGCTGATGTCATACCTGCAAACTCAGAAGGGCTGAAAAAGGTGACAAACTAAACCGTTGTAGGGGGGTCTGGGGGCATCCCCCCCCCCCCCAGCCTTTATACACGTTGCCTAGCAACGCCGCACATGCGCATTATATCCTGCTCCGCTCCGAGTTATAGTAGTAGGCTATTCATGGGAAACGCATGAACAGCACGTTAAGATCTCGGCCAAGTCGTAATTAAAAGCAGTTCTTCATTATTTAAGTTAAGCGGCGGTAACGCCAGTGTTAAACACGGTGTTAAACACGCAAATGCCGGTTGGTGTGCGTACGTTACTGAGTGTTTATCGGTCCACGGCCGTAATGAACGTGTCGCATTGGTCCATATGTAATGCGCACGTTCTGTTGTTCCCATTGGCATAGAGCTATTGAACATTAACTTTAACAAAGGATACGGATAACATATCGCCCACGGCAGTTCTGTCATTGTATGTATAGCCTATATTTTTATTACGCTATCATCATTCAACATGTAGAATGAACGTGTAATCCATAGAGTCGATTTACATAGATAATTCACAACCATGAACCTAATCTGGATCTTAAACCTGCCAATTGCCAACAATTGTTACTACATATAAAATATGTTTTCGTTTTTAGATCGCGTGTTTCAAAGGCATCTGCGTCTTGTGTACATAACACAGCGCAATATGAATACTGTCATTTCCAACAGTGAAGCGTTATATGTGCTTACTGTAAACAAACTCTACACACGGTCGCCAGCGTTTGTAGATTTTGTTCGTAACTCCAAACTTTTCGTAGCTACTAAAAAGTTGATGAATGCGAAACCGAAATAATTGATCCGAACGGATCACGGATCAAAGATGATCTGTTGCACCACTACTAGCTACTCATTAACCACACACGGATGTGTATTTGTTCATTACGTGTTCGTTTTCATCCCTCTCATATCTGACCACAATGACAAGCCGCCAGTAATATCAGGTAACAGGACGGATGCTGTGGAGATCAGCCTTCACAAACGTATTCTTTTCGCATTGAACGAGGTGACGTAGAACTGGTCTAGCTAGGCTAACTTTAACACAATTCACTGAGGTTAGCTAGCAACCTAACAAGCTGATAAGCCTAAGCATGTTAATACACTTTATTTGGCTAAAATAATTTTACTTCAGCAACGTTAAAATGATACAGCATACAATGTTCTTGCCAGATTAGCTGCAACTAGACTTACCTCAAAACTTGTATCTGTAACGTATCCCGAAAATTGTCCAGAAGAACCACTCGCTGACGACTGAGCACTCCACTCCAAGAGGGACCGATGGGTAAAAAAGCGCGCTGTGGTTTATCTTGCTTATGATTGGTCGGTGGTCGTGGAACGCGAGTCATTTGAACAAAGATTTTATTTATTGTGAAGATAGCAAACTTGTTTCTTGCTCATTATACAGTCGGTTATACAGTCTATGGTTGGACGGTCAGTGTCGGTCAGCCCCCCCCCCCCCCCCCCTAAAAAAAAACCTCTTCGGATCTACACGATTCACGTCAATGACATATTTTGAGTTGAAAACGGCGAATTTCGCCGAAAGGTGACTAGTTTGCAGGTATGTGATGTGTATTTTAGTGGCTAATTGAAATTCTAATTTCTGAATCATGCCCACACAGCCCATCACCGTTTATATTTTGTCATAAAATATATTCCATGTTCTTTCATACATAGCCTACTGGCCAGAGTTCTCATTTCAGAATGTGAGTGCGTAAACTACGCACAGGACTACAATGTTCCCAATGGTGGCAGTGATGGCTATCCAGAGCCAAATGGCGTCCCCGGACATGGACTGGGGGGGTTCCTCAGGCTGGCTTTGAGCTGCCATGGAGGCAGCATGGACGCTGGAAGAAGAAGTGAACAGAGAATGGTCGGTGCTGTCGTCATCAATAGGAGATGAGTCCATGAAGACCCCCGTCATCATTGGAATCTGTGGGTATAAAACAAAACATAAACAAGGCAGTTAAAACCCGACTGTGACTTTATAGAATATTATAAAGCTGCTTTTGAAATGTTCACTAAGGTTTGAAGACGTAACTCTGTCAAGCTCAGGCCCTAATAATAATAACAATCCAAGTAAAAACAGTTGGTGTTTGCTCTGACTCGTTTTAGCTCAGGCCCTAATAACATGTATTTGGATGAATCCAGTTATTGTGAAAATTAATGATAAAATATATATATTTAAATTCTTCATTCATTGGTTCAGTTATATATTTTACGGAATGTATTAATGTGGTATTAATCTATAATGTATATTTTAGTTATTTATTATTGAACTCTTTATTTTGCTATGGGGATGACGTTTCAATTCATTACAAGCTGAATTTGATTGTTTTAGTAGTTTTATCGAATTCCACTATTATTATTTTTTTGCTTTTATTTCTTCTACTATTCCAATATGAATACACAGAATTTATGAAACCGACACACAAACAAAATGAGTAGAAGCAGGAGGGCTGAAAGCATAGCTTACGCAAAAAGTAGCCCTCCCATTAGTCATCCAGTTGCAGGATAACAAAAAATAGATAAATCAGTAATTATACAACAAACAAATAAACAAAATTCTACATATACATACACATACATATGTACACACATACATACACCCCAGAGGCGGCTGGCCCATAGGGGGCGCTGGGGCTCTGCCCCACCAGCTGTTGAGGGGAAAAAATATTTTTTGCATATTTTTTTTTAAATCAATGTCAGTTTTACTTAATAGTGTGTGTGCCTACATGCAATTTAAATCATTTAAACAACATTTCCACCAACTAACACTCATTAAACAGTGAATTTCCACTGACAGACAGTGTATCATTCTCTCATGGGGCGATCGGCAAAGTGCCCCTGACCGGCAGCTAAACAGCCAATCCGGTTATGGTTGCTAGGGGGAAATTATGAATAATTGGCCTATCAACGTCGCCAAATTTAACGCCGGTGGGGCGCTGGAAATTTAGCCCCAACTGCTACGTAAAATGCGTGAAGGTTTAGGATTGCTGTAGCTACATAAGGAGCCAGCGATAGTTTTTTTTCGTAGTGCGACTCCCAGACTCTGTCCTACGCTACCTGGGGAAAAAATACGCGCGACGACGAAGAGAGATGATGGCGATGTAATATGTAATAATATTATAGTATATAATTGTAATATAGTTGTGGAGAATGCTTTGTTGTTTCTCTCAGGCTGTGACATGCAATGACAACTGTATGGCACTGATGCTGTTTTCTCCAAGTAAATGCATTTTTCCTTGAGAGAGGGTATTAAAATAATCTGTTTATGTAATTTTTTTTGAAAATAACTTGGTTCTAAATTCTTTGTATATGTTACATTTTAATAGGAAAGTTCTGTTTCATTCTCTCTTCTCAACCCACACTCACTCATTCACTCACTCACTGTTGATTTGTATAGATTCAGCTGAAATCATACCCTTGTTGTTAATTTATCCCTTGATTGTATTGTACATAGTATTTGATAGCATAAAGTCTAATATAGCTGTAAATTGTTACTTTTTCTGTGAAGCTGGAAACTGTGAAATTAAATTATTATTGTGGAACTGTAGTCATTTTTCGACTGTTCATTTGAATGCTTATGCTAGATTAGGCAGGGAAATCTGTTGGCACACTAGCCCCACCAATATTTTTTTTCACCAGCCGCCACTGGTACACCCAGTTTTACAAAATAGTCCCGTCCCCGCGTTTGTCGTCTAGCTAGCAGGAGGTGACAGTGCATTTTATTCTTTTTGGAGAGACTCTGCAGAGGAAGCTGTTTCAAAATGATAAGACCGTTACTGCAACGATTTTGCCATGGTTTTCAAAGTGTATCGCCTCCTTAAAGACACCTTTGGTGGGTTTTGTGTGAAATGATTCAATTTAAATGTTTTTTATTTGAAAAGATAGATGCTAAATTAGACGCGGCTGACTGCTGCTAGCGCGTTAGCATTGCTAACCACAGCTAATCGTTGGTATTTTGCCATTGAACATGAACAATGTGCACTTAAAAAAATACAAGGTAAAGCTAACTGTAGCTGGCTGTATGTGTATAATGAAAATGTTTTGTTTGTGTGTGTGTGTGTGTGTGTGTGTGTGTGTGTGTGTGTGTGTGTGTGTGTGTAATATAATGACAAATCTTTTTGAGTTTTACATAGTTTATTGAATTCTCATTTGTTTGAGCCCCCGTGGTTGCCACCTGTATAATTTTGTAGCACATTCATTTTTTTATTTAAATTATTTTCCAGAGATTACAATTTTTCTAGTGGATGTGAGAAAGCGTATCACCAATAATCCCACCAAAGATCTCAAAGTGTGTGAGTTTCAAAGTGAGGGGGAAACTGTGTCAACTTGCAAACCTTCAGAAGTTTGGTACGTTTTGTGGAACATAAAAAAAAATCTCGAAGAAGCATTTTCATTTTCTTTGCAATTGAGGTAAAACCTGTTGATTACAGAATGCAGCAGATTATTACAAAATGTTGGTGTTATTACAAAATGATGTTAAAATGTATTACATTATCTCGAGTCATCACATAATGTTTTGTTCTAGGCCTATTGTTTTATTCTTTCCTGTTCTTCTTTTAATGGTTGTTATCATTATAATCTGCTCCAATGGCTGAAAGCCAAATAAGTAAAACATTTCAAACATGGTTTTGAGATGCTGTATTTTTATAACCATTACACATTGATAGAAAATAACAACTTTGTATGTTTACAAACCAAATTAAAGATTTTTTGATGAGGACATACATTTCTCCTCATAATTGTGAACATATATTACAGTCATGTTGGGAATATATTGTACTTACATGGTCTTTTATAAATAGGAATATATAATACATATATGTCCCCATATAATATATATATGTTGTCACATATTACATATATTATTCAATATAAAACGACATATATTTATATATATATTATTAAATATGTCTTCATGTATTACTCAATATATGGAAAGTGGCAGTTACTGATACATGTTTCGGTATATTGTAATATATTAACACTAATATTGTTCTATAGATTTTCAATATATTCTAATACATACTGTAATATATTGACAGTTAATATATAGGGAAATATATTTTCTTTGCGTAAGGGTGCACACAGACAGACACACACACTCACACAAACACACACTCACGCATGCACACAGACAGACACACACACTCACGCATACATACACACACACACACACACACACACACACACACACACTGTCTTTCTGCCGGGTTGCACTTTAAAAGACAGCAGTGGCCGAAGCTGACCATCCTGATGAACAACAAATAATCCTCCTGTTGGAGGACAGTCCGGGGGGTTTAAGTGCTCTCTGTGGTTTAAATGCTCCTGAGTATCCCCTGCAGGGCCAACCGTATGAAGAAAATGATGTGCTGTGATCTACAACAGAGGGAGAGCCTGCAGCAGCTGTTTGTCCACTGAGTTCAGGCTGAGTGCTCACTTGATGGTTTTATATTCTGAAAACAGAATGTACTATGTCAGGGTGCATTTGGTTATCCAAGGGTTCGTCAATGAAACAGTGCTATATTTCTACATGAATCAACTAATATTTGAAATACATACACTTGTTACTATATGTTTATTTTAACCTTATGTTTGTAGACCCCTAGATTACATATCCCCACCTTCAATATTTCATGTAACTTATGTCATACATACTTTGTACAGAAAAATACACCACTGGAATCTATTTAAACATCAGGGTAAGTGTAACCAAAATCACCCATAAAACGAGCATATAATATGTTACTTAGCTGTAGGCTTTACACATAAATGACTAACCAATAGGCTAGTCAATGTTTAACATTTCAGTTGAAATTTAGTCTTCCTCTATGGGGTTCATGTGTGCGACGTGATAGCCTGTAATAATATGCCTATGAACATACATGTTAAAAGTGAGCTGAATCCCTGAACGGTACATTCCAACAACGCTGACTTTTTTTATTGAATATCAAACGGGGGATCTGGAGCATAATGACCAGTTTTTTTTCTCTCCACTTACTTTAATTGATATAAAATAAATTGTTGAAATAAGTTTTCATTTGTAGGAGCAAAATGACCGCATGATATGTTCCTGCCGGCTTACATCCGAGCCTGATCTGTATTTGAGGGCTTCTTCAAATGACTAAAACGCTTAAATATCTGGATCAAGTCGAAAGACTGCTGCCTCCATTCTATGGGGTCAGATCAGTCTCAAAATAAATAAATGCACACAGAAGGATTCACAAATGTAACTCGGGATTTATATTTACATGTCTTCTGTGTGCATTTATTTATTTTGAGACTGATCTGACCCCATACCATTTGACCTATTGATACTCAAATACTTTGCTAGATGTTTAATCGTTTTCTGCTTCCAACAGTTACTTTGAAAAACGCAAATTGATGGATTTCTAGGTGTGACTCAAGTCAAAATGTAAATGTTGAAAAGGTAAAATATAAGGTTTTTGCTTGTTTTTTGCTTGAAGAATGCATCAATCCATCAGCCATGTGTTCTGCTTCAGCGAGCCCCCTGGCTGAACACTTGATGTACAAAGATTTGTATGATGTTCACCTAGAAGCCTAACATAAAAAAGCTTGTTCTCCGGTACAACTCTAAAAGTCGGGCACAGTTCCAGCTCCAAGGCTTTTGGTGTCATCTGTTCACTAAATGAGAGTCAGTCTGAGGTCGACCTAGTGTCCTCCCAAAGTCCAACAACTAGGACAGTAGAGAGATAACAGAGTGTTACAGGCGGTAGGCCTACGGTAAGAGTGTTGTGAGTTCTGGGTCACCTCTGTGTCTGTGCTGCTACTTCATGTTTGTGATGCTGATAGCTTATCTAAGCTTAAGTTCAGTAAAGATTTGTAAAAAACCTTGCTCACACGTTGAGTACAATTTACGTTGAAAATTAAAGGAATAATGTACTGTGTTCTTGCAGAATCTGGGAATAATTTCCCAAAATCAGAGAGGGTCCTGGCGACTTCTGATCTCTGACCTATATAATAATTGGCCGACGACCAAACTGTCTGGTAATTCCAGCAGAATGTTTTAAAGGGTCCCTTTTATTCTTGCATCCTGCACATTCCTCTGGTAACAGCTGGGCATAATGAGTATTCACCTTATGTAGAACCACCCTTTTTCTCACGTCCATTTCAAAAGCAATTGCTTAGTTCTACTGGTTTAGCACTAGCAGCTTTGTAAACAATTTTATTGAGACAATTTCCCGCTACACTGCAGTGGTCTGAGGGTTTTCCAGAATCCATTCTCTAATGGATCTAGTATAAGGACATTTTTTTATAACTCTGAAGTGTTTGGTGGAGATGGCCCCTGCTATGAGGAGAGCAAAAAGGTCCAAAACATTATAACCGGTCACACTGCATACTAAAACTCATGTGGACAGTTTATAATAACCGTTACTTCCAGAACGGTAGACCACAGTCTTGACAAATGTTTTAACCTAGAGGCCTGACTCAATGAACCTGTTAGTTAAGCTAACAACAATAGCTGTTTAGATAGTGAACGTTAGCTGTCAAGCTAGCAAACATTATCTATCTATCATAATCTATCAATCTCCTTTTGTCTGTCTGTAAATCTATAACAAATCTGTAATAAAGTATTTCTGATCTGATCTAAGCTAACGTTCCCTGTCCATATACCTAGTTAGCTAACTTACCTTAGCTACCCATCTAACAAGATAGCTAGCAAATGTTGGCTATCAGCCTAGCTATTGCCAAATTCACGCACGGTTCTTGTAATTTGAATTTGAATTATTATTAAACATAATATATTAGACATGCAGTGCGGACCTGTGTGTACCATTCAGGCAGTGACAGTAATTCTATCAAACCCTGGTACAGTGAGCAGCTCCTCATAGCTGTGCCTTCTTATAAATGTTTTTGGACAAAGTAATAGTAGTTCAAACTAAATAACAGTACATTTAAATGCTCTAAAACTGTGCCTTTGGCGGTTGATAAAGTCAGCAATGCTAAGCGATGTTATGGAAATGATACTTTAACTGAAAAAGGTCAATACATTTTACGCCCCTTGAGCCAGTGAAGCATGAGTTGAATACAACACACTTACATACATGCACATAATCACATTTAATAAGGTATCCGCACTTTATTTTACAATAGGTACATATGTAATGACCTCTTGTGAAAACAGGACAAATTAGTGGCCCAAAAATTAACAGAATCAAATGACAGAATGGAAGTTAATGAGTCTGCCTTTAACATCAGCCTGTACATTAAGGTAATGGACTGCATTCATCATAGCAATATGTCTCATCATTAGTTTAATCAACATATGAAGAGTATGATCCTAATTCCATATCTGCAACTTCATTCATCTCGTGTCAAAAAAATGACACCCAGCAATACACCAAATCTATAACTCAACCAGCACTCAATTTTATGTCAAACTTTTTCTCGCTTTTTGATGTTTTATGACTTCCAGATGCTGAAAATAATTAGTTTCTTCCAACACTGTCTCCTAGTAACTCATAATGTCTAAGGAGGATGATTAGTCTGTGTTTAGTCAACAACAACTTTGTTAAGCTTAGTGAAAGACTGTGGTGCCTGTCCAATATTAGCAGATGTTAATAAGGAAAACAACAGAACAATGTGACCTTAGAAAATAAAAAAAAACAAGATATTGAAAAATGTGACCTCTGCTCCGGGGATTTTTCCATAGGAAAACCGGCCTTTCATGAGGCATATTCAGGCAGTATCCTATGAAACACATGAGCACATACTACAGTTTAAAGAAGCAGGAATCAAATCTGAGCTGACAGAAAATGCTCCGTTTTAGTTTAATACACACAGTTAAACTCACACCCTATGTTATGAACATATAGGTTCACCTGCTGAATTAAAAACAGAACACATGAATCAAAGAAAGAGAAACCATGAAGCAGAGTCAGGCAGTAGGCGTAGATTCATACTTAGAGTATATATCCCTTTGCAACAAACACCAGATGCTCTTTTTAGTTTGCAAGTCATTCCTAATCTTTTTTGAAATCAACAGTAATTTGATTATTTCTTTTTTGTATCCAGATTAAACTTTCCATTTAGACATGTTATCCACTACTCTGCAAGCCTGCACTTGACCCAACCATGTTTTGGTGGCCGGACTAGCGGATATGAACCTCGTACGTTGAGTGCACACCAAAACACAGGTTCACTTCAGACTTTGTCACAAAGTGGAACAGATCTTATAATATAAATGGTAAATTAAACCTATAAAAATGCAACAAAATATTGTATAAAAAAGGCACATTGCCTGATAAAATAAATATACAGGTATTGATCAGACCCTCCAGGATTTCGCGATGTTGTGATTTGCAACTTCAACGCAACATCAACCAATCCCCGCGAATTCAGGGCGGTGTTGCAATTCTAACCAATCACCGCAACTTTCCCGCAAATTTGACCAATCATTTGCGTCGTCTTGAACTGACGTCGACAAACTACCTTCCGCCTTACTTCCGTGTTTACTAGTTCAAGAGAGTCAAGAAATGCAGCATGTGCGCGTCCAACGTTTCACATTTGCCGACCAAAATAACTGCGAAAGATCGCGCGAAGCAGTATCCAGGCCTTCTACATGACAGCATATCTGTTTGCATATCTCCCTCTTGCTGTCTCTCCCCCTCTCTCTCTTGTTGCCAGAGTGTTATATTAGCCTACACAGTAGTAGGCTATAACAAGACAACAAAGAAACAGAAACTAGCAGACACTTGTGTGCTATCATGAGCAGGACTAAACAAATGTCTTTTGTTCAGTAATAACTTAATATTTAACATAATACTCAGCAAAATCGCAGTACTAACTTAATATTTAACATCAGGAAGATCGCAACTTTTATCGCAACTTTCACTTCCTGTCGCACTGTAATCGCAACAACAGCCTAAAAAACGCAGCAACTTTCATCGCAATTTTTGGGAAAAGCTCACACAACATCAAGCATTTTAGGCTCCGTTTATCTCAAAAAAGGCCCGCAAAATCCTGGAGGGACTGATTGATAAAGTTGTTTCATAAATAGTTAGACTAGGGTAATCATGTACCGAAAAATAAATGCAACAATAGAAAATATATTTCAGCCCACTTTTAAGACTAGGCTATAAGAAATAAATAGTACAACAGTGAGTGTTTTACCTGCGCTGCCATGAAGGACAGATCCATGGTGGTGAGGCTTTTAAGGGCTGTTTCCTCCTGAAACGGCGTGGCGGGTGGTCCTACGGCCGCTGGGAAGGACAGGATCCCCTGCTAGAGGAGTCAACATGCATCATCCACTACATGCCCAACACATCCACGCTTCTCCAGGAAAACAGTCTGCTGAGAGATGGAGAGCTGGCAGGATGTAGCAGTGATAGAGAGACAGAGAGAGAGAGAGGCTGGGAGGGGATATTAGATTCTAAAATTATTCTATATATATATATATATATAGTCCTGGAAAAAATTAAGAGACCACTCAGCTTTATCATTTCCTGTTGTTTTATTATTTATAGGTATTTCTTTGAGTTAAATTCATTTTTATTTTATTGTATTCTCTAAGATACGGACATTGGTTGGAATACAACAGACACTGGACTGGCTGCCATACATGTAGAGATAAAGATTTAAGAACAATTTGGAGTGGTCTCTTAATATTTTCTGGAGCTGTACATATAATTATAGAGATCACACTCAATTCAATGTTTTGAGGTTATGTGGGAGGCCACATTAAGGCTGTTATGGAGGTGTGTGATAAGTCTTATGCAGAAAATGTATATATTGTTTGCAAAAAAAAACACTCACTACTACAAGATTGCCTCTGGTAAAGGAAAAGGCTGGACATCAGTATTTCAAGTTTACATGTTTGTAGGCGTAATCACACTCAAAGAAATGAAATGTTAGATTTACTTAGTCTAGTTATGTCAACCCGGTTGCAAGTAACTAGACTAAGTAAACAAAAAAAGACTAGTAAAGTGAAAATTACTTCTTCCATTTCTCAGTCATTCTGAATTCCCCTGACTTTATTGACAAAGTGCAGTAGTGCACACTTATGACATTGAATTTTTGTTTTGCAAACAACCATCTCAATTGCCACAACAATTAAACAACAAAAACATTCAACTCCAACAGCCCTTTGGAGGTAAGTGCAAAAAAACAACAACAGCTGCTGAATTTGACAGTGATGAGAAACTGTGACTCAAGAAGATAAGATGTGTTCTGAGAAGCCACAACAATAACATATATGAACATTTTTTCTAATGCTTCTTGAATCCAGAACACATAGTATGGTGTTTTCATGTCTATTCAAACATTTACAGATGAAACACATCACAATATTGCTCAAGCACATAATATGTAACAGTAGATCTTTGCCTGATATACAATGAACATATGCCTTGAACTTTGAAAAAGAAAAAACGCCATTTGGGGTGTGTGTGTGTGTGTGTGTGTGTGTGTCCTGCTGGCATCCATGACCTGACATGACACATGCCGTGGGGACCCATTTTCCCCGTGGTAACCGAGTCCCGGTCCCCAGAGGCACGAGCATTGCAATCGATAGAAAACAGCCCCCTGAGTGGTGTTTCTTTGAGGAAAAAAAAATGGTCCCCTGCAGGTCAACTTTCAAGACTTTGTGTGTGCTCTTGTGGTCACACACGGTATTGCGGTGTGTGAATTTAAACTGGTGGGGTCCTTAACCTAACCTTAAGCGTGTAAGTGTGTAACTGTGTGTAATCATATAATCTTCATATTTAAAGAATATGTTTATAGTCTAACAACTTCAATATGACAGGGCTTTAATTTAATTGTATTTGTTTTTTCTAAAATCAAAAAGGGAACCCGGTTAATGATTACACTTCCTTTCAGAGCTATTTCATTCTTTGGAAGAAACTGTTGATAACATGTAGGTTGACATGACTTACACAAAAATGTATATTGATCTAATTAAGTTTTTCCAATCATTTGTAAATAAATACAATACTTAAATAAAGTGCCTGTTTTGTACCAAAAAAAACTGGTCAAATGTAACTACTAATGAGAGTCAAAATAATAAGGAAGAAAATAAATGTGAAGACTGCACCAGTAACAAAAAAAAACATCAGAGACCTCCTTTCCACGATTTGCAGTCACCTAGACGTATCACTCAAGCTCCCCTATACTAGAAACAATGATTGGTACATGGTGTAGCCATCCAAAAACCTTTTTGGGAGACTGAATTGCAGATATTGTTTAATGCTATAAAGGAGGAAAGGGTTTCACCAAGGGAGAAAGGCATACTCACAATAGATTGGAAAAGCTGAACAAAGCTTCTTAATGTGAACTAATGGGTCGAAGCCTGTGAGCCAGTTCAGGCAGTCGACTCTGGCACCAATGATGCATTTACACGTGGCGCTCCGTGTCCCTCTTACAACCAACCAGACACATTCTCCTAAACATGCCGCTCTATTTAAGCTGCCAGATCTGCCTGCCTCTGCCTCTCTAATGCTGCTGCTGCAGTCATGATGCTAGTGCTGCTGCTGCTTCCACAATGCTGATGCGTTCACGTGCTTTTGCTCGCCTGCCCCTCCACCACCCCTGCATCCAGCTGTAGGCTCGGGGATAGTTATTTAACCATCACTCAATGTTCTATGTAAATCTGTGGCATGATGAGGCCCCTGCCTAGACGCCAAACTCAAACTACTGTATATGCTGCTTCTAATAAACATATCAAGGTACACGTGAGTAGTCTGACTAAAATAACCTTAAAGTTACGTTTAAAATTAGGTTTAAAAACTGAGTGGATTGTTGATTAGTCTACACAACAAAAGAATGCAGCTGAACCTGCAAGCCAGATATATTGCTTAACATACGTAAACAATGGTAAATAAAACAACTGTCATATAAAAAGTATTATCAGACCTGAATTCTACTTCATGGCACACCATCTTGTTGTTCCCCCCTGACTAGACCCTTGTTAGGGTTGTATTATTTCTCATGTGTTTGATGCGGTTTATAAAAGCATTGACTGTTATTACCATAAACTGAGGCTTTATGTTAGCAGGCTTCAGACAGTCATACAAACTAAAGCTATGAGTTTGCAGGCTTCAGATATTAACCCAACTGTAGGCTCCATGTTAGCAGTGTCCAAGCTAAGGATAAACATATGCAGTGTTCTGATATTCATACAAACTAAAGCTATGAGTTAACAGTGTTCTGTTATTACCACAAACCAAGGCTTTATGTTAGCAGGCTTCTGACAGTCATACAAACTAAAGCTGTGAGTTAGCAGGTTTCTGATATTACCAAAAAATGAAGCTACTGTATATGTTAGCAGTCTTCGTCATTCAAACTAAGGCTTTGTGTTACAGTGTTCTGATATTCACACATATTCAATAAACTGGTGCATGATTCGACCAAATACCTAATTTCCCTCGACAACTAAAGGGAACGAGTGGGCTCTAAAGGGATCTGGGCTGGAATTATTGAGACGTGTTAAGGTTTACAGTTTAATTACGAGGGTTAAACCCAGGCTTTAAGTTGGAAGTGGTTTAGCAACTTTGTAGCTTTACATCAGCAGTCTTTTGATAGTCATAGAAACTGTGTTTGTTAAATATGTTAGCAGTCTTTTACTCAGACTGAAGCACATACAGCAATGTAACACCGTGGTCGAATCCATCAAGTACGGCAGACAAATAGCCTTATTTAGCGACCAGAATGTGGGACCCACCCTTTACGCTGTTATATTGATGGCATAAACATTGTTCTTTAGGAAAATCCAACATATTATACCGTTCACAGATAATCAAACATAAATTAGTTTAAATTCAAAATCAAACATTTGCGTTAAGTAATCACAAATGTTAATCAGACAATTTAGCACAGTTCCTGACTTTTGCGGTCCCCACGTTACCCATGCCCATCCCCAACCTGGAGCCAACCTTCACCAGGAGCAGGTGCAGTACAGTACAGACTGGCATGGCATAGAGGACAGCAGCACGTACAATAGATGGAGATAAATGATTGCTAGAGGCAGAGGAAATGAGAAGAAATGGAATCTAGGTAAGAAAATACTGAAAAATGCCAATTTGAACTGTTTTACTATTATTAAATACACCAAGCACTGCCTTTCCGAGAACCAGCACCTTATCGTGGTGGAGAGGTTTGTGTGCCCCGATGAACCTGGGGGCTGTGTTGTCTGGAACCTTGTGTTCCTGGTAGGGTCTCCCATGGCAAATTGGTCTCAGGTAAGGGGCCAGACTAAGATTGGTTCAAAAAGACTTCATGAATGAACATAATTGGAAGCGAGGATACCCGGCCCGAGGAAGCCCGGGGTCCCCTTCTGGAGCCAGGCCCAGAAGGAGGACTCGTCAGCGAGCGTCTGGTGGCCGGGCTTGCCACGGAGCCCGGCCGGGCACAGCCCGAAAAAGCAACGTGGGCAACACCTCCACTTCTCCGTCCCGCGGGCCCACCACCTACGGGAAACAACGATGGGATCGGGTGTGCTGCCAGAAGGGTGGCAGTGAAAGCAGAGGGTCTCGACGGACCAGACTCAGGCGACAGAAGTTGGCTTTGGGGACGTGGAATGTCACCTCTCTGGGGGGGAAGGAGCCGGAGCTTGTGCGGGAGGTGGAGCCAGTCATTGGGGCTCTCTGCTGGAGCTGTTACCTCCGCGACCCTGACGGAAAAGCGGGAGAAGATGGATGGACCAAGCACTGAGGCTAATGTGTTTGCAGCCTATGGTGCTAATGCTAGCAAGACGTATGGTGCTATTGCTAGCAAGACGTAGCTTGTCACCAGAGTGTTTTAACAATATTGTTAATCATTTTTAAAGTTATGGACTTCCTTTTTCGCCGCTTTCTTGTACTTGACAGACCTCAGATACTGTATTATTGTAATATTCAGGAGTAATGGCGAGCTGAGGAGAGGAAACAATGATCAGTGTTTCCCACAAATCTGACTTGTGGTGGTAGCCGGGCACAAGGGGAGGGGGGTCTTGTGACGTGCAACCAGGGGTGTAGTACTATTTTTATAAGTACCGGAGCGCACCTACGACTAGCGTGCACGCGCACGTTTGTGGCATGACCACCCAAACAGATGCATGTACTTAGGTTACTATATAAAAAATGTGCAAAAGTCGTCGGTATCCTTTCCATATCAACATGTTTTAAGTGGGGATGGACCTTACATCCTCTAGGGGGGTCCGGGGGCTTGCCTCCCCAGACAGATTTTATTTTAAATCTTGAAGTTAAATGTATCAATCTGGTGCACTTTGAGGGCAAAATGAACTCCAGTAATGGGACCAGACACTCCCCTTTTAAACTGTATTTTTGTTTTACTGTCCTATATTTTGAATTTGAATTATTTCATAGCCGCTTTTCATTTATTTTCTGACTATAATGATCATATAAAGGTTTGCATTGGAAATACTTGTTTACATAATAGTGACCAAACCGTTAGAGAGCCACTGAGATAACTTAGACTAAAGTGAACTATCCAAACCCTCAAGAGTCCTTTACCTCACTGAGCTGAGGCTATCAGAGCCTCTCAGTCTGACAGGAGAGGACTCTCCCTCTACCTTATTGTAGAAGCAGCTCCTCATATCCCCACGCACGCACGCACGCACGCACACACACACACACACACACACACACACACACACACACAATGACATTGAGACACTGAAGTACTTCTGCAGTACTGTATCATATTATTTTCAATGGCTTAAATGGGTAAAATCTGATTTCATGTAATTTAAAATCATGTTATATTACATGTAATGTATCAATGTAATTTTTAGTGTAGCTGCTCTGTTAGATAGCAGGTATCAGCAAAAAAAAGCAAGAAGGACAACTAGTTTTTGGACTGCAGTGCAAATTATGTTTTTGAAAGGTTACACACCATCAAATATGGATTGAAGCAAAGTATTTCTTTAGATACAAACATGTTTTGAATTTCTTACATTGATCAGTTTCAAATAGGTTGTGACCTGTGGAAAGAAAATTGAGACAATCACAGATATGAGGACTACGCTGAATGTGAACTTTGCAAGCAATGTTTTTTTCCCCCTCTTTTTCTCTATCAAACAGGCACACAGAGACTCATCAGTACTCAATAATACTGTATATGTATACATTGGGACAAATCAAAAAAGAAAGTCGACTTGAAAACATTTTAATAAAAAAATACTCGCTATGTTTCTTTCTAGGGTCTTGACTCCATAATATGACTACAGACATGCAAAGCTTCATTCAAACTTCAATTCACCTCAGTCGGCAGTGCCAGTTACTCATATTGTTTTTCACCCTTAGGAAAGAAGCCTTGATTTTGAGAGAGACACAGAGTTATTAAGCGCTAATGGATCACATTCTGGGTTAGCTGATGACCCAGATGTACCCCCCCTGACAAGGACTGACAGAATATTCTTAAGTTTGCATGATGAACGTGGGACAAAAAATGGCGAGCATAGCACATTTGTTTTGTTTAAAGCAGCATTATACAATGACATTAGTTTTGATTAAACATCAGCTTAGTTTGGGATATAAAAAAAAGTCTTAATATTTATTAATAGAAAATAATGAATTAATGGCTGCCCTAATGTCTACCCAAAGGCGAACATTTGTTGATCTGCCATAGCCACACAATACGTTTTTATGTTTATCAAACATTTGATTTCTTGGAAGATTTAATAAGAATTCAACACGTATAATAAAAATTGTTTTTAAAGAACATCAACCACAAACTTGAACTCTGACAGAGCATTTCATAGCCTTGTATAGTCGATTGTCAGGTTAAATTGTCCAGGTTTAAAGGGGACTCAAAGACAATGTAAGATTTCATACCTGGTTAATGCTTCTTGCAGATAATTTAGCTTAAATGGTTTTGTTTATTTAATTTCCAGCTCACCACAAAATACCTGGAATCAATCTCCAAGGTTTCAGATGGACCAGAAACCTCGACGAGCAGTGGTGATGAATATATTCCGTCAAAAAGGTCCAAACATGGAAGCAGTTCTGAGGAATCTTCCCATCTTAAAAGCCAAGTTACATTAACGAAAAGAAAACAACAGAAGAAGTCACAGAGGACTTACAGAAGAAAGACAAGTTCTTCAGATAAAGATAGGAGAGAAGAAAGTGAAAACTTCGACACAAACCTGGGAAAAGTGTAATGAAGCTGCAAAAACAAAAGGATGGTGCCAGAGTTTACAGTAGAAAACATTATTGCCTGTACTGTCCCATGCAGTGCCATAAGATGGCAAGACACTTAATCCGTGAACACAAAAATGAAACAGCTGTAGCAAAAGCAGACTCTTTTCCTTTGGACTCAAAGAAACGAAGATTGCATTTGAACCTCATTAGAAACAAAGGAAACCAAGTCCATAATAATGAAGTCCTAAAAACTGGTAGTGGAACACTAATCCCAAGTAAGCAAGCTGGGAAACCAGGGAAAGCAAGTGACTACATGCACTGTATAAATGGTCAGGCTTTGCTTAAAAGAAAATCATTATGGAGGCACATCAAGGTGCAGGCTTTCACAAAAATGCAGCTCAACCAAGCCAGGAAGAAGTCGAATACAATCACTCTGTGCCTTTGCACAGCCCGTCCCTGATGGTGTAAGCAGAACAGTTTGGGAGCTGGTAAATGCTATGAACCAAGATGAAATCACAAGCATCATCGGACAGGACAAAAGTATTTTGAGACTTGGGGAACATTTGTATGCAAAGCATGGACAAGACCAAACATGAGTACATTAGACAAATAATGCGAGAAATCGGAAGATTGATTCCGCAATCACAAGAAAATGCCTTCCAACTTTAACTTTGTGGTCGAAGCAGTAAATGATGTTGCTGGCTTTGATCAAGACAAAAACACATACAAAACTCCATGGCAAGGCCCCGGCCGTGGCACAACTGGCTGGGGCACCTAACCCTAACCCTAACCCCCCCCAAAAAAAAAACTCCATGGCAAAATCGGACAATGATGAGTTTCTCAGGCACCTGGAGAGGAGCCGTGGTGTTTATGAGAAAAAGTGGAATGTGTGTTTTGTCATGTGTGCAAATGCAATTGGAATGCTCTTCAGCTTCTTCCTTTCACGGAAGATGTTAAGAATATGCACGTGTATCTTGACAAAGATCCAAATAAAAATAACAGGACAAAGTTGGCCAATTTGACCCTTTCTCAAATACTTCTGTTCAATCGCAGACGAGAGGGTGAGGTGTCCAAAGTACATCTGAGTGCATTCACCCTTAGAGACACGTCTAGTGTATATTCAGATCTGGCAGTCTCTCTGTAATCACGCTAAAATCATTCAGTACATAAGGATTGACACTTCTACAGACAAAGCTTGAATTTCACCTCTTTTGTGACATATTCTTGCACTTTTAAGAGCAAGGGAACATCATTTAGACGTGGTCGCTAGCTGTTAGCTAGGCTGCACAGCTTTTAAAATATATCATCAAAGTATACAACTGGTAGCAGAGAACTCAAAAATACACATGAACTTTTGTAGTTCAGAGACCGTTTGTGTGAATATGTTAAGATACTTACCATAAAAATCCAGGATGGCTTAGGAAAGTGAAAATAAGCAGTTCTGTCATCCACATGTCACAGTCACAGAATCAAAATGGCGCATACCCTCGGTCCTACAGCGCATAGCTATATAAAGGATGTGTTACGGCAGAGTCTACAACGTCATCACAGGTCGGCCATCTTACCACAGGCAAGCTTTCTGGCGGGATCTGTTGAACCTGAGGTAACCTGATCTGCACAAACGCTATACTCTTATCTTGCCGGATTTACAAACTGTTTGGTTTCTTACAAACGTTATTAACGTGGTTATAATTCTGGATGCTTGAACATGTTGAAATCGCAGCTTCTTAGGGCAACTTCCTCCTCCTCTCTCCGGTTTTGGGAAACCTTAAAAAAGTGAGAAATGTACCCAGATATATAAATTATAAGTCAACATTTTCAATACGTATTTCCATTTATATTAAGGGTAAGGACACAAATACACACCTAAATGATCACATTTTTGGGGTAATTGTATGTATGTGTGTGTGTGTGTGTGTGTGTGTGTGTGTGTGTGTGTGTGTGTGTGTGTGTGTGTGTGTGTGTGTGTGTGTCTGTGTGTGTGTCTGTGTCTGTGTGTACGTACGTATGTATGCATGTTTGCACTTTAAGAATAAGATAACCTCACTAAAAACAATGAAAAGGTGTCCAAAAGAAACATTCAGTGATTGTGTAAACAAACATATTGTCAAAAGCCTGGTGTCTAAGACTACTCCACATGGCTAAAATGACTAGGCCTACACTTATCTTACAGAGCAACAACATACGACAAACGCTCAATAAAACGGTCCTTTTCAAAGGGCATTTGCCCAATGTAGGTCTCTGGTGGGTCTTCCCGTGAGGATGGACACTGGGTTTCAGCGGTTTATATTTAGTCTAATTTAATTCTTTATTTTTAAGACATGTATTGTGTAATGCAGTAGGTGGACACCTGATTTATTAAACAAAATACAGTCAATGTTTTTGATTACTGAATTAAGCTTAAACAGCATTTGTAAATTATTGCTGTTACTACATTTTTTATATCTTGGTCTCTCTTTTTCTTAGGTTACATTGTTACGTAAAAAACACCATATTTATTTTATCATGTTTTTCTTTGTGTTGCATTTGATATTGAGGTTATGCAAAAGTAATGGAAAGTAGTAAATAATTTATATTTTGAGACTCAGATTTTTTGACATGTAACTAGATATTGTAACGGATTCGATTTTTAAAGTAACCCTCCCAAACCTGCATGTGCAGTTCAATGGGATAACCACCAGGAGGCTGCGCTTTTCCACAAGTGGCTGCTCATATTTACAGGGTCCTTTCCTCAAGTTCCCCCTTCCCCTGACAGCACCCCTGTTACCCGCTCTCTCCTCCAGACCTGTAGTTCATCAAGAAACACAAAGGCCATTATAGTAACAGCGTTAAACTAAATGACGCTTCCTGCTTCTGTGCTGCTTGAACTGGAAATTAATTTTAAAAAAGATAACAAAGTTATGGAAGTTCTCCAATTCCTGTCAGGAATATGTGGGCAGGATATATTTGTGGTTTCCAGAAATAGTGAATCCTGTGGTTACACAAACAGTGATGCGTTGGCTGTGTTCTGTTCTCCTGCATCTGTGATACAGAGGGAGGCATTCCTCCGAGGAGAGCTGACAGCAGGAAGTCCTCATACGGTCAGGAGGAATGTCCAAGTAAACAGCACCTGCAGAGATCAAGAAGTGGGAGGACAGCAGTTTCAAACCCTCACACTGTCTGCTGTTAACATGGCAATGCATCATATAAGAGACAGATCAGAGTCGGTTTTATTAACGAGTGTTTACACATAGGAGGAATTTGCTTTGGTATAAATGGTGCATACAAATATACAAGAAGAATACGTAGCAAAGAATTCAGAGACCAGACACCAGGGCTGGACTGGCTATCTGGCGTACCGGGCAAATCCCGCCAGGCCCTCCAACGTTTTGGGCCTTCCCAGGGCCGGAAACAAAACATACATTATATATATTATATTTTTTATTGATTGCGACGGTAAAAACATGACACATCGTGGCCCATTGGATGCTTCTCTTGAGGCACATTTGGCTAGTACAATGAAATTCCTTGGTTCTCGAAGGCCCGCCCCTCCCTAGAGGCCCTCACTTGACCCAAGTCATCACCTCAAATTTTGTAAGCGAATGGTGGAGGATAGAGAGGTCGCGAGATGGAGAAACAAAAGAGTGGCCATGAGAAGCGAATGGAAAAGAGAAAGCAAAAACTTAAAGACGACGCAGCAAAATGTGCAAAAATCACCGACTTATTCAAAAGCACAAGCTCGACTTCAGGTTCGGGTAGTGGGGCTGCTGCTGGGGCCGTGGGAGATGATGGGGAACCAGGCAGCTCAACCTCGGGTTCGGGCGGTGGGGCCGCCGGTACAACGACAACGAGCGCACAGGTGGTGGAGAATGTAGAGGAGGAGGAGGCGGAGGAGATGGTGGTTCGAGCCGGGGAACCAGAGGAGGAGGAGACGGAGAGACGAGAGTCACAAGACGTGACCCAGCAGGGAGAGATTGAGGTTAGAATTCAGCTCAACACACCCGCTAGCTAGCCAATGCAGTGTAGCTATTCACCGCTTCGGCGTTTCGTTTCCCATTTATTGCCTGAAACCGAGACCAAGTTGTCATCCTGACTTTATCAAATCAGTCACAAACATGTACCCATTTGATATATTTTCATGCACTTCTCTTGTAATGTTGCGCCAGCATATATAAATCTTCCATTTGTCGAGCTGTTACAAGGTCATGTGATGTGTTTGAAGTTATGCTAGTGCCGTCCGGTCTAGAAATACCCTAGCTAGCTAGGCAGATTAGCTATTCACTGCTTCGGCGTTTTTCCCATTTATTGCCTGAAACTAAGACTAAATGTGTCGCCCCCACTCTCTCAAATCAGTCACTAGATTTGGTTTCCAACTTATATTGTTGTGTTTAAAGCCAAATCAGAACGTTGAAATGGGAGTGGAAGAGTCCCAGGGAGATCAGCAAGCGACAGACTTCTTTCGACGCCCTCATTTTTCAAAGATGCAGGAATTTTTTGAATTCCACCCTCAACAGAATGCCACAAACCCTCTTGTTCAGAGGCTCTTCAATCGAACAGACGACAAGGCATGGAAGTGGCTGACGTACTGTGCCCAACGCCATAGTCTTTTTTGTTTTGTTTGCCTTGCTTATAGCAAGCCAAATGACCCCAGTGTCTTTATTCGATGCATGACCGACTGGAGGCATGCCTACCAAAGAGCGGAGGAGCACGAGAGAAGCATGGCCCATCGGCAGTGTGCAGAGGCATATCTGTTGAACTGCTCTAGAGCGAACATCGGCCACCTTCTTGAGGGAAGTCAACTGGCAGGACACCGCGAGCTGGTCAAGAATTGTTAATTAGGGAGTCATACACACGAGTGAGTGTGTGGGAGAAGCAGAGCCAGGACAAGAGGCACAAACGAATTTCCCCAATTGGACAGACAATATGGTGGGCCAAACACGATGCCCTGAAGAAGGTTTTTGGAAACTTTCAAAGACCCGATGACAGCCTTTTTGTTGAAGTGGTGTCCACACTCGCTGGCATAATGGATCTCAAGACACTTCCATCAAATGCGCGAAACAAAGCCAGAGGATACCGAGACGGTTTGCTGCGCTATGAAACAGTGCTAACAGCTCAGTTGTTTCTCCGAATATTTGAGCTCACCTCACCCCTCTCCAAATACCTACAGACAGAGGGAATGGACATCCTCTCTGCACACAGAATGGTCACCACAACCCAAGATGCCATGAAAAAGATTGCCAGAGATTTTTCTGCTGTGAAAGATGCAGCTGACATTTTTGTGCACTGGGCAAATGAACAGTTGGAGAAGCTAGAGGAGCTAGATTTGGAAATGGAGGCCGCACTGCCCCAGAAAAGGATGAGACGCAAGAAGGTCTTACCAGGTGAGATGGCCCAAGATGAAAGCCTTAGTGACTCGGAGAAGGCTTACGAGGTCAATGTCCATAATCAGATTTTGGATACAACCATTGAGGCCCTACACAGAAGGTTCTTGACCCATGGAACGATGCATGTCCAGCAGTGGCTCAGTCAGTAGGGGCTTGGACTGGGAATTGTAGAGTCGCCAGTTCAAGTCCCCGAACAGACTTGAAAAAATATGGAAGGTGGACTGCTACTTGGAGAGGTCCCAGTTCACCTCCTAAGCCCTGCTGTGGTGTCCTTGAGCAAGGCACCGGACACCTCCAATCCCCCTCCCCATTGCTCCCCGGGCGCTGCACAATAGCTGCCCACTGCTCCTAGTACTAGGATGGGTTAAAAGCAGAGGACCAATTTCACTGTGTGTGCTCTGCTGTGTGCATGTGTGTGACTAATAAAGAGGGTTCCATCCTCCGATTCTATCTATTCTATCTATGCAGATTTATCTCTTCTACACCCGAAAAACTTCCACCTGATCCACACCAGCACTCTCCCTGAATCTGCACTCACAGAGCTCAGCAAATGCCTAGTTGTTCAGCGCAGCAACAGTAGCCAATCTACAAGTTGAGTTAAGAAACTTGGCACAGCAATGGGACAGGCTGGTACAATCACCCTTAGATGAATACTCAGCCAGAACAGTTGAGGAGATTCCATCCGATGAACAAGAAGAGCTGGACATAAGAAGCAAAACATGTGTTTGTTGCAAAGAGTGCCCTGTGTGCTGCTACAAAATCCTTCTCAGGTTCAACATGTTGACTCGCGCATACCCCCTTCTTGGGTTGGCATACAAATTTTTACTAACCCTGTCAGTAACTCAGGTAGCCTGTGAGCGCTCTTTTTCAACTCTCCGCTACATCAAAAACAGACTGAGGAACAGTCTATCTACCAGTAAACTGGAAGCCTTCATGCTGATGGCCACTGAGAAGGATGTCCTTGTGTCGCTTGACACTGATTCAGTGATTGACAGAGTTGCAGAGAAAAGTGAATTGATGAAGAAAATGCTTTTGTAAGGTAAGATTTATAATACAATAATATATATTAATAAAATAGTTGATCTCATCAATTCTTGATCTAAAATAATCTGATAATTGTTTTACTCTCCCCTCAGAATGCCCTTGCTGCTCACAGTTGGTCCAGTTCATGATCTTCAGTTTCAGTTGCCTAGCTGTGTTTGTTCTTGAGGATCATCAGAGGGCCATTCAGCAGTGTCTTAAGCGGTATGTATATAAGACTGTTGTGTAACTATTTATTTTGGTCATTATTCCTGTTATACTGCTATTAGTATCACTCATGTTAATGTTTGTCCAAACATTTCTCTTTAAGGCTGCCCTTTTCCTAAGGGATGTTCCAGTTGGTGTGTTCCGAGTGGTGTGGATTTCACAAGCATCTGTAAGTGTTACACATCTCAATAACAGACACCGAGTACAGTAAAATATAACAAAATATGACAAAAACATATACTCTAGTGAAGAGTTGTGCAGATTTAAAAAGAGGACAATACAATCAGGGATACTGTAAGAGGACAAAACACTTCGTGCTGCTTTGTTATTTATATTTTTAATTTTTGAAAGTTATATCAAATACTCATTCTCTTTGCCTATACAACAGGGAGTATCAGTGTTATTAACCCTCAATGAAAAGAAATCGAAATATAAGATTCAAAGGCTTTATTATCATGTGCAGCTACAGTGTAGAAATGGCAATGAAAATGAAAAGACCCAAACTACTCCAACAATGCAACATAATATATGTAAGACATAAAACAATAAGACCGATGAGAAAAAAATCGAAAAAGAGTGCAGATTATGTAACGAGATCAGTAATGCAGATGAAGTTATTACATGTAAGGAAAATAAATAAATACAATAAGCCAAATAATGCAGGAGTCTAAGTACATGCAAAGAGAATAAGATAAACAAGTTAAATCAAACAATTTAACAATTAAATATTGTACAGTGAAATACAATAGAATACTGTTAAATGTAGTAATAAATATTCAAATAAATCAATCGTTTATCGCAAAAAGATGAATGCTTCAGGTTATGGAGGCACATAATAGAGCTCAGGCATTTAGTAGAATAGGTCAACCTGGTGTATTCCCATTAAATTGTGGCTGTAAGGGACCTTGGTACTGGAGAAATGAACACAAAGTAAACACAGACAGTATTTGTTTTCAATACTGTTTTATTTATTTGACGTAATTTGTTCAAAGATGTTATTCGCTCGATTACATTCTCTCTCTGTTTGTTTGTACATAAAGTATAGGTCAAATAAAGAAACTAAAAACATTAATAAATAATAGAATATACAAATAAAAATGATAGATATAAAAAATATGTAAAACAGTAATATATTTAAAGTTCATTTCAAGCTGATGCAGAGGAGAAAAGACACGTTCTCATTATGTCTTTTAGTACGTTCATACTTCCTCAAGGGTCAAGCAAACAAATGACTTTGTATTTATACACACATATATCTAGCTATACCCATGTTCATATAAGTAAATATGAATAATATGGATTGTTCACAGGCTTGGAGGGTAACGGATTACATAAAATGGGATTATGTAATCAGAACACAAAAAAAGACAACTGTAATCCCTTACAGTATTTTTCTTAATATTTCTTAAAATTGGGGATGGGGATTATTGGCTAGGATTACCATGTCAGTAAAAAACTTAAAAGAGCATATATTGTTTGTTAAAGGATCAGATGTTCTCTCTCCTCTGTCAGCTGTTCTGTTCTGTAGGGTAATACTTTAAGGATGAATCTATACGCCTACTGCCTGACCCTGCTTCATGGGTTCTCTTTCTTTGGTTCAGTTGTTCAGTTTTTAATTCAGCAGGTGAACCTATATGTTCATAAAATAGTGTGTGTGTGTGTGTGTGTGTGTGTGTGTGTGTGTGTGTGTGTGTGTGTGTGTGTGTGTGTGTGTGTGTGTGTGTGTGTGTGTGTGTGTGTGTGTGTGTGTGTGTGTGTGAGCTTAACTGTGTGTGTTAAACTGAAACAGAGCATTTTCTGTCAGCTCAGATTTTATTTCTTCTTTTTTAAACTGTAGTATGTGCTCATTGTTGGTGTACAGGCTACTGTAACCCTCCTAACCCTGACTGTACATTGTGTGCTGCTTGTTTGCGTCTCCTTTCAGTTATGTCCCTGCTGTGCATCATCATACCTTCTAGCTCTTCCCCCCTTGAAACCGAGGGGAGGTCTGGCCTGCTCGAATAGTCTACTGCTACTCAGTTACTGGAATTGTCTGGGGACTGGAGAGAAAATTCCTCCGGTGATTATCAGATAAAAACATTAGCCAGAGATGTGTGTTGCTGCAAGTCTGCTGTCTTCTACGATCTGTCATCATCAGTGAGTAAGGGAAGAAAGTCCAAATCAGAATGACTAACAGGGACTTTTCCTTATGTGTTCCATATTTCTGTTGTCGTTCACAAATCGACATGAAGCAGGAATCCTTGATGTGTGCACGGAAATAACATTGTGCCGAGAATCAACGCTCAACGGTAGACTGACTAATGATCCAGAGCTTCATCCCACTTATTTGACCCCTTTATACTATATTTGACCATTTATTGGAAAGAAGTCTCTCTGTTTTTAGACATTTTAGTTTTGCATTGATGCCAAGAACACTGTATATATTCCTTCTCGAGTGCTTCACAATAAAAGCTTACTCTAAACTAAGAAAGGCCCAATAACTCCCTTTTTAAAAGTTTCTACCGTGAATCAGGATCATCTAGTGCTGGCAGCACCAATTATTACACAGCTGTTTTGGTCTCCACTAACTCCTTAAGGAAATATCTGGCTTTTATTGTCTAATTGTCTGCTGGGCTGGTATTGTACGGTTGATTTCTCAGATATTTTTTGGCTATAAGCAGCTGCCTGTTGTGGCTGGAAACAAGTTTGATAAATCAGTAAAGTTGTTGGATGTAAAGTCAAAACAGGCCCACACAACAGGCAAGGCCTGAAATTGGAAGACATTGTTTTGTCACAAAATGTATAAAATATATATTTGAATATTCCTATTCATTCCCATCACACCGACCATTATTTTTACATATTTACTGTTCAGCCTTCTCTTTATTTATACTTCTTAATGTGTGCATAACATGTATGTATGTGGGTTTACGTGTGTATGTAAATATATATAGATATATGTATATTTTTAATATAGTTTCCTTCTTGTGATGGTGATAAACAGAATTTCGATCTCCCTGTCTGTATCACACACACAGGAGATTGACAATAACATTGATTTTGACTTAATTTAACAGAATAATGTATAACTTAACTATTCACTCTATTCTGTTCAGTTAATGATTAAGTTAATTAAGTTGTTATACTTATCAGACATTAAATATGTCTGATAATTTATATTTACAATATGCATTTTAATTTAACCAAACGATGCATATTTGTTTACAATGTTGGGAGCTGTTGGCTGTTTGAGAGCAGCTGCTCAGCGTACATAGCACATGTTAGCAATGTTTTTATTATGACTCTCACTGCCAGAATGGTTGACACAGGTACACACATTACATTTAATCATAGTTTGTTCAATAATAATCAGAATTTAAATGACCCTATTAGCTAGTTAGTTAGATACACAACATAACTGGCTAGCTAGTTATCTAGAATTAGCCTGACTTCAAAGACTTTATTGTCATATGCACAGTAGTTATAGTGTAGATATGGAAATAAAGAAAACATCCAGCAATGCAGCATGAATATATAAAGAACATAACAAAATAAAACCAATAAAAATAGTGAAAGAAGTAACATAATATAAATACATAGTGCAAGAGAATGTTGCAAAATGTGCAAGAAATTACAAATAAAAGTAAAAATAGTGCTTGAAGAAGTTTATATACATGTACTGAATGTAAAATTAACTATTGTTATTACCGTTCTTATAGCTAATGCTAACTATCCTTGATAGAATGATAGGTAACGCTGGCTAGCTTCTTTGACAGCTCACTTAAGATAGCCAGAGCTGCATAGCTAGCACACTGATAGGTCATTTAAAATGGTTTTAATGTTAACTTGTTTTTATAGATTTCAACACTGGACCTTTGTCTACCCTTGTATCAGTAAGTGTTATTACAAAAACTCAGTCAACTTGCTCTAGTTTCTAGTTTGGAATGCTTTTATATGCTTCAATGCATTTCATAGTTGCACCTGGAGGAGCAACCTACACCAGACACTACAGAATTATAAAAAAATATGTAGTTTAAGGCAATTTTCACATGTTTATTTAACATTTTTCTGCATGTTAGAAGGTTTTTGCCTGTATTGCCATTGTGTGCAGCAGGTTTTATTTATTTTCTTGGAGATATTGTCAGTTCAAAAAACTAAGTGGCCACTGACCTGGACGATCTAAACTAAAACAATAAGTATCTGAGCCTACACACTGACAAACAGTAACATTCTGTAAATTGGAACCAAGCCTTCAGTTCCAGCTGTGTTATGGTTTGGAGTCAACCAATCTACTTGAGTAAGAGTGATGTTTAAAAAAAAAACAGATTAATAGTTATCTTTATAGTTATTGTTCTTGCTATGGCTGGCATTTAACTGGGTTCCTTACCTCATTGGTCCAGGAATGCGGTGTGTGTTCTGACTCCTCTGGGAATAATTGTGTAATACAGTTTCTGGCAGGAAATGAGGGAGATAGTGATCATTAACGGTTGCCATGTCATGATGCTAATCACCTCTCCCTCCTCCTGTGTGAGTCTGTGATGTGTGCAGACCGATCTGTATATTTTCACTTTCATTTTTTTCTCCTGGTGTTGAAAAGCCTTTATAACAAAAGATAGTCAAAGGAGATCAAGTTCCAAGCCCAAGTTCCAATGGAGAGAAATACTTTCAAAAGTTGAAAGAGACAAATTGCAGGACAGGATTTTTTTTTCAAAGCTAACATTTTCATTAGCTGGTTTTACTCCATGTGTGTTTGACTTAAAATAAATAAAATAATTTTTTGCCTTGTTTTCTGATTGTCTTGTCCTGAGTGCCAGATTGTTGGATCTTGACTAGTATATACAGTGGGGCAAAAAAGTATTTAGTCAGCCACCAATTGTGCAAGTTCTCCCATTTAAAAAGATGAGAGAGGCCTGTAATTTTTATCATAGGTATACCTCAACTATGAGAGACAAAATGAGAAAAAAAAATCCAGGAAATCACATTGTAGGATTTTTAATGAATTTATTTCAAATGATTGTGGAAAATAAGTATTTGGTCAATAACAAAAGTTCATCTCAATACTTTGTTATATACCCTCTGTTGGCAATGACAGAGGTCAAACGTTTTCTGTAAGTCTTCACAAGGTTTTCACACACTGTTGCTGGTATTTTGGCCCATTCCTCCATGCAGATCTCCTCTAAAGCACTGATGTTTTGGGGCTGTCGCTGGGCAACACAGACTTTCAACTCCCTCCAAAGATTTTCTATGGGGTTGAGATCTGGAGACTGGCTAGAATTTACCAATTAATTCATTAAAAATCCTACAATGTGATTTCCTGGATTGTTTCCCCCATTTTGTCTCTCATAGTTGAGGTATACCTATGATAAAAATTACAGGCCTCTCTCATTTTTTTAAATGGGAGAACTTGCACAATTGGTGGCTGACTAAATACTTTTTTGCCCCACTGTACATGAGTGTTTTAATTCAGTTTATTCAACAGTATCTACATTGTGACCACTGTGGCTGCATGTCCAATTACTTTCCTTATTTCAAACCAATGGTGGATAGCAAATAAACTATGGTGTTGATCGATTTGAACCTGATACATTTGGCAAAGTTATAAATATATATATTTAAGTTTTGTTGTATTCCTGATGTTTTTTAAAAATGTTATTCAGAACATCAAACAGTGATTAAAAGTTGGAAAAATATCAATAGCAGTCTGAAAGTTGATACACTGGCTTAACATACACACTTAGAATGTCATAACACTGAACTTGGACTCAAACATCAAGCTTTCTGTGTGAGGTCACTCACAGATTTATTTGTCTATTGGATCTCAGTTTCAATAAATGTTATTATTATAAAGTTCCATTTGTTGAGCATATTTTAGTCAAGAGTTTATTTTAAACTGTGGAGCTGTGTCAGATTCTCAACTGGAATATCTTTTACTAGCCATACTGAGCCCTTCTATGGTCTGTTACCATTATCCTGTGTGCACTGCAGTCTGACATCACTAAGCAGGCTATAGTGGCTTTGTGCTTATTTGCTGATTTTAAATGTATCCGGAAGTGCTTTAAAAACTCTGAAATAATAAGGCCAGTGGACATTACATTCAGGGACTCATGACAATCTATAATAGCATCAAATCCAATTTGTGTGTTTAAAGAGAACTTGGCAATTTAATCATTGCTAACCATTTACATGCAAAATAACCTATATTACCATGGGCGTCACTTTTGAATTAGGGGGGTGGGGATCCTTTTTTCTGAACATTTTAACATATTTTATGAATGCAAAGTGGTGGGGACAGAATTGGTCATTTTCAAAAGTGGTGGGGACATGTCAACAGCATCCCCAGTATAAATGACGCCTATGTATATAACACACCTATAATTTATAATATTCTGCCAAATAAGTCCTTTAAAACTCAATTAAATGAAAACATATCTTGAATTTAGTTATGATACTACAATAAAGGGGGTGACTCAAATGTCTAGAACAAGGCTAGGACTTCAAAATGAGAAGATGAAATAAAAAAATAGGTATAAATAGTCACTGTATGTTTATATGAGTACACATGTTCTTATGCATTATTAAACCCAAACACTAGTCAATGAGTCAGGTTAAAGTGAAAGAATAATACTGCAGGACTGTAAATACCATTTAGGTGAGGCAGAACACAGCAGAGGAGCTGCGGGGGGAAACAGATGGAAGATGTGTGTGATGACGCAGTGATGATCTTTGGGCCTGCATGTATAAAAGTGAGCGGTCTCTCAGTGCGCACTCCAGTGGAGGCTACATCACCATGACAATTATCTGCTGGGAATGAACCTGAGATACATTTAAATGGAAGGGCATCGCAACGGAGATAAGGTGAGCGGATCAAAAGCTTAGTTCTTCAGTGTCTGGATAGGGAACAATTTGAGCCAGGAAAACTAAATAGATCATGGCATTGTGAGCCAAGGCTTTGCTATTTATTTGATCATTTCCTTAAGCTGTTCCAAGACGATCAGCATTGAAAGGATATTTTTTGGAGTTTTTAGAATATGAAATAATTGTTAAGAACGTTTTCAGGAAGATTTCACTTTAAGTTGACTCTTTATGTCTAGAACAGACTATTTTTTATACATTTTTGCTTGTATGTGATATTAATTTAAGAGAGCCCACCTAAGCATATGTACTGCAGATAAGCTGTTCGACTGGGTCTTGAGTGGAGGCTGGAATAGTTGTGGAGTGGGGTTATTTTTTGTTTGTCACTATCCACCAAATTAAACCGGATTTTTGGGGCAAATGGAATAAAACGTGTTTGTTTTTTCCCTTGGATAAAAGTGTCAGCTTTATGAAATGTAATGTTTGTACTTTCTGGTAAAACTACAAACGTTTGACAGATGTACTCCATGACCTCCAGCTCCTGCGGTAACGGGCAGGGCTTTTTAAACAATAAATCAAGCTTTCACAATGAGTAAAGAGGGAATGTAGACTGCTGAGTCATTCTGGGATTGTATCTGTTTCTCTTAAGTGATGAAACATTGCTTATTTCCACATGACCTGTGAGGGAGGGTGAGGTATTCATCACAGTATTTAATCCTGAGAGTAATGTAAGATAGGGGCTGCAAAAACCAGTCTTTGAGATTTATGAGGTGTCTTGTTTCGTCCTTTTTTCCCAACTCAGGAACATATGCTTTTAATATCACACTCACCTACTTTAACACTTAGTTGGATGTATTAATTCATTACTTAATTATAACATTATAACATTGTTTATGCATTCAAAGCATAAATGATACTGACTGCAGACGCATTAAAAAAGGAGAGTTCAGCAAACTGATTATCTTTAATTGGAAAAAACATCAATTGCTGCCATATTCCTTAAATCTTCATACATACAAATAAGAATATAACAGGTATGTACAGATGAAGACATCCATTTGGTTGATTATTAAATATCAGTGTATCAGTTTCAGTTTTATTGTTTGCAACTCATGCATTTATCATTTTTTTAATGTTAAAATGATCTCCACCAGGTTCTTTAGATAATGTAAATGTCATCATTTATGTCAGAAGATGGATTTGTTTACAATACTAACGGTTTTTTAACGAGCTGCAGTTTGACCAAATAATACCTTTAATAGTGAAAACATTTACATTTAATATTTTAGTTTATGGCCAGCACAACATCGTGCATTTGAAAGTATTTGGGTCATAACATTCGTTCCACTCGGCTTCACTTACTAATTATGACTACTTCTATCTTTCCCAGTTTCCAATGGTTGTGAATACTTCAGACTGGTTCTTCCCCACCCTGGACCCAGAGCTGGACCCCTGCAGTAACTACACTGAAGCCTGGCTGTGGCTGTCATCCCTGCAGCCGGCCTACCTGGGTCTTATCAGTATGGTGGGCTTGGTAGGGAACGGCCTGGTTCTCTGTGTGTTCTGCCTGCAGAGGAAGCCCTGCACTGTTGCAGATGTCTACCTGGGGAACCTGGCAGCTGCTGATCTCGTCATGATGTCCTGCCTTCCCTTCTGGGCTATCACCATCGCCCGGGGCTACCAGTGGGACTTTGGAGAGGTGCTGTGTAAGCTGGTCAATGTGGCCATCTCTATGAACTACATGTGCAGTGTTCTGTTCCTCATGCTGGTCAGCGTGGACCGATATCTTGCCTTGGTGAAGCCCATGAGCACCAGCCGTCTGAGGAGAGCCGCCTGCGCCAGGCGTATCTGCCTTGGGGTCTGGAGTCTGGGCTTCCTCTTTACTCTCCCCACGCTGTTCTTCCGCACCATGAAGTACGTAGAGGATCCCGGAGTGGATGCCTGCATTCTAGCCTACCCCCACCCAGCATGGAGATTGCACCACAACATCACCAGGAACGTGTTTGGCTTCCTAGCCCCTGTCCTGGTGGTGGCCTATTGCACTCGTCAAATTGTTTCTGTGCTGAACGACCGGGAAGTCCTCTGGCTCCCTGGGGTGAGGGCGGAGAGGAAGGCCACCTCCTTGGTTCTGGCTGTGCTCGCCGTCTTCCTCTTCTGCTGGACACCTCACCAGGTGGTGCGCTTCCTTGACACTCTGGATTACTTCCAGGTCACACCTGGATGCCTCTGGGGTCATGTCCTTGACATCGGCATACAGTTGTCCACATATTTGGCATACAGCAACAGCGCTGTGAACCCTTTCCTGTTTGTCATTGTGGGGAAGCATTTCAGGAAACGTGCTAAAGAGGTGTTTGGAAAGACTTTAAACCCCTGGTCAAAAGACATGTCCAACCTGACTGTGAGCTTCACCTCAATAAATAGACTCAATGAAAAGCAGAGAATAAGTATTGACCATTTGAAAATATCTGGGCTAAAACAAATGATAACATGACCAGTGGCAGTGGGGACACGTGCGGTGATTAACTGGCTGATCTCATTGATTCGTTGGCCATTTTGGGACAGCACAACAAGCTGTAACACATATTATGACTTTTGTGAAAAGCTGCTTGATACCACATCCATCTGGAACACAGGAGCAGATGCATTCATTTTTGTTTTTCTGAGTCTTTGATGGAAGTCAGATTAAATTGGAATCTAAAGGGAAATGAACCTACTTTTCACTGGATTCATTACCTCAGTAATCATTTTACTAATGGATCTATGGTCTGTCTCAATTGCTAGTTTCAAAACGTCTTCACTACAGCATGATGTTGGGTTTGCTATCATTCCATTTCCAGTGAAATAATCTTGGCGATCTCGTGATTCAAAAGTCACTTACCAGTGTTACTGCTGCCATGGCAGTGCTACACCAGTGCGGTCCAGCATACGGTTAAGACACACTTGGAAGTCTGCTGTTCTTATTCTTTGATAGTCTGATTACTCACAGGTAATTTTTTTTTTTCAGGCCAAGTTAAACATCCAAATTAACATTTAACAGTTGACAACTTGACGGATGAACCTTGCTTACCAAGCTTACTAGCTAGTGCTAGCTTTAGCAGCTAACAGTACCCAGCTCCACCCTTTGGTCATTTTCAGGCCCAAAATAAGCAAGACGTTTTAAGCGTCTTTGGGAATTAGGAAAAGCACTATTTAATTATTATGTATTATTATTATGTATTATTATTATTATTATTATTATTATTATTATTATTATTATTATTATTATTCAAGGTTTCAAGGTTTTATTGGTCATATCACAGCATATACAACGTATATGTTGGCAATGAAAATATTATATCCCATGCTCCTCCAACAACTCAACATACATGGTGCAAATAAGATAAATAAAATATTATTATTATTATTATTATTATTGTTGTTGTTATTAAGACGGCGCTAACCAAAATGCTAAACTTGAGTCTATAAAAACCTGTGGGAGAGGTTACAGTGACTAGGTCCACGACTTCACAACAATCATGTTGTAATATCATAGTCATTAACATCACAAGATTAAACAAACTAATTTTTGCTGGTGAAAAAAGGTTTAACTGCAGTGGCCAATTTGGGGGAAAAAACCCAAATATCTATGATGTCTGTTTCTGTCCTAACTTTGTCTGAATGCTGTTTGCTGAAAACTGCGTCCTGCAGGAAAGGAAGTAGAAGGGAGCTGAGTTTTCTTTGTTTTTCTATCTTTTGAGTTGATTGAGGTTTAGGGAATTATTTGATTTTGTTTTTGATATAAAAAATGTGCAGCTTGGTGTGCTATTTGTGACCTCACAAGATATACATTGATCTGGTATGTTCCAGATGGTTCCTATTGAGTTGTAATTACCGGAGGAAACATGCACCACTAATGCCAAGGGACTTATTAGCATAAATAGTCCACTTGGATTAGTGTCTGTGCCCTCCTTCTGTTTCTCTGGTTTGATTGTCTTTGTCATTATATTTTGACATGCTGGGAAATATTTCCATCTGTAACATACTCATATTAAGTATAACCCCTTACAGATGTTAAATGATATTCGTGAGATGCTAAATAACTGATGTGGAGTACTGATTATGGATCCCAATGTCATCTATATTAAGTTACGTTGTCTCTGAGCTTCTTTATTAAATGTTTCTGCATTTTTAGGTTAAAAAAAACAACACGTAATTTCACCAGGGAAAGAAAGTATCTGACTTTTTCTCACAGATTTAACTCACAAGCCTGGTTATATTTAAATACTTTTATGGTCAACAAAACTTGCAAACCACTGAACTGACCTTACTTTCAAATTGTCTGTGCATATCCAATGGGGATTGAAATGTACCATTTGTATAGAAATGTATATATGATGCAGAATGCAGAAAATGTATTTAAAAAAACCATTTCAACATTACCTGTACCTCTAGTTCACACTAAAATAAAGGTGTTTTCTCTTAATTGAACGTTTTAAAAGGTTGTACTGATGTTTCTGAAATCATTATGCTTTCTTAATTGTTTGAATGTATAATATTTGTCTGTGACATATCATTCCATCTATGCTTGAATCTTGTGTTAATTTATTGTTTTTTATTGTTCACAAGTGTCTCTTCAAAAAGAGATCTTTTCTCAACTAGAGTACCTGATTGAATAAAGGAATAAACAACAATAACTAAAGTATTGGAACTGGGCGTGGTTAACTGAGCATGTGTTGGATATAATGTAACCTGCTTCATTTTCATTATTAAAGTTTTTGCTGCCATTTATATTTATGCCTACCTCAGATAAAACCAAGGTCCAAGTAAAAAAGGTTTATACATGAAGCATCCAGGCCGGCGAACAAAGGAATAAGGGCTGCAGATGGCGCCAAATCTCTGTCGAAATCTGATTAAAAGAAACAACATTGGGCTAAAAATGGACAATTCCTCCTATTTTTCTACTTTTTGAGTTATCTTACGCACATAGGAAAAAGTAAATATAAATAAAACAGTTCAAGGGACATAAGGGGATAAAATAAATAATGACCCCTTTCCGTAAAATAAAGGAAGACAGGCCAGAAATAATAAATTCAAAAGAATATTAAAAAACATTAAATAAATATATAAGTAATAACAACAACGTTAAAAATAAAATATATAAATAAGAAGACCAATAAGGATTAAAATAACAGTTTAAACGTGGATGTCGCTAATAAAAGTATAACATTTGTTAATATAAATAAAAACCTATAAGAAAGGTGAAACATATTTAAAAATAATATACAAATAAATAAATAATACTAATAAAAAGCTACTCTAACGAAAAATGTGCCTTAAACTTTCGTTTGTCAATACATTTTTTCCAAGAATTAAACAATATAGTGCACTATTAAAACATAATTAATAAAAAGGAAATCTAAACTAAATATTTCATCTGAAATATTAAACTGATTTTCTGTTTTTCTTTACATGTGATTTGTTATTACTTTATATGTCTACCCCTCATGTGAACTTGATTTTTTTTAATACAACATATATGATATTCATATGTTGTTGAATAATACAAAAAATATATATATAATAATAATTTTTGAAAAAAGCCTTTTAAGGCTACCGTTGTTGAAAGAATAGATGCCCTATCAGAACATCAAGAGTCTCCGTTATTGTACAGTGAAAATACACTCACTAGGTTCCATCAATGCAGTCTCCTCGTCTGTTCTCCTGGCTGCGCCGCGGGTCGTGGCGGAGCTGCGCTGCTCTGCGGGGAGAGAGGAGGAGTCTGCTGGGGTCACTTCCTCTCACAGGACGCTCAGCTCCGGACGTGAGGGCTTCATTTCTAGGAAGGATACCGTTATCAGGAAGAATGTTTTTCAGACAGAACACATTCCTCATAGATCTTTCGATATTTTATTCCATAATGTAGTGAATGATATATTCCCCGTATTTTCAGACTTTGGCCCTTTTTCTTTTGTCTTGTGATCACTCCGTCGTGTTCTTGGCTCACAGTCAGACGGGATGTGGTACAGAAGTGAATTAGAGGATGGATACGAATCTAATAAAACAGGTGAGACGCACATTCGATAAAAGTGTGACAGTACAGGATGATTTCTGACTTTATATATACTGTCTATGTTTATGACTCCATGTTTCTGACATGCGAGCTACCTACATCTTCTGACTGTGATTTAAAGGCCCAGAGCTGCAGTACAGCAGCTAGCACGATGCTATCTCTGCCTCTGTAATGCTGTGCTACAAGGCATTTACCAGTGGTGTAAAGTAACTAAGAATAATTACTGAAGTACACCACCTAAGTACACCTTTGACTTTACTTTACTTGAATAATTCAATTTTGTGCCACTTCTAGCCCACTACAATTCAGAGGTCAACTGTCTGCTTTTACTGCACTACATGTATTCAATACCTTTAGTTACTTTACAGATCTGGATTAATGATGGTAAATATAATCAGCCCTTAAATCAGACTGTAGTTCACCTGCAGTAAATCAGCAGCTACCCTGCAGTATACAAAGCCATTCAAACTAGCTGCACCTTTACCAGCTCTGAGAACACTTTAATGATCAATCATTATAAAACATATCAGAGATATTATTCTGAAATGGACCAATCAAACAATGACTACTTTTACTGTCGCTACTTTAAGTACATTTAGATGAGAGTACTTTCTACTTTTACTGGAGGAACATTTTGAATGCAGGACTTTTACTGTAGCAGAGTATTCCTACACTCTGGTACTTCTACTTTACTCAAGTACAAGACCTGAGTACTTCTACTTTTACTCAAATACATACATGTGAATAGAATAAAATAGACAAAAACAGAATGTAAAACTATATATTGTACTGTGAAATAAAATAAAATACTGTTCAGTGTAGTAATAACTATGAAGATAAATAAAATGTAAGATGCAAACAGATGAAAGCCTTAGGTTATAAAGGCATGTAACCGAGCTCAGGCGTTTAATAGTCTTCTGGCGTGGGGGATAAAACTGTCCCTGAGTGGTGGTTTTAGTCCTGATGCTGCGAGCCCTCCAAAAAAAATTGAAAGAAATAAAAAGTAACTTTGTGACTGTCAGGATATAGATTTACAGGTTTCTTGCAAACGTGAATACCTTGTGTGACTGACAAGCCTTTTAAAAATGTGTTGATTCAGGGTCCAGTGGTGCGGGTTCTCCAGGATGGGTCCCTGGGAGCGGTATCTATGGCGGGCGCCGACACAGCGCCGTGTCTGACAGTGGGGACACCGGGATCGGGACCTACTGCTCTGACAGCGTGGAAGGTATGTGTCTGTCTCTTGCAAAACGAGCATGTTATTAATCACTGAAATCAAAGGTGAAGGTTTTAAGACACATAGCAGCTTCAGACATTCAGCAGTTGGGTATTTAATGACGTATTTTATGTCGCAGAACAAAGAGTGGAAATATCTTTATGATTCTGATCTTGTGTTGATGAAGATGTCCGAAAATAATTCTTCTAATGCTCTGTATGTCCTCCAGATGACTCCAGTTCCAGTACCACGCCGTTGTCTTTTCAGCCGCTAACGTCGCAGCATCATGTGGGTCAGGATGAAGGTTCCGTCCCCCTGGTCCACGTCATGCTGTCCCCGTCCTCCTCCCCGTACACCGGCTGCAGTACGCCAGCCTCCACCGGCAGCACTACAGGGCGTTGGAGCAGATCCTGCCAGCTGCTAACGCCCGCCGTGACTCCGCCGGGGGTCTGTCTGGACATGAAGGACAATCAGCCCCTGCGGAGGTGCTCCTCTCTCACCAAGCTGCCCTCGGGGGCGGATAGAAGCTCGAGTAGGTCATCTGGTCTTCAGTTCAACCCACAAGGCTCCCTGGATCGAGGACTGCTCCATGGGTACAGGAAGGAGCCCCTCGCTTCTAAAGTGGATCTTTACCTCCCCTTGTCTTCCTCTTTGCTCTGCCACAGCCTTCTGCAGCGCTCTCCGGGGGCCGGCCCCTGCTACCGCTACAACCCCAGCAGTAGATCCAGTGGTTTGGAAAAGAACCGGTCCATGCCCTCGAGTCCGTCCTCATCGGTGAAACTCAACAGTTTGGACATGAACTACAGCGCTCTACCGGAGTCTAAAGTGGCTCGGGGAGGAGGTGCACAGCTCTATGGACTCAGCTTACCCAAACCAGCTGACTCACTGACAGATCATCAGACCGACAGAGGGTCCCCCATTCAGCCGGCGGTGCGCACCCAGATGTGGCTCACTGAGCAGATGGAGTACAGGCCCAAAGTAGAGGGCGGTGGTCCACTCACTCCGATCGGTGCTGCTGGATCAGAGGGCTGTGGAGAGGCGCCTTCATCATGTCCACAGGAACCGGGGCTTCACCAGGTAAGAGGGTTTTATCTGAGGTAGCCTAAAAAGAAAAGAAGTAGCAAAAAGCGCATAGAAAGAGAAAAAGCAAAAGAATTACGAAAAAAGGAAGATGTTCTGCGACAGACCAATCAAATATCCAATTTTAAGTTCCTGACACACCAAACAAATATCAAACTTGCGATGGCTGCCTCCTGTCCAAAAGTCACACCTCAAAGCCTCCAGCCAACTATCACCTGCGTTCTGTGCTTTTGTGAGGGGAAAGGTGTAGGGATAATGTGCAACGGACCGGTCAATATCGCATAAAGAAGGTCTAGAATCCCTCTAGACTTTTTTTTTCTCATTAATGACTGGCTTTTGCACATTATCCCACTTATTACACGGGTACTTACTTAATAAGTCCGTCATTGGACACGATATATAGATTTTTACGTGATTGTACTGCTGCTGAGATTTAAAAAGATTCTGTTCCACGGCGTACCGACGACAGGGACTGAGGCGACAGGGACTGAGGCGACAGGGACTGAAGCGACAGCAACGAGACTTAAAATGAAAGCAGCACTGATTCTGTTTTAACTTGTTCTCTTTTTCTTTTCTTTACTGGGGACAGTTTAGCCATCATGAATCCAAAGTTTGGTGCTTTCCACAAATAAAAAAAATGAATATTCAAAAAGTCTTCTCACCCTTACTTCCCACCATGTGCAACTTTGAAGTACAGACAATGCCATCTGACCTTAAACAAATCCGATGTGTCATCTGTATTATTCCCAACATTTGTTATTGTGTTTTATTTAGGTTATGATATATGATTTAGGAGCGTAGTGGATAAAAGTGGGTCAGGCCACTTTTATCCACTACGCTCCTAAACTGTGGAACACCCTGCTAGGAAATATCAGAGCGGCCAACTCGGTGGACATTTTTAAACGACTGCTAAAGACACATTGTTTTGGATTACCTTTTTATTACCGACACTTGCCTTTTAATGGTCTTTTAGTCTTTATAATTGACCTATTTCTATATTGTTTTATTTATTTTGTTGGTCTTAAAGGGTTTGAACTTCTATTGTTTATTTAACAGTTTGAATAGCAACATTTCCTTCTAAATTGGTCTTTTAATATTTTTACCCTTTATTATAGTTATAAAGGTTTTATTGCTTTCATCCTTTAACATTTTATTAGACACATGTTTGCTTTTATGTATTAGGTTTTATATCTTTGCATTGATTTCTTAGTCTTGTGTCTTATTTTCCGAGAGGAACCATTCCTATGTTATATTTTGTTGCTATGCTGCATGTGTCTGAAAATGTGTCAACATCTGATCTGAGGGGAATTTATTGTTGTTTGTTTTTAACTTGTGATGTGTGCCATTTTTATAAAGCATTTGGAGCTGCACGTGCTGTATGAAAAGTACTAGATAAATACATCTTTATTATTATTATGATAATTATTATTAAGCAAACACTGACTAATACAATACATACCTGATCATTAGCATGACTACAATCAAAGATGACACTGTCTCTGTCCCTTACAGGATGTCATCAGCACACTGACGTCATTACTTCAGGCTATGAATGCTTTATGCTACGATGCTATGTGCTATCCACTGATGGTGTGTTTGTGTGTGTGTTTCCAGGTGCTGATGGGGACCTCTCTTCCTGTACACACTCTTGTGAAGGTGAAGGAGGGTCTGCTGAGACAGAGAGAGCTGGAGATAGAGAGGTACTGCAGGACACACACACACACACACACACACACACACACACACACACACACACACACACACACACACACACACACACACACACACACACACACACACAAAGAGCTTAGTTCTATTTTCAGACCACCGTGACTCATTGTATACCTTCAGTGTGTATGTAGTGTACTATGCGGATCTCTGTGTGTTGAGCTGCTCTATAGAGGTGCAGGAATGAGTCTTAAAACCTGGAAATAAGTCGGCATTTTACCTCTTCTGGTTCCCTTGTCTTGAAGTCATTGTTTTTTTGGTTAGATGCCCAAAATAAGATTTGAACATCTTCATACCAAACATTAGCGCATTTAGCTTAGCGGAGGTGATGCAACCATGTGATGTAGTTCCTTTATAGCCTAGCATTAGCTTTTTACCTTTGCCGATCGCTTTCACGCTTAAAAAAAATCACAAAGCAGAGTCAGTATTTGGAGATCATACTGCTGAACTTATTTCTCACCGTTAAACACAAATCAATATTTTTTTTTAATGTAGAGTTCCGGATTTTCTTTTTGATATTCTCTCACTGATAAAATAAACCTCCCATTAAAATTAGAGACTTTTCATTTCTTTGTAAGTGGGCAAACTTACAAAATTGGCAGGGGATGAAATACTTATTTCCTTCACTGTATCTCTTGTATGTTTATGTATTTCCCCCCGCTGCTCTTGCTTCATCCATCTCAGCTTGAATAGACACTTCATGAAAATGTGTTGTCCCTCCCTGGTGTTTCAGACAGAAGCAGCAGATCCTGCAGCTCCATGCCCGGATCAGAGAGAACGAGCTGAGAGCAGAGCAGGTGCTACACAGCCAGCGGGGTTGGTTGGATGACCCGCCCTTCCAAAAGGTAACACCTTTCTGCGATCAATGCGGATTCATATTCTGATATTTAACATCAAAGTATTCAGTCACAGTTTGTGTCGTCCAATAGGAATCAGCGTTGAGAACATGCAAACAGCCCTCTGATAGGCTGTGCTGCGATGAGGAGCTCGGGAGGAAGCTGGCGGTGGCTGAGCTGGAGGTGCTCCAACTGAACGAGTTCTTCAAGCAGGTCAACCACAAGTATACCGAGGACATCAGGAAACTGGGGGAGAAGGTACAGCAATATGTAAAGGATAATATTTCACAATTCCACAACAAAGATACACATTTTTGGAAATAAATACAAATTAGGAACTCTGTCACAGCTCAATTGGAGTCACATATCTGACTTTATATAAAGGCCTAACAAATGCCTATCTGCTTCACAATTCATGAATTGACAAATGGCTTTGTAAGTGGGGAATTGTCCAGTGGTATGGCAGAGATTTGAAAATGGACTTTGATTATGGGAAATGGCTGAATGTTTTGGCAGACTGTAGAAAATATGCCAAGGATGCAAAAGAGAAGTAAACACATTATTTGATAATACACAGACATTAACACACCCAAACACGGCTCCAAAGAATGAAGTGATGAAAGATAATTTGTGCTGGAAGTGTAAAAACACTAGTTGGGACTTTCCTACACCGTATATGGGAAGGTGTGTTGGTGACCCCTTTCTAGGTGAAAGTCGTAGAAGTCCTGAGGAGCTGGTCCGGCTCAGTAATCCCCTTGACTCCTGTCTTGTGTCTATTAGCGGATGGATCTCAGATACCACATACTGTATTTTAAAAAGATAATTTTCTGTTCATATGGTTGGTTTGATTAGAGCTTCAAGAATAATCCTAAGACTTTGGGCAATAAACAAACCTCTGGATGTGAAGGAATGGGTCGATGCAATGGTTGAGGCTGCTTCCTTCGAGGCTATGCTCACTGGGATGAAAGGCAATGAAGATGCTGAGGATGCTCCTTGGGAATGTTTCTGGACACATAAAAGACAATTTTAGATACTTTATTTAATTTTTAATTTAATCAACGATCACACACACATTTTCCATGCTGGTGTGCTTGATTTCTATTTTATTACTTTTATTTTTTGAATTATTATTATTATTGTTTTATTTAATTTTATTTATTAATTGTCTTTTAATGTCAATACCAGGACCCTGAGGGAGGGGGATGTGTTGATGCAGTGTACCGCCACTATTTCACTGCCGTGTGTGTTCAAAATTCATCAAATGAACCGACAGCATATTATTACCCATAGTAAATATTATTATAGAGCATCTCTTCCCTGATTGGCTGCTGGGCTCTGATGTCACTAACTGTAGTTTGATTAAAGAGTTATTATCTCACTGGATCTTTTGTCATGTTTCAACAGAAACTTGATTTATTTACATATTTTATCTTGGATTCATCCGTTTCACCTTTATTTTTAATAGAATTTATTTCAAATTTTCATACGAGCAATCTTAAACCCATAATGTCTTTCAGGGTGAAATGCCAGTTTATTCTGTAAATGCATAAAACAGAAAAGAATAAATGAAATTACAGTCAACATGGCCCGATTCCCGACCTGTGGTCCTTTCCGGATCCCACCCCAACTCTCTCTCCCACTTTCCTGTCACTCTCCACTGTCCTCTCCGATTAAAGGCAAAAAGCCCCCAAAAAATATCTAATAAATAAATGAAATAAAAACATTACAGTCAACATAATGTGAAATCAGTGTTCCGGGGTGTGTTATTGTTCTCAGATAAAGACGAGGGACCGCTACATCAGCAGTCTGAAAAAGAAATGTCAGCGGGAGAGCGAACAGAACCGGGAGAAACAGCAACGCATCGAAACCTTGGAGAAGTACCTCTCAGACCTGCCCACGCTGGATGAGGTGCAGACCCAGACCCAGCAGGTACACAAACACACAAACACACATACACACACACCAGCAGTGTTGGGGTAATGCTTTACACATAACCAGTGACTTTATAAAGAGGTAATGCCGTTACTGAATAACTCACTGCTGAAAGTAATTAGTTACAATACTAGTTATTACTTTCGGATGACTCTGTAACATCCCCTGAGATGCACCATAAATGAGGAATACAAATATAAAGTTTAACCTCATTTATGCCAAAAATCCTTAATCTAATCAGGACAGTACTGAAAGACAGGCCTCTGCGGGCTGATTTTGATGAATTGAATTCTTGGTAGATTTTTACGATTTAGGGCACTCTAAATCATCTGGAGTGAACAAATGACTTATGTATTTGAAAAATAATCGGTCCACAGTAGTAGTGATAATTATTTTTATTGTGCTCTTTATATCCAATAGTCTTCCAGTACTCGTGGTGGTCAAAATCAGCCCACCAATAGTTCAAATGTGGCCACTTTCTGATTAAAACTGTAACAGTTTTATCCTAAAATGTCAAATGGATTCAGCATTCTGAATAACCCCTTGAATCACTCCAAAATTGTTCAAATCAGCCAAGCCATTTTTGAACTATTGTCCACATACAGTATGCTATTATGCTAATCTATGCTAATAACACAACTTATGCTAATTGTGCAAATTGCCCAACATACTGTATGTGAGTTAGCATCCAGCAGTTTGTAATTACTGGGGACCTGTACTATACATTTCTAACATCAAACTCTGGGGTACTCAACATTTCCAGGTTCACTATGCTGGCTTAAAATGCACGGCAAATTAAAATCCAACATTGTCAATTAGGAGTGTGATCAAAGCGTTGAAGTGTGTGTGTGTGTGTGTGTGTGTGTGTGTGTGTGTGTGTGTGTGTGTGTGTGTGTGTGTGTGTGTGTGTGTGTGTGTGTGTGTGGGTGTGGGTGTGTGTGTGTGTGTGTGTGTATGTGTGTGTGTTCACAGCAGGAGCAGGTCCAGCAGAAAGCCAAGCATCTGGAGAGAACTGCATCCCGACTACAGCAGAGCCTGGAGGAAGGGTACGCCCTGATGAAGGAGAAGGACATCAGGATGGAGATGCAGGCCATGAGGGAGAAGGAGCTGATCGCCTCCGTGCAAAGGTACACACTCTGACAGCAGAGGGGGGGGGGGGGGTAGTTTTACATTCTGTTATTGTCTATTTTATTTTATTCACATGTATGTAGACTCCTGCTTTGACTTGGTCATTTTCAACACCCTTCTTCTTTATGTCCTTTATATATCTATTTAAGAGTAAATGTCAGAGGCAGAAGTACTCAGGTCTTGTACTTGAGTAAAGTAGAAGTACCAGAGTGTAGGAATACTCTGTCACAGTAAAAGTCCTGCATTCAAAATGTTCCTCCAGTGAAAGTAGAAAGTACTCTCATCTAAATGTACTTAAAGTAGCGACAGTAAAAGTAGTCATTGTTTGATTGGTCCATTTCAGAATAATATCTCTGATATGTTTTATAATTATTGATCATTAAAGTGTTCTCAGAGCTGGTAAAGGTGCAGCTAGTTTGAATGGCTTTGTATACTGCAGGGTAGCTGCTGAATTTACTGCAGGTGAACTACAGTCTGATTTAAGGGCTGATTATATTTACCATCATTAATCCAGATCTGTAAAGTAACTAAAGGTATTAGATACATGTAGTGCAGTAAAATATACCATTTACCTCTGAACTGTAGTGGAGTGGAAGTAGAATAAAGTTGTACTAAAGTGAAGTATTTGAGTAAATGTACTTAATTACTTAACACCACTTGTCTAACGGGGGCTGTTTAGGTGGAAATAATCAGTGGGGGTACAACTGCTTTGGACTATAACGCTGTGTTAGGGCCATTGTAGCAAACAAATAATTTCGGAAGGGAAAAATGTCTGAGTTTTAAGGATTAGAGTCGTAAATCTTCCAGAAATAACTGTGAAAATTTTAAAGTAATACATTAATAACAAAATAAATATTCAGAACTTTGAAAAACATGTTTTCTTGCCTTAATGTGCAATAATCACCTTTATGTAAAAACATACATTTTAATAATGTCTCAACACCAGACTATACCAATTAGTTCTTCAAGTTGCTGCTCCTCATTTTTAACCCTGGATGTGTTCTTAATTGTTCTTAATTGTCTTTATTTTATTCTAGTATTACTGAAGTGTGCTTTTATTCTCTATATTTAATAAGTTAGCTTATTCTTTATCATTGCTAGCTATTTTTTTTACCTGCGTTGCCACTTCTGGCTGTAACGCTGTAACTGTCCCTGCTGTGGGACTAATAAAGGAATTCTGATTCCGATTTTTGGCAAATAACCACATGGCTTCAGTTTGCATCACTCTGATTTACACCTGTAATAAATAACTTTATTAAATTGAACTTACCAATCAGATTTAGCAATTAATAAACCATTTTAGCTCAGGTTTGTCGTATCAAGGAAACAGAGAGATGTGGCTGTGAGGTTGGATGATAATTGTGTGTGTGTGTGTGTGTGTGTGTGTGTGTGTGTGTGTGTGTGTGTGTGTGTGTGTGTGTGTGTGTGTGTGTGTGTGTGTGTGTGTGTGTGTGTGTGTGTGTGTGTGTGTGTGTGTGTGTGTGTGTGTGTGTGTGTGTGTGTGTGTGCAGCCTGCAGCAGAAAGTGCAGTTCTGTCTGGCTGATGGTGTGAGGCTGCCCATGCAGGACCTGAATCGTCTGGAGGTGGAGAACACGGAACTCCTGGAGCAGCAGGACCACAGCAGCAGGGTAGCGTCCCCCGCGCACACACACACACACACACACACACACACACACATATGCATTCACATGTACACAACTAAAGTCAACATGATGAACTTGTTGTCCCCCCCCACCAGCTAATCGAGCATCAGAAGGAACGGATTGAGAGGCTGACCTCGCAGCTAACGGTAGGCTGACAAATCCACACATAGCCGGGGTACATCATACCCAGTGTGTGTGTGTGTGTGTGTGATTGCTGACTGATACTGTGTGAAGTGCCTTGATTGGTCGCAGAAACTGGAAAAGCACTACATAGATGCAGTCTATTTATAATTGTTTTAAATTATTTTTAAAGTTAGGGGTTAAAAGCATTTTTTAACTTTGCTTAATGTACTTCGCAAAAGTATACAGTTACAAACCTAAACTTAAAGTAAGCTTTAAAAGGAGGCTCAGGTATAGTAACAAAGCCAACATTGTATCACTGTTTAAAGTTTAAACAACATTACTGGTCAGCAGTGGCTCCCAACCTTTTCTGTCTAGTGTACCCCACTCTATAAGAACCCCCCCACTCGTCTGTGATGATTCCCCTGCATTATTTCTTGTGTTAAACCCTTTTCAATCACATTCATCCCGGCTGCTCCATAGATGAAGATTACTTGTATAACTCAGCTTTAATACAAATGCATTTAAACTTGACATTTCCACTTATTGTCAGTGATAAATAATAATATTGAGACACCTTCAGAAGTTTCAACATCTTTTGTTAAGACTAGAGCTTCTACTGAGACACTGGAGCTTGTTTGTCTTTCAAGAGCCGTGATAGTTCTGCGGGCGGGACACCAGGCTCATGATTTAAAAATGTGTTTTTGTGTGGAAATAATTTGCAATCTCTAATCTTTCTACGTACCCCCTGCAATCCCTTCAAGTACCCCTAGAGGTCCTCATACCCCAGGTTGGGGAACCACTGGTCTGACCGATAAACTCAGTCTTCCCTCTGTGCTGATTTGTCAGGCCACTAATACGAGACTGCAGAAGCAAAGAAGCCTCCCCCAGGAACAGGAAACAGAGGAAAGCCGGGCCCCCCCACCCAGAGACCCCCCACAGGTATCAGCGTTATCACTGTATGTCTGTCTGTGTCAAAAGAGGTCTGTAGTTGCCTCTTTTCCACCAAACCAGTTCCAGTTCTAGCTCTTTTTAGCCCCAGTTGTGTTTCCACCGCCCAGAGCCCGACTGGTGCTGCGTCATGACATCACCGTTTACATCTCAGATTTTCTCCCCAGCACCGCTCACAGCAACAACAGCCCTTATAGCTCAGGTTAATCTCGCCCCTCTGACTTAAGCATGACGTTGCCAGGCAGCTGAGTGGGGGCAGCAAAGAACCGGTTTTTGGTGCTTAGAGCTGGACGGAAGAACCAGAGCTTAAGCTGGCCCTAGCGCGGAACCGGCCCTGGAAACGTTTGGTGGAAAAGGGGCATTAAACTCAGAGCTGAAATTAGGTACACCATAAACACTAAACAAAAAGGACTGGAGTGGAATAATAACCAGCCCCGGTAGACTGTAATCCAACAGCTGCAGGGAGAACGACTAGCCGGCAGCAATACCAGGCTAACGAGTTAACACTCTTTGTGAGTCATAAGTAATGCATTACTTTTGAGTAACTATCCCAACACTGATGACCAGTGATGTCATCCATGGGTCACGAGCCTTGCCAAGTCAAAGAAAAATAAATGGCATCAGATATGAGATCAACACATTATCTCTATAAAACCTGAAATAAATGCTTCCATGAAACTAACGTGTGTGTTTCCCTCTGAGGAGCAGCAGGCGGGGGACAACGGGCTCCTGGTGGAGCAGCCCGAGGTGGGCCGGCTGCTGAAGGAGATGTCCCTGTGTCTGCTGGACCTGCAGGCCCTCTGCAGCATCCTGGCTCAGAGGGCGCAGGGGAAGGAGCCCAACCTGTCCCTGCTGCTGGGCATGAAGTGTATGTCTCACACACACACACACACACACACACACACACACACACACACACACACACACACACACACACACACACACACACACACACACACACACACACACACACACACACACACACACACACACACACACACACACACACACACACACACACACACACACACAGGATCTATTTGAAAATAAATTGTCCACAGTAGAGTAAAACATCTTCATCTTGTGCTCTCTATATCCAATGGTTGCAACACTACTAGTAGTCTAAATAAGCCCACCAAGAGTACAAATATGGCCACTTTCTGTTCAAACTGACTGGTTTTATCCTGAAAATGTCAGAAATTGATTCAGGATCCTCAATATCCCCCAAAATCTCTCCAAAATACTCCAAATCAGCCAAGCCAGTTTACAACTATTGTCCACATAGGCTATAATGCGTAATTGACGCAACTTATGCTAATCGTGCTAATTGTCCAACATATGCAAGCTAGCATCTGGTAGTTTGTATGTGCTGGGGACCTGTACTGTACATTTCTTATATGAAATGTTGGGGTACTGAACATATCCGGGTTTACAGTGCTGGCAACTAGACTAAAGTGTACTTAGTTACCCCTCGTGATGATCTCTGTCCCTCTGTGTCTCTGTGTAGCGCTGAGTGTGTCCGCGGAGGAGAGCGACAGCAGGGAGGTGGTGGAGGAGGAGCTGAGGGTGAAGCTGCTGGAAGTCGGGCGGCTCCGGGGGGACATAGACGACCTGAGGTGGAGCATCTCCGAGCGCTACGCCCAGGGTAAGGGGGACAGCTGTGTCTCCCAGTGACACCCACTGTGTTCCAGCTCTTTTACTTCCAGGGTGCAGATGTGCCATGTATGCCAGTCATTTGTTGATCGACCACACACCACGCTTTACCCACAAAATATCAAACATGACCAAACTCTCCAGGGTAACGGAGATGGATACAATAACAACAAATCTGCCCATGTGGAGACAACTCCTCTGGGCTGTTACGATGCCATGCCTTTGAAAGAATTCAAGAAAATGAAATTATTGCGATGTCTATAGAGAATGTAAAAGTGATTCATGTTTAACTTTGTATCAGTGTTTTATTTGCAAATATAGGAGGCGCAGTCTGTTACTATTGCTGTACAAAAGCATGCGGGACAAAGAAACAGAAATGGGATTAAAGGGATGGATTATTTTTACAGTATATCATTATATGTGTATTACCATATCAATATTACATTTGTTACATTAACTTTATTGTTAATACTGGTATATGTCAGAGGATTATAGTAAAATGAGGCTCTTTTGATTAAGAAGGGCAGCTGAATGGATTACCATCAGTATTAGAGCTGCTGCTTGTTGCGCGGCCCTCTAGTGGCCACAGATATGTTAACTTATAGATTTAGATCAGCGCCGATCAACTTTTGGACCGAGGGCCACACACAGAAAAATATACGAAGGGCTGGGCCCCCCACTAGAGGTGAAGCCTCATAATTTAAGTTATAAGTTAGCTAAATCAATCAACTGAGGTACATTATGCTCGATAATTGAATATGCTTTAGGAAAACAAACACTCCATCACAGCTCTCCATAGGGTTCATTTATTTTGTTACAAAAAGTGTTCTTAGTCCTCAGATTGCTGAAAATGAGGGGAAATATGAAGGATGAATATTCACATTTTGATACATAAATAATTTATTGGGCTTTTTTTATCAACTAAGATTTGTTTGAAAATGTTTTCAACTTTAATTGACTGAATTTATTTGACAATTAGGCTTCTTAACACATGAATACTGCTGTTTAATATATTTTTCTACATGTATACTTAAGTACAATATAAGACAAACACAAGTTTCATGTGTGGGCCATGTTCCATTACACTTTTAAAATTTGCTCAGGGCCAATTAAAAAGGGCCGCAATTTGCCCCTTGGCCGTAGATTGGACACCCCTGATTTTGATAAATACTACAATCTTAATGAAGCCTCTGTAAGCATAGCAGAGCACCTTCAGGCATATTCAGTTATTGTGACTCATCAGTAAATAGGAAATTGTCTATGCACATGCTAAAAATGATATTCACATGGATCTCCTGCACCTGTCCTGGTGCCGGATACTGAAATGCATTTCTAGATGTTAGATAAATCTGATCTATGTGAATTTAAATGTCTTAATAAGCAATGTCATGGATAATGTGTCAGTTAGCCATCATGCTAATCTTGCAGCCAAAGAAGCTGAAGGAGCAAAGTGAAGCAGCACATGCACTTTCTGGAACTTTTTGTTTCTGTGCTTCAGGCGAGTTTGAAAAATGTAATAATTTCTCTACTAAGCTTTATATATCAAACAGACTGTATGATGTAATAGCTTTCTAAATGTGTCAGTAATATACCCCAGCCACTGGATGGCCTGCTCCTCTACAGGACCTGAGTCTCTGCTCGATATTATTTTACGTTTACTGACTAAATGTATGAATGCCAAAAATGTTTGTTTATATGCAGTGATGTTCCTAAATACTATGTTGTTGTTTTGCTATAAGGAGGTTTGATCATATTTGTTGATGGCAAATAAAATTATTTTTCTAAAGAACGTGGAACACTGGAGTCAGACTATTTCAGGAATGGTGGACATAACAGAGAGCTGGAACACGCAAAGTCAGCATTATTTGAAGTTGTCTGAGGAAAATCTGGGGCGTGATTCCAATTAACTGGAAGATTTCCCCTGAATGTACGACAGGAGCAAACAGAACCAGGGAACAGAATCTGCTTAATATCAAAAAGAAAAGAAAGAGTTCAATTTATTTTTATACTGTCTATATGTTTTATAGCATAGTCAGTGTAACACCTGCAGTGTGGGACCGTCCTCAGTGTGGAGAGGCACTGCTGTACTGTAAACATCCAATATCTGTGACCATATACAGTGGGGCAAAAAAGTATTTAGTCAGCCACCAATTGTGCAAGTTCTCCCATTTAAAAAGATGAGAGAGGCCTGTAATTTTTATCATAGGTATACCTCAACTATGAGAGACAGAATGAGAAAAAAAAATCCAGGAAATCACATTGTAGGATTTTTAAAGAATTAATTGGTAAATTCCTCGGTAAAATAAGTATTTGGTCACCTACAAACAAGCAAGATTTCTGGCTCTCACAGGCCTGTAACTTCTTCTTTAAGAGGCTCCTCTGTCCTCCACTCGTTACCTGTATTAATGGCACCTTTTTGAACTCGTTATCAGTATAAAAGACACCTGTCCACAACCTCAAACAGTCATACTCCAAACTCCACTATGGCCAAGACCAAAGAGCTGTCTAAGGAGACCAGAGACTAAATTGTAGACCTGCACCAGGCTGGGAAAACTGAATCTGCAATAGGTAAGCAGCTTGGTGTGAAGAAATCAACTGTGGGAGCAATTATTAGAAAATGGAAGACATACAAGACCACTGCTAATCTCCCTCCATCTGGGGCTCCACGCAAGATCTCACCCCGTGGGGTCAAAATGATCACACGAACGGTGAGCAAAAATCCCAGAACCACACGGGGGGACCTAGTGAATGACCTGCAGAGAGCTGGGACCAAAGTAACAAAGGCTACCATCAGTAACACACTACGCCGCCAGGGACTTAAATCCTGCAGTTCCAGACGTGTCCCCCTGCTTAAGCCAGTACATGTCCAGGCCCTTCTGAAGTTTGCTAGAGGGCATTTGGATGATCCAGAAGAGGATTGGGAGAATGTCATATGGTCAGATGAAACCAAAATAGAACTTTTTGGTAAAAACTCAACTCGTCGTGTTTGGAGGAGAAAGAATGCAGAGTTGCATCCAAAGAACACCATACCTACTGTGAAGCATGGGGGTGGAAACATCATGCTTTGGGGCTGTTTTTCTGCAAAGGGACCAGGACGACTGATCCGTGTAAAGGAAAGAATGAATGGGGCCATGTATCGTGAGATTTTGAGTGAAAACCTCCTTCCATCAGCAAGGGCACTGAAGATGAAGCGTGGCTGGGTCTTTCAGCATGACAATGATCCCAAACACACCGCCAGGGCAACGAAGGAGTGGCTTCGTAAGAAGCATTTCAAGGTCCTGGAGTGGCCTAGCCAGTCTCCAGATCTCAACCCCATAGAAAGTCTTTGGAGGGAGTTGAAAGTCCGTGTTGCCCAGCGACAGCCCTAAAACATCACTGCTTTAGAGGAGATCTGCATGGAGGAATGGGCCAAAATACCAGCAACAGTGTGTGAAAACCTTGTGAAGACTTACAGAAAACGTTTGACCTCTGTCATTGCCAACAAAGCGTATATAACAAAGTATTGAGATGAACTTTTGTTATTGACCAAATACTTATTTTCCACAATCATTTGAAATAAATTCATTAAAAATCCTACAATGTGATTTCCTGGATTTTTTTTTCTCATTTTGTCTCTCATAGTTGAGGTATACCTATGATAAAAATTACAGGCCTCTCTCATCTTTTTAAACGGGAGAACTTGCACAATTGGTGGCTGACTAAATACTTTTTTGCCCCACTGTATTTCTGGTGAATAATATGAGTTTCGTTCTGCATACAATCCCCACCTCCAGAGAGTTTAAAACAAAGTTTATACTATCAAAATAACACTCAAAATGTCCTACAAAATAACCAAATTGGAATCAAACTTTATTTAAATGCTCAACAGATTGTGGGACATGAATACATTACTTAAAAAGATGCAAATGATATGAGTGAAGACTTTGAATCCACAAAGCAATAAGGGAACAGAACGACTACATAAAGATAGAGATGGGCACAATAATGTAGTACAAGTATTAGAATCAAAACATACATCTAAAACCAAAAGTACATTATTTTAAATTGTTGTTTTATAATTATTGATGCATTAATGTGTTCATCCCTTCGATGTTCCACTTGGTAAAAGTGGGCGTTATTTGAATTTCCTTGTAAAATACTGGCTAGCTTTACCTTAAATATTATATAGTAATTTATCAGTTGATTTAAATTGTGTATTTATAATCTAAATTTGGAATATAGCTAGTAACTGAGTCTGTAAAAAAAATGTAGTGGAGAGAAAAGTAGAACATTTGCCTGCAAAATGTAGTGAAGTAAAAGTATGACGTAGGATTAAGTGAAAATACTCAAGTGGCTTGAGTAGAGTACTGTAAATGTAAATGTAATTCCACTCTATACATGTGTTACTGTGCCCACCCCTGTATATTCAACATCAAATGATATATGTTAGTGATGGAACAAAGTTAAAGCATAATAACAGCTCACTGGAACATCTACCCTACAGTCACCAGATAATAAATAAAACATGATACCAGGAAGAAGGTGAATTAGTGTCTTTCTGAGGGTCTTTGCTGCCTAAACTTAAAATATCTACACTGAAGAAACTGAGACGTTGACTTGAATTAAATGTTATGTCAACAGATTTCACATAACTGTATAGGTTGTTGAAAGCAACAATATTAAGTTTAAATAACAAATATTAGGTTCAACTAACCTGATACAGTTATGTGAAATTTGTTGACATAACATTCAATTCAAGTCAACGTCTCAGTTTTTTTGAGTGTAGATAAAGATGAAGATAGTTTAGCCTCAAATGCGTGTAGCATAGTTTTGATTGTTTGGCTAAATGCTGGCAAGGACTCCCTGAAGCAGGAACATGAAGAACTGGGATTTGGGAAACAACAGGGCGGTTAAAGGGACAGTTGTGTTGGTTTAAAGCGGCTGCATGAGGAACTTATCTGTACAGTAGATGTTAGGAGAAGCAGACAGGAGATACTTCAAGGAAGCTAATGATGTACGGTTGAGGACGGGCAGAAGCAAACATATTTTCATCACCTAAAAGAATAATATCAGTGTTACTTTAGAACTGTATTCCATTACAATTACTAAATACATGTTAAAAACAATCTTACCTTTTGGATTATCTCAATACCAAATGCAATGCAAATAAACAACAGACAAAATAAATGCTAATAAGATGTTTTTAAGTGGTTTATGTTCGACAACAGAACAATGTGACCTTAGAAAATGGAATTGTAAGGGAATAGTGACCATTTTATCCTAAATGGGTTATCCTGTTCCCTGTAAGCTGTCACTCCCCAAGCCTGGTTAGGTGTACGCATATTTTATTTAGCTGTCAGACAGCTCTTTCCAAAGGGGATATGAAGTCCTTATCTATAGACGCAGTAATAAGAAACTGTAATTTGCCTTCATTACACTGGAGTTGCTGTTCTAACCTGTTTCTGTTATTGTGAAACGTTGACTTACATTAAATGTATTATGTCAATAGAGTTCACATAACTGTGCGAGGTTAGTTGAAAGCAATAATATTAAAATAAACTTCAACTTAATATTTTTGCTTTCAACTAACCTAATTCAGCTGCGTGAAATGTGTTGACATAATACATTTAATGTAAGTCAACGTTTACGTTTATTTAGGTGTATTCAGGATGAACCAGGATACAAAAAAGGCAGCTGTATTCAAGTAGAGTAAAAACAACTGTATTAGATTACTGTTACTTAAAAACAATAATGGGGCTTACTCGCAGGATTACAACGTTACAATACATTACATAATATATTACAAGACATAGAATTAATACAATGCATACAATGAAAGGTAATATAGCCTGCATGTTATTTTGGGGCTTCATTAGGCTACTTTCAGTATTCTTATTAATATTAAACTAAAACAACTATTCTATTCTGCAAGTCTATCCTATATGCTATATCAAATGTGTATAAAAAGAGGACACATTTTCATTCATGAATATCTTCATATCACAGAGTGTTCTGTTGTCTTAAAATACAATTAAGTAAAAAAACGTCTTACTGATATTTCTTCTTTTATTTATTTATTGACATTGCATTTGATATTATGGTAATCCAAAAGTAACGGTTATACTGTGAAACTCTGATCAGTTGGATAGGTTTTTAAAGTAGCCCTCTAAACTGATTGTATCTACTGTAGAACAAACCATGGATAAGACGCTTATACACCCCCACTTCAAAACAACCAAACGATCCCTTAAAAGGAAACCTATAGAATGTCTAAACAATAAGACAGACGAAGGCAGCAGCTGTGGACAGGGTTTGGAGGCGCTTTTATATGGAAAACAGTTAGTGTTCTGATGTTTATGCATGTGACTTAAACCCTGGGTACATTATTCAACAGTCTCTGCCTTTCTGCCTCGTTTTAAAGTGTTTAAAAACAAACCGTATCAGCAACATTCTACAGCATTTCTCCTTCTGATATTTATTTCACAGGGTTGTTTTCAATCTGATTGAACATCTCATGTGAAAGAGCCTGGAAAGCTTTAGCTAGAATTACATCTGTTGTCAACATACTTTAAAAATATTTATTCATTTCTTGTCCAAGATATGTTCCCGGTCTTCTCCTACTTTTGTCCAGAACAGATAAGGAAATAAACAAACAGAAGAAAACACTCTACAGGTGTTTCTCAACAACGGATTCTCAATTTCAGTAACTTCTTCCCTCGTGTCACTGAGCCTCCACCATGTACTTCCTGTCAATATCAATCAGGATCTTAATAAAATATTCAGAAAAAAGTCGAACATGACTCAGCATCCCTCCCTCCTCTACATATTTAGCCTCTAAAAATGTGTACGTTTACCCCTATCATTGCCACATGCCCCCCCTTTCCTGAACACCCAGAGGAAAAAGGGAAAACAAAACCATTTTCCCTCGTCCCAAGGTGTGTCGCAGAATTCTTTGATTCAGTTCTGTGAGAGGCATTATCCGCCCCCACTCTTCTTTTTATCTCCAAATACCGTCGGCCACGGCGAGCCTCTACGAGGAGCCGTCGCTCTCCGGAGGCTTTGAAGGGGTTTCCTCTGAAGTCGTCTCGCTGGAGAGCCCGGTGTCTCCGTTCTCTGCTCCGTTGCTCAGGGTCATCTTCTCCAGAGCTGCAGGGGGGTTACATTCAGATGTATATTGAGTCAAATCAAGTGCACCGTTTTAAAGCTCCTGAGAGTGTGTATTGTAGCAATTTATTCAATATTTCCTTATATTGTGTATTATTGAGATCTTTTCTCTTGTGAATTTGTATATTTGCAGAATATGTCCTCTTTAACCCAGGACCAATGCTGACCGACAATTGGCATGGGATGGCTCTTAATGTGGTGGACCCACTTCCAAAATGGACAGGAAGTGGGGCCTGATTGGAATTGGGCCGATGTGGGAGCACTGAAGACGGTTATTATGCATCATAAATAAAAAGTAAATAATAGGTAAAAAGTAACTGTTGTAGATATTAAAGTACTTCCGAAATGTTGTAAAGTGGAAGTATGTTGTAGCATAAAATGCTGTTTAGTGTCTCCTTTTGGAGAAGAATAACTGCTGCTACATACAGGGAAACTCACTGTGACTGTTACTTGTTTTTATTGTGCAAAGTAGAATAAAGCTAACGAGTAATTCGCTTTGAAATTCACACAGATTTGCCCAAAGCTAATTTTAGGATGACGACATGTGTGACACCACAAATGCATGCTTTAAAAAATGTTTTGTGTGAATTGGAAATGAAGACTGACCCTGTAGTGAGGCGGCGTTGTTGCTAGGCGGCGCCGTGCTGCTGTCCTCCAGCTCGTCCAGGTAAAGGCGGTAGCGATGTCCACTGTCGTCTTCATACTCAACGTTCTCATCGTCGCTGTCCACCTCCGGGGCCACGTACACCACCTCGAACTCTATCTGCCCCCGCTGACACACACACAGACACACACATCCAGTGAGCACGGAGAGGGTATGTGTGTGTGTTGCAGTGTGTCTACATGTGTGTGTGCTGTGTTACCTGCTGGGACAGGATGGTGACGGCCTCCTTGTGTTTGGCGTCTCGCAGGTTGATGCTGTTGACGGCGAGGATGGCGTCTCCCACGTGCAGACCTCCGCATCTGTCTGCAGGCTGAGTGGGATGGATCTCAGAAATGAGAATAGGAACACCGTGCTCCTTCCCCCCCTGAGGAGAGGAGAGAAACCAGGGTTAAACTCAACTAAAAAGTTCTCTTATTAGATGATTTTATGGCGATCTCTGTAGGGGATGCACTTGTCATGCCAAGTCAATTTTCCCTTTCTCTTTTTTATCCTGCTGACTAAGAAGTATATCATCCAGGACCTGCTATACCACTAAAATTGTAACAGTAATCAAGCCATCATGAAACTGTTTAAAAGCACCTTTATACAGCAGGAGTTATATTCTCTACATTTTAAGATCCTTAGCTAGCTGCTTAGAGGACGTCATACTTCCTGATTTTAAAGCACATGTCATTACGAAAGGACAGCTTCCCTCCAATCTTCCAGAGGCTTTTGTTATTATTCCCTGCTACCTCAAAAAACATTGACCTTAATTAAATGTATTATGCAAACAAATGTCACATAACTGTATTAGGTTAGTTGAAAGGAATAATATTAAGTTGAACCTAATCATTTTAGTTTGAACTTAATATTATTGCTTTCAACTAACCTAATACTGCTATGTGACATTTGTTGGCATAATACATTTAATTAAAGTCAATGTTTCAGTTTTTTCTGTGTTTGCATTTATTGGCAACAAACATAGAGTATAAATAGAGAGTGTTTCAGGAATGAGTCCTAAAACCCGGAGATGACTTAGCATTTTACAGCTTCTGGTTCCCTTCAGTGTTTTTGAACACATTTGTGATACAATGCCTGAAATAATATCCGTGGTTAACACAAGCTGAAGAGATTATCGTAAAATATGTCAGTAAATACCCCACTGGTGAATGTCTTATACCTCTCATAAAAAGCGGTCGCTAACTAGTGGCTAAATAGGACTGCTAAAAATCATCACGCTGAATTTTGGCCGCCTTTAGCTTTGCGGTGTGACCGCGATATAGTTTAAGCTTCTTTCAAAACACTAAAAATGGTGTTCATTTACTGAGATTATCCTGTTGAACAGTAAGTGCTGTTTGCCATAGAGGTTAGCTTTTGCTATATTCCAAAATCCAATGGAAAATTCTAGGGATGCACCGATTGCAAAAATGTCGGCCGATGTTAAGAATAGCATTTTTTTGCCGATGGCCGATGTTTTACTATTCAAACTGTAATAGTAGCATAAGGCAGCCTGTCCCTTTAAGAGAGAGAGTGGGGGATACCTGTGTGCATGTGTAAGAGCGAGAGAGAGGTTGAGCGAGCCATAGTAAGTTTGTGGAAGTTAACGGGGGTAGCAGCAAGTATAACAAAGTCACAAATATAAACGACGGCCTCCCAAGAACACTGAATGATGGATTTAATTTACCGATCCTCCAGACACCCGCTACACGGGGCGGAAGTCCTGCAGCATGCGGCAGCATCTCCTCACAGAGGAGAGGAGAGGAGAGGAGAGGAGAGGAGAGGAGAGGAGAGGAGAGGAGAAGAGAGGAGAGGAGACACGACACCCCCCCCCCCCCCTCCGAATGACTTTAAAGTTACGGCAGACCCACAGTCACTGTTCTAATCCTTCAAAATGATGCCCTGATTTAAGATTTGGTCCGTCAGACTTAAAAATAACGATGCTAATGCGACTTCTCCCGGTATCGTAGCAAAACATAAACATCGGCGACTGCCATCGGTGATGTCACATTATTTTACCGATGTGCTGATGGTGGTAAATAGGGCTAACATCGGCCGATGTCTCACCGATGTATCGGTGCATCCCTAGAAAATTCCCATTGCTTTTCATCGAGGAGCCCTAGCAACTTCTGGGTTTGCCTACAATAATACATCATCACAGCACCACTCCATAAGTGGCCCACTGTCATAGCCGTCTTCAGGAAGGAGAACAGCTGTGAGTTCTTACTGTGATGGAGATCCCGAGCCCCTCATGGTCGTCTTTGGCCAGCACCACCTTCCTGATGGGGCCTACCCCCTGAGTCTTCTTCAACATGTCTGGATCCTGTAATCACATCAACACATTAAGCTTTGGAAGCAGAGCTAAAGGTATCCACAGAGTGCTTTGTAGTTTTACACTCACATGCCCCACAGGAGAGTGCAGAGGTTTCTTGGGATCGTTGCGCCCCCTACAGGCACGGATGACGGTCTTGTGGCGGTGCAGGTGGATCTCCGCCTCCAGCTGGTTCCACAGCTTGTCGTGTGCCGGCCCCTTCATGTCCCGGCCCAGTAACTGGATCTGCTGCACCCTGGAACACAGATCAAGAGATGATGCTGTGTGATGCAGTCCATTCATATTACATTCATATTCAATGTAGTATTCCATTCCTTACATACTTAATGTATATATAACATCCTGCTTTATATTTTGTTTACTGTACTTTTTTATTCTAACATGTATATTTTCTACTTTTTTAATGCTATTTTCTTTGCTTTGATGTTTGCATATTGAGTTGTTTATTTGGGATCAAATTGGGATCAATAAAGTACTTCTTATCTTATCTTATTCATTCGGGTCTATTTTACTACGTGTGGTGAAAACTGAGGAAAGGCATTTTGCTTAACCACTTTCCAGTTTCTTCAAGTTAATAAAAGATAATAGTCAGATATAATGCCGATAATGAAATCAAAAAAACCTTTAGATTTCTCTTACCAGTTTGTCATGCATTTCTTTATCACAACACCACACGAGTTTTATCTCTTCTCAAAATACAAGTAAATCCTAGAATTTTAAACGAGTGCTGTCAATCAATTATACAATGAATCGTGTTAATTACAATATCAACACAATATATTTTCACTAATTTAATGTGAACTTGGATCAGTTCAATCTTATTGGCCACTTTGGTCCAAAGTTTTAAAGACTGGGTCATGTGTGCGGCTGTGGGTCAGGAGGTATGTGGTCATCCAATAGAAAGGTCCTCCAGCCTCTGCTGTCAACATGTTGGTGAATCCTTGAGCGAGATACAAAACCCCAACAACCCCACAACTTCAGAGATGGAGGTGTGAAGGGTGCTCCGTCAACCATTATTGTTTAAGTTACTCCTGTTTTTAACTACAGATCATTAAAAACATATAATGAATTACAGTTAAAGTAATGTTGGGAAAACTGGTTGTTCAAGACTATTTGTTTGCACCATAAAAAGAGTGTAGGTCTTGCAGAATCTATTTTATAATAATAATTATTATTATCATTACTTTAGTCTTTATTACAGTTTTTTCTTGTTTTCATTTTCCCATTGCACTTATTTAGAACATACAATAATATCAGATTATTTTCCATATTTCTTTATTGTTAATGTACTCTGTAACCTGGAACTCAATGAGTTAATGGGGGGGGTGTGGGTGGGTGGGTGGGATGGAAAGGGAGATTTAGATTTGTCAGCATGTGTGTCATTACTTGAATTTGAACCGAATAAACATGCTCTGTATAACTTGGTTTTGTAGAAAGAAACGGAGAAAATCAATAAAGATATTTACACAAAAGTGCAGATTTAAGGCTCAGCTGGGAGCATATTCCAATGGCCGTGAATAGAAAAGCAGATTGTGCAAATGAAGTCCCCTTCAGTAGTTTGAGCTGGTTTAAGTCCTCAGTTGTTCCATTATGACGTAGTATCTTATTAGCAAACCATTGACCCCCTCTGCTGCTCACCTGCCAGCAAGCTCCTTGTCCAGGTATTTAGCTGCCAGTCTGGCTCCGTACACCTCGGCCTGCAGCACGGCCATGTGTCTGCGCAGAGCCTCGTTTTCCTTCTTGAACAGCCTCATCTCTGCCTCCAGCCGCGCCTCCGCTAGCTTATCCTTCTTGCTGACCTCCAGCTCGTGTTCCTAAAACAAGCAGATCATAAATTAACACGATGAGAGTTTTTCGTCATACCAGTTTATTTATACACAGAACATGGGAGATAAATCGAACCAATATATTTGTTGAGGAATTTCAAGACCCCACTCACATTCAGATTAGGCTGAATGCTTTCTGTGAGTAAAATATGAATCACAAAAGAAAAGTAATTGGATCCAGTAATATCACTGTACATTTTAACGTCAGGATTTAGTTATGACAGTTAGAGTTTGGCTAAATGTCCTGGTAAACACTGGGATCTCTGTTTGTTTTTTTTTACTACACCCTTGTTCAGATTCCATTTATCTGCATTTACACTTTTAATAAAAGCTTACAGGTAATGTATTCAAAATGTGTTATAACAAGCTGATATTTTATCCAAAATTGAGAGTAAAAAGCAAAAAACACATCTGAAAAAGTAGTTAAAAATGTAGTAAAAAAATGAGTTTAATATTCTTTTAATATTTTTGGCTGCTTTATGAACCCGAGAGTAGTACGAGTAGTGTCTAAAATGAGTTCAGGCCAATACAACGCTGAACAGGACGGTGAATAGTTCTCTTTAGAGATGATTTCCTTCCTTAAAAAACCGTTAGTCTGAAGTAATTGAAAGAAACTGGATCTTTTTGTTGGTTTTTTTATCATTTCCATCCAAAGAAAGTCTCCATTAGCAGATCAGGAAAAAGAAGGCAACACAGACAACTGAAACCATTTCCACTGCATGTACTTGAAAAAAATCATATTTCTGTAGCGTTGTGTTCCAGACATTTAAGTAGTAAGCTTGAGCGAAAGGAAGAATATTTAGAATACACAAAGCAGACGATGCATGGTAAAGCTAATAGAAGCGTCCTGATACCAGAGTGTGAGAAAATATTGATACAAGCACGAGGCAGGAAACCAAGAACTCAGATGCAGGATGGAAATGGTAGCAGCTTTTTTTATTACATTTTATTGCAGTGGTACAAATAAAGCGCTGAATGTGAAACGCCTGGTCAGATACGCTGTGCTCTTGTGAGGATTTTCTTTTTACTTTTGAAAGGAAGGAAAAGGGGTTTGCTGAGAAGAAAAGGACCCTTATGTTTCATCCTGAGAACAAACTGGTCTTTTTTAATCTTTTAGAAAACGATTAAAATAAAAGAGTCATCAACCCAATTTGTAATGAAATGATATTGACTTTCAGATCTCTTGTGATTGTATGTGAATTATTGATGGTTGATTCGAATGGTTTATGGCCATGTTAGAGGCCATATGTTGAGACATATTCGCCAACCTCTTATAACCTTAATACCAGGCTCCCTGTATGACCATAACAAGTCAAATTGGGGGGGAATAAAGTCTTGTTACCAACTCTATTCCAGCGCCAAGGCAGTCAGGTTAATTGGTGTTTCAATAGATGTGTACGGCTGAATTCAGTATGATGGCTTCTTCCTGTATTTTCATTGATAACTGAATGCCTGGCGATGTGAAGTCAGCTATAATTCAAGAAATCCTTTTACCCCTGCCTTTAAGAATCATTGAATCACTACTTGCATCAAGTGTAGCTCTGCAAAATCTATATGCAATCCTTATCACTTATTTATAAAAAAATCCACTTCCCGCAAATAAAACCCATACACAGACTTACCATCTCATCCAATGTAGCTGCAGGCTTTCAGAGGCAGAGGAAGAACAGGAAGAATATAGATTAGAAAAATATTAATTTCAGGAAGCATAGATTGCAAGTTAACCATTAAAACAGGTGGCAATATGCCTAAGTAGGAAGAAAAGGAATTAAAGCAGTCCCAGTAATTGAAGCATTGGCTATTGCAGACGAAGCAACAGGAAGTGAGTATGAAGCAACAGGAAGTGAGTATAAAAGCACCAAAGCAGCAGCAGCAGCTACACTGGTCATTAAGGTTACTGCATCAATGATTTAAAAAAAAACCTCCTAAATGCTGATGCTGACATCATCACTGTTTTACCGACACCGTGAATTAGCTATTAGCTTAGCAACAGGCTGGTCTAAATTTTGTCGGCTGTCGCGAGGAACCATGTTAGCACGAATGTTGAGGGTCTTTGTAAGCTATTAATGATCATCTCAATTAGTGAAGGAATTATATTAGTATTAGTTATTTTTTAAACTCCAACATTTCCAGTATGATAGACATTCTAAACTGCACAAGATATGGATGTACCGAACCCACAGTTTGATTTGCATATTCCTTTTAATAAATATCAAGATGTAAGAGCATTTAAAGCTCTGTGGTGGGGAAGATATCTGGAGAAAAGAACACTGTTGTGCAGATTTATGGTGATCATGTTTACACAAAGAGAACATAAGCATTTGTGCGTTCAATATTTACAGAAAGATGATTTAATATGTGTACTCTAATTGTGTTGTTGTGATGGTATTTTTCCCCTAATACAGTTCTTGTTGTTCGTTATAGATCTAAACTTTTATACAGACAGGGTGTTATGATCTATCATTTATAATTTAGTCATTTATTATTAAATATATTTCTAAATAAAGCATTTCTTTTACATCGTACACCACTGTATATCATTGCAATATTGATGTTATACTGTATGTTGTAGTACAATGTGCACAGTTTTACTACTATTTATTTCATTTTAAAATAAAGTTACAGTAAAAAAAACAATATTCCTCAGAATAAATTAAGTATTTTTATTATTGATTTAATTTGTTTGGTATTTCTTTAGACATGGGGTAATGGTTCAAAAATATCTATTAAACCAGATGTCTTTAAGTATATCTGGTGTTTATATTTACACCTGACATACAACATGGGATATACAGTTAGAAACTAAATAAAAAGAAGAGAGTTTAAATGTGAATTTTAATCAAACCTTTTATTATTCTCCTGTATTGATATTAAAGAGGTTATTGTCAGAGCGCAGGTGTGGTTTTTTCTCTAGATGAGATTACATGATTTTTCACACCTCCTCCAAGTGTAACCTCAAAAACCAACAACCAACTTGGATAAATCCACTTGGTTGAATGTGAGACAGACTTATACTGTGTTTATATGTTGATTTAATAAGGTCTGCCCTGTAGATTCCAGTAGTGGTTCCACACAAAATACGGCAGCCACATGAACCTTTGTTTGATCTAATAATATCCTCTCCCTCCGTGCATGTCGGAATCAATAGTGTCTCTATCAAAGGCATCTTACCAGTCTGTCTTTGATGGAGTCCGAGTCCTCCGCCTGGCCCTGCTTGGCATGGAGCTGCAGCTGCAGAGCGTGGAGCTGCAGCAGCTGGTCATGGACCTCCCTCTCTATCACTTTCCTCTCCGCCTTCGAATCCGTCAGCTCAGAGCGCAGGTCCACCAGCTGAGCCTGGAGCAGGGGGGTAGGGGGTTGGATAGAAGCAAGAGAGAAGGAAAAGGGGGTTAGGATATCAGAGTCAGATATGTCAGGTCAGAGTAAACACTGGTGCAGGAATGAGTACTAAAACCAGGATATGACTTAGCATTTAGCACTTCCTGTCCACTGGTGTCGAAGTCAACTGTTTTTTTGAGGTGTTTGTTTTTTATCCTGAAGTTAAAATAAGCGAAAGAGATTTTCACATTTTGTTCTACAGCATAAAATACGTCAGTCAATACCGCACTGGTGAATGCCTAAAGCTTCTATGTGCAGTGGTGTAAAGTAAATAAGTACATTTACTCAAGTACTGTATGTAAGTACAATTTTGAGGTACTTGTACTTTACTTGAGTAATTCAATTTTGTGTTACATTGTACTTCTACTTTCCTAAAATTCAGAGGTAAATTGTGTATTTTTACTTCACTACATTTATTTAATACCTTTAGTTACTTAGCAGAAAATAATAGTTCATTGTATGCCAAGAAGTTGTTTGTTAACTATTCATAAAATAGCAAAAGAAGTAATTAACCTCAATAACTATACACATTCACCTTTAGTTTATTAACACAGTTTTTTATTCTCTTGTACTAAATACATTTTTGTTGATCAATTCTCAGAAACGTGCTGCAGTGCAGTTGATTTTATTGCTTGATTAAACATTGCTTCTCAGGAACTCACATCCTTGAAGCAGGGTATAACGCACTCTTTACGGTTCATTATAAAGTTCTTTCTACCAGTGTGTCCATCATTCCATTGTTGATTTATGCTTCTCTTCTTGAACAAATTCAGCGAGGAGATGTTGTGCGTCACAGGTTTGGCTTTGGAAAACAGAGGCAGGTTCAAATGTGTGAGGAGTGGAGTTTTCATCCGGATGTTTAGAATGTCTTGTGATACCCCAAGAACAGTAATACATGTTGTTGAAAACCTTCCGTATACAATGATCTAGGATGTGTGTGTTTTTGTAAATCGGATTCTTATCTCTGTAATGTAGATCTGTAGTTTGTGTGTCATAAATCTACATCTGGCTAGTTCAGTGTGCTGATATATCAGAACTATATGTTTATCACAACAATAACAGCTGCCTAAAACGTGTTGTTCTATTTCCAGTTTAACACAGTATCTGCCAGAGAAACTGAATGTATGATTGTTTTCATTATCAAACATTACCTTGATAGTTTATTAGATTAATCAATAAATCTTTCTATATGTTTAATAAAATGTCTGAAAATACTGGAAAATGTCCATCCCAAGAGGATGTCTTTAAATGTCTTGTTTTGTCCGTACAAAACACAAAGATATTTACTTAAACATTCCATGTATTAGAGAAAAGCACAAACATGACCTTTTAGAGGATAAATCAGCATTTTCATACATGTGTAGCACTTTAAACAGCTTATTAAGTCAATATTATCTGTCTGCCGACTTATCGATTATTCGACCAATCGTTACAGCTCGAAATGTGCCTGTGGACAGTGGCAGTTAAACACCCTTAATAAAAGTTATATTTTTATTTAAGTGTTTAGCACTGAGGATGTTCACATGACAAGATGGCATAACGTTGCCACAAGACAAGAATGAGAGGTATGACGTAGGCACCTATCCGTTTTCGGTCTCGGCAGTTGATTGATTATTAACGTTACAACTCATGTTTAGGTTTCAATGCAGTTACTAACCTCTAGTTTATGGTTCAGTTGAAAAACCGTCTGGGTTTTGTGACAGAGCTGAGCAAAACAGGAGCTCAGGCTGGTCATCTTCTGCCGACCCTCGTACGTAATATCCACTTGATCTGGGTCTATTTCTCCGAGCAGCAGATCCACGTCCACAAAGGCCTTGTCAAACTCTTTCTCCAGCACTTCTAGCCAGCGAAACATGGTCATCCCGGTGCCGAGGCCCGAGCTCTGACCCACCGGGGAGCATCCAGCCGAGGCGGACATAGCTAGAGCACAACAGAGCTAACGTTAGCTTACACGCTAACTCTTGAGTGTTATTAACCTTAAAACACCCACCTCCCTGTTGACCACTGCAAGATAACAGTCGAAATAACGCCGAAACCCAATGGCTAGGTTGTGTATTGGGTTAGCGAAGAGAAGTCTGACAAATAGCGTTGTCTGGTTATCGGGAAAAGCTCTTCCTGACCAGGAAGTTCCACATCAGGCTGACGATTGTATCTGTGATGCAAGTACTACTGTCTGCCTCTTTGCAAGGACAAGTAGTGGATAACAGAGTGCAAAATCTACTATCTCTATGTGCACAGAAGCTACATTGTAGAAATGTCAACGAAAATCCCAAGCTCCTCCAACAATGCAACATAATATATACAGTATATCAGACCTAAAACAATAAAACACATTTAAAAAAAAACTTTATTCATATATGAGGTGGTCTTGCACGTGATACATACTCCGGTCCACTATGTGGCGGCATACACGTTCTACGTTGGTTGGTAGTGCGCCTTTAAAACAAAGGAAGAAGAATGCAGCCTACCACACTTGCGCGCGCGATACAAGTGGTTTGTTTACATCGGTGAAGAATTGAGGAGCTCTACGCAGACATGTCACTGTCCCTGTAAAATACGGTTTGTGAACTCTTTTGTTTGTGTTCAGTAATGTTGTACTTACTGAGCTAACGTTTTTAACACAAAGAGTCTGCGTGGCTAACCGAAATACGTTAAACTGTTCCATTCCTTAGCTTACGTTACGTGTTTTATCACAGGTTGTCCTAATTACAACACCTGGAGAAAAAAATCACATGCTACCCTGCACTAAAATAAATAATGAAAATTAGCTCTACCTTTAACAGCTATGATAAACACATTAATGGATCAATAATTATAATCAAAACATATCATATGTATGATTCTGAAATGGACCAATCTGCAATGATGATTATTTGACCTTTGGTACTTTGAGTACTATATTTTGATGCTAATACTTTTGTATTTGATGAAACAAACTTTGCTGTTTGAAAATGATATTGACTGTGATAAATAACATTGTATTGTTATGTAGTAAGCCGCAGAGTGAATATCAAGTCACTGATGCTTGAATGACATTGATTTAGCATTTTAACATTAGGGTATACTTGGTTAGTTTTTGATAATATTTTCATTAAAACTGACATGTCAGTAAATTGATGCCTTTGCATTGGCAAAAAAACAGCACTTTGTATTTCTAGCTCAAATGCAGCAGATTCACTATCACCACTTTCAGCGAGGTATTGTTGCCTTTTTCTCTCTCACTTAGATAACTTAATGTCTTTGGAAACTTTAATGTTGGTTTGATAAGAAAAAACATAAATAAATGTGGTTTCTTGAAAAGTGTTTTCATATTTTAAAATATGTTTGGGTTAAAACACCTTCTTAATATATATCTAGAAATTAAACAGAAGATGTACATATATAAAACGAAATTCCTGCCAGATAATTTCAATGTTGATTTATGATGAGAGTCCATGCAGAGAGGTATCTTACTGCGGAGAGGACATGTACTTATTTATAACAACTATGAATTTGTTATGACATTTTAAGGCTGATTTGGACCATCCATCAATCCTTCCATCCATCTTCTACGAATATACATTTCACACCTTGACCATTGCATTGCTCATTGCTGTTTTCCAGGGGTTCACATCACGTTTCGTCACAATGTCGATAAGCCCGGATCAGGAGGCCCTGATTGGCAGAGTGTTTGAAAGCTACCTGACAGAGCATCACCATGGCGACATTCTCAACCTTCTCGCCGACACTGATGAAGAAACCCATCGCGCTGTGGTTGTTAACGCCATGACTTTGTTTGAAGCCAATATGGAGGTAATGCCAACATAATTCAAATACAATCTTCTGTGTTCGTAATAAATACAAAACATCAGTGTTCTTAAGACTCAGATATCTGTATAACTTATAACAATCGAGAAGTGTTTGCATAAAACTATCATATGTATGTAAAAGCTATGTTTTGTAGTTTGGTAATATTATTTATCACCCTCTACTATACCTCAGGTTGGGGATTATTTCAATGCCTATCCCAACGATGTACTGGCTATATTTGATAAAGTGCTCCAAAGAACTGCCCTTCAGTTATCCGAGGGAGCCTCTCCAAAGCAGCGAGCCAAAGAGGGAATGACACACACTCTTCATGCCCGCATCACAGGTGTTCAATTGTTGCTCAGAGCTAGCAAAGCATCACATACTATGACTTTAACCTCTCTTCTGCCCAGTAAACAGTGGCTGACTGATGTGTTCCTATGCAGTATACTTTGTTGCATACTAGAAGTGACTACCTGTTAGCTGGTGGTGTTAGCAGATAGAGCATTATGCTTTAAAATGGAAAAGTGCGTCTACTGTAAACCCAATCTCACAGATTATTCAAGATTAGAGTGGTGGGGACAAAAACATATTTCATTAATTACATATTTTAACGTCTTAAAAGCTGTTTATCACTACTTTGGACAATATTTCGCTATAATGATTGAGGCCTTGGACCAAAACAATGAAGTTGGATAACTCAGAGGAGTGTTTTTTCATTGTCCTCCCACCTCAAACTTTGTATTCTTGTAACTTTTTTGTTAAATTGTCTGTATTAACATAGAATTAGTTGAATAAAAACAGGGAAAAAAACATAAGCATGAGCTTGCCCAAATAAGTCTTTCAAGAGCCTAAAAGAAAAAAAGCACATTTTAAATGAGAATATGGAAATAATTTGAAAGGTGTCCAAACCTTTTCTTTGGGCACGTTGGACTTTAATATGGATAAGATAAGATAAACCTTTTTTGATAAATTCAGGTTTTTAAGCATAGTAATATGATTGAAACACGGTTGCAAAATGCACAAAAGGATAAACAAAAAGAAATAAAGAATTTAAATGACTATAAATTAAATATCAACAATGGAATGATTTGGAGCTGATTACATATGAGTAATTTAATTGATGCCTTTTTAGTGTTTTTAGAACTTGCATAGTTAAGTGTTTAATTCAGATGTTCCTGTTGAATGAGTTAATGAAACCTTTCTGTTATTCATTGACTCTGCTACATGTTCCAGGTCTGCCAGTGTGTCCAGAGCTGACCAGAGACACTATTCCCAGGTCCAGAGACGTAGGACACTTTCTGTCTGTCACTGGTACTGTCATACGCACCAGTGTTGCCAAGGTAACAGCATAGACGACATGTTTTGTCATCATATTTTTTACATATTAATACCCCTTTATTATTTATGAGGCGTTAATGCAATGGACAGAAGTAAAAAGCTAACGGCTTTAAACAGACTATATCACATTAGCATGGCTGCGCATCACCACCGCTAAGCTAATGGTGGCTAATGTGTGATGACGTTTAGTGGTCTTATTTAGTCGCTTGTTAGCAAACATTGTTTTTATGACACATAGAAGCTTTGGACATTCACCAGTGGAGTATTTAATGATGTATTTTTTGTTATAAATATTGTTAGCTTTGCAACAAGAGAAGTGGATGTTCGTCTACTTGCCAGTATTGTGAATTCGGAAATGTTGAGTACCACAAAGTTGAATGTTAGAAATGCATAAGAGGGGTCCCAATCACATAGAAACTGCAGGATGCTAACTAGCTTATGTTGGGCAATTTGTACAATAAGCTTAAAATGCATTAATTAGTACTGTATATGAAGACAATAGCTAACAAATGGCTTGGTCAATTATGGAGTATTTGGGGATTATTGGGAAATTCTGAATCGAATTTCTGCCATTTTCTGGATAAAATATGGCAATTTTAACCAGAAAGTTGCCATATTGGTACTCCTGGTTTGCTGATTTTGATGAATCTCCGATACATTTTTAAGTTCTACGGGACTCAAAACTGAGTCAACATCATCAATAACCTGCAAAACCACACCAAAATGATCCGTATTGGACAAGACGTTCTTAAGCTATTGTCTGCTTAAGCTAATTGATGCAAATTAATACAATTTATGCTAATTGTGCAAATTGCCCAACATATGCAAGTCAACATCTGATAACATATGGTAAATGCTCTGGGTTTTAACACTCACTCCCAGACCAGTGTAATGTACATTATCCTAAACGTTTTCATGTACAACACTTTTTCAATGAATGCATTTATTTCTTTAAATGTAACAGCACAAATGGTCTTGGGGCAAAAATATTTCTTTCTAAACTCTTGCTGTTACTTGCACAAATGGACCCATACACACATTTGTTTGAGCTCACAAAAATCCTTCCCCACTCTTCAAAGGTTCTGGAGTATGAGCGTGATTACATGTGCTCCAAGTGTCGTCACGTCTTCACGGCGCAGGCGGATTTTGACCAGTTCTACACCTTCGTGCCGCCAGCAGCCTGTCCCAGTCCGGATGGATGCGAATCGTACAAATTCATGTGTCTGTCTGGAGGATCAGAGCCGGCCGCATGCAGGGATTTCCAGGAGATCAAGATACAGGAGCAGGTAGGACAGATTCACACGTTACTGTGTTTTCTTTCATCTCAATCATTGCAGAGTGTCTTTCGATTGTAATATGCCCCCCCCACCCCCAACCCCCACCACTGCTACAGGTGCAGAGGCTGTCAGTGGGCAGTATTCCTCGGTCCATGGTGGTGGTTCTGGAGGATGACCTTGTAGACAGTTGTAAATCTGGTAAGGACTGTAAATAAATCTTGACACATAATACCAGCTGCTCTAAACAGCCTTGGGACTATGTGGAAATTAAGATTAGATGAGATATACTTTATTGATCCCAAATTGGGGAACGTTTTCCTTACAGCAGCGTGTCAAAAATAAAAAGAGTAGAAAAGTAAAAAAACTGAACTAAAAGTAAGATATATACAAGTTGATCGTAAGAAAGTCTGACACATAAACACTATGAGGGACCAAATTACAGCTAATGCAATAACAAGTAGGATATTATTTACATCAAGTTTTAAGGGGTTTTTATTATCATATAATATATCCAAAAATAGCTCAAAATAAAACAGAGTCAGATAAATGACAATAAAATGGTGCCAGTTATGTTGCTAGACCAGTCTATAAGTAGTGCAGATGAAGTCGTCTATACATGTCAGAAAAATAAATAAACATAATAAGCTAAATGATGCAGAGAATGTTGAAAGGGACCAAGTATATGCAGGATTCTATGCTCATGTAAACAGAATAAAGTATAAAAGAACAGAATGTAAGTTAAATATTGTACAGTGAAATCAAATGAAATACTGTTCTACTAATAACGATTAAGATATACATTAAATAGATTGAGAGATGCAACCAGAGGAATGCTTTGATGAAGTGTGCAAGGAGTGGCATATTAAATTAAATATAAATGTAGAATGTACAGTTATACACTTTATTTAGATGCTAATACTTCTCTTATTTTACTGGAGGAACATTTTGAATGCAGGACTTTTACTGTAACAGAGTATTCCTACGCTCTGGTACTTCTACTTTTACTCGAGTACAAAATCAGTGATAGTGTTACTGTTCTGTGTGCGGCTCTCAGGAGACGATGTGACGGTTTACGGGGTGATGTGTCAGCGCTGGAAGCCCTTCTATGATGCCGCCCGCTGTGACGTGGAGCTGGTCCTCAAAGCCAACAACATAGAGGTGAACAACCAGCAGGCGGCCAACGCTCTCCTCATGAAGGACGTTCAGAAGGAGTTTGAAGAATTCTGGGAAAGCTACCAACATGATCCAATAGCCGGTTAGTAAGAAAGTGAAGTCTACAGCTATTTAGTTTAATTTCTTAATTAATATGAAATGTTACTCTCTGTCTTCTCTCTGTAGGAAGGAATCAGATCTTGTTGAGTCTGTGCCCGCAGGTGTTTGGCATGTACGTGATTAAGCTGGCAGTTGCCATGGTGTTGGCTGGCGGAGTGCAGAGGATAGATTCTTCTGGAACAAAGATCAGAGGTATCCCTCTTCTTTCCTGTTTAAATGAACCCTGGTGCTTCCCTTTCAAAAAAGTTTCTCATGTTAGAGGACAAAAAAACTAATACTACTTTCCACTTCTACTAACTAAATCTTTCACAAACTTCAGTACTGACAATAACCATCACACTTTAATTAAATGTTGACGCTTTAAAAGCCAGTTTGTTTTGATGATGCAATAGTATTTTCAAATGAAAAAGGCTCAAAATGTAATTCCTTCGTTCCTGAATGAATTATTATATAATTGTATTCTGGTAATGACTGCACACTGTGCCTTTAACCCTGTAAAGCACAAATATTATTTTGTTGACCTTACAGATGTTGTAGGAAGCCTCTGGTGCAGAAATGAAAGAGTTTTAAAAAATGTACGTTTTTGAACGTTTTTAAAGGAAATTTTGTAATATCACAAAACAAGTGAGGCATTTTACTTACTTGAATCTGACAAATCCAAATCCAATAAAACAAAGAGATGTTGCTTGGTTTGAGATTTGGTAGTTGTGTGAGTTTATGGCCAGACAATGGGACCTTTACATACATTTACTACCCAATAGCATTGTGAGGCTGAACAAAAGGACCTTTGACTATGTAAATGTCGTCTTTTAATAAAAATAAAACACTTTTTTAGGATAGCTTAATGTGGTGTTGTAAAATTACAACCGGGGGCTTGACAGGGTTAAGTGCAGACTCAGTTTCAATGAATTCAAGTTTACAGTTAGACACAGGCAGCTGCTAAAGCACATGATTTCAGTCATGAGAGTTGTTGCTTGGTCATGACTGCTTTTGAAACTTCCAGGGGAGTGTCACTTGTTGCTGGTCGGCGACCCCGGCACAGGGAAGTCTCAGTTCCTGAAGTACGCCGCTAAGATCATGCCTCGCTCTGTGCTCACTGCTGGCATTGGATCAACGAGTGCAGGTTGGTTTCCAGTGTCTCAAATTAGCTATTAATCAAGCATGAGTCATCAAGATCTGATACTCTTACAGAAAGATTTCACAAATTAAAATACAAACCAATCATCAGTTCATTTAAGGCAAGGCAAGTTTATTTATATAGCACCTTTAGACACAAGGCAGTTCAAAGCTTTACAAACATGAAACGCATTAAGGAATAGTGCAGCAGAAATACATTATAAAATAACATTTAAAAACAGTCATTAAAAAGCAAAGAGAATAAAATAATTATAAAACAAGCTAATATAGAATACGTGAATAAAAGTTACAGTCTAGTGTAAGATATAAACAGTTCAATTAAAAGCAGCGGCAAAAAGAAGTGTTTTCAGCCTGGATTTGAAAGTAGTAAGCGCTGCAGCGGACCTGCAGGGTTTTGGTAGTTTGTTCCACATATTTGGAGCTTAATAACTGTCCCAGAAGACCTGAGAGTTCTGGGTGGTTCATAATGTAGCAGGAGATCACAAATGTATTTTGGGCCTAATCCATTCAATGCTTTATAAACCAGCAGCAGAACTTTGAAATCAATTCTCTGACAGACAGGAAGCCAGTGTAAAGACCTCAGAACTGGAGTGATGTGATCCACTCTCTTAGTGTTAGTGAGGACATGAGCAGCAGCATGTACACTTGTTGAAACAAAAAAATGTTTGCGACCCCCCCCCCCTGCAGTACTTCCACGGCCCCCCTGTTGAAGACCTCTGTAATAGATTTCCTAGTGAGACCTGTAAAGACACCTTCATAATAGTCCAGTCTACTGAAGATAAAAGCATGGACAAGTTTTTTCCAAATCCTGCTTAATTCATACCCAGATTAACTGACTTTGTTGACACTATCAGGACTGACGGTGGCCGCGGTGAAGGATGGAGGAGAATGGCACCTGGAGGCCGGAGCCCTGGTGCTGTCAGACGGAGGGTTGTGCTGCATCGATGAGTTCAACAGCATCAAGGAACATGACCGCATCAGCATCCATGAGGCTATGGAGCAGCAGTCCATCAGTGTGGCCAAGGCTGGGTAGGACACACCCACACACTCACTGAAAGAACACACGTAGGCCTCTAGTTTTTATGATGTTTCATGCTTCTGAGGTTTAAAAGGTCTAGCAGTGTCATACGGCCCACACCCAGAAGGCCAGAAAATCATGGTGACTAATAACACGGTCACTCAAAACTATAGCAACTCCCTTAGTTTGTCACATGTTTTGTGTTTGTGAAAACAAGCAAGAGAGAATTAGCGCATATTATGTAAGGCAAGGCAAGTTTATTTATATAGCACCTTTCAACACAAGGCAATTCAAAGCTTTACAAAAATAAAAGGAAATTAGGAGCAATAAGAAATAAAATGGCATTTAAAAACAGTCATTACAAAGCAAAGATAATACAATAAACATAACAGGTATAATAAACATGAATAGAAGTTACATGCAGTGTGAGATATGAATCTCTACTATCATAACAACATGTTCCTTCCTCTCCTCCATTCCAGAGGTGTTGTCAGAGCTGACTTCTGTCCTCTCCAGATAAAACTCCTTTTCTGTTTTACTGCTGGTCTTTTTGCTCCAACCTGATCCCATGGTACCTTTTAAGTTTTGCTGAAGCTATTCCTCTTTCTCATTAGTTAGGTTTACCTTGTCTTTCTAGGACTTTTTAGGATTACTCCACGAACCAAGCTCTTGAAACCAAAATGTATCACCTGTTTGGACTTTCTCAGCCACTTCGGTGGTTCTAGAAATATCACTCAACACCATGTAAGGTTTTTAATAAAGAGTGTTTCCTCTACACAGACAATTCAACGCAACATTTCTCATCTGCTTGTCAGCACATTACATGTCATTTAGCTCAGGGGGCGCCAGGGGGGGCGCGAAAACTTTGAGGGGAAAGGGAAAAAGGGGGTAAAATGTGAAATAAAATTGTAATATATGTTTTTTTAAATGTTATTAATAATTGCATATCTATCAATCTTTGTGTCTTTTGATTAAATCTCAATCTTTTAATATATAGATTTTTTAAATCACACGACCACCCTTCAAGCCAATCAGAAAGAGCTGCCGCTACTGAGAGTGAAACTGAGTTGCTGTGTGGAAAACTAGCTAGCTACCTCCTGCTAAAGGATCAAATGGAAACATTAAGCTGATGCTTTTATTCAACTTAAACACTCTACCGTTCTATACCATAACAAGAACAACATGGGACTTCCATATCTTGCCCAAAGAATCTTCCACATGTTGACTGCACGGACTGAGGATCAAACCACTGACACTCCAATAGGGAGATGCCCACATCCCCCTGGAACCCCTCTCTGCAACTAACTACACAGCTACACCTAGATTATACTTATCTTTCACACATTCAATCATTTAAATTATAACATATTCACCAAACTGTGTCTACCCCTTCAATATGTGATCATGTCGAAACATTGAAGGATAGAGTCACAGGTTTTACTAGCCTACGGGAAAACGACACACCCGAGTGTGTACTGAGGAGGAGAATCAGCTGATTGATTGTGGACACTTTGTAACCAGCTGAAATACCCTCCTTATTATTATGACAACAGCTGATGTTGCAACGCTATTACTCAATTCAACATATGATGTATTTTAGTCACAGATGAAGACATAATTCATCCAATGCCTCAACAACATTATCCCAGACATACACTTGCCATACTTTGAAAACAGAGGAGGGAGAAGTACTCAGGTCTTGTACTTGAGTAAAAGTAGAAGTACCAGAGTGTAGGAATACTCTGCTACAGTAAAAGTCCTGCATTCAAAATGTTCCTCCAGTGAAAGTAGAAAGTACTCTCATCTAAATGTACTTAAAGTAGCGACAGTAAAAGTAGTCATTGTTTGATTGGTCCATTTCAGAATAATATCTCTGATATGTTTTATAATTATTGATCATTAAAGTGTTCTCAGAGCTGGTAAAGGTGCAGCTAGTTTGAATGGCTTTGTATACTGCAGGGTAGCTGCTGGATTTACTCCAGGGGAACTAAAGTCTGATTTAAGGGCTGATTATATTTACCATCATTAATCCAGATCTGTAAAGTAACTAAAGGTATTACATAAATGTAGTGGAGTAAAGTACACCATTAACCTCTGAAATGTAGTGAAGTAGAAGAACACAGTAGCAACAAATGTAACACTTAAGTGCAGTACTTGAGTAAATGAACTTAATTACTTTAAACAAGTGTAAAAAAAATCTACCATGCCATTTTTCTACAGAAACATACATTTCAAACAATGTTCTTGTTGGGAAGGGCATCAACACTAAGAGGACCCCTCTGTTTGTTCTATATCTACTCTCTCTGCAGCATAGTGTGTAAGCTGAACACTCGGACCAGCATCCTGGCAGCGACCAACCCTAAAGGACGGTACGACCCCAACGAGCCGCTGTCAGTGAACGTGGCGCTGGCCAGCCCGCTGCTCAGCCGCTTCGACCTGGTGCTGGTTCTGTTGGACACCAGGAACCCAGAGTGGGACCGCATCATCTCCTCTTTCATCCTGGAGGAGAGAGGTACAGGAAATGCTTTGCAATCTGAAAACTACATGCTGAAAGAAAACAACAAATGAAACAAAAGTGAATTATTTTTGACTACAATTAAGATCAGAGAAAAGAGTTGATGGATAATGACTGACTGATACAGAAATTCAATCAAAATCGACCACAGATGCTATAATTTGAATAAAACAGCCCTGATTCAAAGCAGTGATTATCATCATCTCTTCTGAAGAGCGTAGCATGGAACCATGCATGGTATTTGTGGCCATTGGATAGAAAAAAACTAATTCTGACCTAAAACCAACATTTGGAAATGGGTCAAAATTTGACCCGAGGACAATAGAAAGTGAATCTGTTAATGATTGTTATTGCTTTATTAATCACAATAAAGTGAATGTTTCATACAACCTCATACCAGATAGAAATAAGTACATTTGTACTGTATACTATTTATAAAGGCAGTGTGTAAAATATACATTTATAAAAAAATGCAGAACGTCTTATCATCACAACACTCAATAGGATAATGTTTTTTTGTTTAGGTATGATGTAAATATTCCCTTTTTAATTTAATCAGGATGTCTTCAGGTTCAAGAGAAAACTGTTCACTGGAGAAGGGCACTAGTTTGAAATGCAAAATAACTTTTTGTTCTTTGAAAACAGTCCTGTCCTAATCTCTGGAGATCAACAAGAGTGTCTCAGTCCATTTTTTACTCTGTAGGTCCTGCCCTGTAACAGTTAAGTGAAGTCATCTAAAGGCCTCTAGTTTTCTTCCTGCAGCTACATTATATTTAAAATGAGTTTTAGGTATACAACAACAAGATGCTGGTACTTTTGCTATTTACATTACAACATGAAACTAGTCCGGCAGAAATGATTTATTTCATTATCAATCAATCTGCTGGTTATTTTCTGGATTAGATGTTTTATTAGTCAAAAACCTAAAGATATTTACTTCAATATGATATAAAACAGAATATTTGAGAGTCCGAAATCAGCATTTCGGCCACTTTAACTCACTTTAAGGATCATTTTCAGAATAGTTGGGGGGTGTTTATGTAATCGTTGCAGCTCTATACGACACAAACTGGTGATAGATATTTAAAACTTTCTCTTAATCTTATTTCCCCTCCTGAAGCATCACCACATCATTCAGTACAATTAAAGTGTCAGGCAGTAATTAAAGCGCAAAGGCTTTTCACCAGCTCTTAGTGGACGTCTCTCTTGTCTTCACATTTTGATCATTACTTTTCAGCTGCATACACTACTCTCACTTCTATACTCGCATATTTTCCTTGACTATTTTAGTGTACACTTTTAAGCAGTTACACAGGAGCATTTCAGATCTGCAAATGTGTAACTGTTGGTCTTGTCCTGCCCCAGGTGTGCCTGCTGAGGGGGCCAGCCTGTGGTCCATGGAGAAGATCAAGGCTTATTTCAGTGTGATTAAGCGCTTAAAGCCGCAGATGTCCGAGGACGCTAACATCATCCTGACGCGGTACTACCAGCTGCAGAGGCAGAGCGACGGCAGGAACGCCGCCCGCACCACCATCCGCATGCTGGAGAGCCTCAGCAGGCTGGCTGAAGGTGAGGAGGGGGTTCTGACTTCACTGGGACACAGATATTTTTATCCCTCCTGTGTTGTTGTTTTCTCCCCCCTTTGGTGGTTCCAGTAAAGTTTGACCCGTTTTAACTGCTCTTATTAACTAAAAAAAAGATGAATCATCACCAAATTTCATTTATCACCCTATATAGTGTGTGTGTGTGTGTGTGTGGTGTGTGGTGTGTGGGTGTGTGGTGTGTGGTGTGTGGTGTGTGGTGTGTGGTGTGTGGTGTGTGGTGTGTGATCTAGGGTTGCCCATTCATTTCCTATCCCTGTCTTTTTGACAGTGAACCTCATAGGTGTGACTAAACCACTCAAAATTCTATGAAAGTTGTGATTAGCTATTTTATATGTTCAAATGCCTACTGTGGAGGATATCATGAGGCAATCTAATGTAGTACACAATATTTATGATGTATGAAATTGTTCAGATTTGACCAGAACATGACAGGAGGGGTCAAATTAATTTATAGATTCAAGATCCAAAGGCTTTATTTGTCATTTGGCTCCCCATCAAACACCACATTGATGTTAAAATCTTACTTTTCACTTACAAAGCCCCAACAACCTAGCCCCCCACCTACCTCTGTGACCTCATCCAACGACACAACCCCATCCGTCACCTCAGGTTCTGACGCTAAGCTACTGCAGCATATCAAGCTCCGAACATGGGGCGACAGGGCCTTCGCCGCAGCCTCCCCCTCACTCTGGAACTCCCTCCCTAGTCACGTCCGAAATGCCAACACTCTCACGTCATTCAAAAACTCCCTCAAAACTCACGTTTTCACTCTTGCCTTCAACTCCTAAACTCCTCTAACCCCTCCCCCCTATTCCACCTAGCTTAGCACTTTGTACTTTTGTTGTTCTATTCTTTACTTGCTTGTAAAGTGCTTTGAGCAACAGGAAAAGCGCTATAAAAATCACATTTATTATTATTATTATTATTATTATTATTATTATTATTATTATTATTATTATTATTTGCAAAATAGCCATGACTACTTTTGGCAATGAAAATTTGAAGTCTAATGTGCATCACCACCGCTAAGCTAAAGGTAGCTAATGTTCAGCATGATGACATTTAGTAGTCTTTTTAGCCTCTTGGAAGCAACTGCTGTTTTTATATCACATAAAAGCTTCAGAGATTGACCAGTTGGGCGTTTACTGACATATTTTATATCAGCCCAAGACATTGAATCAGGCTTCTAACCAAAAACAAGTTGAAAAATCTGTTGATTCTGAGATGGGGGAACCAGAAGTGGTAAAATGCTGACTCATTCCTTCACCACTATAGTGAGTGCTGAAACCTGTGCTACATTTATTTTCATTAATACAACTACAAAAACAACAACGTGTATCCAAGAAAAAAAGTGTAATGGTTTAAATGTATTAGCACATTTATAATCTTCTGATTCTGAACAAAAATGTGTACAAATGCGGAGTTTACTACTCTCACTGAACTGAACTGTTCTGTAACCTTCAGCCCACGCCAGGCTCATGTTCAGAGAGACGGTGACCATCGAGGACGCTGTCATGGCCGTCTCTGTCATGGAGTGCTCCATGCAGGTAACATCAACTACTTTACTGCACAAATAATCACCTGCTTTTTAATATTTCGAGCTCTTGGTTTGACACTTTAAAATGGCAGCAATACGTTTGTCCAATATGAATAATATATATATCCAAGCAGTTGGACAAGCGTTACATTGATAATGCAACAGCTCAGCAGTCACAACAGCCTTACATTTCAAGAAGAGAAATGCAACAGAAGGCTGATACTTTGGCTAATTTCAAATTTCAACATAAAACTCATCCTGCAAAAATAAGATTGATTTCATAATCGCTTAATCTGCTGATTGTCTTTTCGATTCATTTCTCGTTTGGTCAGAAAATAGTGAAAAATGTCTAATTCGAGTCCAACAGGAAGTCAAGATATGAATTCTCTGGTTTGACAGTAAAGCCTAAAGATATTAACGTTAATATAAAACAGAACATTTGAGAGGCTGAAAACTCCATGACACCAGTAGGTGATGAATATTTAGATATTTCTGTAAATCCAATTTACAAACCATATAAATCAGTCAAATTCAAATATCAAGCAGAAATTGTATCACAAAGACTTTAAACCATCCTCTTTGGAAAAAAATGTACCAAATGCTAAATATTCAATCTGATTCTCTTCAGCATTTCATCAACAACAACAGGAAAGAGAAAGAGTAAGACTTTGAATGTGCTGTTTCATCCTTATGCTCATGACATGGTGACGGTCAGCTCCCAGGCTGTAAAAATGTATACAAAACATATTTACCATTTGAATATCTGATCGTTAAAATATTTAAATAGCTTTCTCTGTCAGCCCTTGTTTGATATTTTTAAACCTACACCTCGTGAAATTTGAGTCTTTATCTAAATCTTTGTAGAACCCTAAATGTAACAAATAGTGTTTGTTAATCTGGCCTCTATATTCAAATCAGTGGGACAATTTCCACAGATCGTATTGTTTTGTGACTTTAGTGACAATAACATGTATCTATCTCTCTCTGTTTCCATTCCTCTCTCAGGGCGGCGCTCTGCTGGGAAACGTAAACGCATTGCTCACCTCGTTCCCTGACTCCCCCACGCAGCAGTATCAGGCTCAGTGTCAGGTCCTGCTGGAGGGGCTGAACCTGCACCTGCTGATCCAGAAGGAGAGCGACAGACTGGCCAGGTGAGTCACTGACCCATCACTTCCTTTCATTTGAGTCAGATATAGTGCTGATGTCGGGGTCCTCCCCTGTTTATCTTTTGATTATCGCCAAGAAATCCCCTAGAGAAACATTGCTTATGTAGGGCTGCAATATTGATAGACTTTTTTAAATCCAAATCCTAATATTCAAATTGCAGGAAGCACAATATTTGTAAGGCTAAATATGTGTTGAATAGCATTTTAAACAAAGTATTGTTTTGCTGCAGTGATAACTCCAATATATTTTTCTCATCTTGTAAATGTATCTTCTCGTTTTAAAAGACCAATCAATTGCTCATCCTGGGTTACGTGGAATTATTGAAGAAAATGTTGCTTTTCGTACAAATCTCCAAGGTAAACAAGTAATTGGGGTGCTGTTTAACAGCAGCAAACCCTTATCAAACACCAGACCAGAATATGCTCTGGGAAGTAGTAAGCAGAGGACTGGATAAATGAGACCAGCACAAGTCAAGTGAGAGTTGTAAAAGTTTGGGTTTCAGTGTATAGGCAGCTAAATCTAAATATCCAGCTTGTAACCTCAGTATGTGCCATTATTTCTGTGTGAGCTGTCATTGAAGAGGCTACATGGGATGCAAAGGTGATACACACACACACACACACACACACACACACACACACACACACACACACACACACACACACACACACACACACACACACACACACACACACACACATTTGTGAATATTGCACACTTACACATTTATTCATAGTAAATCTTCCACTTTTTTAAAATGGCTAATCCGGGGGTTAGCCAGCCGATACATACTCATTCACTGAACAGAAAAAAGCCCATAATCAATCCACTGGTTTACATTAAGTATTAAGTGTCTAACATAGTCATATGTTTTATCAAGAACTCAAAAGTAATATGTTGTGTATTTTAAACTGGGTGAAATAACCACTTTCTTCAATGATCCAATTCATCCCATGGTGGGTACATGATATGGAAATGGTTATTTGGAGGGTAAAGTATCCCTTTAATACCGCCACAGTAATTTGTTGAGATTTTAATATACACCCAACTTCAATGTTTCAGTGCGATTTTTTTGGGGTGAGTTCTTTGAGATTTGTTTCATCAAAGGAATCATCTCACTTTTCTTTGTTCACCAGGCTGAATAGCAACACCTCTGAAGCCTCCCAGTTTGATCCTCCAACTGATAATTGCCAACAAGACACACACTCCACGAACAAAACACACTGCCATGAAAGCTCCAGTAACCAGGATGATGTCACAGGGGAAACTGGCTTGGACTGGTTCCACTCCATCGCGTCATCGTCGTCACCAGATGTCACAGCCCCGTCCGTCATAACATCCACTAAAGGAAACCCGAAAAGAAAACCAAACTCCAGCTGGTCAGAAATGTCCACAGTCAGCAAAGAGCCCAACTGTCACACTGAGAAAGTCATTCAGAGTAACGCTGACTCATCGTTAAACCAGGATGCTGATTTAAATCGGTCAGCAACAAATACCTCTGCTTCAATACAAAAACATGAGGAGTCGTCGGGGTGTGTGTTGCAGAAAGTGTCTAAGAATCTGAGAATCAAAAGAAGGGCGCTGCAGCTGAGTCATCCTCAAGGTGACGAAGAAGGAGGAGGACATGTAGGGAGGGTGGTGTCTGGAGATGTGATTGATACAGCTTCAGATTCTCTCTCAGACAGACCTAAGAACTGTTCCTCAAAGCACGTAGCTCAGGACACCTTGTCAAAGGACAAAAGTGACCGGACTGTGAGTAAAAACATCAGCACTGTACTGAAGGAAAAGATGGCGGCTGAAGCAGGTAAAGATCTGCATACAAAGTTGTCAGGCTTCACATTCAGACCAAGGAAGATGGTTCAAAATCATAACTCAGTCTTCAACATTGACTCAGAGGTCCTAACTTCCTGTAACCCAGGCAGCAGAGATCCTCACTCAAGCACAGAGAGCAGGAAGAGCAAACAGAAGCCAGAAACTAGTAAGAAAAGACCAAATAACCAAAGTCTTCCTGAAGATGGAAACCAGATACAACAGGATAGCAGCAAGGCGGGAGAAAGTGTGTCAGAAGAACAAAGAGTTGGCACGAGTAATGAGAATACAGTAGGTAGCTTCGCTTGCTCCACACCTTTAAAACCAAGCTCCTGCATCGACGATCCGGAATCTTCCAAATTAGGACACAACAATTCCATTGTGGCCTCGTCAACCCTGGCTAAACTCTCAAGATTCTCCTTCTCCTGTGCAACTGAACCCACAACCCAAACTGATATGGGAAAAAGTTCTACTAGAACAGACAAAAGTCCAGATGGTGGGGAATGTTCTAGAGGAACTCTCCCCAAACACAGTGCCTTAGTAAGGAAGATAAAGACTGTAGTGACAACCACATCACGACAGGGACAAGGACAAGGGACAGATCAAGGCAAGCACACAGAACCAACCCATGCTGCAAACCAGGGGAGCGAGGGTCCTGTGGACTGTCTCAGCAGCGCTAATCTGAAGAAGAGGAAGTGTTTCCAGCTGGGTGGCTCCAAGAGTCCCTTCTCAGGACTGTCTCTGTTCGACCTCAGTAATGATGTTCTTGACACTGACTGGGACCAAGAGGTTACAAAGAAAGCCAAAATATGAAATCATAGGCTACCGTCACAATGGGTCCGTTTGATTATGAACCTCAGACTGAGCAGTATAGGGCCCCTTTTGAGAAATACCATGATGAGGCAATCACGTTTTGCTGTGGGCAACATTACTTTATTTCTGTGCCTGATTTTGGATCTGCTGCCTCGAGTCTATAAATAAAGCCTGGAAGTTGTTTTTGTTCTGCTTCCTCTTATTCCGGAAAAGACTGGAACCCAGCTACAGCAGCTAGAGCTCAGGGAAGGAATTAGCTCCTCGTTAGCTCCTCGTTAGCTCCTCGTTAGCTCCTCGTTAGCTCCTCGTTAGCTCCTCGTTATCTCCTCGTTAGCTCCTCGTGGCAACATGATAAATAACTTTTTATTGAAGCCATAAACGTTTCAATGTTTTGCCATAAAGAGAACATTCTGGGTCCATACTTATTAACACCAATTCAGAAAAGTGGTCAGTCTAATTTCCATACAGACAGTGGTAGATACTCATATTTGATATTTAGGTAAATGTAGCAATACTACATTTTAAAAGTTATCTGCTACAAGAGAAAGTCCTGCATTTGTAAAAGTACAAAAGTGTCGGCATCAAAATATACTTAAAGCACTTTTTATATGTACTGACCCACTTCAGAATCATTTTAAATAACTGGAGCCTGAATATTGATGTATGCATGTATCTATTAGAGCTATTTGTAATTACTGTGTGATGCTGCTGGGCATCCAAACCTTTAATTACTGTTATTTATTAGTTGATTTATATCTTGTATTAGTTCATCCCAATCTGTAAAGTAACTAAAGCTGCCTAAAGAATGTAGTTGAGTAAAGGGTACAATATTGACTTCTAAAATGCAGTGGAGTAGACGTATAAAGTAGCATTAAAGAACAATAATCAGGTAAAGAATAACTTCCACCAATGTAAAGATAAACGGAACTGTTTTAGTAAATATTAAACGAAAAAACATGACCTACTTATTACTTAATTTGGATTTTATCAAGGTTTTCTGCTCAAGAATTAGCTGTGTTAATTTTCCTGTTGTTAGCCTTGCAGCAAGTAATTGACCCAATACCAGACCACTTAACAATGATTCTAAATATACAGTGTTGTAGAGCAATCTCATTGTCATTTTCAGCAACATGTCTCAGTTGGACAACACCAGTTCATTTCAGAAAAACGATTCAAATGGTTTTCCAAACTCCACGTTTTGATTATTGGAGGTAAAGTTGTTTTCTTTTTGATTTGAGATTAAAATTGACACATTCTGTCACACCTTCAATCCAGAATGAACTCCTTTGCGCTAGCTCAAAAGATTTAAAACTCACTAATGACCTGTCACCCTCACAGAAAAACTGAACCGTTGATTTTAATTGAAGGTATTTGTAAACAGTTTTCACAAAACTGTATCAGGTTATTAGAAAGCAATAATATTAAGTTTAGGTTCAACTTAATATTACTGCTTGATACAGTTAGGTGAAATTTGTTGACATAATACATTTGATTAAAGTCAATATTTCAGTTTTTTCAGTGCATGGTTAGTGAAACGTATTCGTACACTTACCAATGTTGATTGAAATTAAGGAAGATATCAAGAAGCAAAAGTATAGCTAATGCATTAAATATAATCGCACAAAGGAATAACAGTGACATTCAGTTCTTTTAGTTAACCAAACGATTCTTGTTTGAGGATTCAAATTGGTTCATCTCCTCCCCTTCATGTGCTGACATTTCATCTCTTCATCTTTGGTTATTGCGTCTCTGGGTGAATGAAGCCGCTGTGATCGATGCACTACAGCGGGTCAAAGCTCATCAGTAAAGAGTCAGAGATTCAGAAGTTTATTATCACACTGGGTAAAAAGGATTTAATTAAACAATAACAAATAAAGAAAAACATACACAAAAGGGACACAACATAATTATAATAAAAAAAACCATTCGATCACGTTGAAGCACAATAAACCAACCAATCCACAATTGCACAGTATATTATTATTGACAGTATTGCAGCAAAGACTCTGCTGAGCCAAAGTTTTGGTAATGTGTGTTGTTCTAAAATTAGTCATTTCATAAACCAAATGAAATTAAGTTTCTGTCACAAATTATTTTACAGAGACAAATACCAATCATGTTTTTTCATCTGTTGTTGTTGGATGTTACCAAGCACTCGGATAAGACCAAAAGAAAAAACACTAATGTCTAGCACAAGATGCAGGGAACAACCGTTAACTCTCAACTTCAAGAGGAACTATGCCTGTTTTCAAAATCCATACGGTTTATTGCTATGGTCTAAGACAGGCCACTAAAGCTAGTAAACATTTACAGTCTGTCAAATCCCAAAAACTAAAAACTTGGAATCTGTGATGTCATTAAGTAAACATTTAGCGCCATTGACTATAAATCGGGACACATGTTACAGATTACACTGAGAACACCATAGGCAATGTTCAGAGTATATCGCTACATTTTAGTTTTTGATAAAACTACCATATATTGGAGATTTTTGGGCAAGGCAAAATAAACATTCAGCACACATCATCCCTATACTTGAATCAGATAATGTCATGTTTATATCGACTATTTCTGTGCAACAGAAAATAAAATAAAAAGCTTGAATTAAGAAAAGGATGACGGTTGGTGCAGAATATGCATAATGTAAAACTGGAAGTAATTCAGTGTTTATGTCTTAACACTATTGAAGTAAAGTCTCAGAAAGCTCCCTGACCCTCAACATGGTGTGGCTCCTTCACTTGGGTTGGCTGTTATTTTTTTGAGATGGTACTCCTCTGAGCCACTGCTCTTCCTTTTCCTCACCCTCACCTTTGAGATCATCAGGTAGAAAATCTCGATGATGTTGAGGATCACCGAGAAGACGGCCATCGTCAACATGAAGACGATGAAGATGGTTTTCTCTGTGGGACGACTTATGAAGCAGTTCACCTGGGATGGGCAGGGGAGCTCTGAAAACGTGATCTTAGGAGGCATTAGTATGAAGCCGTAGAGGTAGTACTGGCCTACGATGAACGCCACTTCCAGCAAGATCTTGAACAGCACTTGCATCAGGTAGCTGACCAGCAGGATGCCCTTCAGCTGCACCCTGCCGTGTTCATCTGAATACTTTGGAGCTTTGATCCTCACCCCGTTTTTATAAGGTTTCTGCTCCAGGCGCCTCCTGGCCTTGTTTTCTCCGCGAATCACCAGCAGGACATGGCCCAAGTACACGAGGGTTGGAGTGGAGACCATGAGGATCTGGAGGACCCAGTAGCGCGTGTGAGACAGGGGGAAGTGTCGATTGTAGCAGGCGTTCTTGCAGCCAACGCTTTTGGTGTTACAGTCCATGTTGCCTTGTTCGTCGCCCCATATTTTATCTACGCCAGCAGCTAGGATGAAGATCCTGAAGAGGAAGAGAACACTCATCCAGACCTTCCCCCCTACAGTGGAGTGGGACTGCACTTTGTCCAACAAATCAGACAGTAAGGACCACTCCCCCATGATGACTGCCTACGAGAGAAGACAAAGAAAGCAATGGTGATGAGAGACACAGCAGGTTTCAAGTCATAGGTTGTGCAGAACATTTTATACATAGCACAATTTAAAGGGAAAAGTTAGATAAGTCATGGCAGAATTTTCAGCCCATTTAAACTGTGCTGACGGGTGTTTATTGTAGTACAATTAGCCCATTTTTATTTTAAATTGTTTTGTTTGTATTTGATCTTTTATTCCACATTTGACTTCACCTTCTTTTTAATAAGCACAAATGTGCCAAAGATCCATGATTCTTTTTGCACATTTTAATTTGCAGCGTTCTGGTTATGCAGCGGATTTAGTTAACGCTGTGCATGTTTCGTCAAGTTGCTGAATTGTTTTTAAAACTCTCTGCATGTGTTGTCAAGCCTGTGAAGATGTTTCTTCATTTCCATGGGTTTTGGCACATGTGTGTTATTGTAATTGCAGTGTTTCTGAAGCTGCCAACAATTTCTCCTAATGGAAGTGTTTCGGGCTGTTGTTGTGCATTTGCACCTGTCGGCCACCGTGCCACACTCTAGACCAGCCTTTCTCAAAGTGGGTGCCGCGGCACACTGGGGTGCCCCCTGACTGTGTCAGGGGTGCCGCCAAAAAAATTACGTATTCTGACATAATAAAATTTTAAAAAATCCCCCCCCCAAAAAAATATTTATATTTGAATACATAAATACATTATTTTACCTACTAATGGATTACTAACATTGTAAATTAATGTTGATAATGTATATAATTTTTATTTAAAAAAAATTAAATTTAAAAATCTGACTCGCGGACCCGCCCACCGGGGTCAGATGCCAGCGCAGCGCATTGTTTGATTTAACTGCGAAAATACATTTAATTTCAAAAAGAGCAAGGAACAAGCAACAACAGCATGGATCGTTTTTTAAAAAGAAAAGCCCCACAAGAACCGGACATGATTGACTGTAACATGGAGCCTCAGCCTGCATGCGAGCCTTCGTCCACCAGCCCTGAGTCGGCATCATGGCTTGTTTGTGTAAGTGTGAGAGCGTGCATCGACCTCTCTCTCTCTTCCTCTCTCATTCAGTGGCGTTTTCTCCCGGAGGCCAAGGGAGGCGTGGCCTCCTCATTTATATTCGATAAAAAAATATCCATGAGTTGGGATTCATGACGCACATTTTAGGTTCCAAATATGCCGTGTTTAATTCCCTGATGTCATGTTTTTCTTTGAGCGAGCAAAACAGCGCCCCTATAGGTGAAATACTGCCATCTAAGGAGGCCCGTTTAACTTGGCCTCCACTACTACTAAGAGTTTTAGCCAATCAGATTGAAGCTCGGCTTGTCACCGAACGCTCATCAAGGTCAATCAAACTGTAAAAATTTAAAAAAGGGACTAGAGAGGCTATAAATTAACCTCATGGATGTACTTTTTTTTTACGATAATGATTTGATAAGCCAGTTTTTCTGCACTGGGCAGAGCACAGCTACCTCAATGTGATAAAAAGAGGCTAGCTTGTACGTGCCTCCTACACTAATACGTAATTACGTAACCACACACAACCATGCTGTTGCTAACCGTGAAGGAAGGTTAGAAAGTAAGAATGGATGGCGACGGAGACCCAGAGTTTTTTCTGAGAAACGATTTCACTAAACTACCGTTTGAAATTCAGTTAAAAATAAAACAGAAGGGTAGGTCCACTCCGAATCTCGACCTTACTCAGGGAAGAGCTAAAGGAAATACCCGGACGTTTTGTGAAGGGAACTATACGAGAACGGACTGGCTAACAGGGAGTGTAATGCTAAATTGTCTTTTCTGCTGGCCATGCCTCTTGTGGGGATCTGTATGACCGGGTCACAGATCATTTCGCCACCATTAAGGATAGGAGAATGGCATTTCTCTACAAATAGTGAGTAAGCTTACTTTATTTCTTTACGCAGTGTGACAGCCGAGGCTTTCACTTTAGCATCCTGCGGACAGCGGTGTGAACCCGTCAGAGACTTTTAGAATGTGAGGCCACCTGTAGGCTACAGTTCAGTGTATTATTGAGATTACAAATATGGGTGTAAGGTTTTGTGTTGTGTTGTGTTGTGTTTGTTTAAGCTTGTTGCGATATGGTGTCAATAAATAGCAGCAGCTGCAATCATTTGTCCTGATTTATTTATGCTACTTTTAGTCACATTGTTGACATGGGTATGACGTCATTCAGTAGCTTACGATCTCTCTGGCCTCCTCTGTAAAATTGGCCACGCACCGCTACTGCTCTCATTGTGGATTATTGTGTGTGTGTGTGTGTGTGTGTGTGTGTGTGTGTGTGTGTGTGTGTGTGTGTGTGTGTGTGTGTGTGTGTGTGTGTGTGTGTGTGTGTGTGTGTGTGTGTGTGTGTGTGTGTGTGTGTAGGTGCGCGGATGGCACGGATGGAAACAAGGACTATGATGAAATTTTTAAAACCTGCATCTTTTTCTTATCTTATTCATTGTATCTCATTTTATTTATTTTTTGTCATGTCTACCCCCTTTATTTTATTTTAACTGCATCCTGCACTTCATTTGAGTTCTCCTGGTCTCAATTTGTTGTTGAGTGCTTGCTTACTACTTGTGGTTTTATGACATTTGTGACTGGCTTATTGTTTTGTGAAGCACTTCTGTGTTTTTAAAGGTGCTGCTAGATAAAGTTCCTATAAAGTTGTTATTATCATTATTATTATTCACAGTTCGTGTTGCACTTTACTGTCCCGTCTAAATAAACAGGACATTTGCATTTATGTTTAGGCTATGCAGTTATGTAGTGTCGTTTTTAATCATATTTTACATTGGGGTGCCTTGGGATTTTATGCACTTTTGAAAGGTGCCCTGACTGAAAAAAGTTTGAGAAAGGCTGCTCTAGACTACATAGTGAGTGTACATGTAGCGACTTCAGGAACTAACAAAAGCTTGCTTGCTTTTGTGACATTAAAAACTCTTTAGCAACTTCGAACTCAGCGTCAATTATAGTCGATTGTGACAGATCGAGAATATGCTTCACAGCTGGTAGGAGGGGCATCAATGACCGATCGAATGCCCCCCCTTAGCGCCGGCACTGTATATCTCTATATATTTAAATAATATATATCATATATAACATGGACAATACACATACTTTATGACAGAAGGCTGTGACGTCAGCCCCGCCGCCAAATCCAGCTGCATTCAGCTCGGGGCGCAGGAGAGGTGCGCCCCAACATCGTCCTATCTCTTGTATTGAAGAGGAGCTACTGCGCATGTACAACTTTTAACGAGAGTCTATTCGCCTTATTCACCTGGCGGCCATTTTGAAACTCGAACGAGGCTGAGGGGTACACAAACCCGGAAGTTTGACTCCGACGCATACGATCTATGGAAGATTCAGCAGCACCAGCAATGGAAACTCCAGTGTGGACCACCAACCTTTCTTGTTTGCCAGAATTAACAATTCAAAATGTGGAACAGTGGGCCAGTACCGACTGCAACATCCCCCGGGCGGTGTTAATTAAAGGATACAGTAACTGGATCGAAGGTTTTATCCACGACATTGAAGGTAAGAATGGACGCTAATTTACCTCAGTTTCTGCTAGCGTGTAGCAGCTAGGGGTAGTAAGCTTAGCTGTGATATGGAGTTGTTGACTGTACTATGTTTGATTTTATTTAAAACTTAACATGTATTTAATCGACAGTTAATAGGAGCCCAACACACATATTTGTGAGGGCTAGGTCTTTTCCCTCGGTGCGGAAAAATGAGTCACCGTACAACATAGGCTACAGGTATCATAGTGCTAAGTGGGCAAACTGCTCAGTTCGCAGAGCAGTGCCACAGTTTAAACCAGCTTGCTAAATGTTCATTATGAGTTTTATCAACGATGTACCTTTCCCTGTCTGACTGAAAATAACATGTTGATTTTATCTCATTAACATGTTATCTCTAGTTGATGTAATATCACATAAGCCTCATTGATATCTACTCAAATACAGTATTATCTTGTTTCAAATTAGCAAAGCCAGACAGCGCTAGGTGCATGTTGCTATTGCTTGTTGACAATGATAGTATAATGACAGTATAACTATCAGGTAAGTGATAAGGTAAGCTAAGTATTAACATTCATAAGATAAGAGTTGCTCAGTTCTTGGAGCAGTGTATCCAGGGTTGAGGAAGGTTCACTGCACACTCAGTGTATGTGTGTGTGTGTGGAGCAGTCGGTACTGGCCCACTGCTCCACATTTTGAATTGTTAATTCTGGCAAACAAGAAAGGTTGGTGGTCCACACTGGAGTTTCCATTGCTGGTGCTGCTGAATCTTCCATAGATCGTATGCGTCGGAGTCAAACTTCCGGGTTTGTGTACCCCTCAGCCTCGTTCGAGTTTCAAAATGGCCGCCAGGTGAATAAGGCGAATGGGCAAAGATTCCTGCGCCCCAGGGCGGAAATACGTCACCAATCAGACAATGTCAACGAACGAAAACAACTTTACTCATCATTAACTATGAAATATTTATCTTGCACATCTAAAAAAATATATACATATATTTTGAAATATTTTTATTTTATTATTTCATTTTTATTTCATTTTTGTTATGTCTTATTCAAGGAAATGTGGTGAGAGGTGAGTGGTGGGGCGGCGCCCTCTATTGGCCAGCCGCCACTGCTTAAATCCCCCAAAATGCTTAGGACAAAATCTAGCCTAGAAATCTATGTGCACCCTAGCGGTAGCAAATTTAATTTGCAGCCAGGGTTCAGTCTAGAAACTCCTCGTTAGCTCGCGAGCTGCAAAACCCTAACTCTGGTTTGGCCAATCACATCGTGTGATTGTCGGTGGGCGGGCTTAACGTAATAACGACAGAGTTGCGACCTCCCGCTTGTAGTCCCTGCCGGTCTCCGCTACATGTAAATAAAGAAGATGGCGAGTCTTTCAAATCGGCACAAGCACCATACACAACACACCTTACGTGGAACAGTTGCACATGTACTCTTTTCCGTCGCTCTGACTACGTCACCTTCTTCGTTGCTCTGATTGGTTGTAGCGCTATCCTATTGCGTGCAGAGGGAATTTGATTGACAACCGTTTATCCCTTGTGACCCAACCCATAATTGACCACAATAAGCAATAATAATTTAAACAATGAAACGTTGCTTAATATAAACAATCAATAACCCTATTAAATGTACAACAGAAATCACCACTTTTTTACATTCATTGCTCCTATCTTAGAGTTCAGCATTATTCCATAGTAAGTTAGTTGTTAGCAATAATATTAAGTTCAACCAAATATTTTTTATTTAAACTTAATATAATTGCTTTCAACTTAGCTAATATAGTTATGTGGAAGTTGTTGATATAATACATTTAATTAAAGTCAACGTTTTAGTTTTTTCAGTGTGCTTCAGTTCTCAGTTTCATAGGCCACTTTCATAACGAGGCAGTGAGAAACTATCCAAACAAGGGTGAATGAAATGTAGCTTTTTCCTTTCAGGTTAGCAAAATTAAAATATTTTTAGAGAAATCCAGCCTGTTAGCTACAGTTCTGGAAAAAAATTAAGAGACCTCTTCAAATTTGTATTAAATCTTTATCTCCACATGATGGCAGCCATTCCATTGTCTGTTGAATTCCAACACAGAGAAATGTTGTCAGTAGTTTATAGAATAAAATAAATAAAATGTTTTAATTGTACTCAAACGCATACCTATAAATAGTAACACCAGAGAAACTGATCATTTTTGCCAGAGCTATATTAAGGTTAGAGATTACAAAAGACGGTAAAATACCCAATCTGTGTGTTGCTATGGAGGCAGATTAACTCATAATATAAACAATATCTTAACCATCATTAGTGCATATGTTCTCAATTGTATTTTGATTTTTGTGCCAGATAAAAACAACATTCCTTTAGGTATATCATATTTCTCTTTTGTGTTAACATCTAACATCTAATAACAAAGTTTTGCATTCACTGCTCATTAATTGACCTTCAATTCCTAAACGCAGTTCAATGTAGTCAAAGAATTCAATAATCCATTGTGGTTTCCCCATTTTTTTGTTTTTTTTGTTGCTGTTTTAGAATTGATATTGCATTTAAACAACACTAAAGCTTTACACAATTAGAAATGTTCCTACCTCAGTAATGTTCAGTCAGTCGCTGACTCGCATTCTCTCACTTCCTTCTTATTATTGAGACTCACGTTGCGAAATCATCAGATTCTTCATTGGTCACAGTAACCCGCCCACACTCCCTAACGTGACGGTGACATATTTAAATTGACTGACACCTAATTGCCCACTGCTGACATTAAACCATCTGTTTCATTCATGAAAATGTCAGGTAACCATAAGCAACATCCTGAAGTTAAATGTAGCCTCTTATCACCCTCTGTCTGAAACCAGAGCTAAGTCTGCTCTGATGTGTTAGCTGGCCAGCTCGGTTAAGATGGTCAACCGCTTAACTTCATTTCTAGGATTTGTTGCTTTTGTACGGTGGGCGACAGGTGTAAATGCGCTACAATGGCCCAAAACACTTCCACTGTCACTGTCATTTGACGTTTATCGGCATATTTTGACAATGTGATCTCATGATTCCTTCCCATATTATTGCAGATTTGCTGTAAACTAGCTAGCTAACATAGCTAATATAGTCCTTTCAAATATACAGATAGAACACTTCCAATTATGAAACAGACTAACTGCCAACAGAAACAGTTGGCCAACTTTATAATCCTGAACGTCCACAAGCGCTCCAGTCCCAGCTGTGTGTGTCACTTTTTAATGTCCCCATTTTCATCTTATTTTGAGCTTCTTGCAGTGTTTTGGTTGTGCAGCGCTTTTTTTAAACACTGTGCATGTTTCGTCAAGATTGTAAATGTTTTCTAAATGCTGCATGTTTTGGCACATTTGTGCTTTTATATTTGCATCGATTCTTAAAGTGTAGCGCTTTTCTCCAAATGGAAGTGTTTTGGGCCATTGTAGCGCGTTTGCACCTGTCGACCACCGTACATTGGGAATTAATGTCCTGATTTCACATCACCATTTACATATACATAAATCTGACTCATAATACATCCAATGTGATTATTTAAACATAAGGTCACTCTTGAAAGAAGTTCTTAATATCAGGCAGGTAATATTAAATATACAAATTGTAAAACAACAGTACAGCCTTTTACGTTCACATGTTATACTGAAGGGCTAATCAATTGAAACGATCAAACATGCTTAATCTGGTATTCTACTAACTCAACATGGTATTTAACATTAGCAGTGTTTAAAACTAGTACGTGCTTACAGTCTGGTATAAAGTTTGTCAGTCTAATGGGAGTAAAGGTAAAATATGACTTACATTGGGAGTTGATGACAGAAAAATGCTGTGTTAGGAATATTAATGTTTGCTCATTGCATGACTGAGAAACTTCCTTTTACTGGAAAAGCCCTCTCACATAATAAGTCAGAGCCACACATTTATTTTACTTTTCTATTGTTTTTATTGTGTTTCACTTTTGGTGTTAAGACTGCTGACTGAATATGCTTCATGAAAGGCAGGCTTTCCTATAAATAAAATCATTTTTCATCCTAAATATCTTGGTTTTGTATTTGCATTGCATTTGATATTGAGGTAATCCAAAGGTAACATAAAGTAACATTACTTTTATATTTTCAAAAGGTTCAAAGGTTTTATTTGTCATATGCACAACAGATACAGCATATGTTGGCAATGAAAATCTTATGTCCCAGGCTCCTCCAACAACTCAACATACATGGTGCGAATAAGATAAATAAAATAGTGCAAAGATTTGACAAGAATAAAATGTATAATATATAGATATGTGTACTATAAACAGATATTTATAGCAGATATGTATAATATATATATATATATATATATGTACTATAAACAGATGTGAGTAGACATTCACAGAGCGGCAGCAGACAGAACAGAACCTACCGGCCTTCTTCCTACACCGCTGGGTGTAGAGGTCCTCCATGGATGGCAGCTCCGTCCTGGTGATGTGCTGAGCAGTTTTCACCACCCTCTGTAGAGTCTTACGGTTGAGGGCGGTGCAACTGCCATACCAGGCGGTGATGCAGCCAGTCATGATACTCTTGATGGTGCACCTGTAGAAGTTGCAGAGTATCCTGGAGTCCATGTTGAGCATCCGCAGCCTGCGGAGGAAGAAGAGCCACTGTCGAGCCGTCTTGGATATGACCCTGGTGTGATGTGTCCATGTCAGGTCCTCACTGATGTTTACCCCGAGGAACCTGAAGCTGCTGACTCTCTCCACAGGAGTCCCGTCGATGGTGATGGGTGTGTGTGCCTCTCTCTGCCTCTTCCTGTAGTCCACAATCAGCTCCTTTGTTTTGCTGACGCTGAGATGGAGGTTGTTGTCCTGGCACCAAGATGTCAGGGCTCTGACCTCCTCTCTGTACGCCGTCTCGTCGCCGTCTGTGATCAGGCCGATGACGGTCGTGTCGTCAGCAAACTTGATGATGGTGTTGCAGCTGTGTGTGGCCACGCAGTCGTGCGTGAACAGGGAGCAGAGGAGAGGGCTGAGCACACAACCCTGAGGGGCTCCGGTGTTGAGGGTCAAGGTGGAGGATGTGATGTTCCCCATCCGCACTGCCTGGGATCTGCCCGTTAGGAAGCTCAGGATCCAGTCACAGAGGACGCTGTTGAGCCCGAGGTCCCTGAGCTTAATGATGAGCTTGGAGGGCACAATGGTGTTGAATGCTGAACTGTAGTCAATGAACAGCATTCTCACATAAGTGTTCCTCTGGTCCAGGTGGGAGAGGGCAGTGTGGAGGGTGAGGGAGATGGCATCATCCGTGGACCTGTTTGCTCTGTAGGCAAACTGCAAGGGGGTCCAGTGAGTCAGGGAGGGAGGAGGTGATAAAAGGTTTGACTAACCGCTCAAAGCACTTCATGATGATGGAGGTGAGTGCAACTGGGCAGTAGTCCAGCAGATTAGGTTACTGATCACATTGTTTTAAAGGTGACCAGTAATGTAACAGAATACATTTTTAAAGTAACCCTCCCAACCCTGTTAATTAAGTAGTTCTTAACTAAAATAAACCCTTAATTAAAATGTTTGACTTCCTTTAAAATAACTTTGGGATCCTGACTTGGTGTTAGATTGAAAAACTTCCTATGAGACTCAGCTCAGAAAGTTTCATTATTGCTGTGATTTACTTTAGTCACATAACTGCTGTTCCCTTTTTTCAGTTTTAAGAACAACTGCCTTAAAATACTCCATTACAAGTTGACGTCCTTATTTCAAAATGTAAAAGTACAGAAGTATAGCATCAAAATGCACTTATTTATTATCAGCTAAATTTACTAAATTATCAAAAGTGTTGTTATGCAGAATGGATCTTTTCACATAATTGTATTATTATGGATATTATATTATCCAGTTTTTATACTTATAAGAGCATTTTTGTATTGTAGTTTGTTTATGTAGACTAAACGTAGATACTAGAAATACCGTGTAGATTAGTAGTAGAAAATTGCATCATACCATACCTTCATATCAGCTATTTTATAAAGTAAATGTGAGTGTTAAATTAAATGTAGTGGAGTAAAAAGTAGAATATTTGCCTCTGAACTGTAGCAGAGTAGCAGTATATAGTAGGAGAAGTCTTATTACAGCTTGTCAGATTGATAGGTTAGGGGTTAGAAAAGATGGGAACATTCTAAGGAGTGTGACTCTTTTTTATTCAGAGTCAGCAAAATGATCACAAGGTTGAGTGAAGCAAGAAGCACTGAGACTGAAAGGGAGCAGATCTGAGTCAGTTTCTCCAAACCCACACTGTACACCTCACACCTCAGCAGTACTTAAGTGACTTCAAGACAGCTGCTTTTGTTGTCCCGTGTGATGGAGACAAATATTTCTAATATCTGAAGCCGGACTGGTGAGTACATTTTATGTTTCTCCAACCTCAAATCAAAACACTTTTATTAACATGTAACTGTGTCACACGAGGGATAACTTTGAAACAAAAACATCACAATTTTAGATAACCACCGTAGCCTTTGTTTAGTTGCAAACTTGACTCTATGTAAATTATACTGCGTGTGTAAGTATACCTTATTATATCAAATAAGGTCTTACTTTCTAGGAATTGCAGTTAAATAACCCACACTGTGAGTGGTGGATAGCATGATATAGCTCCACATGCTCTACCAACTGAGCTAACCGGGCTATTTTACAATAAACAATTACAACATGGCCCAAGTAACTTTCAAAAGGGTTTTTTAAGAGAAGGCAACTTAACGGACTGTTCACATCAGGATTCCAAGTTAACACTGCAAATAAGGTTTCAAGGTTTCAAGGTTTCAAGGTTTCAAGGTTTCAAGGTTTTATTTGTCATATGCACAGCAGATACAGCGTATATGTTGGCAATGAAAATCTTATGTCGCGTGCTCCTCCAACAACTCCACATACATGGTGCAAATAACATAAATAAAATAGTGCAAAAAGAGAGAAGAGTATTTACAATAAAGATGTGGAGTTGGTGAGGAGCTCGAGACACGGCAGCCATCCTCGGCGCCATCTTGCTCTCAAAAGTAACACCTAATGTAAGCGTATAATTAATCAGTGAACCAAAAATGTACCTATCACTACACTGAAAAATATGAAGCATTGACTTTAATTAAATGTATTATGTCAACAGATTTCACATCACTGTATTAGGTTAGTTGAAAGCAAAAATATTAAATTGAACGTTTTATAAAACCTGCCCATAATCTCTAGCTCTGTTAAGTTACTGTGGACTACTGCAAATACTTAATTTGACTGATGGCGCTGAGAATAGTTTTCTTGCTCTTGAATGTAGCTTCATAGTTCATTTGATTTATTTATCAGAGTTAAATTGTTACTCCACTCATGGCAATTATTATAAACAACACATGTACACTATAAGCAGATTTTGTAACTCATTTTGGAAAGAAGCAGGGAGAATATGTATAGTAACATGAAACCAAAAAAACATCTACCATCAGCAAAGCAGGTGACCTATCCTCATACTGTCTAATTATTTTTTCTTAATTCATTTTCTTCAGCCTAAAGATGTTCATTCAGTCCTTTAAATCATTTGGTAAAGAATTCCTTAGTTTTACTACAGAGATACACATCTACTTTAAAAATGTCTTTGCAAAATCCTGCCTAAATTTACATTTCCTTTTATGTTGATCATCCTCTGAAGTTAAAACAAATTCTAATAATTCTTAACCTTTTGCCAACCTTGACTCAATAAAGTGTATTTGTGTGTTCTCCGGGATGTACATTCTGCAGAATTCTCACTGTTGTTTTTCTGTTATTCCACCAAGTGGCTTTGGATGAAAGCATCAGCTTAATGTAATGTCTTCTCTTTTCCAGACATTAGCTTCCAGCCATGGGGGACTGGTCTTACATGTCCTCTTTGTTGGACAAGGTCCAGTCTCACTCCACGGTGGTGGGGAAGATCTGGATGAGCGTCCTCTTCCTGTTCCGGATCTTTGTCCTGGGATCTGCCGCGGACAAAGTTTGGGGGGACGAAGTGTCTGAGTTCTACTGCGACAGCCATGAACCAGGGTGTCAACACAGCTGCTACGACTGGAAGTTCCCGATATCCTACGTTCATTACTGGGTCCTGCAGATCACCTTTGTGTCCACGCCCACCCTGGTGTACCTGGGCCACGCGATCCACATCATCCACAGAGAGAAGAGGCAGATGGAGAAGCTGCGGGATGTCTGTGATGGGGCCCCACCAAAGGGGCTGAAGTACATAGACGAAAGGGGAAAGGTGAAGATAACGGGCGTCCTCTTCTGCACTTACATGACCCAGCTGGTGTTCAAGATCCTCCTGGAGGTGGGTTTCTGTGTGGGACAGTTCTACATCTACGGCCCCCCGTTCATGGAGCCTTACTTCCACTGCACCAAGTCTCCGTGTGCCAGTTTAAGCGGTGCCCAGTGTTATGTTTCTCGTCCAAGTGAGAAAACCATTTTCGTGTTCTTCATGCTGGTGGTTTCCGGCATCTCGGTGCTCCTCAACATCGTGGAGATGATTTACCTGCTGTGTAGCCGGAGGAGAGAAACCAGGAATCATTATAAGGAGGCACTCTGATAGCAGTGCACCTCCAACCTGGAATGGGGAACCGGGAGGAACCAGTATGGAGGCTGCCCAGTAATGCCCCTGCCCCCTCAGGGTCCGACAGGCCCCGTCAGTGAGGACAAACACACAGACTCAGATGTCAGTAAAGACAAGGTCCCCTGATTCATGAACACTTGTAAATTAATTGTAAACACATTTTTGCTCAGTAATAGAGTTAAGGAGGTTTCTTTAAATATTGTACACCCAATATAAATATAAGTTTAATTAAAAAAATATTATTATATTATTGCTTTCAACTAACCTAATAGTTATGTGAATCCATTGACATAATACACTTAAATCAAGTCAAAGTTTCAGTTTTTACAGCATACCCTGCAAAAAGACACTGCAGATATTTAGATTTTCTATCATTCCTGTAGGTTTTGTAATTTACAAGAAGAAATTAGTTACCATTTATTTTATGAATGTATGTATTGTAGAATGTTTTGTAAAAATACAACACCAGGATAGAGACAATCTTACTTCAAAGGTGACAGTGTGGATGCAGATGTTTTGTACAGTTTATTTTATTTTTAGGGATATTTCATATTCACAAAAAGCAATGGGCTGAATCCAGACCAAATTTTGAACTGTTTTATCAAGAGCTAAAACAATATTGCAGAACTATTAAAAAAATGATGAATAAAAAGGCAGTCAAAAGTAATTGTGTATTTAACAAATGTTTAATCTGAAATATGAAACCGTATCTTCCTTTTCTTTTTTTATATATTTACTTTATGTAATTTTTGACGTCAAATTTTTTGTATACAACATATATATGATGTTCAAATAAAGTAAACAAATTAATAATAATAAACACAAATGCTCACAAATGCAGTGGTGGAAGAAATAAACATATCCTTTCTCGTACGGTGTCCTTGAGTGCCGAGAGAGGCGCCTTCAAATAAAATGTATTATTATTAGAAGTACTAATACCCAGTTTTGGAAGAAGTACTAAGATCCTTTACTTAAGCAAAAGTACAAATACCATGCTCTTAAAATACTCCATTACAAGTCAATCTTCTTTTTATGAGATTTTGATTAGAAGCCTGAAATAAAAGTCTTGGTAATTAATTAAAGAAATCGTGTACGTTATTTGTTCACCTTCATGCCTGACCCTAATATTCTTCCATATTCTTTATATTAAAAAACTTAGTCCACACATTCATTTTGCACACACATATGTGAAATGTTTTAAACCCTTTCAGAGAATTCATCACAAAAGAGACCCAGTCTACTCTGTGTGTGTGCAGCAGGAGGGTATGTCAGGTCGGTAGGATGGCAGTACAAACACCAGGGGGCAGAGTCCTCTTTAAATCTACTCCAGTCAGACGCATGGTCACAGCGAGAATTACTTGCTGTGACCAGCAGATGTTCCTGACAACTTCAATGTACTTTTCAATAAATACCAGCAAGTGTTGTCTACAAGAAGACAAGGCATTAAACTAGTAAAACGTTGCTGAGCACCCATAAAACGTTCTGTATTAAAGTATAGGTTCACATATTTAGCCTTAAAACAATATTTAAAAGCATATATGTTCATTTACACTTTTGGTCACCGTCATTAATAAACTGCATTAAATGACACACATATTGCATGTCTTTACATCATTGGAGAAGCTCTCTTCTTCAATTGCTCTTTCCTGGGGGGAGTGTATCCTATCAAGGTTTTAAGGAAATGTGAGCAATTCTCTTCATTCACATTTCCAGAGGAAGTGTTTGTAGGAAGTCAGAGTTGCTGAGTTGAGAGTACTGGGACAGATCTCTTTCTTAGCATGTGGAAAAAGCATGGCAACAGAGGGCAGTGAATGTGAAAGTCAGTGGAGTCCAAAATGCTTCTGCCTGGACACTTAAAATGATGGAAAATGGAAACAAATGTGCCGGTGTTCATGAGACTTTATGCCTCAACCCCACAGTTTATTATTATTATTTAAAAACTAATCAAGACTCAAATACACACAATGAAATGCTTACAATAATACAGGTTGACAATAATATTACCTTTAAACAGATTCAACTTAATATTTTTGCTTTCAATTAACCTAATGCAGTTATGTGAAATTCTGATGACATAAAACATTTATTTAAAGTCAACGTTTCAGGTTTTTCAGATGGAACTGTAATAACACACATATTAAGGATAAAAAAGGAAGAAAATGATATCAGACGTCAAATATCCTATAAAAGATCAAATAAAATAGAAATATTTATATAAACATAAGAAATTGTAATAAACGTGCACATTTTACTACAATATATATTCTATACAACATGCATATTATAAAATATGCAAAATATTTAAAAGGCTATATTACACAGCTAGTTTATTCAGCTTTGTTTTATCTTAAATTAGTTAATTGATTATCAACTTTGCTCCATTAAGTAAGGCATCAAAAAAAGAAGTCTGGGGTTGTATACAAGATATTTTGGCATCGTTGAGTTAATGTGATATTCCCCTGCAAAGTGCTGTCCCTTTGATATCTATAGCATTAAAAGCCCTCGCACAAGTGAAGTCGTTGAAGGCTCAGGGTTTTAAGGCCTTACGTGGGACATTGAGATTGGGCCCTAACCTCACCCTCTGTGGATGAGGTCACAAGTTCATATGAGAGTGTTAGCCTGTGTGTATTTTACCCTTGAGTGGCTGTGTATTTTCCCTGATAAGTCTGTAGCGGTGCATGTGTTTTCCTGTCTGGAAAACCTGGAAAACACTGGTAATTGTGGACTACTTTCCAAGCAATGGAAAACACCTGGAAAATGAGACAAATGTCCTGGAGACAGTTTATCTGGAAAATGTTTTTTTTTGTAATTGTAAGTCTGGGGGTTTTATCCTAGCAAATCCCCTCTGCAGACAAGAGCAGCAAAGTGATATGTCTGGATGCTTTCTGACTCTCCTACTCTGTCTCTGGCACTATAGTTACTAATAAATACACAGCTCTTCACTTAAACTCTAAAGGCGCTGAAGAAGGAAATGTGCAGTAATGGGTCCTAAAAAATTACCATTTTGGTTCCCTTCCCTTGATCGTTTTTGAATAGCTGCCTGAAATAAGATCTGTGGTTAATACAAACTGAATAGATTTTGCTCTACAACATAATACAGTGGAGGAAATAAGTATTTGATCTCCTACCAATTTAGTTAGTTTACCCACTTACAAAGAAATGAACAGTCTGTAATTTGTATGGTATGTTTATTTTCACACTGAGAGACAGAATATAACAAAAAAAATCCAGAAATTTACATTAAAAAAAAATTATTAATTAATGTGCATTTAATTGGGGAACTAACTATTTGATTCCCTTGCAAAACATGACTTAGTACTTGTTGGACAGCACAGAGGTCAGATGTTTCCTGTAGTTGGTCACCAGGTTTGCTCACATCTCAGGAGGGATTTTGGTCCACTCCTCTCTGCAGATTCTCTCAAACTCCAACTGGCAACTGGAAGCTTCAGCTCCCTCCACAGATTTTCTATAGGATGGAGGTCCGGAGACTGCTAGGCCCCTCCATCACCTTAATGGGCTCCAATGTAGCCACTCCTTAGTTGCCTTGGCCGTATGTTTTGGGTCATTGCCATGCTGGAAGACCTATCCATGCCCCATTTTCAGTGTCCTGGCCGAGGGAATGAGGTTATCAGCCAATATTTTATGGTACATGGCCCCCTCCATCATCCCCTTGATGCGGTGAGTCACCCTGTCCCCTGAGCAGAGAAACCCCCCCAAAGCATCATGTTTACACCTCCATGCTTGGCGCAGGGGATGGTGTTCTTGGGGTCACAGTCAGCATTTCTCTTCCTCCAAACACTACATGTGGAGTTGATGCCAAATATCTTGATTCTGGTCTCATCTGACCACATCACCTTCTCATGAGCCTTCTCTGGATCATTCAGAGGATCACTGGCAGACTTCAGACGGCCTGTACATGTGCCTTCTTGAGCAGGGGGGCCGCAGGATTTTAATCCATTACGGCACAGTGTGTTACCAATAGTTTTCTTGGTGACTGTGGTCCCAGCTGCCTTCAGATCATTAACGAGTCCCTCCTGTGTAGTTCTTGGCTGACCCCTCACCTTTATCATGATCATTGATGCCCCAAGAGGCTAGATCTTAGATGGTGGAGCCCCAGATTGAGGGCGATTGATGGTCATTTTGTGCTTCTTCCATTTTCTAATTATCAAACCAGTTGTCTCTTTCTCACCAAGCTGCTTGCTAGTGGTCTTGTCTGCTATTCCAGCCTTGTGCTGGTCTACAGTCTGGTCCCTGATGTCCTTAGACATTAGTTCCACCATGATCATAAGACCTGTCTCTGGTCTTGCCCTCGGTGGAGGGGTTTTAATCTGATTTATTGACTGTGGACAGGTGTCTTTTATCCAGGTAAAGAGTTGATATCAGGTGTACTTTCTTAAAGCGAGAGGACTTATTTGACCGGTCCGTGGGAGCCAGAATTCTTGTTGGTTGCAAGGGGATCAAATATTTATTTCCCACAATGCAACTCAAATAAATGTATATCTTTTTTTTTTTAATGTACATTTCTGTTTTTGTTCTTTTATATTCTGTCTCTCACTGTTAAAATAAACCTACCATAAAAATGACAGACTGTTCATTTATTTGTAAGTGGGTAAACTGACTAAATTGGCAGGAGATCAAATACTTATTTCCTCCACTGTATGTCAGTAAATACACCAAGCTAAAGCTTCGATGTGTCATATAAGTATTGCTAGCTAACAAGCCGTGTTGGGCAAGTTACTTCCAAAATGTAATACAGTACATATTACTCATTACTGTCTTTTTAAAGTAATAAGTTACATTACATTATTACTGTCTCTGAACTGTAATGCGTTACACTACTTTTGAGTTACTTTGAGTTACTTTCACCAAAATAACCTCAAAAGTAAGTCTTTAAATGCTAAACTGTAGTTCATTGCAGCTCATTAATTAAAGCTATCTATCTCTCTGGCAGTACATGCTGAACATTAGGAAAAGAGCTAGAAATTAAACTCATGCTCCGTTTAAGTGGGCTGGATAATATGATACCGGTAACATTACGTCTCTGTGTGTTATTAATAACATGTTAGTGGAGCCTCTGCACGGCCCTGTGACCTGCTGTATATGAACGAGTCTCTATTCAACGTTAGCTCACCTTGTCATTGGTGTGTTAACGGGGATTTGGCTGACAAGCTTTCTAAAAGTCAGTGATTCCACAGAGGACAGAGGCTGCATATCTTCAACACTCTGTCACGAGTCTCTGAACTTCTCGGGTTCAAGCAGCAGACACAGAGACAGTTACCTTCAGATGCTTTGGCCTGCGCGCACTCCTGTCTTTCTCTGTTCTTTTATCCGAGCCTGCAGCTCTGCATTGTGAGCCTGCAGCTCTGCATTGTGAGCCTGCAGCTCTGCATTGTGAATCTGTTTCTGCAGCCCTCTTAACCAATAGTAAACAGGCTCACTGAGTTACTATTCTACCTGCACAATTATTTCTCTGGTTTCAGAATGTCTCGCGATGTTTGTGAATTCTTAGAAACTAAACACCACATCATTTCGGGTTAAAATGTGCTGTAACTGCGTTACTGAGAATTGTAACGGGTTTTATATTACCCACATTTCAGAAGTAATGTGTTATATTCAGTGGCGGCGCCAGAGTATTTTTTCTGGTTCAACTACGGTAACCCATACAGCGGTGGGGCTCAAATCAATGCCATCAATTAAATGTGAATATATATTCAATAAAACAACACCCTCCCACAGCTACAAACACACGAGAGAGAGAGAGAGAGAGAGAGAGAGAGAGAGAGAGAGAGAGAGAGAGAGAGTTAATAGTTACGTTGTCCTAAAACCATATATAGTCTACCACACAACAGCCAAGAGCCAAAACACACCTCCAACAAATTAAGTATGTAATTAGGCAACAAGACCGCAACAAGGAAGAGCACCACCACTACCCAAAAAATGTCGGCAGGCGAAGCAGAAAGTTGCGTCCATCTCAACCAAATAATCAAGCCAGCTGTATGTGCCAAACCAGGCAGCATTGCAAGATCTTGAAGGGTACATTTTCCTGAAGGGGCGCCGCGGTCCATCCCCGGGTCGTTGGCTAATGTCAGTGGTAGCATTAGCATCATGGCCAGAGTCCGTGCCCGCAGTGATTGGCTGTGGCTGGCCATGCCAGCCCCTTTCCTCGTCCTCTTCCTCCTGCTCCTGCTGCTGCTCCATCTCCTCTTCTTTTTGCTCATCTTCGTCCGGCCGAGCCTGGCACATGGAAGACGTGGGACCGGAGTGGTCGTCTTCCCCTGCAGGGGTCAAAGGTGTGTCCTTATCCAACACGCCGCCACCACCATCTGTTGTTCCGTCCGATGACGTTTAAAAACAAATGTATCCATGATAAAGTTTGACCTGAGCTTTATAGGCTACGAGCACAATAGAACTTCCGGTTAACTTCCGTGTGTTGAGGGTAGTTCGACTACTTCCGGTAAGTTGTGTTGTTGTGTTGTTGTGGAGATTGGAGACGCTAGTTTAGAGTAGCTGCTAATAATTTGATTGACAATGTTTAAATATGGGTGGATTTCGGGTGAAAGAGAGGCAGTTGGCGTATCAACGCATGAAAAAGACCACACTCCATTGTTGTGTACCACTTTGTACGAATTCCTCCAGGTACAATAGTACTATAAGCTTCCATAGCTTTCCAGTGGATGTGTCGGTGAGAGCCGAATGGATGGTAAGAGTATGGCGGGACGACTTCACCCCAAGCAAGACGAGTCATGTTCGCAGCAGGCAAACATCTACTGACTTATATTTTAATTAATTATTTATTTGAAATCTATATCAACTTGGTCTCCCTTCGTGTTGTTTAATTTCCCTCAAGTGGGCCTGACTCATTGAATATTAGTTGGTTTTATGGTAGGGCTAACACAATTATTGGTTGGGCTGCCCAACCTAGCCCTACCCTGGCGCCGCCTATAGTTATATTTCTATGTTACAGCAAAAAGTAATACATTACTGTAACGCCGTTACTTTTGTAACACGTTACACCTAGCACTGCTAACAAGTGACTAAATGAAACTAGTATCGTAATCATCACGCGGCACATTAGCCACCTTTAGCTGAGCAGTGCTAATTTGCCGCCATGTGACTGGTTAGTTTCTTTATAGCCTAATTAGCTAGCTAGTTAGGTTTTTACTTTTGGTGATTGCGTTAACACTTAAAAAATCATAAAGTGGCATCAATATGTGGAGATTATCCTGCTGGACAAAACGCATAGGTATCATAGATGTGTGTTTTCCACAGATCTTATTTTCTGCAATATTGCGAAATCCAATGGAAAAATTCTCATGCTTTTGACAAGGGCGCCCGTGTGATGCTAACTCACCATCAATGCAGTCAACTATATTCAACTTTAAAAAGCATGTAGACCAAACACAAACACACTCACCAATCCGACACACTTGAAATAAAGAAAAAATAACAAATTATAAAAAACTGATACGGCAACTGGTCTTCAAACATCATTTTTCTTTTAACCTGCTGATTCAATAATTATGAAGTTGCCTGTACAGTTCACATTAGTTTTTAGTGTCCTCTATTCTAGAAGGAGTGTTCTACTAGCTTTCTCTTGTAGACAGTCATAAGGTGGTATGTGCAGACTAGTTTGGCAGGACTTTTTGAAATGATATCAATTAACCTTAAAGATGTTACACTGAAAAATGGATTTGACTTGAACTTTTAGAAGAAGAATTTAGAAGAAGGCTTTCAAGGCTTCAAAAACAAGTCAGTATAAGTGTCTTGATGGTATACTGGCCTTACGTTTATCCATGGAGTCAAAAATACACAGACATACACAAAACAGTATAAATTCAAAAAATCCTAATTTGTCAGGATTTTCCTTCTTTCTAAATCAGTTGTCCATTTACAGACAGCCTGCTCTCCCTCCTAAAAAGGACAAACATTTGATATGAAGGCCTATTGTACTGTGTGACGTCAACAGGAAGGCCACCAATAACAGCGAGACAGCTCTCAGGATGTTTTCATGGATTGTTTGAAGCTAGTGGACAGTATGAGAGGTAAACATGACACTGAGGAATACAAACAGGTCACAGGCAAGGCCTTACTGTGACAGTGCAACAAGATATATTGTATTATAACTCGGGGCCATCTACAGTGAGTGTGCTCATAGCAGTGCAATAACATGTCACCCACAACATTTGTGTCACAGATAAACAAGATATTAGTTTTATGGGTGAATGCAGGTTGTCTTTTAATCCCCAGCTAAGAATTTTAATATGGCGCCATGAAGAAGTTAACAGTACCATCAAATTCTATTCATATAGCCCAATATCACAAATTACACATTTGTCTCAGGGGCCTTTACAGTGTGTACAACATACAACATCCCCTGTCCTTAAACCCTCGTAGTACACAAGGAGAAACTCCCAAGAACACACTGAAAAACTGAAACGTTGACTCTAATTAAATGTATTATGTCAATAAGTTCCACATAGCAGTATTAGGTTAGTTGAAAGCAATAATATTAAGTTCCACCTAATATTTTTTATTTGAACTTCGTATTATTGCTTCAAATAACTTAATACAGTTATGTGGAACTTATTGACATAATACATGTAATTAAACTCAACATTTCAGTGCACTTTTGAAACCTTGGGAAGAGCAACAGAGAAGGATCCCTCCCCAGGACGGACAGATATGCAATAGGTGTCGTGTGTACAGATTAGAAATCAAATAAAATTACAACATAGACAATTCGGCCAAAGTTTGCCAAGTTCAATTCAACTTAAGAGTATTAAATGTTGTAATTGGTAGATAATGAGATTAAGTCATTTTGCACCACTATGGATCCGTCTCACAGTAAGTGTTACCCAATAATTCTTTAATAGTAGTATCTTTTTCAACTATTACCAAATTCATTAATGTAGTATATTCCTGAAACTCATTATTATCCACTATAGTCCTGAGTTATTCAACAACTACTCCTTACCGGTTTCTTTTTTATTCATGTTTTTTTATTTGTTTAAAAAAACTCAGCAGTGTACTATTTGTCACACAATTCTAAAGATTCTGCCCCCCAGCTTTCATGGTTTTACTGTCATTCATTTGACTTAACCTGAAAGAAAAAGTAGTGGAGCACACTGATTGATTTGCAGTCTTCCTCCTGCCATTATTACATTACAAATTTCAGAACAAGCTTCAATACAAATGTCAGAGAAACCCAGATGAAATGAAAACAATAAATTGTGCCCAGCAGTTTGTGCTCATAAAACTCTTGTGAGCTCACGACAGGGGGAACATATCTGTGAGCGCTGCACATTCCCCCTCTGTTGTCTCAGACTCTACAGTAACATGGGGTTCAAAGGTTTGTGGGACAAATATTTCTACAAAGTATGCTTGTGTATGCAAAAAGATGAGCTATTTATAAAGCAAGGCTAACAAAACCTCAGGACCTCACAGGGATAAGTTCCAACACTTTAATTAATGACACCCAGCCTTTCTGATCCTAACGGGGAATGAGCAGCGTTGAGTCATGTGGTCTGCAGTGATGTCACTCTTTGCCCACTTCCAAGGCTGTTTCCTGACATGAATGACATCGTTTATCTGATGGCTGTTGCGAGATATGAATGTTTTTTTTTTCTCTGGCAGGCCTTGGAATGTAGCATTTCCTTTGTTTGTTCAAGATATGACACCATTGGTTTATATGTTCTCTGTCATTAGCATCCTGTAGCAGGAGTTGCTTCACTGACCTCGACTGTCCTCTGACTCGCCTGGGTTTACTAACTTCATACTGTCACTGTTATTTTCACTGAGAGTTGTGTACCAAATGTCTTAATCTAAACAATAACTGAAAACTAAACACAATGAAGAGCTGCTGGACTGAGTCCTAAAACATGGAGTCAGCATTTTACTATTTCGGGTTCCCTCGTCCTAAAGTCGATGTTTTTATTTTAAATGGTTTTGAAATAAGATGGCAGACCCAGAAGTTAGCATCGCAAAGGCTCCCTCAACAAAAAGCAAGACATTTTTCATTGGGTTTCTGAATATTGCACAAAATAAGATTTTTGCTAAACACACGTTTGGTTCAGCAAGATAATATCCACATATAAACACCAGTTTAATGAATATGAAGCCTGGTCTTAGAAGTAGAAGTAGCTCTTTTCACCCTCTGTCTGAAACTTGGAGATGTCCCGCCCTTTAGCCTATCACATACAATGTGTTGGAGCGCTGTGTTGGGGGGGGGGGGTTTGTGGGAGGGAACACAGGGATTTTAGCCTTTGGAGACCATTTACTAACACACAAACCTAAATAACACACTTCAGGAAAGGGAAAACCCATAAAGCTAATGAGGGCCCCTTAATGGATTTATTTTTATGGTAAAATAAGATTTCCCCACTTGCAATAACTATATAAACATAGGGAGTAAATGAGAAAACGTTTTTAAATTAGATAGTAGCTTTACAATGTGCCACCATTATGCCCATAAGAACTGATGTTAGCTATTTGCACCATTATGTATTTGAAGGAAAATATCCAAGTTTCTTCAAATTTGTCAGATCAGAGGTCCCTTTTAACTTCTTAATTTAGGACTTTTTCCATGTCAAAATATTTCATTTACCAAAAAAATCCTTGCAAAATAGTGTGGAAGCCTCATTCCTGTACTTCAATCTCTTTATTTAGAGGGGAAAAAATCATGCTTCATGCAACAGAGACCAAGATTAGGAAGCACATCTGACTCATAAACATAACCGGTCCCAGATTCGAGTGCAGCACTCTTATCTCACTGTGGGCCTCTGGTGTAACAACATACCACACAAGCCAAATAAATCAGATATGTGCTCTTCAAACACACGCTCCCTCTCTGCCCGGCTTTCTTTTTCTCCATCAAAGCGCAAAGACCTCAGGCCCCCGTAACAAAAACAACACGAGAAGGGGAAAAGTTGTGCTGTGATAGCAAGGCTTTTAAGAAAAACCCCACAGTGTATTTGTGTTGAAAAATACCACCATGTCAACTGTCAGGCGCCCAGCGTTGGACGCCACAGTCTCCGGATCTCATGGAGCCATGTGTGTGGGGGGGAAGAAAGTCATGGTAGATTTCAGGCTGTATATGGAGAAGTGGAGAAGCTGCTTAAAATATAGTTTCAGTGAGTGTTGAATTATTGATCCATAAAAACTTTTTTTTGTTTAGCTGGTGAGCAGTTTATACTTTCATTGACTGTTTATTTTGGACGCAGCTATCTTTTGATAAGAGCCATGGACATAACGTTTTGCTTGGAAATACATTGCTTGTCAAAAAGTGCTCCTGCTATTGCAATATAGGCCTAATCACATCTTTGTGACATTAATCCTGAAATGGTGCAATGGCTCTTTTAAGCTGAGGCCTTCTCCACCAGAACTACCCACAATATACTTTATAAAACATTTAACTTGGTTTGGAACAACATTGTGCTAAACAGCACAGGAGAGGCGAGTGAAAACTAAATGTCCACCGTGTATACATTTTAATTTATTGCTGCATAATGTGGAAATCTGCAGGTAAAGATACATGATATAAAGGCTTCATTGTATAGTATATACTGTAGCTACAGTGTATTTGTGTCCATGACATTCTAAAGTTCCAGCTCATCCAACAATGCAACATGCAATATACATAAAAACAAATTAAAATAGAGCAAGAAGAAATACAAATAGTGAAAGAGAATGGGAGAAAATGCAGTAAACTGTTTATACTGTAAAATGTAAAGAAAATAACACAACAACAGAATGTAACATTACATACTGTATGGTGGTTTAAAATACTGCGTTGTGTTATGATATATAAATATTACATTACATGTCAATTGATAAGACACTTTTATACAAAGCATACACTCAATGCTGTGGGCAATCTCCACAGGAGCAATTTGGGGTGAAGTGTCTTGCCCAGAGACACAACAACATGCTGACTGCAGTGGGGATTGAACTTGCCCTCCCCTGATCCGAATATCAGCGCACTATCCCACTGCGCCACAGCCTCCAAATAAATGTGTAAACTTTAAGCAGATGTGTTTTAACTAAGTAAAGAAAGTTCATTAAAAAAGTGCATGAAACTAGCCTTTCCTCTGACGTATATGTGATTCACACCTTGTGTCGTGTGGCCATTAGCCTAAAGTTCAACATATTATTGGTTTTGCAATTATTGTGTAATGTGAAAGGCACACACCAAATTCTGCGAATCCATGGAGGGATGCATCACTTTTTATCTTATTTTTTTCCAACAGAGCTGAAAAACTGGTTTAACATTAACAACACTGTCAAGTGGTCAAATTCGGACAATCTAACAATAACTTTATAAGGTAAGGATATGCAAGAGATGTGAGTCTGTCAGCTTCTTATGGAGTTGTTCTGCTCCCTCAGAACCTTAAATTGATGGATCCAGCATGGCATCTTTTGTTATAATGCACACCTAAACAGTATGTGATGTATTTGGGACAGAACCATCATGTGACTGCTCACTGTCAATATGTTACATATCTTGTCCCCCTGTGTAAATACAATTTTAAAAAATCTGCAAGTACAATCACACATGAAATATCCACTTATCAGGGTTTTTTTCTGTCGAAGTTAGCAGAAAGAATAAGAGTTTTGCCACTATAATGAACTTGTCTGGAACCCATCAATGACTTCTAAATGGAATTCATTCGGAAACCTCGGCAAACACACAACAGGTGATTCATTGCATCTATCAGTGGCCTTAATCGAAGAAATAATCAGAATCAGAATTCCTTTATATTATTTGTCCCGTACCAAGGAACAGCAGAAGTATAGTGCAGATAAAGTAAATAATAATAGACTTTTATATTGAGAAATATAAAAAATTACAGAAGACGCTGCGAATGTTCACAGATTGTAAATAAACAAATAAACGGTAAATTGCACGAGGGAAGAAGAAAGAGGAAAGACTTATTGTAATATAAGTGTTGGTGAAAACACAGCAGATATGAATTACCTATCTTCTGCTAGATCTAAACCAAGGCGCATGTGTGTCCTGCGGGGGCGTTGTTGCTCCTAGCCCGTGCAGCTGCTCGCCGGAAGCCCCGCCCACCGTCCAGCCATGGCCGCTGCCTCCTGAAAAAGAAGTGCGCAGCTCCGCAGCACGGCAGAGGGGGCTCTCCACTGAAAACCGCAAAACCTGGACTAATTTAGACAACCACCGGCTCTTATTGTCATTCTTCAACAACAAACATGACAGCCACTATTATTTCTCCATTCTTCGATTACAGAGAAGACTCGAACAAGGTAAATGACCAGAGGAAATGGGCCACTGAAGGTTCTATTTTCTCGAGAAACCATGCTAACGTTAGCCTAGCCACTCATTAGCGCAACTTTAATGTTAGGTTTGTAGAGAGTAACTTGAATTACCCACACGTTTGCAGAGTACATACTGTTGCTGAGTAACATTGGATGTATTCGGCTCTTATAACTTAGTTTACTTAGCGTTTACGTCTCTTAAAAGTATGGTTTTGCTGTGCTCTCCAACTTGTTGATCTTGTTGGAGAGTTGCGTATCAGTTCAAAGCAGACAGTCGACGCGAGTAATCCGTGTTAATGTTAGTTTAATGAAACAAAAAGCTGTGTGTTTGTTTGGGTGCGCGCGTGCTTTCATTTTTAAAGGCTAACTTAGCGTTGTTTATAACCAGCACCTACCAATAGCCAGCCATTTAATCTTAACCGTCGTTAACAGCAGAAATGGGGACAGTAATCAGAACTTGAACTGAAGTAGAAGTAGAAGTACCAGAGTGTAGGAATACTCTGTTAGAAGTAAAAGACTTGCATTCAAAATGTTACTCAACTAAAGGTTCTCAAGTCTAGGCACTAAAATATACTACAAGTACAACAACTAAAAGTAGTCATGATACACATTGGCCCAATTCAGAATAATATATATGTTTTGAATAAAATTAAATCTTGATGAAAGTGTTCTCAGAGCTGGTAAAGGTGCAGCTAGTTTGAATGGCTTTGTATACTGCAGGGTAGCTGCTGGATTTACTCCAGGTGAACTAAAGTCTGATTTAAGGGCTGATTATATTTACCATCATTAATCCAGATCTGTAAAGTAACTAAAGGGATGTAGTGGAGTAGGAGTACACCATTTACCTCTGAATTGTAGTGGGGTAGAAAGTAGCAAAACAGGAAATACTCTAAAGTACAAGTCAAAATTGTGCTTAAGTACAGTACTTAGTAGTAAATGTACTTAGTTACTTCCCACCACAGGCCATGACTTCTGTCTGTGTTATGATATGAACTTTGTTTCACGTTAACTAGTTGTTGTGTTATAAATGTAAAGCAGTCACATGGGTCATTAAATAAATCATGGCAGCTTTATTATAGCCAACGTTCCCTTTTATTATATTTTAATTACTTTCATGTCCTTTGGAGTCTGAAAACGTATGAGCTGTTACTCTTTAGTCTTTTTATCAGTACGTGTCAAACCCGGATGTATTTACTAAAGCACTTACTTACTGTTGGGCCCTTAAGATTAACAGTCATTGCATTGCTTGCTTTTGCCAAATAGCCTGCAGTATCACAACAGATGCAACTTAAGCTACGGGCCAATCCCATATGGAGCCATGAAAGGGATCCATATGGAAGAAGGCCAATTATTCCCTGAACAGACTATTGTTGAACCAATCTATGCTCATTGACATGCTGTGCAGATTTGTACATTTCAAGGTTCCACTCCCCGACAAGGATCAGTAGTACTAATCAATCTTTTCTTTTTTTAAAGAAGCGTAACTTCATTCAGCACATAAATATAGAATAATGCATGCACCTTAGTGACTTAAGGACTGCTCTGTGTTCAATGAATGGTGAGGATTCTTCTATGGTACATTTTACATTTGAAGCTATCTACATTCTAAAAATGTGGACTTTAAACAATCCACTCCCAATATGCTCTGAACAACAGAAGATTTGTCATTAAGAATTTATTTCTTTTCTCATGGAATTATGGTTCTGATTTTAGGGAAACATTTAAAGCAAAATACATTTAATTTGTCAGCTTATTTTAAGGGAATTAACAGTTGTTTGTCATATGTCTTGGAGCTCAAACATGAAATAAAGAAATATAAAAATATGTAATACCATGCTCTATTGAAGCCTCAAAGGCTTCAACTTGAATTTGTGCTGTAGCTGATTTCTGAGCGACATTATTACAGTTTTATCCTGCATGAAATGCTTTTTAATGTTACACATTTGAGCAATTGCACTTCTGATGTAAACAGAAGCACATGAGGTCCAACTTTTGATTCAAGGGAGTAAGATTAAATTAAGTTCTTCAATAAATCGCCAGTTTTATTACTTTTGAAACAGTTACAGTTCAGATCCTGTATTAACTTCCTAACATTCCATCCTAGAGCTGAAACGATTAGCTGAAGGAAGAAATATTACAAACAGCATAATGGATATACTTCCAAATGATAATTAATGAAATTCGCTTTTGATGCGAAAACTGCTTTATATAATACTAAAATCTTTGGATTTTCGATAACCAAGACGACACCTTTTTTGAATATTGTTAAATAGACCAAATGATTCATTCAAAACAAATGGGCAAACAAATATTTGTTGGTTGCAGCCCTAATGGTCTAACTCAGAGGGAGTTTAGTGTGTGAACCGCCAGTTTTTTTAAATGAAATGTTTCTCTGTTTACAGAACAGTAAGATGCTTGACAACTACAGTAACAACAACAACAACAGTCTTGGTGGACCTCAGCTGGCGTCTGTCCAATGCTCCATTGCCAGCCTATCCTCATGCAGCCCCACCGGGTCCCTGCTGGACAGGAAAGTGGTGGGGGCCCCCTCTGCAGAAGGCCTGTTCCAGCGCCGTCACTCCGTCAGCCTCCCCAGTCCGAAGTTCAGCCATGACCAGTTTGTCAACATCGAAAGGGATCCCTCACTGATTCTGGGCAGCAGCGTCAACAACAACAAGGAGAACCATTTCCGTGAGCGCTCCTACTCAGAGCTGGGGGAGCGGCTGTGGCCCGGCACTCAGGTGGGGGTCTGTGGAAGCAGCCAAGTGAACTCGAGTCGCTACAAGACGGAGCTGTGCCGGCCTTTCGAGGAAAACGGCACCTGTAAATACGGAGATAAGTGCCAGTTTGCCCACGGCATGCACGAGCTGCGCAACCTGAGCCGCCATCCGAAGTACAAGACGGAGCTGTGCCGCACCTTTCACACCATCGGATTCTGCCCCTATGGCCCCCGCTGCCACTTCATCCACAATGCAGAGGAGCGCCGGGGGCCCCCTCCCCTCTCTGCCTTTAACAAGATGGAGCGCCCTCGGCTGCAGCACAGCTTCAGCTTTGCCGGCTTCCCGAGCTCCAGCGGCCGGCGGGGGAGCCCCACCTCAGTCACACCTCCACCCATATTTGTCTCCGAAGACCTGTCAGAGTGGCAGAGCCACCCCTTTGCTTACTCAAGCCAGGAGTTTGCAGGCCTATTTGGCCCCAGCTTGGGGCCACCACCCGCATCTGAGCCTCAGGGTCCAGCCCCGCCTTCTCCAAGCTCAACCTGCTTTTTCCAGCCCCCATCAGAGAGCTCCTCCAGCCCGGCGAGCTCTCTGTCCGATCAGGAGGGCTACCAGAGCAGCCAGGGCAGTCAGAGCGGGTCCGAGTCCCCGCTGCTGGACGCCTCCCGCCGCCTCCCCATCTTCAGCCGGCTCTCCGTCTCCGATGATTAGCAGTCAAGAAAGGGACAGGAAGATGGAGACAATTCACCTCCCTTACCCGTGTCTCCCATTCTTTAGCTCTGTTTACAGGAGAAGCAGCAAATCTAATCACAGATCCAGATCAAGTCTCTTCCAAAATGATGAACCGTTGGTAAAGCAGAATCTTATTGAGGCCCTGCGCCGGTGCGTTGGTGGACTGAATGTGAATAATGGTGTAACGTAGCTCAGAGATCACATTATAGAATAGTTTAATATAACTTATTATGGGCAGTAGGAGAAGCAGGGGGGTCAGTGTGTGTTCAGTACAGGGTGTCTCTGTGCTGTGTGTCGCAGCCATTATTATTCTGATCTCCTGTGCCACAGCCTTGACACCTCCTCGAGGCTTGTGACAACTCAGTGTTTAACTTTTAAAGGATCATCACCATAAAATGGAACAAGAACGAGTCAGTAGACAGTGATATTATAAAAGTGCCTTTTCATGGGAGCCAACAGTAGGTCTAGACTTTCTCTTCACTTCTAATCATGCCCAGCTTCCTGTTCCCCTGCGTGTCACGCTGTTTTTTTAGAGTCCGTCTGACAGATTGCTTTTCCTCAGTCCGGCTGGAATGCTGGTGCAACGTGCCTCTAAATATCGAGCATGTGGTCAGTTATTCTCCGTTTGCTCACCAGCGACTCTTTCTTTTTCCAACATATCTCTGAAGTTGGAGTTAGAGGGTCAGTTTGCCCAGATTTAATATTAAAATGCAGATTGTTCTTCTTTTATTTGTTGGAATTCTGAGATATCCGTTCCTTCCATCCTATTTAAAAACATTCAGCGGTCACATGTCGCCCAGATGGGTTTCTGTGAACACACCAGAGACATGTTTCCATATTTATTTTGTACAAAATAGTTCCATTGATAGCTGTTCACACTGAGGTCCAAAGAGATGCACAGGAACAGAGACACTTTCAGTGTGTCATTTTGAAATTGGAATGTGCCAAAAACAAGGAACAAGAAAATAAAATGTTGTTTTCTTTGGGTAAACTGGCTCTTCAACAGACTTGTTGCAGTTGGCAGGTTCTCAGTGTTGATTGGCCACGTTGGTCTTTAGATTCCAACCTGGTTTGATTAATTTGATCCTTTGTCAACAGTGGAGTTTATCCAATCCCCAGTAGAACAGTTCTGTCTGAAATCAGATGCGCTCCTGTTGATTCCGCCATTGTTATTGTTATTATTATTATTATTATTATCATTATTGTCTAGTTTATTTCCCAAGGCCTTCTGAGTAAGCGCTTTGGCGATCACTGCTTATTTATCAAAATGTATTTATTGCTGATCTTAAGCATTTTTATTTTGTATTTATCTGGTTAATGAAACGATAGAATATATATTTTCTTTTATGTGAAATTAGGATCCTCCGCGTTAATCACAAGATTGCGAAGATCCGTTTGTGTTATTATTTTTCACAGTTAATATATTATACTGCAATGACATGTTTTGTAACATTTGATTTATTTACAAAGTGAACCTTAATTTAAAACAGCATTTTTATTTATTGTTCGCTCCTCCCACATGTCGGACTGCAGGTGGGGGTGGCAGTCAGTGCCTCAGTGTATGTTAGAGGGGGGGGGGGGGGGGGGGGTGTGCTGTGCAGCTGCCATTCAAATTGATGAGAAAAGCTAATTCAGTCAGTGCAAACTAATCAGGTAACTAAGCTAGTAGCATGCAGGGTGTGTTTAGAGTCTGAGTTCCCCTGGGGTGCAGGTGGTGCTGGTGGATCAGGGTTCTGAGGTGTGTCTTATTGTCCCCGCTCCACCATCGTGGCTCGTAGGGCTTTCTTTGAGTGTCCCTAAACGTGGAATCCATGATGAATGTATTTGAATGCACGTATTTATTGGTAATAGAGCGGTGCAGGATTGAGTCCTAAAACCCGGAGTTAGCATTTTACCACTTCAGGTTCCCTCGTCTCCAAATCGATTGCTTTTTATAATTTTTTTTTTTTTTGTCTAAGAAGCCTGGAATAAGGCCTAAAGGTTACACAAGCTGAAGAAATGTTCCTGTTTAAACATCACGCCGAACATTAGCTGCCTTTAAGCTTAGCGGTGGTAGCAGAAGTCATGATGTAGTTCATTTCAAGCCTAACCTAGTTTTTTTACTTTTGGCAATTGCATTTACGCTTCAGAAATCATAAAGCGAAGTTAATGAGAGAGATTATCTCGCTGAACAAAGTCTAAGTATATTATTTTTCTGCAATATTCCCAAAAAATGTATTGAGGGAACCATGTGATGCCAACTTCCAGTCGGGTACTTCATGACTGCACCGCTTCTTTGAAATTTGTTTTAAGGCCTTATCTAACGTATATTGAGATTGCACTAAACTGTTAGTCAAAAATATTTTTGTACTCTTCTGATTAATGGAAACATTCACACTTTACTGATTTGACTGTAAAACAATCCACTGCAGCGCATCATCTTACATTTGAACTAAGTTTGTATTGGAACCCTGTTTTCATCCCCCATCTGCATCTTACAAAATGTCAAATTTCCAGATGGAAACGCCAAACAATAACGTAGCTTCCTTTTAGGTCAGGCCTCTCCTCCCTGCTGCAGTTCTTGGCAGCACTTTTTGTCATTTGGAAGAATGTAAACCGACTCTGGATCAGATGTCTGTGCATATTGGTCTTTTACTGGGATTATTTCTCATTGGATTATTAAAGTCACTGAATCCGTTTTACTTTGTGACTAAAGCATTTTCAGCTCTTATTTTGAAAAGATCAATGAGAAGAATGCCTGTTCCATGGACAGGCTTACTAGCACTTTGAGTCGTCACAATGATGGTGTAAAGGTTATTTTTGACCACTTTTTTCCCATGAAAGTGCCTATAAATACATTCCAGGTTTCCCAAATGTTGTGCCTTGATATTTTTCTATAACAGAGCAAATTAAAGCCTAACATGTATTCCTGTAGGTTAGAGGTTAACAGAATTGACACATGATAACTGTTGAATGTATTCTCCAGCAGCCATTGCTATTACTACAGTAATTACTTTGTTCATGGTTTATTTTGTAAAGATTGCCGTTAAAACCAATAAAACATGTATTTATATTGAGTGTCCAAATGTATTTTTTTTGTTCTTGCTGCCTCATCACAGGTTTGAAAAAAGTAGATAGAAACCCTTATTTCTGCAAGTAGCAATTAAACTTGTTCTTTGACAGAAGTGTGAAAAAAGAATTTGGGCTTATGAGAGTTTCGTTGTTTAGGTCTGGAACATAATATCTGTCAGTAAATAACCCCACTTGTGAGCGGGAACTGTTCTACGTGTCTGGAAAACAGCGATTGCTAACACGTGGCTAAATAAGACGACTAAACATGCTCTAGGCCAGTGGTTCTCAACTGGTGGGTCGGGTCGCGGATCCATTTTGAGTGGGTTGCAGTTATGAAAGTTGAAAAAAGTTGATTTAAAAAAAAAAAACATGGCTAGATAACCGGGTCAGAGCATCTCCAAAATGTCAGATCTTGTGGGGGGTTCCCGGTCTGCAGTGGCCAGTACCTACCAAAAGTGGTCCAAGGAAGACCAGTGACTGCTAAGGTCCCTTATGGATGCGCGTGAGGAGGCTGAAACAGTTAGTGCTGGTTCTGTTAGAAAGCTGTCAGAACACACAGAGCATCACAGCTTGCTGCATATGGGCCTGCGTAGCTGCGGACCGGTCAGGGTGCCCATGCTGACCTCTGTCCACCTCTGAAAGCGCGTTCAATGGGCACGTGAGCATCAGAAGTGATCCACGGAGCAAGGGAAGAAGGTGGCCTGGTCTGATGGTATCACGTTTTCTTTTAAATCATGTGGATGGCCGGGTGCGTGTGCGTCCGCGTCCCTTACCCGTGGAAGAAACGGCACCAGGATGCAGTATGGGAAGAAGGTAAGCTGGCGGAGGCAGTGTGATACTCTGGGCAATATTCTGCCGTGTAACTTTGGGTCCTGCCATCCAGGTGGATGCTACTTTGACACATTCCACCTACCTAAACATTGTGGCAGGCCAATACACCATATTAGACAGGTGGTCATAATGTTATGGCTGATCGGTGTATATTACACAATTCATTCATATTTTGTATTAATAACCTAAATCTGATAAGTAAAAAGTAACTGAATATGTAAAATACATGTAGTATAATGTACATTTTCCTACAAAATGTAGTGGATTAATCCAAATCTGTAAAGAAACTAAATGTATTACATAAATGTAGTGGGGTAAAAGTATACAATTGAGCTCTGAATTGTTGTGGAGTAGAAGTACAAAGTAGCAAAAAACTGAAATACTCAAGTAAAGTACAAATACCTCTAATTTGTACTTAAAAATAGTGCTTGAGTAAATGTACTTTCCACCTCTGTGTGTATGTAATGCGCTTTGAGTGGTTAACATGCATTTATGATATTTAAACCAATCAGGAGGACAGTTTGTTCACTAAGTAATATGCACAACTCCAGAACAAACGGAAGTGACAGCTGATAACAGAACAATTTATTTAAATATTTGTAATGTATATTTGTCGCAAATACTTATTGAAGGCAGCGTATCAATATTTGCGTTAATGAACAAAGCCTCCAGCTCTGATCCCAGCCGTGTGTCCTCAGAGAAAAAAGCTTGGCTCCTGAGTAAACAGCGACTCAGAGGAGGGGTTCTGCTTCCCTTGTCGTGCTCTGCCCCCCTGAACCGAACAACATCTCTTGTGTTGCTAACCTCCCAGCCTGTGCACTCATTCCTCTCCCCCTGCTGTTTCTCTAACCCTGGCAGCTGTTAGTAGAGCTGGGGATTAAATAAACAGGAATTGAATAGCTGCTGAGAGAACAGCATCTGAGCTAGGGAGTGTAGACCAAGACAAATCCAACTCCGGGTCTATTCACCAAGAGCCCGAGACTCAACGTGTGTTATATCTTCTGACAACTGGAAGTGCTGAGGGTGTTGAAGAGAGTGTTTGTCAAAGTGTTTACCTTGCCCATTGGTAGAGTCCTGCTTGCGTTTAAGTTAATATAAGCAAACCATTTCTGGCTCTATAATAAATGTATAAAACATGCGGCCTCAGGTCCGATGATACGATAACAAAATCGATCATGGACCTTCTGCCTTGGTTGCTCTGGTACCACGTACACTTATGAGCATCCTCATGTTTGAACATGCTGTTTGTTATGGCCAATCCATGACTAGCACAGAAGTCCAGTAGCAAACCACCACCCTGGTTCAGATCAGGGGGGCCGTTCCTCCCAATCACGCCCCTCCAAGTGTCTCCATCATTGCCAACGTGTGCGTTGAAGTCTCCCAGCAATGCTAAGGAGTCCCTTTCAGGAGCCCCATACAGGACTTCTTTCAGGGTCTCCAAGAAGGCCGAATACTCTGAACTGCTGTTTGGTGCATAAGCACACACAACAGTCAGAGTTTTCCCCCCCATGACCGGCAGGCGTAGGGAGGCGACCCTCTCGTCCGCTGGGATAAACTCCAACAAAGCGGCACTCAACCGGGGGCTTGTGGGTATCCCCACACCCGCTCGGCGCCTCACACCTTAGGCAACTCCGGAGAAGAATAGAGTCCAACCCTTATCAAGAAGTAAAGTTCCACAGTCGACGCTGTGCATAGAGGTGAGCCCCACCAGATCCAACTGGTAACGCTCCACCTCCCGCACAAGCTCTGGCTCCTTCCCCCCCCAGAGAGGTGACGTTCCTCGTCCCCAAAGTCAGCTTCTGCCGCCCGGGTCTGGTCCGTCGAGACCCTGTGCTTTCACTGCCACCCTTCTGGCAGCACACCCGACCCCATCGCTGTTTCCCGTAGGTGGTGGGCCCGCGGGACGGGGAAGCGGAGGTGTTGCCCACGTTGCTTTTTCGGGCTGTGCCCGGCCCGGCTCCATGGCAAGCCCGGCCACCAGACTCTTGCCGACGAGTCCTCCTTCTGGGCCTGGCTCCAGAAGGGGATCCCGGGCTTCTCCGGTCTTTTGAACCAATCTTAGTCTGGCCCCTTACCTGAGGCCAATTTGCCATGGGAGACCCTACCAGGAACACAAGGTTCCAGACAACACAGCCCCCAGGTTCATCGGGGCATACAAACCTCTCCACCACGATAGGGTGCTGGTTCTCGGAAAGGTGGTTACTAGGCAATAATTGTTCCAGTTGGAACAAAGATGCTAACAGATTGAGGAGGCACTGTCGAGGTATGTTAGGAATTTATTTGAAAATCTAACCATATTTCCCTGATGGAAAGGTAAATAATACTGATATTTGGAAGCTATATCATATGTATTTTTGTATTTGAGATTATGCCACATGGAAGTTGACAGTAACGACACTCTGTTGTCTCTGAATGCCTCTTTGTTTGCCCAACAGGACAGTCGACTGCACAGAGGCCGAATCTCTGTGTGTGTGTGTGTGTGTGTGTGTGTGTGTGTGTGTGTGTGTGTGTGTGTGTGTGTGTGTGTGTGTGTGTGTGTGTGTGTGTGTGTGTGTGTGTGTGTGTGTGTGTGTGTGTGTGTGTGTGTGTGTGTGTGTGTGTGTGTGTGTGTGTGTGTGTGTGTGTGTGTGTGTGTGTGTGTGTGTGTGTGTGTGTGTGTGTGTGTGTGTATTCTCTGAGTAAGGACTTTGCTCTCTGCAGAACACCACTCGTGCTCCAGTTCCCCGTTCATTATTCTGACAGAGATTTTCCAGACTGTGCTAATCTAACCTCCAGGAGCTTGGCTGCTCTGTAGGTCCTCTCAGTGTAATCATTAATTACACTAAATAAAACACTCATATACTGTAGTCCTTCATAACGTTACATATCTTACAGAACAATAGATATTCTACTTTTATGTTGTATTGTTTTTAATACAGTTTATTCTAAATGATTTTGGCCACTATAACTACGTCAGACTGACTTATAATACCAATTGAGTCTGAGTATATGTTTCAAATAGCTGTGTATGGGTTTCCTTCTGAGTAAATTCACTGACCTTTGCGCTGAATGTTGTGAGTACACCCTCAGCCTGGAACACAGCTCTGGGATACCCATTGATATTTCACGTCATAAATGGAATGGTTTGGCTCTCTACAAATGGGCTTTGTCTGATCTGTGACAAAGATTTGTAGAATTTAAACTCTATCCTTCTTTAATCCATGATTCCATACTTGGCAACAGGAAGGCTGAGCTACCGTTGTAGCTGATCTGTCCACACATGATCAGACATTAAAAAAAGCAGGGAATCGATTCTGCCATGTCATACACAATGGTTTGTACATTTATAAATACTTATATTTGTGTAGTTTCTGAATAAATATGAGGAACTGTGAGCTCGGCTGGTGTTTTGTTCTTTCGTTTTCTGATTACTCCCCTGTGCCTCTGGAAACGGAGCAGCCCAGAGATAGGGGAAGGGTCTGAAATGAGTCATTTGCTTCAGTTTGGACTTCCTGCCCCCACAGCTGAGAGGTCATCAAGTGACCTGTGAGAACATGTCAGTCCTCCAAACACAGCTGCAGTGGGGCCGACTGTTTGCGTGTTTGTGTGACAAAAAAACTGAAAGAAAAAGGAGGAGGAATGGAACGTGAGGAGATTCGATGTTCTGACACAGCTTGAATTACAGTACGCAAACACAAAAAAAACACTTTACTGTTAGCAGACATTTCATGCTTGATGAGGCCCAAACCAAAAGCTCAAAGGTCAGAAAAGTAAAGAGCTTTCACATTTATAATGAAAAGTAGGACACAACAGGAAGTGGAAAACTAAAAGTGCATTAATACCTCTTTGATTTTCCTCTTATTAGCACCAAGCTGTTAAGCCCACACACACACACACACACACACACACAGACACACACAGACACACACAGACACACAGACACACACACACACACACACACACACACACACACACACACACACACACACACACACACACACACACACACACACACACACACACACACACACACACACACACATATGCTCCTACAACAGACAGAGAAATTGTGTATGTCCCTTTGGTCAGAGAAACCAGGAGGAGCCGGTAGAAAAAACACCATTGTTCACATAATTGGCTAAACTTCCCCTTAAGGCTCTTGGCCATGGGAACACAAGTCATGGGAACGGTCGCCATGGTTACAGCCAGTCAGAGCCTGTTAATGACCAGCAGGACTGATGGGTCATGTTCAGTCCTGAGCGTTAGCAGCTGAGTCAGGCTGCTGTGTGCTGAAGCAGCTGATCTGTGGAGGGGTTGCAGTGAGGTTGCAATGTTTAACTCCAGTCCACTGATGCAGTGAATACACCAAATATAATAAATGATACCTATGTGGAAGTGACTCAAACTTGCAATATTTTCAAATGGCTAGCAAGGCAACTCCAGTGATTGCAGGAGGTCCTATTGTAAAACAAAAGACAGAATGAGAAATCACCCTAATTCTCACTTGATTTATCATCCTTTATGTCACTGTTCATCAGTTATAAAACATTCTTTGTGGGTTTATGTTCTCAATGGATCGGTGGCCCTGAAGTGCAAGTCAAAACAACATTTCACAAAACACAACATCATTTCATAAAACACAACATTTCATAATACACAACATTTACTAAAACACAACATTTACTAAAACACAACAACATTTCATAAAACACAACAACATTTACCAAAACACAACAACATTTCATAAAACACAACAACATTTACCAAAACACAACAACATTTCATAAAACACAACAACATTTACCAAAACACAACAACATTTCACAAAACACAACAACATTTACCAAAACACAACAACATTTCACAAAACACAACATTTACTAAAACACAACAACATTTACTAAAACACAACATTTACTAAAACACAACAACATTTACTAAAACACAACATTTACTAAAACACAACATTTACTAAAACACAACAACATTTCACAAAACACAACAACATTTCACAAAACACAACATTTACTAAAACACAACATTTACTAAAACACAACAACATTTCATAAAACACAACATTTACTAAAACACAACAACATTTCACAAAACACAACAACATTTACCAAAACACAACATTTACTAAAACACAACAACATTTCACAAAACACAACAACATTTACCAAAACACAACATTTACTAAAACACAACAACATTTACCAAAACACAACAACATTTCACAAAACACAACAACATTTACTAAAACACAACATTTACTAAAACACAACAACATTTCATAAAACACAACATTTACCAAAACACAACAACATTTCACAAAACACAACAACATTTCATAAAACACAACATTTACCAAAACACAACAACATTTCACAAAACACAACAACATTTCACAAAACACAACATTTCATAAAACACAACATTTCATAAAACACAACATTTACTAAAACACAACAACATTTCACAAAACACAACAACATTTACCAAAACACAACAACATTTCACAAAACACAACATTTACTAAAACACAACAACATTTCATAAAACACAACAACATTTCACAAAACACAACATTTACTAAAACACAACAACATTTACTAAAACACAACATTTCATAAAACACAACATTTACCAAAACACAACAACATTTCACAAAACACAACAACATTTCACAAAACACAACATTTACTAAAACACAACATTTACTAAAACACAACAACATTTCATAAAACACAACAACATTTCACAAAACACAACATTTACTAAAACACAACAACATTTACTAAAACACAACATTTCATAAAACACAACATTTACCAAAACACAACAACATTTCACAAAACACAACAACATTTCACAAAACACAACATTTACTAAAACACAACATTTACTAAAACACAACATTTCATAATACACAACAACATTTCATAAAACACAACAACATTTCACAAAACACAACATTTACTAAAACACAACATTTCATAATACACAACATTTCACAAAACACAACAACATTTCACAAAACACAACAACATTTCACAAAACACAACAACATTTCAAAGATTACAGAAAGGGTATTCCTTAAGGGAGAACACCCTTGTTTGTGATTGGACAGAGCTAGCCGGAGAAACACTGCTGTGATTGGTTGTTTGACAGCGTTACTTCTTTCCTGTTTGGTACTATTCAGCTGTGTCTGCACACATTTTAAACTGAGTTGGAAAGAATACATGAAGAGACGAACATTTTAAGGGAATATTTTAACAAAGGTTATACATGAGGTTCCTCGACATGCTGTCAACCCATCACAACATCAACATGTCCCTTAGAACCCTGAAAGCGTGGTTGAAAGAGTTTGGTAATTTGTGAACAGGAAAGACGTGGCGCTGTCAAACAACCAATCACAGCAGGGTTTCTCTGGATAGCTCTGTCCAATCACAAGGAGTGTTCTAAAGGAATACCCTTTCTGTAATCTTTGAAATGTTGTAGTGTTTTGTGAAATGTCGTTTTGACTTGCACTTCAGGGCCACTGTACGATGGCTTGTTTCACTTCTTCTTCAATACCGCATGTTTATTTTCTACCTTTTTGTACCATATATAATAAAATATCCGCTAAGGCAGGGTAAGCTTAAGGGCGTAGCTACCTTGTGATTTACACTTTGCTCACAGTCATGCTGTTGTTTTAAAAGCTCTAGAATTTGCAAATCTTATTCCAGTCAGTAACGTTCTTGTTTTAAGCTAGACAAAATCAGCATCCCAATTCATGTCCCAATTATCGTAGATTACAGGTGCACCTTGCTAACAATGCAATTTGCCGATGTTTTTAGTTAGTTACACGGAAAAAATAAAATGTTGACTTTAATTAAATGTATTATGTCAACAGATTTCACATAATTGTATTAGGTTAGTTTAAATCAATAATATTAAGTTGAACCAAATAAAAAGTATTAGGTTCAACCTAATATTATTGCTTTCAACTAACCTAATATATAATATATTTTAACCTCAAATTCATTGGCAATGCAATTTGTGTGCCTTTAAAAGATAAAACTGGTCTAATAGTGGCATATAAAAACAAAACATACATTCCCACTTCCTTATACTGTCCATTTCACCTCTGTAAATGTGCAGCTTTGCATGACGCGGTGACCAGCAGATGTAACTATTGCATGCCAAAGCACTATATGCGTGTCCTTCTGATTTTAAAAGCAGCCCCGACTGATTGAGACAAAAAGACAAAGCAGTGATTCATGGACGCTTTATTTCTTCTCTCCCCTCCAAACACTGCCTAAATATGGAGATGATTAAACCCTGGGTTGTGTAATTCCCTCCTTGTATAACTGGAGCATTGGAGACATCACCAATATGCTTTTGTTTGACAGTTTTGTGATGAGCGTGTTTGTGTGAGGACCAGTTCTAAGCTGACACACTGTTTCCAGAGACAGGAGGGACTCAGAGTGACCTTGGTGTACAGGACACACATAAAGTACATATCCTGAGGAAATATTGTGCTACCAGATGGTGTTTCAGTTTTTTCTTTATCGTACGTACGCGCCTGTAAATCTACCACTGTTCCCTTTATTGATTTGTGGCATCACATCTTCCTGATTTATTTTTGTATTAAACCAATATACTCATTATACCAGCTTTATTCTATTTTTTGTAAAGGTCAGAGCTTTTTATATTGATTCAATTAATAACTTAGCTCTAGAAAACATAGGGACACAATCTAGTCCAGGGGTAAAGGAAGATAAGCAGTCAAACAATCATACAGGTTAAAAACAACCTGGATTTTCTAAATAGGGCCATTTAGTTAAACATTTTATTACAATCAGGGTGTTTCTTGTTAAAAAAGTGTTGGGGGGGTTGCCATTGGCAAACAATAAGTGCAGTTCTATGACGAGATACAAACCCGTTTTTAAAAAAAAGGTTGCTACATTTGCTACAAAGGGCACACTTCTAGCTGCATTGATACTTGATGTCGGCAACTTCTTCTGACAAACAAACAAAAGTCTTTTAGGGGACAGCTCAACTCATCAAAAAGTCACTTTACACACACTGTATGGTTGTTTATTTCCCTTTTTTATACTGCCTTACTGATAGTCAATGTAAATAATCCAATTTATAAAATGTTTTTCCTGTCTTTACGACTCCTCAAAGCGCATTCACATTAATACAGGAAGAGAGGCTGCCATTCAAGGTGCCATCTGCTCGGGAGACTAACATTCAAATACACTCACACAATGTTGGCCATCAGGAGCAATTCAGGGTTAAGTGTCTTGCCTAAGGACTCATCGAAATGTGCACATAAAAGAAAGAACTTGAAATGAGCACTTTCTTTGCCAAATCTGAGAGCTATGAGTGTTAACTGTGCTTCTGACCTCTCTTCCCCTTTTGCATTACAGACTCAAAGGTGAGTAAATGTGTGACAGGAATACTGAGCAGCAGCTGGGCTGAGGGAGAGCAGAGAGGCAACTCTCTGCTCTGTGCTGCAGGACAAACACTCCTCTACACCAATAAACTCTTACACCTTTGTAACACAACATTAAGAACATGTAAGAGGTCAAACTGCCTGACTGCAAAACCATCCCACTGTAGACAGGCAGAGGAATTGACACATACACACAGACATTCCTGTAAATGCACCAAGGTGAGGTCTAGACATTTTAACAAGGGGAGTAAAGACCGCCCTTTCTGCTGTACGTAGAGACAAAATAAATGCTGCAGTTAAGCACAGGGTGGCTACATGACTTCAGGTTCTTTAAAATAAAAACAAAAACAGTTTTAGTAATGACATTTTCATGGGGTTTTGTGTTTGTTTCAAAATGTTAGTAAAACTACAAAAGTATCAGCATCAAAATGTACTTAAAGTAGCGACAGTAAAAGTAGTCATTGTTTGATTGGTCCATTTCAGAATAATATCTCTGATATGTTTTATAATGATTGATCATTAAAGTGTTCTCAGAGCTGGTAAAGGTGCAGCTAGTTTTGTATACTGCAGGGTAGCTGCTGAATTTACTCCAGGTGAACTAAAGCCTGATTATATTTCACATCATTAATCCTAATCTGTAAAGTAACTAATAGTTAAAAGTACACCATTTACCTCTGAATTGTAGTGAAGTACAAAGTAGCAACCCATTTAAATACATAAGTAAAGTAAAATTACCTTAAAAATGTAATTAAGTATAGTACATTACTAAATATACTTAGTTACTTTACACCACTGATTGTTCTAGTCAAGTTTAGAGTCCTTTTCACATAAAGATCTTAAACATTCCCTTCATCACTTTAGACCCTAAGTGTCTCCTGTTCTGATACTCATGATGAGGTCTAATCGCCAACAACTATTACATTTCATATTGATGACATGACAAAACACATAATTATTATTAGCTCAAACAATTGATTGAACTGCTTGCTTGTTACGTCAGCTATCTAGGAAGTTTCCTCTGCTGTCATTGAACAACAGAATGACACAGGAGGGAAAAGACAGGAAAGGGAAACGTGAAAATGGCAGTTAAACAACAAGGGCTGGATTGAGGAAGAAGAGTGAATAAAAAGAAGACCAGGGAGGGAAGAGAGAAAGAGTGAAGGAGGGGAGGGGGGGTATTTCTTTACTAGAGCAGCAGAACAAAGAGGGCTTTGTGAGTGCAGCGCTGAGAGTGAAGTAGAGCCAGGGCTTAGGGAGTGTTCAGCAGTGTACACTGACTGCATTCCTGCTGAGTGATTAGAGCAACTTTTAATTTATTCTCCTCCAGAATTAACACACTGCTGTCTCTGGACTCTATTTCTTCCTCTCTTTCTCAGCCACTCCTTCCCTCCTGCTTTAATTTCCTGTCTCATGCTTACTGTTTCACTCTCACACTGTACATTTCACTTCCTCTCTTTAATATGCTGTCCTCGTCAATAAGACTGCTGTATCACGGTTCATTCCTCTTTATTTCGACTGAGATTGTACTTTCAGGATTGCCCTTTAACCCAGGTTAACCTTTTTTAAGGTAAACTACCATCTGAAAGTGGGATATATTAAATATCCAATCTGTAGCACACTTATTTAACAGGCCTAGCTTCTAATACAGCTAAGCTAAATCAATGACCTTTAATGGAATCACAATGACGGTGGATTCCTTTGCATGGTTTAAGTATTTCCACAATATCGCGTTAAGTTGATCTTTGATGCAATGTTACACATGAACTCGAACAATTGATCAAAGCTTTCCAGACAATGCTAACCTTTAAGGGAACAGAGAACCGTTCCATCTCAATGAGAGAATCTATGCTAATAGGGTGAATGAGCATCGACCAGTCAGAGGGTCAGTGGTATGATCCTCAGCCCCGGCAGTCAACATGTTGAAGGGTCCTTGTGCAGGTCACATAATCCCCAAATGCTCCTGAAGCCATGTCAGTGGTATCTGTCACAGAAAATGGAATGGTTTGCAGTGTGTCTAAGCTTCTCGCACAATATCACTTTCAGATTCATTTTGAGGGAGCCTTTACAGAACCGTAGCGTCAAATCTTTAGCCGCTAGTTTGGCCACTCAAATAAACAGAACTGTGTCCTTAAGTAACATAGTTTAAGAGTAGGATACAATCAATTTATTATTATTTTTCAACTATATTTTAAAGTTTATTTAGATTTTAGAATATCTGAAGACAAAAACAAAAGTGATGAATATGTAAAAAAATAAAAATACACTGTAAGAGTTTGAGGTTCTTTTCAACGTCTCAACAGGACACAGGTTTTAAAGAAAACAATTAATAAACTGTGACACTGACATTTTCACCCCAAAGATAACATTAGTCATTTGGGCAGTCCAAATGATAAACATTCGATTATATATTCCAGAACATTTTTTCCTAGGGGAGAAACACTGAATCATTCCCATACTTAGTGCATATGCACTTTATTCTTAATTATATTTCCAACACAAATGGTCTCATCGATATTATGCAACGTTATTTTAATGAATATGTGATGGTCTTTCCTGGGGCGACTAATGCCCCCTTGTGGCAAGCTTCTGCAGACACGGCCACGTAACTAATGTCATATTTAATTGTATTTCTAGATTTAACCATAATAAAATGACTAATTGTTTATAGGACCAAAATAAAACCAACATTTATATTTGAGTATAAATTATCTTGTATTTAAAAATGCTATTTGCAGATCATTGTTACATTTTGAACCGTCAACCTTTAGTGATTTTACTTTGTTTGATTAAAAGAAAAAGTTCAATAGAATCATCAACGTGCCAACCGATCCTCGAGTGTTTCTACTAGGCCAAGGATCCTGGAGGTTAGATTAGCACAGTCTGGAAAATCTCTGTCAGAATAATGAACGGGGAACTGGAGCACGAGTGGTGTTCTGCAGAGAGCAAAGTCCTTACTCAGGTAAGGAGGTACAACCATTCAAAGCTTTTAAACGCATGTGTGGCGTTCTCTCAATCAGGTTCCAAATGGTTGGTGTTTAATGAATTCCAATAATTTGTTGACAGGAAGTGAAGAAAATATTGCACAATGGCTTATAGTTCCAGACATTTTCCAGCACTTTAAAAGCAAACTTTTAACACTGTTATACAATGCTTATTTAGCTCATTTTGGCCCAGAACAATGGCACAACACTGGATTACAGGAACCTGGGTAATGTAAACAAAGGGGTCTGATCAGATCAGGTGATGTAATCTCCACTGGAAGGACTTGTAATAACAGTTTCGGTCACCAAAGAAAGGAGAGGAAAGGCGCACACTCATGACTCAAACACAATCTTTCTATTTATTATTCAAGAGATAAACATTTCTGCTTTGTAAATTTTCTTTAAGTCATTATAGCACTCACCACCTAACTACAACAATAATTTGTTTAGTTCCACTTGTTGGGTGATGTTGGACCATGAGACTGAACCGTTACAATAAACCGATTGTAGGGCTTTTATGTGTTTTCTCTCATTAGAAAACTTTCCTTGGATGTCCCGGGTGAACTGGAGGTCAACCACGAAGAGCAGCCAACACTAAAAGTTCATTCACTTGGCAGGGAAACATTGAAAAGATTCAAGTTGACCGAAAAAAAAAAGTTTATCATTTAAAAAAAAGTCTTCCTATGCACCGATGTGAATTATACAAGCGCATGTTGAACAATCCATCAAATTGGCGAGGACCGCCAGGAGACAACGTTTGGGTCCAGACTTTGATTTGCTCTTCTCTGTGTTAGAGCAGGATTGTGTAGGGAGGGCATAGTTCTCTAAAAGATACTACTCTATCCATTACACAGAACTCAACTGTACTAGGGCTGCAAGATTTCTGTTTATAAGATTGCAATCTCAATGTACGCAGTCCAGTTTCTGTAAGAAAAATGTACTTGGGATAATAGCATATTCAGAATTAAACCTCATAATTGGAACCTGTAGTAAAAAGCACATTGAGATCACAGGCTCTGCCTGAAGAGTTAACTTTGAAGCTAACATTTAATCAATTATCATTGACCAACTTTTTTAAGGTAAACTTACTTCAGTCTAAGAACTTGAATAGCCCCCCTATTGAATAAACAAAAATGAGCTGTACCCAGTTCTTTTCCAGACAAAACGCTGCCATGACTCAGCAGATTGGAGGATATAGGCCTTAAGGAAAACTCAAGCGTGGATGCTCTGTTGGCGAAATAGATCGTGAGATATTCGGAATATACAGGTGATTTTCATACAGTAGAGACAGCCCATTTTGGCTTCATGCGCCACTGGGCAACTTTCAGGATAGAACAAACCCTGTTTCCATGTTTCTCCTTATACATCCATGGTCACACCTCCACCAGAGAGCAGACCTATCCCTGAGTGACAGAAGGATGGGTTTTGGGACACAGAAGCTGGGAGGTCTGGTTCTTGTAGCAGGCGGCTGGACCTCTTCGTGTCTTGGCAGCCAACGCATCTTGAGAAAAGTACAAATTGTTTGTTTAAGGATATCAACCCACTCATTCACAAGGATGTGGCCATCTGGTCTGTTGCATGTCCAGCCTCGAGCTGATGTTCCTTCAGAAATGTTTTCTGGAGTATACAAAACCGCTGTGGCAAAATATTCTGAGGTCGCAGGACAACATTAGCGTGCCCGCATGCATGTTTCTGTGTAGCTGGACAAACTAAACCAAACAAAATTAGCAACATCTGATTCATCTCTAGTTTTAACAAGTCAAAGCTAATGTTCATCATTTCATAACCGTTACCATCCATTTGTTAGGGGTAGAGATGGAAAATGGAATTTATGCCAAAAAGACTGACTTCGAAACGTAAATAACTGATTTTATGAACTCAGACTTCTAAATTAAGTTTCATGTAATCTTAGGTATATAATTAAATACCAAGATCTGTGGATATTTGGCTTTCGAAGTGCTTCATGAAGGGATCTCTTATAGGCCAGTTATAACATGGGGAACCATAGCAAGCAAAACCTGTTTCAATGGTCATATGGACCCCTGAATGTTTAAGGACATTTTTAAAAATGTGAGCATGATGTAATATCTATACAAATCTTTCACCACAGTAAATAATAAAGGATAATTGAATTGCCCAATGGGTGTGAACATGAATTTCGTGGCACACTCTTGTAGGATCTTTAAACTGGGCCACATTAACAGGGCTCCGCTTCTTGGCTCACACGTTAAAACCGTCCAAATAAAACTCTGCAGGCCCTGATGTCGTTGCCTTCCTTTGGCTGATTTATTTACTTCTTGCATAAAATTAAACAAACAAATAAACAACAAGTATCAGTGTAACGTGAGGTCAAAGACTGTACCGAGTCCCCGTTCCGTGCTGAAGACAATTTCCCCCGAGGCTCTGTCCCACCCCTTCCTTATATAACAGATGTTTGATCACAATAAATCCAAACTATTCTCAGAACATTTAATTTGATAATTGATGAATGAATGACAAATGAAAAGAGACAAAGCATCAATAATTCAAGATACTGCGAAACAATATTTTTACTCCCGCTCCTTTTTGAGCTCAAATGTCAGTTTTGTTGACGCTCATTTCAGAATGCATCCGAAAGTTTGAAAGAGGAAGCCCTGGTTTTGGGCTCAGATTCTGTTGCATTTCCAAATGTTATGTATGCTAGTCAGCTCTCTCTATAAACCTTGAATACAGGGTCAGCAAATAAGGGGATCATAAGTGTTTACTCTCTAATATTCCTAAACTGCGAAGAAAAACTCTTCCCAGAATGCAACTCCATTGCATTTACTATTTCTTTAGACTCGTCGTTTCTGGGAAAAGTTCTTCAAAATCCACACCATCAGTTTGTAAGGCCGGCTTTCTCATATAAACGTGTGGTCATAAAGCCAGAGAGATCAAATGACACATTAATCTGACATTAGTTATTATTTAATGAATTAACAAAGCTTCCACAGAGCCACAGAAGACTGTATTCAACTGTTTTCACCTTGTTGAGTAATACCAACGAGGAGTAGTAAACTGAGCTTCATCTGTTCTATCTGCTAAAAATTCGCCATTGTCATAAGGGGCCAAACTTGCAGGGTCACACATCTAGTGCTGTCACATAAATACATTCAGGCACAATGATAGCTACAGGCTTATTTAGAAAGTTATGTAAACAGCATCCTTTTGTTGGAGAATTGTGCCACTCACAATAGCGCTGTATGTATCAATATCATATCTTTGGCTTGGTTGTCTTGGATCATTTCAAAAAAGGTTGCAAATCAATGAGCAGGATAAATATAAAGTGCCAAAGATTGTTGGTATTTTCTTTGCTCGATATGTTTTGGAGACATATTCGGCTCATTTTCAGGATCATTTGTCAGCCTTCTAATGCAATATGTTTACAGGCTATAATCTGTGTGTCTCATTACACCTGTATTCCCTCTTCTTCTAGAAAATTCCAATTTAGTGCCTGTCTCTTTATGTCCCGCTCTCAAAAAAGACTTGGTAAGATTGGCTAGTGAGGAAAATATGGCCAACCTTTGCAAAGGTAGTCCTCAAACCATTGAGGAAGATTCTCATAAGAAGGTGGTATATTCTAGCCTGTATGTGACATAAGAAAGTCAGCAATATCTGAATGGCCTGGAAGGCACTCGAGATACCAAACCCTAACCCTAACCCCTCCTTTGAACCACAAGGCTTCTGTGTTCTAAAATAAGTCCAAGCGAACAGAAGGGTGTACGTGCTTGTCGCTGTCATGCCAACGCCATCCCTTCCTCTTCCTGCTTCTTTTAATTATATTTTTTATCAATATACATCCTTAATATATTGTATTTTAATAACTACATTTTTTTCCTTACTGCCTTACTTTTCCTTTTTCAACTGAATTCCTCAAAACCACTTGCAGAAAAAAGTGATTTTAAATACTTGCGACCTGTCCTATGTGGAATCCTTTTAATCCATGAACCTCAGTCCTGCTGGTCTTAAGTACACTTCACTTAATGAAAATTTGTTTTTTAATATTGTGTGTTTATTTATTCATTTTGCACTTCATGTAGGGTGTGATTTCTTTATGAAACAATGTTAATCCTAAGCACTTTTTTATTATTTTTCTAACACCTTCATTGTATACCTGCATGCTTTAAAATATATTTTATGAATGATTATACAAAATTGCCTTTTCATTGATTCCCTTAGGACGGGTCCTCCTTAAAGGTCCCCTGGAGGCTAGTAGGGCTATAGGTCCCGCTGCTCCACCTCTTCTGTGGTCCGGTCCGCGCTTGCCTTTTTTAATTGAGTTTTATTTATAACAGAGCTTTCAGAAACAACGCTCCTTTCCCCCTAACCTAACCTCTTCTTTTAATGCTTCTGTGTTCTAAAAAAAAATCCAAGCGAACAGAATGGTGTACGTGCTTGGCGCTGTCATGTTGGAATTTCCATAGCAAGGTTTCCAGATTTGTGGCTTTAGCAGTAACAGATCTGTGGTCGTGAAGTAACAGTGAGGAAGACATGTCTCTCGTGCAGGTTCTACACACAGAGAGAAGGCTGAAAGAGGTCACAGCTAGGGAGGACAGAAGCCCTCAGCACTAACATGGGCGGGGCAGTTTCTGTCCTCCAGGCATTAGACTAAATTAATAACAGACACGCACATACGGACATTACCCCCTCTGCACAAACATGAAATCTAAACCCTGTGCAACGTGTGCATTGTCTTCAATGCAAACTTTTCTTTATGCATGTATGTATTTCAACTGCTCCTTATTTCCTTATTACTATATTCTACTTGTCTTTTTATATTAACTTTTTATTGTTTATCTTTACAGAGTGGTGCAGGATTGAGACCTTAAAAATGTATAAGTATCATAAAACTGTGTTTGCCACTTAGTTTATTTTCTTTAGTAAACTAAAAAGCAATATAAAAATCCCATTGCATTTTATCAAGGGAGCCTTTACAATGCTAACTTTCGGGTCGGCTAACAAAAGCACGTTAGCCCTGTGCCTCCTATTTAAAGCATTTCACATGATTCCCTCAACTGGAGTGAAAGTATAGATCTTGAATCATTCTCAAAAAAACTTAAAATAATCAACTCTGGTGCACAGTTTGCTCCCTGTTACAATAAACTCAACTAGCTATGTAACCCCTTTCACACCCCCCTGAATTTGTCTTAACACCACCCTGAGGCGCTGTATGTGACAAAGCAAATATCCAAATCTTTCAGACAGGACACCAAACATACTTTGCCCCACCAGCCCTGTGCCTGTGATGAGCACATGTTTAAATAGATGCAATCATATCACAGCTGACATGAAACTGGAAGACAACAAACTTCCAAAGGTCCACGGTGTAATCGAGACACAGACAATTCTGCAGACAACTTTCATATGTGAAAACAATCTCTTGTGTCATTTGTAAAGATACATTTTTAGATCAAGGGGAATGAAAACAGACCCTGAACCAGTGCGTACAACATGACACAACCATAATTACAGTAGTTTGAATAAACTACAGTGGTTACACATGCAAGACAACAGAAGACAAAAGAACAAATAATATAATAAATAGGAAAAAATAACAATTTTCAATTCTTCAGCATCTGAGAAATCCAATGAGTGACCTCAGCCTTTGAAACAAAAACACATAAATTGAAATAATTTGGAATCACTGTGATTCACACATTTCTTATTTATGTATGATACCTGGCCTAGTTCAGTGTAAAGCTAACATCCCAAAGAACTTTTACTACTGTGGGGCTTCATACTAAATATTGGTCCATGATGCCATCTGCAGGACAATGTACACAAAACAAACACTACAAATACAAGTCTTATAAATGATATTGGTTTACTCTAATAATACTTTTACTTTGAATGTTTTCTTCAAATTATGCATTGTTTTAGAAATGTTCAACCATGCTAAGTTTCATTTACATTATTCCCAAGAGGAATGGCATGTCCATTCACATTAATATGCCAAATTCAAAGTATTTTAACTGAAAGAAACTTGTTTTTTTTAGCAGTTTTTTCTTGTTATTCATTTCATGGAAATATTTGCATTTATAAAAATAAAAAAATAATTCCCACAATGTTTTTATTGGGATTATTTTTAATTCAACATTTAAAAAAAAAACATGCTTCATCTGTATAATACAAGGTAATTATTCCCAAAAATGATTAATAGAAAAAAAGACACACAATTACACCGTCTCGGGAACTGCACTAGCACTTCATCTGTTCATCCTCTTTACATTAGATACATTCTTTCTCCTTCCTCGGCCCTCGTCTTTGGAATCAGCTACCAGAAGATTTAAGGACCTCTGCATCCCTCTCGGTCTTCAACAAAAGCCTGAAGACCCACCTGTTCCTAATCGCATTTCCCTGAAGGTGCTTCATTTTATATTTAAACCTGTTATGCTCTTAACCTTTTCCTTTCATCTTTCTGACACTCAGCTCACTAGTTGATTTAAAATAAAATATGTATTTTATCAAATATGATCCTTAGCTTTTATTTCATTTTAGTTTGTTTCTTTTTTCTTTCTCTCCATAGCATTGTGAAGCACCTTGAGAAAACGTTGTTTTAAAGTGTGCTATACAAACACAATATATTATTATTATTATTATTATTATTATTATTATTATTATTATTATTATTATTATTATTATTATTATTATTATTAATTCAGATCCTTTACATGACCAATGAAGGGCCTCCATACAATCTCAAATACTTGCAGTCTAGCTCTTAATATGTAGGATATCTTCTCCAATGGGAGGCCTGACAGTTTTTCAATGTTACTCTTCATTTATTTAAGTTATATATTACACCAGCAACATTCAGAGCAGCTCAGTTTAATTTGTCTTCCTACATCCTTCCATAAAGCACTTTAAATGAGACATCCAAACTTTCATTTCATCTCAACAGTAGCTAACATTTTTAAGTTCATCATATGGCTTTCAAACTACTGATATTAGTCTGACCTGAGGAAAAAATATACAAAAAGATCCAAGTTTTGTGTGATTTTGGCTGATGCATGATGAGGCTCTGATAGAAATACACGCTCTGAGTCGAAGCTTATACTTCCTGTCAGTGAAATGATCCTAAATAAAATAGTAAACATGCTCAGCTCTTTCATTAAGCTAATTTGGAATGTTCTTCTGCTTTTGCTGAGTTACGTCCCATGACACACAGCATTAAGTCATTCTCCTCAGGGCACACACGAGCAGTGGGACAGGGAAACATGACCTGTGTGTCCCCCCCCCCCCCCCCCCCCCGGTGTCTTATTTAAAAACACTTCCACAGTTCAGAGCTTACACAGGCATATTTGATCAAATAGTAAAATTGGATAGAACAAATTTGGATGGAGACAGCACGTGTCAGTTGTTTTGATATAGTTTTGCTGTTGTTATAGAAATTATTTCAATTAATTCAGACTTTTCTTTTGTTCCCTGTTCACAGCTTTACATGAATTCAATGATACACAGGGCGAGTAATTCATATTTAAATAATAATGTTGTGGGAAAAGAACTCCTTCAACATAAGGAGCCTCTTTATTTGGTGAAATTGTGGTTGCAGACACACAGGGAAGATGGAGATTTATAAATTGCTCCTTGTAGACTGACATACATAGATTTATTTTTATCATAGGGGCATCAAACTCACTCAGTTCACTCTAAAAATGTCCATTCTAAGATCACAGATCCTCACTGCACGTTTCTACTAAAACCCATAAAAGGAGCAACGAAAGAAACATGAAGAAAATGTGTCCTAATCTATCTGATTTTTGGCTCAAATTGGCTACTTTGTATTGATAAATGTATTATTTACAGATTAAACATGGTGCCTTGTTTGGTTGTTCCAAAGCTTCTCTTACACTGCAACATATTTTATGGTTGGTTTGTTAGTAACAAAGAAAAACATTCTCATGGACTGGAAGACTACCAGCACTGGTTTCTCCAGATGGTTTTGGGAACTTGCCCCAGGGATACAGATTGAGATGCTTTAAACAAAACAGTTTTTTGTTTTTGTATTACCCAGGGGGCATTTACTAGACAGTTAGCTCTCTGATTGGTTAGTTTAGGTCCCTGCTGTGTGATAAAGATTTCCATTCTTAGCCTTGTGCTCTTTATTTACAGGCTCAAACACTCATTGTATTCCTGTCTAGTCCGGCACTTTTGTGGATGTTATCTTTTCATTTAATTTAGGGGGTTGTGTGTAAGTTGTTTGTTTATGTAACTTTTTGTAAATAGTATCATATACAATATGAAAATGATAAAAATATGACGACATAAAGTGGGTTGTACTTTATCTTCCAATGATCATAACAGTTGGATGATGTATGTACAAAATGCTGCAACAAAAACACTTCAAATAAAATAACTGCAAAAAATATATATAATGCAAATACGTTGTAGTGCGTTTGCACCTGTCAGCCACCCTTGCAGTAAACAAGGAAAAACGCCCTAAAAACCCTACAAAAAAAGGTCAAAAGGAGGCATCCCTCTCCCAGGACGGACAGACGTGTAGATGACATGTGTGTAAACTAAAACATAGAGAATCCAATTGATATTGTGAACATAATTTTAAAAGATGAATCCAAACAGACGCACACAATTAAATGAGTTTCCCCTTTAGGGCCATGGCTCTAAAAGAGAGTATGAAGAGGGGTCGGACTGGGTGAATCATGAGCTCTTACGATAAGGAAGTGTGTGTGACACTGTGTGTATTTCTATAGAAGCAGCGCAGATCAGATGAGAGCGGTGCGCAACTTTGGCTGTGAGCTGTTCAGTTCGCTGACACTGAGGTGTTGTTCTTTGAAAATCTATGGCAAATTCTTCTTTAGATCCTTACGTATGCCGAGACATGGTGAACGTGGAATCCGGGCAGCCATTCACTTCTGCGGTGATGTTCCCTGCCGGTGTCGTGAGTGACATCGTGGCGCTGGTGCTGCTGGAGGTCCGTCGCAGGAGGACCAGCCCGTCCTTGTTCCAAATCCTGGTGACCGCGCTCCTCATGACAGACATGCTTGGCTCCATCTCTGTCAGTCCTGTTGTTCTGGCAGCCTACGCTCGGAGAAAGACTCTGGTGGGGATGAATAAAGGCAAACAGCTGTGCTACTACTTTGGCTTCAGCATGACTTTCCTGAGCCTCTCCACTCTCTCTATCGTGAGCGTAATTGCACTGGAGCGCTACCTCTCCATTGGCCACCCTTATTTTTACGACAGGCACCTGAGCAAACTCCGCGGTTACATCACTGTTGCTCTCATCTACCTGGGCAGCATCCTGTTCTGCGTTGCTCCTTTTCTGGGTTTTGGAGATTACGTGCAGTACTGCCCGGGGACATGGTGCTTCCTGGAGATGAGCCACACGGAGGGAAAAGATAAAGTTTACATCGGGTTTTACGCATCTTTCATCCTCATCGTGATCACCAGCACGGTGGTGTGCAATATATCGGTCATATACCACTTGGTGCTTATGCACAGGAGGGGCAAAGCGCGACGGAGCGGGAAATCCGTACGCTTTCGGTACCGCAGTTCTCTCTCCATGTCGGAGGAGGTGGAGCATCTGCTGCCGCTGGCTATCATCACGGTAGTCTTCATCTGCTGCACCTTCCCTTTGGTGGTAAGACTAAACAGTTAAAGGGGCCCTATTCTGCAAATGTTCAGGTTCATATCAGTATGTAGTGTCTCTACTGGGACATGTCTCTATGCTTTAATGTTCACAAAGCTGTTTCTTTGTCTCATTCTGCCTGTGCTGCAGCACCTCTTTTCACCCTCTGTCTGAAACCAGAGCCCAGTCTGCTCTGATTGGTTACCTGGCTTGCTCTGTTGTGATTGGTCAACCGCTTAGAGATGTCCCACCCTTTAGGCACAATGTGTTGGAATGCTAGCCAATAGAAGCATGAGTTTTACATAGTGATGTCACTACGTCACAGAAATAAACAAATTCATTTAATGGAGGTTTTTCAGGCGGTAAGAGGGAGTCACATAAGATTTCTTTGAGTAAAAATGCCAATACAACATTTGCAACCCCTAATTGTCTTTTAAACAACAAATCCAACAAAACATTAAATTGATTTTCTCTTCTAACATTACTAGGTATTTTTTAACCATCAACATCAGAGGAAAATAATGTTAAAATAAAAATATTAACGTAACATTTCCTCCTCAAATTAAAAAAAAAAGTCTAAATTTTATCCGCTAGATAAACTTTATAACAAGACTTAACCCGAACCACCATTTCTCTAGTTTTCTCCTTTAGTGGTAGGAGAAACTTCCCTCCCTCCCTTCCCTTTAATGGTATGTTAATAACTAGTTAATAACTGGGAGAGCCCCTTTAAATATACAAAATCAACATTATTTAAGAGTATTTCCTTATAGGCTCATGTGATGAAGGTGTTATAATCCATAAATAAACCATAAATACTTGGTCATGGGAAACTGTTAATCGCTACATGTTTCATCTGAGCTAATTATTTTCAGTTTTCATGATAACATATATTCCTTTTGTTTCTTTTTTTTCCAGCTTAGAGTGTACATAAACTTCACAGGCAGCAAAAAAGAGCGCCATGAAGATGACCTCCGTGCTCTCCGTCTGCTGTCCTTCCACTCCATCATCAACCCCTGGGTCTTCATCATCCCCTCCATTGTGAGGATCATCTGGAGGAAGACGCACAAGCCGCAAAAGTCCTGGGGGGAGAACCAGACGACACTGAAGGGGGGGGGGGGGGCCTTGCTGTGCAGTCACAGAAGCACCAAAATGAGGAGGACAGTGGACATGGATGTGAAAAAGATACACGATGCTTCTGAGGCCTGTGGTTTATTTCTGTCTGTTTCTGAAGGCAACCAACGGTACAGAGCAGATTTTGTCACAGTGCAGATTAATTGACAGGATGTACAATTAAAGAGTTTTTGTGATAAGGCCAACCGCTTTCCAGAGTGTGCTGTCAATAATTATCCAGAAGTGCCGATATGCATTTATCATGTTTGTCTTACAATAAATACATCAGCTTCAGGAAATGAACATGCAAAAGATACAGTAAAGAGCCAGGAAATTAATTTAGATGATGTCAGAAGGTTGACCAACATTAGAGCAAGATAGAGCAAGTGCCAAGACTATAAGGGTAGGTTTTCACACAGTGATGAAGTGTTGCTTTGAAATGCCTTCACATGATAAAACACTTCTGCACTGTCTATGCCTTTGTGTTTCTATTTAAGTCACCTTAGTGTGCCTGTAGAGAAATTATGCACCTTGAGATATGCATGTATCTAATATATTGAATGATATTGTTTAAGTCATATTGACCTGTATACTTTAAAGGCTTGTATGTCATTTCTGTGTAGTGCTACTGGGGACTGCTGCAGTCATGTGGATTTAGTGCAGTTCCATTTATACAACAAATCATGTACCTTTTTACGTAAATGTACCCATGGGTCTGCCATTTCAAGCATGCACATTAGGTTTCCACACTCTATGTTACATTGTTTGCCAGGAGTTAAACATCTTTATTCAGACTCAGAATCAGAATACCTTTATTCGGAAATCTAAATTGTTACAGTAACTAAAGAAGCAAAGATAGCTTAGTCTCAATCAAGAAGCATGCACCAAAATATTAAAATAAAACTACAAACTACACAATTAACAAAATACACATCCAGTACCAGTAACGGTTTAGCAGCCAAGTGAAAGCATTGAAGGTGGAAGGTGGGGGTCTACCAGGGGCTGAGGTGGTTGTAAAGCCTGTAAATTATTCTTCTCTTTATATTCCTTTAAATACACACTATGCTCACGCTGTGGGTAGCAGCTGTAACGGTGACTCCCCCACATGCACACACAAACTCTTTGCAAACAATCATCTAGTATGTTATCGTTTTCCTCTTCTCTGCAAACAAGCTAGCGGTGTGTATGCTACCGACTGATCTTAACTGTGGAACGGAACAGGAGCATGTGCAGTTGCCATGATTACCTGTTTTATTTCCTTTCACATGACGCCCCAGAGCAAGGTGGACCTAAATGCCGGACAGAGAATTGTTTAGCAGAAAATACTTTTATTAGCAGATGATCCAGGCACAGCAGGGCAGAACAGACAGTGACAGAAAACCACAACTACAATAAAAAATACATGCAGGTCTAATCTCAAGGAGCACTGCAGTTAGAAAGTTCTGGAAACCAGTTATTGTAGCTGAGATTATTGGAGTTCACATACCCTGTCTCCCAAATATTGTATTGCTGAATGATGATTCTTCTCTTGACCTACTAAACCATCAGAGAAGGGTGCTCTTCGCTGGTCTAACCAGCCAAAAAATGAATTGTAACACAATGAAAACCCCCACGTACTGTATTTATTAAGCAATGGATATCATCCTTCCATGACCTACTAATCTCAGAGCTGTCAATCACTTCTGCTATTAGGGCTAAGGGGGAGACATTAGAGGCTGTTAAAAGAGCTGCTTAGTGCATTTGTACATGATTAGGGGTCAATGTTAATTCAAATGAAATGTTATGTAAAAGATAACGTGGGAAAGTGACTCCCTATCTTTTTTGTTTCTATTTTTTCTTTATCTTTTTGTATCTTTCTCTTTGTAGCCGTGTTTATAAGTCCCTCTTTGAGGACAATAAGAAAACAATACAAAGTTGGTCACAAAAAAAGAAGAACTAATCACAACACAAGACACAGCTGGGGAGGGTAGGAAAAACAGAAAGCAGTGTAAAGGTTCTGATTATCAAACAGGTGGAAAACACAGACCGAAACTACAAAGAGACATAACAAGGGGTGACCACGTTTCAAGATACGTGACAAAAAAGTGACTGTCTAACTGTGTTTTAATGAAGTGGAGAAAAGCAAAGAGAGTTAATAACTACTGCGTTGTTTTTTTATTTCAGACATATGAACAAGCAGATCTCCTTAGCTAAAAAGTATACTGTATCTGCATGAAAAACAAATAAAAGAGGTAAAACAATGAACCTCTGCAAGAAAAATATATTAAGTTAAGTTAAAAACAAATGATTGTATGAACTGATTGATAGTCAAGGAAACAAACAATCTTTCTTTTTATACCGATTCAACAATTTGTATTTATATACAGTATTTGTATTTACATGTAGTGTATATATTTCTGAATTGTCTGATAAACCATTGCTACATGCTGTGTCATGATTTCTTAATGGTAAGGGTTCACTGGGTTACTTGAAGCTGATTTTGTTTGCTCTTAATCCATTAAAACCAGCTTGTGAGCATAAACTAAAACACTTTTTATACTTTTTATGGTGGTGAATTACTGATATTGTAAAATATCAAATTTTAGTAATCGAAAAGTATGTGAATCACAAGGAGATATTTCACAGTAAATCAATGTTTAAACAGAAGTTGATCAAAAGAAGAAAGTATATACACTTTCAAAAACTGCGCTGTCCACCAACAGATAAGTAAAAGTTAAGAATACAGAGTGTGAACACATCCTTAATAATGAAGTGACCTTTAGTTGTAATCTTAAGATATATTTGTCTCCCAACTATGTCACCCTTGTTCTCACTGACAGAAATACACAATGCTGCTTTTCATAGTAATACAGGGAACATCCTGTGTAGCTCCACCACAACAATCCACTGTCTTCAGCCTCATTCCTGATACTTTACTCCATCTTGAGCTCTGTCTTAATATTTGTAGAGTCTCTTTGTATGCATAGGTACGGTACCTACCTGATTAGAACAGATATATGGTGACATATTTATATCTTTGCAGTTCTTGTGATAACCCCAATCCTGTGTTGAAGCCTACATCATCAGTCAAAACAATGCACCTACTGTATCTGTTGTAGGCTACTTGGGTTGTTTATTGACCCTTTTCTGCAACGTTATCTTCAGGTTATAGAGAGTTAACCACATGATATATTAATAAGCTCATACGCTTGGTTTATCATGTGACTCTCTTCCTTTCTCATTGTATATTGAATGGGGTTTTCATGTTATAAGATATGAGCTTCTAGCAGTAAAGGGAAAACTCTCAGCTTGTCAGACAACCTTTTAGCCCATTAATGTCAACAATGGTGCAAAAATAAGAGAAGCTGTCAGAGGAATGGACTTCCTGAAGTCATTCATTATTCAATGTGCAGCAACTGCAATGGCAGAATATTGTAATCTAGGTGGCAAGAGGTTTTGCAATTGGGTTGGAGCCGCTCCCAGATATACTACTCCTGAATGTAAATGACAATACTGGTTTGGGCTTGAAATAGGAGTTGTTATTTACATTTTTGTCACTCATGCTCCATTAACTCAAGCCATGCGTCTGTGACGTCATGGAAAAGGAAGAAGGCATACTTTATTAATCCCTCTGTGGTATGACAAAAGGTTTTTACTCACGAGCCCAAAATCACGAATGCACAAATCGGATCCCTTTGCGTGCATTATTGTGTGGGGATAAGAGGGACGTGGCTATTGTTGAAAAAGGGATGTTTTATCTGATTATTGTGTCTTGTCCATTTTCTCCGGCTCACAAACAGTTGATGAGAACTAGGTCTGATCCCAGATCCCAGACCAGTGTTTACACGTAACTTTGACTCAGAGCTGAAGGCCGGCTACACACTTCTTAAAGCAAAAAGATCATAGGCAGTCATCCAAGCGGTTGTGACAGTTGTGTAGGCTACAGGTCATCATCATGCAATTTGAGTGTAGGCATTGTGGGTTGAAATACAAATACACTGAGTTTATTTAAGGGCATGAGCTGACTTTCAATTCACTTTTATTCATAGAACCTGTACAGATGCTGAACACATTTTCAGGTATATGAATATACCACATGGACAAGGCAATAAACCACTCATTGTTTGTTCCATAAGAAAGTGATATTTGGTTAAAAGCAAAAAGCAAGTTTGTAGTAGTTAGCAAGCGGAAGACAAAGAAGAGAAAGATATAAACCTTCAGTACCAGCGATTATAGTGGGGAACTATCTGTCTACGAACAGACCAAGATCTGACGCTTTTTAAACCTCCTACCGGGATTCCAACAGCAGGTTTAGTAAATGTTGACTTCTTGGATACTCTCCAACACTTCTCACTATAGATTCAACATTTGCCTGCTGTAGCAGCCAGGGCCGGCCCTGGGCATAGGCGGTCAAGGGCCGAATCCATCCATGGGGGGTGCCTTAAATTGGGGGGGAAGTAAAAAAATAAAAAAAAAAGTAGGGGGTGATCAAGTAACTTGAGCATCTTTACCTGACACACAAAGTTGAAGACTAAATGGGAATCTCTATGCAATTTACAGGTTTGTAATTTCAGTATTAACAAAAAAGGTATTAAAGGAAACACACCAATGGATTATTTTCAAGGGGAAGATAATGCAAGAGGTGGGAGAAGTACTCACTTTTACTTAAGTAAAAGAAGCAATACTACAGTGTAAAAATACTCAGTACGATAGTATTAGCTTTAAAGTATCAAAAGTACAATTAGTTGTTATGCAGAATGGCCCATTTAAGCACCATATTCAAAATAATGTTATCATAATTATTGATGCAATAATGTCTTCATCACACTTGGTAAAAGTGGGATTTAATTGGACTACTTAATATACTTATCGGTTGCTTAACCTATACAAATATATAATAATGCATTTGTGTTGCCATTAAGGCAACATTTTTAAGGGACTTTTAATTTGACAAGCTGTAGATCAGTTCCAGGATGGAACCAAAAAGTGCTAAGGCTTCTGCAGCGAGTGGAAGAAGTTTGCGTTCATCTGCATCATCAAACAGTGCACTACTCCACGCACGTGCAAAAGCAGCAGCTGCCAATGTACGCACTGTATGCAGAACAAGGAGCTAAAGCTAAAATGGACATAGCAACTAAAGAAGCTGAATCACAGTTGGAAAGAGTAAGAAGAGAGACTGAGCTTGCGAAGTAGCTGTTAGGGAAATAGCTCACACAATGGAGAGGTGTATTCTGTTGGATGAAACGGCCCGATCAGAAGAAGATAAAATAGAGCAGACAAGCGAATACGTCCAGGCTTATTTCTCTTCAACTAGGTCCCCAGAGCGAGCAGCTACGAAGGCTAACCCTCAGACATTTCAGCATGCTACAGCTGCCACTCTTTGTTTCAGTCCAAACAACCCATTTTCTTCATACCAGCAGGTCCCTGTTTCTTCACATGAGCCACCACAGGCTAATAACACTGGCAATGTGGACTTAGTAAAGGATGGCCCAGACTACGCTTATGTTTCATCAGCAGTCAAACTGTCAGACATATATGACAGAGAGGATGCTCAGTTAAATTCAAAGACATTTCACACTGACTTGAATGTTTCCGCGCTGCACTTTTTCCCTCAGCTGGAAACTGACCAAAGTGTGCGCACAACTGAACATCTCGCGCGATATTTAGCTCGGCGTGACCTGGTGAGTGCAAGCTTGTATGAGTTTGATGATCAACCTGAAAATTATTGTGCTTGGTAGTCTTCATATGAAAACGCTACCCAAGGGCTGGGTCTCACTGCTACTGAGGAGCTGGACTTAATGACTCGATGACTTTGCAAAGAATCCAGCAACCAAATGAAACGCTTACGTTCAGTGCACATAGCAAGTCCAGACCTAGCACTCAGGAAAGCCTGGGAATGTCTTCAGGAATGCTACGCAGAGCCTGAGATAGTTGAAAAGGCCCTCTTCACTCGACTCGACAAATTCCCAAGGGTTTCAGCAAAGGAAAATCTGAAGCTAAGAGAGCTAGCAGATCTGTTAATGGAAGTGCAGTGTGCTAAGGAAGATGGTTATCTTCCAGGTTTGTCCTATATGGATACTGCATGCAGCATTGAACCTAAAGTAGTCAAGCTGCCATCTGGACTCTGAAAAATGGATCTCCGTGGGTTCAGGGTATAAAGAAGGAAATGGAGGACAGTTTCTACTATTTGAATTCTTCACTAGGTTCATGAGCTATGAGGCACAGAAAGGAATGACCCCAGCTTTGCCTTTTTAAATGCTAGCAGCACTTCTTTGAAGGCTAAAAGTTCCCACTTTAAAAGCACCAAGAACCCCATTGCAGTTCATAAGACCAATGTCTCCCCAGCAGAGTCAAGCACTTCCAGTGATCCAAATAAGAGCTGCCCAATACACACAAAGCCACATCCACTGAACAAATGCAAAGCCTTTAAAGCCAAAGACCTTCAAGACAGAAAAGACTTTCTGAAAGAGAGAGGATTCTGCTTTAAGTGCTGTGGCTCAAATAGTCATGTGGCAAGGGACTGCACTGCATCAGTGAAATGTTCTGAGCGTGACAGCACAAAACATGTCTCAGCTATGCATCCGGGCCCTGCAACACAAAACACGGCTCCTGTACCCTCGTCACAGAATGGCGGGGAGGGAGAAGAGGATGATGACAGCACGGAAGTCGTCAGCTCAAATTGCACTGAAGTATGTGGCGCAGGACAAGTTGGGCGGTCATGTTCCAAGATATGCCTAGGAAAGGTGTATCACAAGAGCTGTAAGGATAAAGCCATTAATGCATACATCGTTTTAGATGACCAAAGCAACCGGTCACTGGCAAGGTCCAGCTTCTTTGACCTGTTCGACAATCAGTGTGAGTCATATCCTTACCTACTGAGGACATGTTCCGGCACCGTAGAAACATTTGGCAGAAGGGCTGAAGATTTTATGGTGGAGGCACTTAATGGGAAGGTCACAATCCCTCTCCCCCCGCGTATGGAATGTAACCACTTACCTGACAACCGGGCTGAAATCCCCACACGGATCGCCACTCTTCATCAACCTCACCTCGTCAAAGTAGCAGAACACATCCCGGAGTTGGACCCCACTGCTGAGATCCTCCTCCTGCCTGGTAGAGACATAATTAGAGTGCCAGGTAAGAGAGCAAATAAACGGCCCACTCAATGCCCCCTTTGCTCAACGCCTTGACCTAGGGTAGGGTGTTGGTTGGAGAGGTCCTCCTGGGGAATGCACACAAACCAAATGTCAGCACTTACAAGACAACAGTGTTTGGTTGTCGTCGGCCTTCGCTCCTTCAACCGTGCACAAGCTTTTTGCATGTCAGAGAAGAGCATCATAGCAACGAGCCTAGGAACAGTGTCTTAAAGCCCAGCGGGGCTAAAGAAGACCGGCTGCGTCAAAATGCATTTGACCGCACCAAACAAGACAACAAGCTGGCACCTTCAGTTGAAGATGAGATCTTATTGAGAATGATGGACAAAGAAGTCTACAGTAAATGATTCACACAGTTGGGTCACTCCGTTACCGTTCAGGCAGCCCAGACAACGGTTACCTAACAACCGTGATCAAGCACTTACATGGTTTGAATCACCTCAACACAACCTGAGGAAAAGGCCTGAGATGGAACATCAATATGGCATTCATGGGTAAACTGCTGGAAAATGACCATGCTGAAGTGGCGCCAGGACTAAGGGAAGACGAAGAGTGCTGGTACTTTGCAGTATTTCACCCACAAAAACCTGGTCAAATCAGGGTGGTGTTTGATTCGAGTGCCCAACACTCCGGAATCTCCTTAACTAATGTGCTCTTGACTGGCCCTGATCTTAACAACTCCTTTCTGGGAGTACTCATGCAGTTCCGAAAGGAAAAGGTTGCTGTCATGGCAGATATACAGCAGATGTTTTACTGCTTCCTCATAGAGGAAAGACACAGGAAAGCATTTGAGAAAGAGTTTGAAGCTATAGAAAGAGACAAGCCAGTTCCTCTAAACAGCTGTCTACGTTGCCTCAACCCTATCTTGCGGAATGACCTCATCCGCCTCGGAGGCCGCCTGAAAACACAGACATGGAGATTGAGCAAAAGAACCCTGTTATTCTCCCAAAAGGAAACCATGTGTCCTTGCTGCTCATCAGACATCATCATGCCCAAGTAAAACATCAGAGCCGCCATCTAACAGAAGGTGCCGTGAGAGCTGCACGACTCTGGATCCTGGGAGGTAAAGGGCTCATTTGACTCAACTCTTCACAAATGCGTGACTTGTCGCAGACTCAGAGGACGGAGCCAGGAGCAACAAATGGCAGATCTGCCATCACCTCAAAGCCTGCCCTCCCTTCACGTATGTGGGGCTGGATGTCTTCGGACCATGGCACATCACTACCAGACATACGAGAGGGGCGCAGTCTGAGAGCAAGCGGTGGGCCATATTGTTCTGTTGTATGAGCTCCAGAGCAGTTCACATCGAGGTGATTGCCTCAATGGATGCTTCAAGCTGTATCAATGCCTTAAGGTGCTTCTTTGCCATAAGAGGACCAGCCAAACAACTAAGGTCAGATTGTGGTACACATTTCATTGGGGCCTGCAGAGAACTCAGGATGAGCGCAGACCAACCAGACACCACTGTGCAGAGGTACTTACACCAACCAGGATGTTCCTGGGTGTTTAACCCGCCACATGCTACGTATATGGGTGGTTCATGGGAACGCACTCCTCATTGGAATAGCCCGCAGGATCCTGGATTCAAAGCACTCACCTGACCCATGATGTCTTGTGCACTAATGGCAGAGGTGGCAGCAATTATGAATGCGAGGCCATTAGTTCCAGTTTCAAATGATCCAGAGGATCCATTCATTCTCACAGCATCCATGCTTTTAACTCAGAAAGCCGGTGTCCCACCTCCTCCAGGAGACTTTACGGACAGAGACCTCCTCACCAAGCAGTGGAGACAAGTACAAGCCTTGTCCAACATGTTCTGGAGCCGTTGGAGACAAGTGTACTTGTCAACTTTGCACAGCCGGAAGAAATGGACTAAGTCCCACCGAAATCTGCAAGAAGGAGATGTCCTCCTTCTCAAAGACAACCAAGCTGTCCGCAACAACTGGCCTTTGGCTGTAATCACAAAAGCTATTCCTGGAGAAGATGGGAAAGTCTGTAAGGTGGTATTGAAGACCACAGATCAAGGACATTCAAAAAATTACCTTAGACCAGTGACAGAACTTGTTTAGCTTCTGCGTAAAGAGTGATGTGTAGAAGTTTAGTACAAATTCATTGTTAGGTTAATAAGTTAATGTTAAAATACTGTTTATAAAGGAAGACTTCCCTTAGTTACAACGTTTTACTTACATATATTTACAGGTATATTTCATTACAAGATTTATGCTAAAACAGTCTTTGAACTTTGTTCTTTTGTTACAGTTTTCACTCTGTCATGTAAGATGATGTTGGAAGCCACAGTAAACAGCAAGAAAAATGCTCACTACGACTCGGCGTCTTATTGCATCAGAGTTAGCTGGTTGTATAGATACAGTTGCTACACTGCAGTGAGGACAACACAGCATTTGTAGATTTATATTTGGTATTAAACTTCTAAATCTGCAAAGTAGCTGGTAACTAAATCTGTCAAATAAATGTATTGGAGTAAAACCAGTATAATGTAGGGTGACCAGATTTGAGGTGGCGAAAAAGAGGACACTTGCGATTGTTGGGGGGGAAGTCTAAGTACAGTAGACTTCTGTGCAAAGCGCCATTCAATTTAAGTAGGCTACGCTTAATGGTCCCATGAAAAACTGTGAAAACCAGACGTTTTCATGAATTTATAAAACCCCCCCGGACGCTCCGGACAGGACATAAAAAGAGGACATGTCCGGGCAAAAGAGGACGTCTGGTCACCCTATATAATGTGGAAATACTCAACAAAGTTAAACGTACCTACATTTTTACTTAAGTAAAGTACTTGAGTTAATGCACTGGACATTACTGTTATTGTATGTAGATAAAAGCCCTTTAATTGGCAGGAAAATGGTTTTAGAAAACATTTTTGAGTGCAATATAATATAACATCAGCAGGAATAGTTGAAAAATAAATGTGTACTGTTAGAAAACAGTGCATATAGCAAAGTGGGGGCGGCCGCTGAGAGCAAAACACTGTGGGGACGCTGTGTTTCCCAGCATTCAGTGGGGCATCATGGCGGACACCAGGGAGAAAGGGCTGCAAGACTACAGAAAAAAATTACTGGAACACAAAGAAATTGACGGACGGTTAAAAGAATGTAAGAGACTGTTTAATGTTGTTGATACTAGTGTGGCAGAAACATCGTGTTTATTTTGATTAGATCCTTATTATAGGTTGATACTGGCTAGCGTCAGCTAGCTGCTTAGCTAGCTAGTGCTTTGTCATGCAGTTAGCATCTCTCATAGAAATGAATGGAAGGGACGCTAAACCGGTTAACGTTAGCAGTGCTACCTTAGCTTATGGGCATTGGACAAACAACTGTAACATTAGCGCTCTGCCGAACATTACATAACCTAATAACTGATCAAATACAGTTAACGTCAGTCCGTGTATCTGTTACCGTTATATACATTTAATTCGTGTTGTGTCTGTTGACTTTATCAAAAGTTTTACGTTAAGCTAACTTTGACTAGCTAACATTAGCATGTTTGTTTGACAGTGAGCTGCCATCCTTAGCTGTAACAAACAATGTCATCATCGGGTTTGTGTTGCTTGATAACGAAAACTACAAACAATAACTTTGGTGGTTTATTCCTCTTGTTTGTTTTCCAGTGAGAGAACAGCTGAGAGAACAAACTAAACAGTATGAGAAATCAGAAAATGACCTAAAGGCTCTGCAAAGTGTTGGTCAGGTAAGAATATGTTGTGTACTTACTTACACTTCAGCGTTGTTGGTTCCCACCGGATTAATGCAAGGGGGCTGCAATAGTATGTTGAAGTATAACTGTGTAAATCAACACAATCCCAGACAGTCGCATATTTTGTATTTCCCTAAAATGAGTGGCTTTCTATGAGTTATATTTTACAAAGGACTGCAATATCATTAAATACATCGATGGGAATTTGAGACTGAGGAAATATATTTTCACCAGCGAGGAAACATACTTTAGATTTCTTTTAGCAGGTATAGATAAAACTGGAAGGTTTTGTCTTCATTTATTTAATTTCTGGACTCCTAACAACATATAACAGAATATCACAGTAGAGTGACACTGCGTTTTTGCGGGCCAACATCTGAAGTTAGCAACACACTGGTTCCCTTAAGAAAAAAATCAATGGGACTATGATGTGTGTCATCACTCACTAAACAATATGCAACACAGTGAAATAGTCATTTGTGCTGATGTAAAGTGCATCACACAATACAGGTGTTTTTACTGATATTGAAAAGGAATATCAGTTCTGCTACTAAAAAGACCCTGAACTATTTAAACAAATAAATTGGTAAAGGGTTTTCAAATTTAGTCTGGTTCACCAAAAATAACCATGCTGTACCGTGTTGTTTAAGACTCAGTTAGAGGAGAAAAAAAGTGCTGATTTTGGTACCTTATTTTCTAACATGTTTTCATTTCATCCAACCTGGGGTCCATGAGTTCTATAACATTTTTGTGCAACCGTTTGTGTCTGTTGCTGAAGAGAAATAGGGTTTTGTTGGTGAAGTCAGTGGAAGGGACTCGCAGAAGAGAGCGGATCTCTGCTAACCCCATCTTTCCCTTTTTTTCTTCGCAGATTGTTGGAGAAGTTCTCAAACAGCTGACAGAGGAGAAATGTAAGTTAATTGGATGAAATATCACATTTACAAGTGGCGGCAAAATAATTTCATGTCTAGAGGATTTAGGGGGGATTTAGAGGGTTCATTTTAGTTTAACAAATCAGTCTTTGTCCATCATTCGCAGTTAATGATGCCCTGCGCAGTCATTGGTGTCTCTTGAAACTGGTCTATTTCAGGCTTAAGACAGTAACGCTTTCTATTGACAGTCTGTGACTGAAACGTATCAAATTGTGATCAGCTCGAGTATGTGACGCTCATTTGTTGTTTTTGTTTATTTCCAGTCATTGTCAAGGCCACCAATGGCCCCAGATATGTGGTTGGATGTCGCAGACAGGTAGGTGCTGAACAGATTTGGATATGTAAAGCATCTTGTATTATTTTACTCGTGTTTTCAGGAGACTGACAAAAAAGTAATATATTGCAAACCTACCTGTCCAGACTCAAGGATTTAGAAACTGTAGTGAGCTATGCAGAACATAAAATTAACCTGAACTAGCCAGATAAGGTGAAAGTAATTAATCTGACCTGTTTTAAAGTCGTATGTAGATGGATATGATGGTATTTGAAATATTGGATTTTTTAAATTAATTTGGCATTTTTGGATTCAAAGAACCTATAAATATTATATATGTTATTGGCCAATCCAACAATTCAAATATTTGACGCATCAGTTCATATATTTACATACATAATGTTTTTACTACATTTTTATTCTAGTTGTTTGTATTTGCAGCTCAATTTATGTTTTTTATTTTTTGGATAAGAAAACAAAGCACACTGCAGTCTCGTTCATTTTTTAAAACCAATTTTTTAGGTACAGAAAACACTAATCTTGAAATATTTCTTCCCAGTTGGACAAGTCACAGCTGAAACCAGGCACCAGAGTGGCTCTGGACATGACCACACTCACTATAATGAGGTAAGCTCGAGGCACAGAATCCCAAGGATCTAACTTTAACTGTGTTTATGAGGAACTCTGACATAAAAGGATGTGTTCTTCTTCATGTGGCATTCAAACATAGGACAGATAAATTATTCACACCAAATAGTTGTTTATAACAGCAGATTAGTGGTGCAAACTTATCATTTCAATTTGAATAAATACCCTAAAATATTAATTTAATCATAAGACTATTCTGTGTTTATTACTGCCATATCTCTTTTCCTTGATGGGTCACATCAAAGGACAAAGAGTGTTTGAGAGAGGTGGTCCACCAAAAACACTAATATAAAAGTAATTTGGTCCTGACTTTGTGAAACTGAGCTATTGTGTAATCGCAAATATTTGTGTGCTATTCAGAAAAAATGCAGCCTATGAACTACTTTCTAGTGATAACATTTCCAACTTATCTTTGCCACACCAAAGACGTATAAAGAAGAAAGCAGTATGTACTAAACCATGCATTTCTTTAATAAAAGTGCCCTAAAATATCAGGTTGCACAGTGGTTTGTTGAAGATGAAATGCACTGCTGGCTCTGGGTGTGTACTCACGAGTGTTTCCGGTTCTTTCGAAGGTACCTACCCAGAGAGGTGGACCCTCTGGTGTACAACATGTCACACGAGGACCCCGGCAGCGTGTCCTACTCTGAGATCGGAGGTCTTTCCGAACAGATCCGAGAGCTGAGAGAGGTACACCAATCCCAAACAGCTGATCAGAAATAAATCCTACAACACAACCTGTTCCTTATTAGAGGAATTAGTGTTAAATGGGTAAAGAATTCAGAACAAATTAGCATCCAAAACAATGCTGCTGTTTTTTGGTGGCAGGTGATTGAGCTTCCCCTGACCAACCCTGAGCTCTTCCAGAGAGTGGGCATCATCCCCCCGAAAGGCTGCCTGCTCTACGGGCCTCCAGGTCAGTAACTCAGTAAAATAAACTCTTCTTTATTAGGCTGCCAGTCAATATCTTCCATGCAAACACTGCCCATCCTAGAACAAAATGTATCACTCAAAACAATATTCTGTCACAGGCACTGGGAAGACTCTTCTGGCCCGAGCAGTGGCCAGTCAGCTGGACTGTAACTTCCTCAAGGTGGTTTCCAGCTCCATCGTGGACAAGTACATTGGTGAGAGTGCCAGGCTGATCCGAGAGATGTTCAACTACGCCCGGGACCACCAGCCCTGCATCATCTTCATGGACGAGATCGATGCCATCGGTGAGTGACACTCAGGATCTGACTTTGTTCTTGTAGGGCTGATGTTCAGGGGGTTAAACCTACCCCTACCCTACCTACCTACCTACCTATCTATCTGTCTATCTATCAGAGGGTTTGATCCCCGGCACTCGTCATATTGAAGGATAAATAGACTGCATTAATATAGTGCGTTTACATATACAAGTCATCCTTTCGGTTTTCATGAAAGGCACTATATAAATCTAAGTTATTATTATCCAGATAAGATAAGAGGTACTTTATTAATCGTTGTAGCAGCATAAAACAAAACAAGGCATTGCGCATCATTAGAGATTAAAATGTAGAAATAAACTATTAAAAAAATATATCTAACGTCTCAAAATAGGAATAAACCAGCATTAGAGAGTAAAATAATATGTATACAGATGAGTATATTCACCCTTTCAGCCATATTCATACAGGGGCAGAGGCTGATATACAAGGTGCCAGACTGACACACACACTCACACACTGTTGTCCATCAGGAGCAATTTGAGGTCAGGTATCTTGCCCAAGGACATGACCTGTTGACATGTCGAACCACCAGCCTTCTGATTTGCCACAGCCACCCCCTTAAAAGTGTCCCGAACAAGATACTAAACCTCGAAATTGCTCCTGTAGGCATGTCTACAGTTTTGAAGGGTATGTAAGTCAATTTGGATCGAAGTGTCTGCTAACTGTGAGGTAAAGCATCCATGGGGTTAAAGTATTTGAGTTGTGTTTATTATTATTTTTAAGGCTTTGTTTATTCTCATGTACCCTGATTTGAAGCTTCAATCAAAGCATTTTAAATCCCAATTGGGACACTTTTGCGAAGCAGCTGAAGCGCATTGTTTTTTAAGCTTCTTCTAACACTTCATAGGGTAATGGAGCTTTATAAAGATACACGTTAACATTCTCACACAGCACCCCCCCATGTGTGTTGTCATGTGTGTGTTTCCTGTAGGCGGCCGTCGTTTCTCTGAGGGAACTTCTGCTGACAGAGAGATCCAGAGGACACTTATGGAGGTAAAACTCACTTGTGTTTTAATTAGAATTATATAAAATAAAAGTCATAGCAGTGGATATATAATTAAAATCAGTGAGAGACTAAATGTGTGTGTGTCCTGTCAGCTGCTGAACCAGATGGACGGCTTCGACACGCTGCACAGAGTGAAGATGATCATGGCCACCAACAGACCGGACACTCTGGACCCCGCCCTGCTGCGGCCCGGCAGACTGGACCGTAAAATCCGTAAGTCCTCCTCCCCCCCACTCCTCCTCTGTGTGTCGGCTCTCTGTGAACACGCAGCAACACTAACGTCCTCCTCCGCTCCTCAGACATCGAGCTGCCCAATGAGCAGGCTCGCCTGGACATCCTCAAGATCCACTCCAGCCCCATCACCAAGCACGGAGAAATAGGTCAGTGACGCACCGCACACGGATTCTGTGTCATATAATAAAATACTGGGTATTTACCTTTTATAAATCATGTGTTTTTATATGTAAATAAATAGTTACAATATCTATTGAATAAAGTGTTTAAGTACAATAACTTCCTCTGAAATGTTGTGGAGTAAAAGTATATGTAACATAAACTGGAAATACAAGTACTGCAAAATAGTACCTCAGCAAAAATGTTGCGTAAATGTACTTTGTTGCATTCCACCACTGGTAACGTCGGAAAATGAGGCTCCTACAGTGCACCAGTCAAATGAGCTTTGGTCTCTAGATAATGGACAATACTAACAACCAACAGCGAGAAGGATGATGGGTAGAACATATTCCTTCACACGGACAGAGGGAGAGGGAAGTAAGCAGCGTTCTCACTGGGAATGCCTCCGCTTGTTTTCAGATTATGAAGCCATCGTAAAGCTGTCAGACGGTTTCAACGGGGCCGATCTGAGGAACGTGTGCACAGAAGCAGGTCAGACATTATCTATTCCGTGTCTTCATTTTGTTTTTTTCTCCTCACTCCATTTTGTTTACAGAATTCCCTTTGTTGTTTGTCTGCAGGTCTGTTTGCCATCCGCGCTGACCGAGAGTACGTCACGCAGGAAGACTTCATGAAAGCCGTGCGGAAGGTGGCCGATTCGAAGAAGCTGGAGTCCAAGCTGGACTACAAGCCTGTATAAACTTTGTGTCATAGTCCTCTCGTATTTTTCATTGCATTTTCATGAATTTGCGGTGTTCCATGCTTTAAAGCCTGGAGAAAATGTTTGTAAATGTTTGTGGGATGCACAAAGTTTAGAAAAAGTACACGGTCCTCACCAACAGTGACAGCCCTGTATCCAGTTATTAGTCTGACCCGCCGTTTGTTTAATCTCTGGATACAAAAGGCCGATCATTCTGGCATCCCACAAAACTCTTAAACTTGCAAATAAATACCTTTATGTTCTGAAAATATACAATTATATTGAAAATCCTGTGTTCTTCAATTTATGACTTTTCTGTTCTCTTATTACCTTCAAGTGAACGTAATGGAATCCAAAACTGATTAAACACGTGTCAAAGTTTATTCCTGAGTCTTACCTTTTTTATAGGAGTTTCCAGTATCAAAAATATCCAGGAATATTTGAGTGTACATCCTTTGGTAACTGCACACAGGAACTGAATATAGTCATCAAGCTAATTTGATGGGGTGTTATGGTGCTATTGATCATTTATATTTTGTCGTCCAAACGTTTTTGGTTTGAATTCTATTAAGCTAAACAATGCTTTCTTTTCACACAGCTGTGCTCGGTGTGTACTGCAGCAGTGTGTCAGATCCTCTCCATTCTGTAGTCTGCAGTGTTTCACTGAACTGGCTGTGTTTGATAACAGCTATTGACCAAAAAAAGCTGTGCGTTTTAATGTGTCAATGGGAATGCAACCGTAATGCAGAGAAAGAAATATGACCCAACGGAAGCTCTGAAACAGACACGATCGCAACCCCCCTCCACTTGCCAGCAGTATGAACCCGGAAATGTGAGTAGTTTTATGATAACAATGAATAGTACGGGTCCCCAGCACATAGAAACTACTGGATGATTACTTGCATATGATGGGCAATTTGCACAATTAGCATAAGTTGCATTAATTAACAAATGGCTTGACCGATTTAGACAATTCTGTCATGGTTATTGAGGATGTTGGAACCATTTATCACAATTTTTTTCTTGATAAAAAAATTAACGTTTTGAGTCCCCGACACTAATCAGACCCCATACAGATGTGATTCAGAGAGGAAAAACATAGACATCTTGTGATGGCAGCAGTCAAACGAAGCAGAATGGGGGAATATGTCTTCAGGACCTTTAAGATACTTTGTCACAATTATATTTTATTGAGTGTCTGCATGTGGTATCTCCACCTGCTGTTACATCAACCAGGCTTACACATAGTCCAGTAAAGGTCATGAAGTCATCTGGCCAAGAGTTTGATGCAATATTCCAATCAGTCGGCTTTCCAGCATCACATTTTCAATGGAACTTTTCATAAAAGCAGTAACACAAGCACGTCCAATAAATCATCAGTCATTTGAATTATTCCTGACATTTATTTACATAGTCAGATTAAAGCTTAGGAAGTAATAAACTGTGGCCAATAAATACTGCACTGGTCCTGTAAAAGAGGTCAAACCATCTTATTCTAAAACAAACAATGTGGAGTAAACATAAATAATCATTTGTACAGGAAAATATCACTCTGTTATATACATCCTTTTCTGGCTCGACAATCTTAAAGGGATCTGCGGAGATTTAAATAAGTAGAGGTAAAGATATTAACAGGATACAACAAATAATCATTTCTGAGAATTAAGACGGAGGCGTCTGTGTGTGTGGTTACACTGAAAGAAACAGGGACACAGATATGGGGGGGGGGGGGTCTCTAATGCATGTTTGCAGGACATCTCTGCAGTTGACCTTTACACTTCTGATTGGTCGATCCATCCTGTGGTCTGAATAAAGCTGTATCTACATTTAAAAATTGTACATGGTGAGAAGTGGAATTTAGCGCTCATATACACGTGTCCAGTGTGAGTCAGCGTCCCGTGGCCCCCCCCTCCTTCGTCAGGGTGAAGGCCTCCAGGACGAAAGCCCTGCAGATGGGGCAGTGCTGGAAGCGCGACACACAGCTGTCACACACACAGGCGTGTCTGCAGGGCAGCAGCACCTTGTTCACTGCCGCGTTCTGACACACCACACACCCTCTGCCCCCTGCCCCAGACCAGTCCTCCTCCTCCTCCACTTCCTCCTCCTCCTCCTCTGGACTCGGCTCCCCACTGATGGCCCCGTCGTTGGCTTCTCTGGGTTGGGTGCTGTGCTCCGACTCAGGTGGCTCAGACGCCCCCCCGCTGTCAGCTGACATGAAAAGAGGCTGCAGGAGACAATAATAGATAATAATTGACTTTATTTATATAGCACCTTTCATGCCGGATGCAGCCCAAAGTGCTTTACATAGATACTTTAAAAGTAACCGATCACAAGTAAGGATTGAGAAACATCATTAAAAACAAGTTAGACAAACAAAGCAGAAAGTGTTAGATCACAAAACCTTCAAACAATAAAACATTAACAGTGATATTAATAAAATAACCCAAAAATAAAAAACATAGGGCTTTAATTTACTAAAGAGTCCAAGGGAGTTTGCTAATCTAAGATCCAAGGGGATCAACACAAATATCTCGTTTTGAATAAATGTGATATGAATCCACAAATATGCGTATTTAAGAGTGTTTCATGTTTTCATCAAAAACACATTTAAATGTTGCTACATGGGATGGAGACATTTATATATCAATCCTGAATTATATTTGGGAATTTCTCGGGGTGCAATTATTTATTTTGACACTAATCTGACCCCATAGGATGTGACGTACCTTTAACTCGTACATGTTGCCCTGTGTGGTGAGCAGGTACTGGAATAGAACCCGAGCAGAGAGGCTGTATCTGCCATCAGGAACATGAAGAACCGTCACAGAGGCCACCTGGGAGAACAAGGACAGAATCATGAATCAACAACAGCAGTTTAACCAGGAAGTAGCCCTCTTTGTACAAGTAAGGAAGAGTTGAAATATAAACAAAAGAATGGGCTAGGGATGCACCGATACATCGGTGAGATGTTTATGTTTTGCTACGTGACCGGGAGAAGTCGCATTAGCGTCGTTATTTTTTAAATCTGACGGACCAAATCTTAAATCAGGGCATCATTTTGAAGGATTAGATCAGTGACTGTGGGTCTGCCGTAACTTTAAAGTCATTCAGAGGGGGGGGGTCTCGTCTCGTCTCGTCTCTCCTCTCCTCTCCTCTCCTCTCCTCTCCTCTCCTCTCCTCTCCACTCCTCTCCTCTCTCTCCTCTCCTCTGTGAGGAGCTGCTGCTGCATGCTGCAGGACTTCCGCCCCGTGTAGCGGGTGTCTGGAGGATCGGTAAATTAAATCCATCATTCAGTGTTCTTGGGAGGCCGTCGTTTATATTTGTGACTTTGTTATACTTGCTGCTACCCCCGTTAACTTCCACAAACGTACTATGGCTCGCTCAACCTCTCTCTCGCTCTTACACATGCACACAGGTATCCCCCACTCTCTCTCTTAAAGGGACAGGCTGCCTTATGCTACTATTACAGTTTAAATAGTAAAACATTGGCCATCGGCAAAAAATTGCTATTCTTAACATCGGCCGACATTTTTGCAATCGGTGCATCCCTAGCTAAAACTGTTAAGATATATACAGATGTAAATAATATTCAATATGATAAATATATATATCGTATATGTGTGAGTCGAAATATAAGTACATACGGTACATCAAACAGAGTCAGGTCGTCTGACTGAAACACCGACAGCAAATGAATGCTGATGGAAATGTCTGATAGTGCGTACTCACGATGTTGTACGTGTCTCTGGCTTCAGACTCTGCCAGCGTCAGCACAGCCACCAGAGGGTAGCGTTCCCTCGGCAACGGCCCGAAATCTGTGATCCTGTGGTCAGTAGGAATGTGTGTGTGGTGTTCTGCTTCGTCACCACTGCCGATACTGGAGGGCGGGGTCAAAGAGGCTAACATCAGGTGTACGAGCCAATCACGCAGGGGAATATGGGGTCAGATAAGTGTCAAAATAAAAACTTGCACACAGAAGGATTCACAAATGTACTTCTGGATTATTATATATAATAAATATATATATATATATATATAAATACATTTCACAAATAGATTTCTGATCCAAACCCAAACATTTGTTGTTTTAACTGAATGTAATATAAATACACAAATATATGTATTTAAAGTGTTTAATTTTGTCATCAAAAACATATTTAAATGTTGTTACATTTATAAATTTATGTCTAAAATATTTTTGATTACATAAATGTAACAACATTTAAATATGTTTTTAAAAAGTTAAACAAGAAAAATGTGTGTGTCGATCCGAAATATACCATAATTGTGAAGCTTATTTTTATATATGTTGAATTTGTATTCAATTTATATAAAGCGATAAGTATTTGTGAATCCTTCTGTGTCTAACTATTTATTTTGACACAAATCTGACCCCATACATTCCCAAGCGTGATAAATAAAGTATTTGGATTCTGATTAAAAAAGGATGCATGTCAGTTAAATGAAGTTACTATGAGAAATGTCTCATGTGATGTAAGCATTAGTTATCAAGCACTCTGCTTTATTAGTAATAATAACTAACAATGAAAAAGTGAGTCAGAACTGTTGATTTTACGTAGAACATTAATACAATAACAATTTAGCTGGGGGGGGTTTCAGCGCTGTGTAGGATACTGGAAGCTCTGGCAGTGGTGGTAGTGGGGGTGCAGGGCCTGCTGGAAGTGTTGGGGGGTGCAGAGCCTGCGGCAGTGCTGGTGGGCCTGCAGCGTCCCCTGCAAGGCTCTGACTTCACAGCCCCAGAAACAGCTGAGGACACAGGGCTCAAGACAGCCGGGCCTCAGCGACACCCCATCTGCAAGAGAGCAACGGTTATTATGGGCTGGCCAGCAAAACAAAGGGAAAACACTCAGAGTTAGAACAATTCAAAACCATGCATATTCATAGCTCAGTGGAAAGATCTTGATGAATTTTGGGATGATTTTAAGTTTTTGGGGACTCATTTGGATTTGACACATTGCTTATCTAATTGAAAAAAAGAAAACAAACTGAGAAAGGATAATAACAATGGTAATAACAATAATAATGGGATAATCATCATAAAGGAAGCTTCTTAGGGTTGAGAAGGACACGTTAAATCAAGGTTGGGCTATCTGGACCCTCCGCAGCTTCTGTGTTGTGAGTTATTGAGTGATGTTCTCACCAGTGACGGATGCCGGCCCAGAGCACATCTGCAGGGCAAAAGGATTGGTCATCTGAACCATTTGCTTCTCAGGGGTGGGGAGGACGGACTCCGTCTCATCAGAGCTGCGCAGGATCACTGGGACGTCAAAGCCGAACCTGTAGGAGGAGAGACAGAGTAAGAAAGTTAGAAGTTAAGTTATTGTGGAAGTTAATGTGTATGATCGTATTTCCTTGTCCGTCTGACCTCTCACTTATTACCTTGACTCGTACACCACCAGTGTTGGAAAGTTACTTATTCAATTTGCTCAAGTGCTGTACAATTTCATGCTAATTCATACTTCTACCCCATTACAATTTAGAGTTAAATGTTGTACATTTAATCCTCCTTCCCATTTATCTGAGATCGTTTGTCACTGGTCACTTTGCGGATTCATATTATTAATACAAAATAAAAATCAATAAATTAATAATGATGAATATTTAAGGATTCAAATGCCTGTCAGTATACATTATTTTTTAGCTCGCCACCTAGCTAGCAACATATTTACCAGCTGGAAAATAATATGATAAACACATAAAATGCATCACTAGTTATAATCCATTGACATAATATTATTCTGAGAATTCTGCATAATGAGCACTTTTAGTTTTGGTATGTTGCTTTATATTATTTATATATACTTTCACTTAACAAAAAATAAATACAGGTGTTTTACTTGTTACAGTGTATTTCTGCACAGTGGTTTTAGTACTTTTACATGAGCAAAATATCTGTGTACTTCCTCCACCACAAGGAATATTTAAGTAGAATGTGCAGACTGCCATGTTTTGAAGCACATGCATAAACCACCTTTCAGTCAAAACTCAGGTGACCACTATCTGACAGTAAGACGTTTGAAGAAATGTAGTTATTGCTGTAAACGTTGTATTTGTTTACTTCTGAATTGATCCTTTTAACTGTTTGAAACATACACATATTGGCCAAAATATCTTTCATAAGGCTAGGCGATAATATAGACAACTTGCCAGGTCGTTTAAGACAATTAAGAAACGTCGTTAAGGTCACCCAAATCATAAGGAGACGTATCATGTTAGCGCGAGAACATTATGTGATGCTATCAAACAGCTGTAGCCAGGGCAGTGGCTAAGCTAGCTAAGCTAGTAGCTACATATCACTTACCAGCCTAGCACCATGGCGGCGGTGACAACGAAACACAAGGACACCACACTAATGTAAAACAACGGGGAGTATTCATACAAGGTGACCAGGAAAACCGCTGCCATTTCATATGATTTATAAACCAAGTTATCAAATGATCCTCTGGTAAACAGTTTCCATGACGGCCATGACAGGAACTCTCAGATAGAACTACGGTGGCCTAGAAGGTATATGAAGTAAACAACGCGTATCAGACAAATGCCCGATATTTTACGTTTTTCTTCTTCTTCTTTGGGTTTAATGGCAGATCGCAACCAACTTTAAGATGCATACCGCCACCTACTGTACAAGAGTGTGTAACATTATGTCATTTACTCTTTCTTAAATTCTACTCACCAGCCTTGTGTTATTTAAAAAAGTAAAGAGAGCCTTCCTGGTGACTCTTACCCCCTCTCCATCTGTTCCTAGTATAAATCCCACTCCCTCCCCGCCTCTTGGACTTTATCATGTAACCTTTCTCTTTCTACTGCATACATGGCACAGTGAAATATGAAATGTTCAACGTTTTCTTTCACTCCACAGTTCCCACATTTGTCACTATTCCTTTTCCCCAGTACAAACATGGTGCCATTTAAACCTGTGTGATCCAATCTGAGTCTTGTTATGATGATTTCCTCCCTTCTGTTCCTTTCTTTGTAGTTCTTTGTTATCACTGAATTTTGTATTTTATGGTACCCCTTTCCTTTATGGTCTTCCTCCCACCTTTTCTGTCATATCTCCATTCCTTTCTTCTTAATCACTGCTTTTCCTTCTCCTTTTCCAAGTGGAACTGGTACTGTTATTTCCTTTTGTAGTGCCCGTTTTGCTAGTTTATCAGCACACTCATTCCCTTTCAGCCCCTCATGCGCTGGTACCCAACAGAACTGTACGTCCATGCCACCTCTGTGAAGCCTTAGCAAACTATGGTACAGTTCAATGATTAAATCTTCTCTGACAGATGCTGTTGTCTGAATGCTTTCCAACACAGCCATTGAATCCGTGCATACCACCACCCTATCTGGTCTGACCTCTTCCACCCACTGTAAGCCAATAATGACTGCCACTATTTTGGCTGTATGCACTGATAACTGTTCAGATAATTTGTTTGGAAATAACTATTTGGAACTCAGGGACATACACACCAATTCCCACACACTCCTGTTTGTTCTTACAACCATCTGTGTATATTTTGAGATATATTTTACGTTTTTACCATAACCACTATTTAAGTTGATATTTGCGTTATAAACACAAGTTTATTGTATGCATACGTTGAGCTTGTAATCACATCAATTTGAAATAAAAATATAATTTTTTCTGCCGATTCATGCACGACTTTTAGGTTGAATCCACCTGTAATTTAGACAGTACACAATAGTAAAAGCCAGTGGTTGAAATAACTAAGAACATTTATTCAAGTACTGTTCTAAAGTACACATTTGAGCTACTTGGAATTCCATTAAGTATTTTCTTTCTCTGAATTGTTATACTTCTACTCCACTACAATATAAATGGAAATGTTGTACTTTTGCTTCACAAGATTTATTTCGACAGTGGTAGTTACTAAAGTTACTAATTTGATACAGAAAACAGAATGAAAATAGTATATATATATATATATATATATATATACATTTATTTTAAAGAAATTAGTACTTTTACTTCGAATACTTCAAGGATGGTTTCCTGATCATACTTAATTACCTTAATTAAAAAAATTTTTTAAAAAAACGTAACTTCCACCACTGGTGGAAAAGCTTTGGGTATGCTTTGCATTTTCTGATTAAAACTGTAAAAAATAGGTTATTGTGAAGGTTTGAATAGGACGCTTGGTATGTTGTCATTAACTTGGAATTTATTTTGAAAGTTTGAACCGGAAGCTTAGCGTGTCGTCATTAACTTGACGTCATGGAGCGACTGAGATTTCCATCCTAGCTTGTACCGTTATTATTCCAGCAGTTTTACCACAAATGTGAACGAGCAGTGTTGACAGTCAGGAAACAAGGACATACATGTTTAAATCGTCTGGGTAAACATTTTTAAACCTGTAGCGATAATGTTAAAGATGATGTCGGAATCAGAACGGTTCATCATACAGATGTTACCAGCTGGGGAGAAGGTAATCGTTAATCTGGTGTAATAGTCAGACGGGAGGGATATTTTTATGACGCTATTTCCACGTATGCTAGCCAAAACATGAGCAATATGAAGGATACACCGACCGTCCGTCAACAGAGCTCGGAGAATAACTCCGTCAGCAGTAGTGAATGGGATATGGCAAATGATGTGTTCGTGACCGGCTACGACGACAATCCGATGGGAGATGGTGTTGCTGTGGAAAGGGATCCAGAGCAGCCCGGTCTGGACCGACACCTGCCGCTGCTGTCCCCGGATGGCTTGATGCTGGGCCTGGCCGGGGAGCAGTACCCAGGCTCGTCGTATCTGGACCCAAACTACACGGAAAGTGATGGGAATGTGACAACCAAAAAGCGCATACGGTCCAACAGCTCCAGGCACCGCGGCGAGGTGGTGACGGAGCTGGGACCGGAGGAGGTCCGCTGGTTCTACAAAGAGGACAAGCGGACGTGGAAGCCATTCGTCGGACACGACTCTTTAAAAATTGAGGTTGTCCATCGGAATAGTGAGCAGAACCCAGACAAGGTCAAACGCCCCGTGGAACCCCCCGAGGCCGAGGGGAAGGAGGCAGCCCAGTCGGAGAGCGGGGCTGGGGACGGTGTCCGGACGGAGCCGGCGGCACAGGGCGGCGGAGGGCAGCGGCTCTCCGGGTCAGACGAAATGAGGGACCCGGACGACATCATCATCATCAGCGCGGAGGCAGTGTGTGTCAGAGGGGGGCTCTATGAAGTGGACATCAAGGAGAAGGAATGCTACCCCGTTTACTGGAACCGTAAGCATGCCAATGAATTATGAAGTTGTTCATATGTACTGATACTGCTACCAGTCTTTAGGCTACTGTCTGTACTGTCTGTACTGGACTGTAGGCTGCTGTCAGAGGTGGGGGAAGTAGGGTACTCATATCTTTTACTTCAGTAGCCTAAAAGTAGAAGTAGCACTGTGAATACTCTGTTACTAGTTAAATCCTGTTTCAAATTGTTATTCAAGTAAAAGTACAACGGTATTGCTATCTAAATATACTTTAAAGAAGAAAGAGTTAAAGTAGGTATTATGCAGATTGGCCCATTTCAGAATCATATATCATATGTTTTGATTTGATGCATTAAGGTGTTTGTAAAGCTGGGTGGAGTGAAAGTGGATCTACTATTAATTACTTTATTTGCTGCTGGATAGCATGTGAAATTGCTACAACTGCTAAATACAATCTAAACAAAGCTGTTTCATCTACTATTTCTGCCATGACTGCAACCTCTAATTGTAATTGTTAAGATAAGACAATGAGTCAATTCATCAGTTAGGCTACTTGTATAACAGTCATAGTCAATTTAGTTTACAATGATAAAAAACACAGAACATTCTTACATTAGACAATGTGCAGCATTTATGTTTTAATGTTTCTGCTTCATAGTGACTTAAACAATACAATGAAGTATTGCAATTGTTTTTGTAGCTGATAGGTTAATTAAATTCAATTTCAGTCCTAAACCTACCATACAAATATGATTGCTATTGTTCACTTTTTTATTTAGCACAGCCAAACAGCCTTGCAAAATTGTTTCAATATCATTATTTGTATTTCTGTTGCTACTGTTACTGCCACTTTTTAAACAGTACAACTAGTGATACCATTAATAATAACAGTGGTCATGCAGTGGAACAGTCTCAACAGAGTAAAAATATACACTGAAAATGTTAACTTTAATGAAATGTTTTATGTCAACAAATGTAACACACCTGCATTAGGTTAGTTAAAAGCAATAATGTTGAACTTTAACTTTTTTTATTATTTAATAATTAACTACCTGATATTATTGCTTTTAACTCACCTAATACAATTATGTGAAATCTGTTGACATAATACATGTAATGTATATTATTATCATATCAGTAGGACACAACTTTCTATCTTTCTCTGGTTCATTTAACATCTCTTTAATCCCCCTCTTTCATAAAAAGCACTGTATGTGTCTTCTGTACTTTTTTAAAGGTAAGTGAGAAAATAAAGCAAGCCTTAAAAAAACTGTTAAATAGTGAAGCAAACATGATGTGGTGTCCCTCAGAGCAAGACCGTATTCCTGTGATGAGGGGGCAGTGGTTCATCGACGGGACGTGGCTTCCGCTGGAGGAGGACGAGAGTGACCTCATCGAGATCGAGCACCTGGCCCGTTTCCGAGGGCAACAAATGAGGGACACCTACGAGATGGAGGTGGTGGACACCACAGTGGACATCAAGGATGGTGAGGAAGACGTAGAAAGATATGGATACGTAACAAGTCAGGTGATGTTATTTTAGCTGATTCCAGCTCAACCAATAGGAAGCTCACCTGGGAGAAAAGTTGGTTGGGAGGGTAACTTAAAAATGTAATTCGTTACAATAACTATTTAAATGTCATTAAATGTAATCAGTCATGTAATCTGAGTATAAAAATATAAACATTATGTAACCTGATTACTTTTTGTTACTTTTGGATGACCTAAATATCAAATGAAATGCAAATAAAAACAAGAGAAAGTAAATAACAATAAGATGTTTTTTTACTTAAATGTTTGTGACAATGTAACCTAAGAGAAGAACAAACCATGATATTTCATATCAGACATGTAGTAACAGTAATAGTTTACAAATGCTGTTTAAGACATTCATCAAAAGCATAGAGTGTATGCTCTAATAAATCAGGTACCTAATGCACTGAACAAACTGAAATGTTGACTTTAATTAAATGTATTATGTCCACACATTTCACATAACTGTATTAGATTAGTTTAAATCAATAATGTTAAGTTGAACCTAATATTTTTTATTTTAACTTAACATTATTGCTTTTAACTAATGATATATTCAATTCAAGTCAACGTTTCCATTTTTTCATTGTGCAATGAAAAAAAAAAGAATTTAAAATAAAGAAAAATTAAAGTATATTAAATATAAACCATGAAGAAAATTAATTCATTACGTCTACCGATTATACATCAATCTTTTTTCAAAATGTATTGTAACAATGAGTCCTGCTAGTAGTTTCTATTTTTATTTATTTAACAGTAATCCCATTACTTATTTATTTAATGTAATTGTAATCAAGTACTTATTGTTGTATCCTGATTACATAATCTCGTTACATGTAATGTAAGTAATCCCTTACTCCCCAAGCCTGATTGTCAATGACAATGTAGAGTGTGTGTGTGGGTATGTGTGACAGTTTTTCACACACACACACACACACACACACACACACACACACACACACACACACACACACACACACACACACACATACACACACACACACACACACACACACACACACACACACACACACACACACACACACACACACACACACACACATTCTACACACTCTCATAAGGAACGGTAAATTAATGCTGGGTAAAGTGTGTCACTGGCTGTTAATTACTGTGCGACTGTCTCCCAGCCATCCACAGCCGGAAGCTGAGCAGGAGTCACGTGGACTGGCACAGCGTGGACGAGGTGTATCTGTACAGCGATGCCACCACTTCCAAGATCGCTCGCACCGTCACACAGAAACTGGGCTTCTCTAAAGGTGTGTGTGTCAGCGGTGTGTCCCATATGGGGTCAGGATAGTGTCAAAATAAATAATTACACACAGAAGGATTCACAAATGTAATGTTATGATCCCATGATCAACTGTACAGGGATTACTTGCTGAAATATCTGTTTTTTGCCCTATTTTGAAACACAATATCCCTATTGTGTTTGCATGGCTACAGAAAATGATTATTCAAATAATATTCTCGGTTACACAGAGCAGTGCATACCTAGATTTACGCAGTTCATTGCACTCTGAAGAAGTTAGCAAAGATGCTGCATTAACATCAGTAAGATTATAAGTAGACGGTTGAACCCTAAAAACCCATGAACAAATTCATTAAAGTGTGACTACAATTTGTAGGTCACAGAACTGACTCAGATATAGGCTCAGTTTTGGGACCTGGCTCTGGTACAAGTCTCTGCAGGGACCGACTATGGAGTGTGCACTGTGTTAGGGTCACTGAACAGGTGCCAGACATTAACCTAAATTAAACACAGGCACACCTTTGGAAAAACATCACTTCAGTTACTAATGTTCCCTCTCATGTCTTCAGCCTCCAGCAGCGGGACTCGTCTCCATCGCGGATATGTGGAGGAGGCGGCGCCTGAGGACACCCCACCTGAAACCACCCACATCGTCTTTGTGGTGCATGGCATCGGCCAAAAGATGGACCAGGGCCGCATCATCAGAAACACCAGCATGTGAGAGATCCAGAAATTCACATTAGAAGCACAGAGAATTGAAAAGGGAATCAGAATTATTCTTAAAGTAATTGTTTTGTCTTGGCTGGTGTGCAGGATGAGAGACGCTGCCAGGAAGATGGAGGAGAAGCACTTCTCTGATCGCACCACAGAGCATGTAGAGTTCCTTCCTGTGGAGTGGAGGTCAAAGCTGGCTCTAGATGGAGGTACACCTCGACTCACAACCATCCAAAACAAAAGCTGTCTTTACACAGGAACTCTGAGGTGGCGTGGGTTAATGGTTGTTCTGTCTTACATGTGTAAAAATGACAGGAAGCTTAGTTGTATTATTGAATACAGAACTGGGACTGATTCACTATTCAGTTAATACAACCAATGCGAATAGACCATGTGGCATAGTAAAAATGTCAATATTTGTTACACGCTATTGGATGTCGGAAACATACAAAGAACGGTTATTGCTGATCGCTGGGCATAAACAGGGATACGCCATGAGAGCTGAGAGGAAACAATTTGAGTAAAGTGAAAACAGGGGAATTTATAAATATTTAAATATGCAATGTGGAAGGAAAGGCTCAAGGAATTCAACCAACAGTGGGGATAAAAAGCCATATTGACCTTAATGGAACTCAAAACAGTTAACTTGGATTATTAAATATAAAAGGGGTTTATCCTCTTAGGGGCATGAGCAACAAAACGTATAGTTAGATTATTATATATTTATCCAGCAGTGGCTCAGTCAGTAGGGGCTTGGACTGGGAATCGTAGGGTCGCCGGTTCAAGTCCCCGAACAGACTTGAAAAATGGAAAGTGGACTGCTACTTGGAGAGGTCCCAGTTCACCTCCTAGGCCCTGCTGTGGTGCCCTTGAGCAAGGCACCGGACACCTCCAATCCCCCCCCTCCCCATTGCTCCCCGGGCGCTGCACGATAGCTGCCCACTGCTCCTAGTACTAGGATGGGTTAAATGCAGAGGACTAATTTCACTGTGTGTGCTCTGCTGTGTGCATGTATGTGACTAATAAAGAGGGTTTCATCCTCCGATTCTATCTTCTATCTTCTATTTAGGTTTTTTTGTGGCCTTTGGATATCCCTGAGACAGAAGATCACCAAAAAACATACACATATGTATCCTCTGGGGATCATGATTATCCAATTTCAATTCTTGGACAAAAATGTTGAAGAAGCAGACATTCTGACTGAACAGATGTTATACGGATTGAAATTTGTGACTATTAAAGCTCAATTTCAAATTTCATAGTCAGTAGTTATCAATATTTTGACCAATATGCTGGACAGATGTACTTTTGACTTGGTCAAACATTAAAATGTATGTTTTGAAACAGTCATAACATTGTTTTCAATACAATATGAACCAGTATTATAACAGTTGTCTTTGTATGTTCTCCCTGCAGACAGGGTGGACTCCATCACCCCAGACAAGGTGCGAGGCCTCAGAGACATGCTGAACAGCAGCGCCATGGACATCATGTACTACACCAGCCCGCTGTACAGAGACGAGGTGAGACCGAGACCATCCTACAGCTTCTCAGTTCCCTATAGTGAACACTGTCTGAAGTTGAGCCTCATTCCGTCCCCTCACAGCTGTGGTGCTGCACTTTGAACTAAATCCACTGAGCCCGCATTAACTAAATCCTGGTTAAACTGTTTTAATCCAGCTCTAAATGATAGTCTACTTCCTGACTGTGAAAGAATACATGACCAAAACCCTTAAGCATCAATCAAATCTATTCGTATCTTACTGAGACATGTTTCAGGAATGAGTCTTCAACCTGGAAATGAGTCAGCATTTGTTTACATGTTTGGTTAGACGCCTGAAATAAGGTCTGTTGTGAACACAAGCTTAAAGGGGAGATATTCTGCTAATTTTCAGGTTCATATTGCATATATAGTCTCTCCATGCTTTAATGTTCAAAAAGCTCTTTATTCTCTCATACTGCCTGTGCTGCAGCACCTCTTTTCACCCTCTGTCTGAAACCAGAGCCCAGTCTGCTCTGATTGGTTAGCTGGCTGCTCTGTTGTGATTGGGCAACAGCTCAAAGTGGGCCTTTAGAGACCATTGATATGCACAAAAACCTATATTACACTCTATAGGAAAGGGAAACCCCCAAAACCGGGCCCCTTGAAAAGATTTTCATGTTTTGTTCTACGAAATAAAATACATCAGTATATACCCAACTCATGAATGTCTGAAGCTTTTATGCGTCTTATAAATGGAGGTTGCCAACAAGTGACTAATAGACTTATAAATGTCATCACGCCGAACATAAGCTGCCTTAAGCTTAGCAGTAGTGATGCATTACGTTAGCTTTCCCTTCAGGCAACTGCATTTTCCCTTAAAAAATCATAAAAGTTGTGTTAATATGTGGAGGTTATCCTGCTGAACAAAATGTGTAAGTATCATAAATGTGTGTTTGCTACAGATCTGCAATTTTCAAAAATCCTATGGAAAAATACCATTGCTTTTTGTCCAGGTATCCCTTGAGCCCTAACTTTGGGGTTGGCCTACAAAATACGTCATCACTGTACCACTCTATATCTTCAAATGCCTTACCAGTGTGTGTGTGTGTGTCTGTGTGTGTGTAGATCACCAGGGGTTTGACTCTGGAGCTGAATCGTCTGTACTCGCTGTTCTGCATGCGGAATCCGGACTTTGAGAAAAACGGGAAGGTGTCGATAGTGTCGCACTCACTGGGCTGCGTAATCACCTTTGACATCATGACAGGCTGGGACCCCGTGCGCTTCCACCATCAAGAACTGCCAGACCCCGAAGAGGCGAAGGCCCGCTGGCCTAATGATGAGGAGCGCCACCTTCAGGAGCAGCTGAGACTCACACGCCTCAGGTACTGAACGGCTCATTCATCTCGAACAGCGAGGAAGTTGATTCCACATTTGTTTCTGCATAAAAGGTTCCTTAAACTGGCAAACTGTTCGTGAATTCTTTTCTATATTTGTATTTTGTATGAAGAGGTGTAGTGGCCGATTTAGGTTTCAAGGCAGCTGAGCCTACAAAGAGTTTTCGAGCTACGATTCGTGTTTCAAAGCGTACAAATACCTTATAAGAATACCACGTTGTCCCAGGTACGTCTTAAGGGTTTTATTTTTATATTATATAATTATAACTAAGATTATCAATTTAGTTTCAGTTTAATTTAAAGAAAATGCAACTGTCTCGCAAAACATAAATATTTACAATAAATAATACTAGCCTAAATTACAAGATGTATTATACACACTTTTTCCCACAGAAGTTCAGAATTCAATCGATATTCCCACTCAACTTTTGCATGTCACACTATCAATGGAGGACTGTTTTGTGTTGCAGAAAATAAGAATGATTTATAGCCTGTGGTGAATTAAACATTTATGAATTCTGTCTCACTTCAATGACAGATTTACCCTAACACTCCTCTCTATGATATTATACAAAACAGCTTCCTTTTATGAGAGTAGAGCCAGTAGAGGGCTGCGGGAATTCGCTAGTATTTTAGCACTTCAAGTCAACGCTTTTGATTTTTTTTTGTAAACACCTACTTGTGTAAGGCAGAAGCTTTTTACATGTCTCCAAAATGGTGGTTGCTTAATGCCAAATGAGACTTCTCATCCTCATCCACCAAACACGAGTCTGCCTTTAACATAGCAGTGGTGGCCCCGGCTGTGAACTGGCTCGGGCACCTGCACCGTACACCGGCGACCCGGGTTCGATTCCCGACCCGTGGTCCTTTCCGGATCCCACCCCGACTCTCTCTCCCACTTTCCTGTCACTCTCCACTGTCCTATACGAATAAAGGAACAAAGCCCCCAAAAAATAACTTAAAGAAAAAAACAAAAAACATTGCAGTGGTGACAATAGGTGATGTGACAATCATGTAGTTGGTTTATAGCCTAAGGTTAGTTTTTTACCTCTTGCCGTTGGATTTACGCTTAAAAAATCATAAGATTTGTGTTAATATGTGGAGATTATCCTGCTTAAAAAATGTGTGGGTGTAATAAAAGTGTTTTGAACAAATATCTTAATGTGTCCTTGCAATGCTCTGTGTCAGCCAACAAAAGTACATCATCACTGTACCACCCTAATGAGGAAGACACTGAATGCTACATTTCTTCTTCAGTGAGGGGTACAGGAAACTTTAGCATGTTTATTTCAAATCTATAATTTGTAAACATGTGGATCATACCTCTTATAATCCTATTTCTAGTGTTGGGAAGTTGAGTTTCCTACTTTGGTGTGTTCATTAGCTTTAAGTCATTATGTGGAAACAATACAAATACAAAGACACTGCAGAAAAGATGCCCTAGAATAAGGATTAAGGAAAGTTCAGACACCCTACTATACGATCATTAATCTCTGTATACTAATCTCTGCGTCTATCATCCCAGGTTGAGAGACTTAGAGGATCAGTTCCAGGGTCTGCGGACCTCGTCTTGTGCTGTGCCAGCCTTGAAATTCAAGGTAAATACTTTAAGTTCATATATTTGAGGACTTCTGTTCCTTTTTTTTGTAAAGTATATATTTCTGCATACATCAGAAATACATTCATGTAACCTATTTTGTTGTGAATTCTTATTTCCATTATAAACAATTGCTGCTACTATACGTAAATGTTTTAGTCCTTCTGTGTGCGTTGTTGACACTTTACTGACTCCATACAACCCTCTGATTCATACTGCACTGAAAAAACTGAATGTTGACTTCACATAATGGTATTAGGTTAGTTGAAAGCAATGATATTACGTTTCAATAAAAAATACCAGGTTTAACTTAATATTATTGCTTTCAACTAACCTAATACAGTAGTATGACATTTGTTGACGAAATACATTTAATTAAAGTCAGTGTTTAAGTGTTCAACCCCTCAAATTCAAACAAATAAAAACCTACTAGTTATTAAAATACTCTACAGCCACAGTGCATTGGAACTGGTCAATGTGTCTCTTTATCTCTAATTGAATTTGGCCTGTTCTCTGTGTCGTAGGTTGAAAACTTCTTCTGCATGGGCTCTCCTCTGGCTGTGTTCTTGGCATTGCGGGGGATCCGGCCTGGAAACAGCTGTGTGCAGGACCACATTCTCCCCTCATCCATCTGCAAACGCCTCTTCAACATATTCCATCCCACAGACCCTGTGGTGAGCACACCCACAACTGAGTGTCACTGTCCCGTCTTTTATGATCAGCTGATGTTTATTGATGACAACTGGTTAACTATTGCTGGTGTTGCTATTAGACTACACACAAAAAAATCAATGTGACCTAGATTAAAAAAAAGGCAGTTACATTCAATTAAATGCAGAAACTCTTGTCTGCTCTAACATGTGTATGTGTTTGTTTCAGGCGTATAGACTGGAGCCTCTCATCTTAAAGCACTACAGTAACATTGCACCTGTTCAAATCCACTGGTGAGACAACCGGTATAACATGCTGGTTATTAATGAATCCTCCTGTAAATGTTACAAAAGATCTTCTAAAATGCAGCCCATTTTCTTCTGTGCTTGTCTCCTTCTCGTGATGTGGTCACAACTCAGGTACAACACCACCAGCCCGACCCGGTACGATCAGGTCCGGCCCACGCTGCTCAACCCCCCTAAGGAGACGACATCAGTGTCGGACTCAGAGAGCATCCCCAGCCCCTGCACCTCGCCGCCACAGGCCCGGCGGCACTACGGAGAGTCCATCACCAGCCTGGGCAAGGCCAGCATCATGGGTAAGCACCGGTACTGTAATCAGATTACACTTTTCTGTAATGCAGTAATGTAACTCCTTACGGTTGGTTCAGCAGTAATTACGTTTCAGTTACTAAGCACAAAATGATGATACATTAAGGTCTTAGACTATCTTTGTAACAGGAGGACAGTAAAATAAATCAAACGTCCCTTTTCGATGTGCTACACTCGAAAAAATGTCAGAGTCTCATAGCGGAGATAAACAGGCTTGTCGCAGCGTACATTGTGGAGGCAATGTTGCCAGTTTCCACGGTGCAAACTACCCCACAAATAATCTGAAATAAGCACTTATTAAGATCAATGTAGATGGTGAAATAGCGATATTACAATGTGCCTAAGGCCACCAACTTTGAGCTTTTACTGACATTTTTTTTCTCAAGCTTTTTCCTTATTCCCTTGACAGTTTCATACCCTTGTGGAAAGCCCTGAATGCATGTGGAAACTCACTGTCTGCCGGATCTGTGTTGAGGGAAACAGGAGCTGCTTGCACTGCTAATATTGTAGCAAGGCAAGCAGTTGACAGTTAGCGGGGGCCAAACCGATCAATAGAAGCAATTAAATCTGGTCTCCTGTACTGACAGTGGGAGGTCACTTTTCCTTTATGCTTCAGACGGTGGAGTGGAGACTTAAAGCACATAAACGACTGACATTTTAAATCATTCAGTAAATATATTTATTTTTATTAACAGTGGGTATGTCCAATTTATTGAGCTCCTTTTCCACATAACAGACACATATGTAAGGACAAGTCAGAAAAAACACTTAATTCACGAGAACTATTCTGTGTCATCAATTTTCTAACCTTATATCCTTTAATTTAATAGAACAACATTATTTTTTTACCGAAAATGTTATATCATTTGAATGTTGTAGTTTGTCAAACTTGAGCCAATAAAAAAAAGATATACAGTGGGGCAAAAAAGTATTTAGTCAGCCACCAATTGTGCAAGTTCTCCCATTTAAAAAGATGAGAGAGGCCTGTAATTTTTATCATAGGTATACCTCAACTATGAGAGACAGAATGAGAAGAAAATCAGAAAATCACATTGTAGGATTTTTAAAGAATTTATTTTCAAATGATTGTGGAAAATAAGTATTTGGTCAATAACAAAAGTTCATCTCAATACTTTGTTATATACCCTTTGTTGGCAATGACAGAGGTCAAACGTTTTCTGTAAGTCTTCACAAGGTTTTCACACACTGTTGCTGGTATTTTGGCCCATTCCTCCATGCAGATCTCCTCTAAAGCAGTGATGTTTTGGGGCTGTCGCTGGGCAACACAGACTTTCAACTCCCTCCAAAGATTTTCTATGGGGTTGAGATCTGGAGACTGGCTAGGCCACTCCAGGACCTTGAAATGCTTCTTACGAAGCCACTCCTTCGCTGCCCTGGCGGTGTGTTTGGGATCATTGTCATGCTGAAAGACCCAGCCACGCTTCATCTTCAGTGCCCCTGCTGATGGAAGGAGGTTTTCACTCAAAATCTCACGATACATGGCCCCATTCATTCTTTCCTTTACACGGATCAGTCGTCCTGGTCCCTTTGCAGAAAAACAGCCCCAAAGCATGATGTTTCCACCCCCATGCTTCACAGTAGGTATGGTGTTCTTTGGATGCAACTCTGCATTCTTTCTCCTCCAAACACGACGAGTTGAGTTTTTACCAAAAAGTTCTATTTTGGTTCCATCTGACCATATGACATTCTCCCAATCCTCTTCTGGATCATCCAAATGCCCTCTAGCAAACTTCAGACGGGCCTGGACATGTACTGGCTTAAGCAGGGGGACACGTCTGGAACTGCAGGATTGAAGTCCCTGGCGGCGTAGTGTGTTACTGATGGTAGCCTCTGTTACTTTGGTCCCAGCTCTCTGCAGGTCATTCACTAGGTCCCCCGTGTGGTTCTGGGATTTTTGCTCACCGTTCTTGTGATCATTTTGACCCCACGGGGTGAGGTCTTGCGTGGAGCCCCAGATCGAGGGAGATTAGCAGTGGTCTTGTATGTCTTCCATTTTCTAATAATTGCTCCCACAGTTGATTTCTTCACACCAAGCTGCTTACCTATTGCACATTCAGTTTTCCCAGCCTGGTGCAGGTCTACAATTTTGTCTCTGGTCTCCTTTGACAGCTCTTTGGTCTTGGCCATAGTGGAGTTTGGAGTATGACTGTTTGAGGTTGTGGACAGGTGTCTTTTATACTGATAATGAGTTCAAAAAGGTGCCATTAATACAGGTAACGAGTGGAGGACAGAGGAGCCTCTTAAAGAAGAATTTACAGGTCTGTGAGAGCCAGAAATCTTGCTTGTTTGTAGGTGACCAAATACTTATTTTACCGAGGAATTTACCAATTAATTCATTAAAAATCAGACAATGTGATTTCCTGGATTGTTTCCCCCATTCTGTCTCTCATAGTTGAAGTGTACCTATGATGAAAATTACAGGCCTCTCTCATCTTTTTAAATGGGAGAACTTGCACAATTGGTGGCTGACTAAATACTTTTTTGCCCCACTGTAAATACTGCGTAACAAGTAAGTATGAGTTCTTTAAATAAAAGAACTACAAATGCCAGTAAAAATACATAAAATGGAATTCATTAGTAAAGTGCATATATGTTCAAATAGTACTTAAATAGAATACTTGAGTAAATGTCCTTTTTTTACAGTAAACCAATGCAAAGAGGGTACAGGTACTGACATGACAAAATGCAGTTCAGCATCCAAACATAGACGCTAAAAAGAAACATGTTTCTATACGTGTAGGCATGCTTATTTAACTCTTAACAAGTTTTACTATCTTGGTGCTGAAAACCTCGGAAATGAGTCAGCAGTTTCCACTTCCAGTTCCCTCGCCTCAAAGTTAACGTTTTTAAAAGTGTTTATGTTTGGTATAACACAAACTTAGGAGTCTTTCACGCTTTGTTCTCTGTCATAAAATATGTCACTTGTAAATGTCCAGAGCTTCTATGTGTCATAAAAAACGACCCTTACTAACAAGTGACTTAACAAGACTACTAAATGTCATCATTTAGCCACCTTTAGCTTAGCAGTGGTCAAGCGAAGCCATACATGACCCTCGCGCAGTTCCTTTATAGGCTTACGTTAGTATGTTACCTTTCCCTATTGTATTTGTCACAACATTGGATGTTAATATGTGGAGAATATCCTGAATGTCAAAGTATCCAAAAAGTTTCCTTGCCACACATTTTTTTATTTAATATTCAAAAGTCAAACGGAAAGATCCCAGTGTATTTTTGTCAAGGTAGTCCTTGTGATGCTAACTTCCAGGTCAACACACTACATAATGTCATCACTGCTCCACTTTATTTATAACCTTAATAGTGAATTCTATGCCCCTCAGGTGCTGCCAGTATTGGAAAGGGAATCGGAGGAATCCTGTTTTCCCGATTTTCCCGTTCTAGTGGCCAGGTGGGCGGAGTGGAGGAGGAGCCGTTATATTCTGAGGGCGGAGCCTCTGAAGTTGAAACCGTGGCAGCAGGAGAGGAAGGAGTAACAGTCGCAGAAATCGAGGAGAAGGACAAAGACATAGAGGAGGAGAGGACGGAAGTGGAGCCCATCATGTCCCAGTCCATCTCAGTGGTCATGGACAGCACCTCGTGTAAGTAGCTACTAACTCACCTGCTACCAGAGGGTAATGTAACGAAACCTAAGTAAAACTTTGAGGTACTTGTACTTTACTTGAGTATTTTAAATATTTTGATACTAGTTACTTTTCAGGTTTAGATACTTGATATACCATTTAAATCAATTCATTATTATAGGTTATTATACTTAGCTATATAGTTGGAGATAAAGTTATTCAAATAAGCCCCATGTTTACCAAGTGCATCATTGCAGTGATGAACACTTTAAATCACCAATATTAATACTGCATTATTTTAATTATATGGTGCTCAAATGGGCCATTTTGCATAACAAGTACTTTCACTTTTGGTACTTAAAGTATTTTAGTGCTAATACGTTTGTACTTTTACTGAAGTAAAATGTTGAATGCAGGACGTTAACTTGTTACTGAGTATTTCTCCACTATCATATTGCAACTGTTACTTGGGAATCATTTGAGTACTTCTTCCACCTTTTGCCTGCAGCTGGATGTCAGAGTCAAAGTCAAAAACCCATAAAATGAATGTTTCCTGTATTCATTGTTCAAGATTCATGATTGAGATCATTGCCATTTCTTTTTGGGTATTTGCACATATAAGAAACAAAATGCTGTTGACAAAAAAAGAAAGGATACAACTTAGTTTGAAAATTCCCTTAAATTGCTACAAACAACAAGCAACACAGTGAGCAGCACAGCACAAGTGCTTCTTTCAGTTAAATATTGACAATAAGTGTATCTCAACGGAGAAAAATAGCACTGATCAGTTCAGTAGGGGGTCGGATGTCAGTGGGGATGCACAGTGTGTTGATGACCCTGGCTGCCTGTGGTTAAAAGTTAATTAGCATTCTGCTGGGTTTGCCACGTATGCTTCCCAGACTGCAGGAGGGAACAGACTGTGGGAACAGTGTGGGGATCCTTGATGATATTTGAGGCTCTGTGAATATAGTGTTGATGGTGAATCTCCAGCAGGAAGGGAAGGGGTGCACCATCGGTCTTGTGCGGTGTCTTTACCATCCTGTGTAATCTGGTGCCTTTCAGGAACCAACCCATGTAGGGGAGCTATAGGTCAGAAATCCTTCAATGGCGGAAGTTGGTGTGCACTGGCGCGGGGAGTCTTACCCTTTAAAGTCTCCAGAGGAGTGGTTGTGCCTTTTTATCATTGGCCAAACAGTTGGTGGTGGGGTTCAAGCATGGATGTATAATAAGAACTGGATACAGCATTGGAGGCGGGACCTCGTTCATTCCTATGAGAGCTGCTCATTGGTGCATGAAGACAAAGTGGCCTGAGATTCTCGAGAGCAAAACGTCACAAATTACCCATCATGCCTGGCTGCGGAGAGCAAACAGCATGCGCTGGTGATTTTCCCCTTAAGCCCTGCCCCCAATTTCCCGCTCTCGGTTCAGTAGCAGAAATGGAGAGAGAAAATAAATCTGGATTCAGCTTTTAGCACATTTTACAACTTTAAGGACCTAATGATTTCAATAAGGGCTACAACAGTGTTCATACTGGGTAATTTATTTAGTTAAAAAAACCTAACAATTTACAGACGTCTCTTTCCCACTGTAAGTCAATGGGAAAAAGTATTTCTGGGCCGGGTGACATCAGACTGGACTGATACAGAAGATGTAGTACCCGGAGTTTGGCCACTACGAATATTTTCCTCAAAGTCCGGAGCACTTCCTGGGGGCTTGGGTTCAAGTTTTCAGTAAGGTGCACTGCCAGGAAGTTGATATGACTGACTCTCTTCACAGCTACACCATCAATATTCAAATTATGCTTCAATATTATCAAAGTTTCTGCTTTTGTAGAGGCAACTTTACTGAATATCCTCCGTTGTTTGTTCAAGCGTTAGACCGTGAACATATCAGTTACACTGTACATTTCAACATTACAATGGAGAGAAATACTGACTTATTATGGTTACAATGATTACTCCAGGCAATACTACTGATGTCCACCAGGTTCAAGATATCCCCAAGGAACATTTCCTTGTGTAGCTGGACACTAATCCGTCTTCTCCTCTGTTTCAGTGGAACTGGAGAGACGCATCGACTTCGAGCTGCGGGAGGGCTTGGTGGAGAGCCGCTATTGGTCGGCGGTGACTTCACACACAGCCTATTGGTGCTCTTATGACGTGGCGCTGTTCCTCCTCACCTTCATGTACAGACCACAGGAGCCTGTGGAACCTGCAGAGGACAGCCCAGAGACCTCGTAGCATGCCAACTGACACATGGAGCCATGACGGGTGGGGTCACTTCACTTGCTATTCACCCCCTTTTTGAATATAAACTGAAAGCCCAGTTTATTGAACATAAAATAAAAAAAATGAGGTCTCTACATCTTCATTTTTCAAAATTCTAAATCAGAATTCTCAGCTTGATTTTTGTGAAATGTACAAATTTATAAATAACACATTATTTAATATATTGTATGATTTTGAAATGTGAAATACTCGAGGAGTTATTATGTTTACATGTAATTTCATCAAACAATAATCAATTATCAATTAGTTGATTTGACTGGAAAGGGGTTTGAAAAACAAGATTAAATCTAAAGCCCTGCTAGCGATTCCACACTACAGTTTAGCCATTTTTTTTACAGCTCTAGTTTTATTTTAATGGTGGTTGTAATAAGTTTTAAACTTTCCAAAATCGTTTTATTTTTTTATTCGCCAACATCATGCCAACACATTTCAGTTTACTTTTTTTTTTTTTTTAAGCAGCATTTCTTGACTTCCATAAGAGCTAGCAATGCCATCTAAAATGACTGAACCTCAATGTGACCTTTGCTACGGACTGAGCACACTCTCCTGTTTCCTGCTCTTCTCTCAACAACTGTTTCCTGAGCAGAGCACCCTGCAGTGATCAATTGTAATTACTCTTCCAATCACAAAGCTCTGTCGCTCCTTCACTGTGAATGTGATGCTGAACCTGTAGCCATAGAAAGCCCCAGTGCTTGATCCAGGTCTCACCCTGTGCTGCTGTGAAACGTGTTTTATATAATCTCATGCTTCAGATGAGAAAATAGAAACACACACAATGCACTACATGGACAAGGCTTCCTACAACCTGAATACTTTGCAGACAATCAAAAAAGGTCAGCATATAATGATTTTTGACCACTAGAGAGCAGAAAGACTTCTAAACAGACTCCTCAGCAGAGCCAGTATGAGCAGCATGTTAGCGTAGCAGCAGTAGCTTCAGATGTGTCTAACAGGATGCATTCAGGCACAGCATTGATTGTAGCTCCCCTGCTTTTTTGACACTGCTCAACACACCATCACTGTAGCTACATACATCAAATAGAAAATACTTAAGCTCTGTTTTGTAATATGCAATGCTAAGCTAAAAAGTTGCTACCTTCAGTATGTATCAATTTACATGCACTCTGTAACCAGGTTACAATTTAGACTTATTACATGCTAGATTTCTCCTGCAGAATGCCAATTTCTCTGCCATGCTAAGGCAAAACTAGGTATATAATCAGCTTTTTACGTATACAGTTCACATGAGTTCAGATAAGAAGGTGTCAATGTGATAGCAGAGCAGCTGGACGAAAGGAGAAATCATAAGTTGAGATGCATCCTTGTATTTAAATTCAATCTAAAGTCCGATGGTAAAGGAAATTAACCAAGGGTTTTATTTATTGTTATTGAGTTTCAAACACCCTTGGTGACTTGCTGAAACGTTGTCTTTAATTACATTTTTTATGTCAACAACTTTCAAATAACTGTATAAGGTTAGTAGAAAGCAATAATATAAATCAGAACCTAATATGTTCATTAGGTTTCAACTAACCCAATACAGTTATGTGAAATCTGTTGGCTTAATATATTCAATTAAAGTCAGTTTCTTCGGTGTTGGCATACCAAGATATGCCGTACAATCAGAACAATTATATTATCACACCTCACATTATTTGTGGGTATCAGTTTGGATAGAATGTTTTCCGAACACCCAAATTGTTCCTTTCTGTAACCAAGTTTCTTGAGTGCATGTAAACATACTAAACGGCACTGTAGGTTGTGGCTTTATGAGCAGAGGAAGACTACATGGAAGAAAATTGACATTATGTTATTGTAGCAATGAGTTGCTGCATGAAGAGTCGCTTCAGGAAGGGATCGCTTCATGGCATGTATGCACAGGAGGAACTACTACAGAGAAAACATCTAAACCTATCTTTGTCAACTTTAATCCACTCTTGTATCGTCATGTTTACATAGAACTGTTGTTTCTGTCAGGAATTAAGGACACACACTGATATTTTGCGGATAAAAAGGCCAAATATTCTTGAGTTGCCAACAGAATCTCAGATTATGGCATAACTGTCATCTCAGTCCAGTGTTTAACACATACCAAGAGACTGAAATACTGCACATGATTTGACTTTTTGCTGTATTTTATTTAGAGGTATCGTACCAAAGGATCACTCATTTGTCACACAGGTAGTTGAATATTGCTTGTTAATAATAAGATGTGATTACTGTGACCCAGGATGGATATCGATGAAGAAAAAGTTACATCTGAGAATATTTTTTCACCTTCATGTATTTATCTTTATCTTTTTGAATGTTTTTTAAGGAAGTTAATACACACTTACAAACTAAGCATGTTATGGATATGTGCCATGTACATAGATTCTCTCGCTTAACTTCCTTTCATAAGTCATGACCAGCATGCAAACCAACATTAAGATCCTGCTGATTCTACAGAGAAGTTTTATTTCATTTTTTAAATTAGAAAAATGGAAAACACTCATATGAAGCCTACCACTGTATATGTGTACCATTTTGTGTATTGCTTTGTTTTAATTTCATGTTTACAGTGCTGTTTTTCTTTTGGATTTTCTCATATTTTATGTTTGTATGTGTATTGTTTACATTTCCAACTATGCCCTCTGGCCTCCAACTGCCCCTACAGTTAAGTAAACGTGTCCAAAGTCTGTTCTAATGGTCACCCATACGAACAAAAAGGATCTCAGAAGCTTAATTGGGCATTTAACTCCAACTGTCATTCCTTTGAATTATGTTCATATGCAACGGTTATGCATTAGCATTTCAGTTCTTGGGGGAATGTATTGCTAACTGGGCAGTTGAAGACCCAGGCAACACTTGAAAAAAGGTTTATTAAACGTAAATGACGGCGTCACGGGAGGTTATTTCCATCCAATGCATCTCAACCAATCCACTACAGAGTAAGTGGCTATTTATCCCTTTAAAATCTTTACTACATTTACATCAAAATCACCTAGCCTCTTTTGCCAAAAAACGCAGATTTAACTTGTGTATGTGCATCAATATGAAAATCAGGTAAGACGTTGTAAACCTCAACAATTTTTTGTCAAAACTGCTTAGAAATAATGGCATTACTTTTAGCATTAGCACTAAAACGTGTCATATGTACCAAATAAAAGCATAAAGACTCTCCCTAAATCCAAATGAATTATGCGTAATGTTGCTTATGACTGTCAATCATAGGGACTTGGTTGAATTATGGCTTGAGTTATTATGTCTTGCAGTCTGGAGTCTCTGCTGGTGTTTGGTTGGTGGCTGATGGTGTTTTTCCCATCTGCTCTAATGTCACTCTAAAGCCAAACAGCTTACCAACAAGACTCTTACCTTTATTTGTCCATGTTTAAATGTCTATTGTACATTTCATAGGATTTAGTGGATATCCATTTGGAGCATCTCAATCCACCATTACCTTTGCCATATGTTAGCACCGAAACACATGCTAGACCTTCCTTGTTATGAAGTGACAGCGGTGTGTCCTCCTGAGCACAGAGGTGGGGTTGTGATGCGTTCAAGCGTACTGTGGCTGGAGGTCATTCCGCTTCTTTAAGTTGAAAATAAAATAACTTCCTCTAGATAAATGTTTGAGCAGAAAAAGTTTCCAAATCACATTCAGTGATGTAGAAGATATACAATGTTTTTGGCGGCCAAGTTTATTCCCCATTCAGTGACTGTGATTGGACAAGGGACTGTTTACATTTCATGTTATTTATTTTTTAAGTGCCATTTTAAGGTGGGACTATCCAATTGTTACATAGCATATGAACTGTGCAATATTGGAACATCTTCACAGGACGGTCAAATTCCTTTATTGACTGAAATAAAGTGAAATGTCCTACTTTGCATATAGGGTAACTGTCATTCTGTTGTCATGGTCACCCTGTCTCGCTCGCTGTACTGTTCCTTCTCAGATGATATGGTGCTTTACCTTGATAGATCTTTGATTTTTCTTTAAATAAAGGAGAACTACACTCCCCCGTGCTCTCGGTTCATTCATTTAGTATGATCTCATCAGCTCCACACTGAATAAACTGAAACGTTGACTTTAATTAAATGTATTATGTCGACAAATTTCACATCACTGTATTAGGTTATTTAAAGGCAATAATATTAAGTTGAAGCTAATATTTCTTATTTAAACTAAATATTATTGCTTTCAACTAACCTTATACTGTAACGTGGACTCTGTTTCAAAAAAACATTTATTTAAAGTCAATGTTTCAGTTTTTCAGTGCAAGATCATGAAACACTTTCATTGTACTTCAGTCTGTTAGACAGGCTTTTCACAGTGAGTCGTGTTTATGAAACACCCCTGACTCAGCAATCTTCCTGATGTCTTATACTTGCCTTGCTCTTATTGTGAACATTACAAGTTGGGCAGGTTGTGTAACTACTTTACAATGCAATGGAATTATTCAATGTACATTTTACAACAAGATACACTATCATTTAGTGTATGTAGTAGTGAATGCGTGCGGATAATTGTATGAGTAGTTACCTGGGTGTAACTCAAGTTCTAACTCACCAATTTGTTATACAGTATACAATGAAAACAGTACTCTCGTCCCTTTTCATCTGAGCAATGTGCATCAGGGGGCAGCTGGACAAGCAGTTAGGGCTATGCACTCCTCATAAACTACTGTGTTATTGTGTTACCTTGGTTTAACTATTTCTGATTTATCAAATTGCACAAAAACACAAACAAATTTGCCAATCTACACTGAAAATTGAAATGTTGAACAAATTCCACATAGTTATATGAGGTTAGTTGAAAGCAATGCTATTACGTTTAAATACAAATATTAGGTTCAACTTAATATTATTGCATTCAGCTAACCTTTTGAGATTTTTAGGAAAAAGGAAAATGACTCTCCTTGCTTTGCTTTCGGGCCTGTGTATCCACCAACTACAGATCGGATCCAACCTTTGTTCATCCTAACTCTCATGTCACGCTGACCTGTTCTTTTTGGCAGCGAGAATGTTTTTCTAAGTATTCCACTCAGCTAATCATATCATACATTGTCAAATTCAACATAATAGCTGAGCTTGCTACTAAAATGTTTCTTCTTCCTGTTTCTTGTAAGAGGAAAGAGGTTATTGCAGATCATATCTCCAGCAGGTGTAACTGTGATTTATTTATGTGATCATTTAAAGATAAAGTCTGAAACAATGAACAATTTGGATCACGATTTGGACTCCACCCCCCCCCTGTTTCAGAGACAGCTGCTGACTGTTCTCTGTCTCCCAGCCTTTAACCACGTGCACGTCAACCTCTTAAAATGGGATGGACTGAGGATGATTTGTGCCTTCATAGCAAGGCTACGCCATTTGGTGTGCTGGGGATACATTCATGACAGAATCCTGGGAAATATTTAACTATTTAAAAGGCTACTAACTTATACCCAAACTAACAGCACAGTCTGTACTAGAGACCCTACAGGAGTCAGAAGAGCCGGACAGCAACAGGTAGGACAAACCTTTCTCCACTTTGTAGAATCTCCTCAGGCTCTGAGGATTCATCATGTGTGGACTGATGCAGCAAGCTACTCAAACAGGAATAATATGACATCAATACTCAATTTATTATAAACTCTAAAACTCACTATTTGGATTTTTAAGTCTCCTCTGTACACACTGAAAAAACGTTGACTTTAATTAAATGTGTTATGTCAACAGATTTCACATAACTGTGTTAGTTAGTCGAAGGCAATAATATTAAGTTTAAATAAAAAATAGTAGGTTCAACTTAATATTTTTGCTTTAAGCAGTAAATACACAGGTTTTTCAGGGAGTGGATTGAGCTCCCTCTAACTAAACTAGATGTGTTTGAAGATGTGACATGCCCGTTTATTTGAAAGGGAATCACTGTTATGGAAATAGGGAAAGACAACGGTTAAATTGTTCATTTTGTGTGAGAAGTAAATCAAATGATCAAATCAAATTACAGAATTATTTTTCTGTCAATTGATATTGTATCATGATATCAAACACACATGAAGAAACTCTTAGTTGGATTTTTGTTTTTATTTTTTATATTTATATAGTACAGGCAAGAAACACACATAAGAGCAAAGCAATCTCAATAAGTTGACAGTTTCATCTACAAAAAACCTGAAAATACGAAAACCACAATCATAACAAAACACAGACAAAAATACTGTCAATCGTTTCCCTTCAACATTTAAGACAAAACATTAAAGAACCAAAAACACACCCATAACATATTTATTATTTCACACCCCCCACTCTTCATTAGAGCTTATTGTTTTCTATTTCATGTTGTGTTGGGTCACATAAAGATACTTATAGAAAAACACTTTTTGAATAATCAAACTGAAAACCAAAGTAAAAAAATACATAAACATAAGCTGTGCTGCATGATGTTGTATTATAATCAAAGCTAACTCATGTATGTACATGTGTACCGCCCTTAAATGATTAATTAACTTTTCCTATATCGTATAATATCAGGAGGTCAGCTTCTTTTCTTCTCAGATAATTCTTTTAAGAAAACAGCTGATCTGATTTTTGAGCCTGAGCCTTCAGTGTTTGGCCTGTACACACACTCCGTACTGTATTAAGCACACACATCCATCCCTCCCCTTTGCAGGTCTCAGGACTACAATGAGCATTCAGTCTGCCATCAACAAAGAGCTCTTCACCCCTCGGGATGAGCGGATGTTGGTTGCGGTGGAGGTGTCGAGGAGGAAGAGGAAGAGGATGTCCTTCCTGCCCACTGGAGCTGGAGGAGACTACGCCACATTCATCTGTGTTTCAGGTTCAGTCTAACACCAAAACATTCTTAATTTAATGAATATGATATTAACATTCAAAGTCTGTACATCATTGATCACCAATACAGATTGTTACACTGAGATGCAATAACAATTCTTATTTATTTGTGTGTGTTTGTTTATCAGGGACATTATTGGACATTTCTGTGCCAGAGTTATCCAAGGGGCTACATTTCATTTCCTATGTGCAATATATACTATTTTACAATTTCATATTTCTATTACTACCTGCTACTCTTTTGCAAAACCTAATACTGCAAGGAGTCTGTTGTTGTTTTGGAGGTCCTATTGCTGCCCAAAGGGATTCCAAAACACTAATTCAGTTATCTTGTATTTAAAATGAGCAACAATAGGAAGACATTTTTTACTTTTGGATTACAGACAGGGGACAGGAAGTCATGTAACATGCCACACAGTGAACTTTATATTAGTGGTAAGATCGCTTAGAGAGGTGAATGTCCTGAAAGATTCCAATTTTTTTTTTTTTTCCCTACTGCACACTGAAAAACTGAAACGTTGACTTAAATTGAATATATTATGTCAACAGATTTCACATATCTTTATTATGTTAGTTGAAAGCACAAATATCAAGTATTAAATACAATTATTAGATTCAACTTGATATGTTGCTTTCAACAAACCTAATACAGTTATGTGAAATGTATTTAATTAAAGTCAATGTTTCAGTTTTTTCAGTGCATTTCTTCAGCTTTCTCCAATCCAACATACTGCCTATGTGAAGCTTTTAGAATAGTAAGTCTTGCTGAATTTCTTATGTCCATGTATGTTCTGCTGCTTGGACTCAGCATTTATTCCCAACAACTTAAATGATGAATTAGTCAAGGTAAAGTTAAGAAGAACTGAGATATGTAGGAATGTATTTTTCAGTGTCTTCTGTGCAGCTATAATGTACTGTTGTTTATTTAAAACCATTATTGAAGCCTTTTAATATTAACATTAAAGCCTATTTTGCATATGATCGGTTTTCCTAGTGACCAACACAAGGCCTCATCAGCTCCTCATCACAAAGGTGAAGCAGTTTGGTGGCTCCTCGTCCTTCACAAAGCGGACCCAGTGGACGGTGGAGAAGCTCCGCCAGGTCAACGGCATCAACCCGAACAAGGTCAGCACTAATCCAACACTCTATTATTAACAAGAGTAGGATATATACCATGACATTTTCCTAAATTCATTCTCCTGCCTGTCTCCTGCTCTCCTAGGACTGCCCAGAGTTCGACTTGGTGTTTGACGGTGCTGTGGACCAGTGGGTGGCCAGCTCCTCAGCAGAGAAGTGTCTCTTCATCCAGATCCTGTACCATGCCTGCAAGACTTACTGGGAGGGAAAAGGAGGAAGTTTGGGTAAAGTCGGACGCCAGAGGAGTCAGAGTGCTCCCCTCGAGGTCGGAGCCGGTCCCAGTGTCCCCTCACCGGTCCCTGCATCCAGAACACTGCAGTCCAGAAGGAAGAGCTACGTTCCTCCCAGACAGACAGAGTTCATCAACTGCCAACCCAAACTCACAGCAGGTAGTGAATATGCACTGAAAAAACTGGAACTTTGACTTTAATTAAATGTATTATGTCAACAAATGTCACATAACTGTATTAGGTTAGTTGAAAGCAATCAAATGAAGTTTAAATCACAAATATTAGGTTCAACTTAATATTATTGCTTCCAACTAACCAAATGCAGTTGTGTGATTATTTTTGACATAATTAATTTAGTTAAGTCAACGTGCAACAGACAAAGTGCTAAGCTAACAATTGTGTCTGATTTATCTTTTGGTTATTTACACAACTTATCAATGGAAAAAGTAGATTGCCAACAAGTTTTTCAGTGTAGAGGTTTGCGATACATGCAATGTAGTTCATATGTGACCACATTTGTAATATGTTGTCCTTGATCTTGCAGAAGCTTGCACCATGAATCTGGTGCTCTTCCGCTGCAAAGTCTTCATGATTCGCATGAAGAACAGAATGGTTGCAAGCAAAAGCCGATCACCTGCTCGGGGTAAGGACGGATTAAATTGGCACTTCACAATCATGCATTACCTGATTATACAGCATATGTTGAATGTTGATCTTAAAGTTATTTATATATATTGGAAAACCTGTGTCATAAACTGGGGGATGGAGATTGTAAACTGGGGTATGATCCCCTGGTCAGCCAGACTTTGTGGTTGCACGCAACCAATCAGATCGCGCTGATTTTATCAGTATTTATTAGTCTTTTATTATTCATGTGACATACAGAGATTAAGTGTTTCCTTAGTTTTATTCACTCACCCTGAACTAATGTATATATTTGCAAGTCAATATTGTTACAGAAAGACTGAATACAATCTAAACATTCCCTTTAATTTGGTACAATGTGTCCAAGGGCGAGTAATAACTGTTATCCCTCAAAGAACCAAACTGCTAATATAACTGCTGATTAATTCGGTTTTTGCTGATAGATTTCTTATTGTTGTATTTAGATGTATTCACGCAATAAATTCTGTTTTCTGTAACGTGGTCCTTTGCGATTCTATGTTTCCTGGCTGGAAGAGAAATTTCCTTTGAGACAATTCAGTAAAATCTGAATAGTCAAACAGTTACATCTTACTGAAAAAAACACATTTTGCTTCTTCATGTTTACACTTGTGCACAAAAAAAAAGTGCTTTGTGCTTCTATCTGCTAACATAAATGGAATTTTAGCGTTTTTGCTAAATGTTTTTGCTTCCAAAAATCAGTAACAAGAAACTATACAAGCACGGTCCCAGTTTTAACAGTGCTTTTACAAAATTAACTCAGAGTCTTTTGGATTTGGACAGGAGATAACCTTTGCAGAAAATTCTGATCGAGTAAAAACCTCTTGAACAATGAATGAAGAAGTAAATCTAACGTAGATATTCTAGCTGTAATGTCAAACTTACATTAACTGCTTTGTCACCAAACCCTGTCTGGTTGCTCTCACAGATCCCTGCCTACCTTCACTGTATACCGCTGGCTGAGCTTGTGTCTCATTGGATCATTTTCCCTTCTGTCTTTTTGTCCATTGTCCTCACTGTGCTGCACCTCTGTATCTCTCTGTGGTGTGGCGGTCAGATGAGAGGAGACTTTGTTTATTTTGGAGAGGGCGATACAATAGCTGTTCTTTAGGGAGCCCGGAGCTCTGAGACTGACAGGGAGCAGGCGCACCATTGAACCCTCTGACAGGGCCAGTGTAATGGGTGGGAGACGTGCCAGGCTGAAGCAGGGCTCCAAGTTACAGCCCAACAGCTCCGCATGCTTAACCTCAGTCGACCTGTGACATGGTGCTGCGGTTGATAATGATGGGACAGTATGATGCTTTATTGAGTCTTAAGAGTTCTGGAGTCAGGGTTTTTGGACTGGTTGAAAGGATGGTTTTCAACAGCTGGTATGGAATAAGTTTCCCTCAAAATGTGAGAATGAAGTTTAGTTATTTGGGAACTTAATTTTGTAGGGTTGCGACATGACTTGAGTGACCATTTTTAGTTTTTTAATTATTAAATGGAGATGGCTTTTGTTTGTTTATTGGCTCATTGGGTGTTTGGAGTCTTTCAACGTCAGACAGAATTTTTCAGTTGACCCAGTCATGGTTGCTGTTTCCAGGTGACATTAACTCTTTCCTATGGACCTCCTCTCTTGATCCAGAGCCATCTCAAGGCTTTCTCTGCTACCTCTGTGATGTTCTTAGTGGCTCTTCTCCTTTTCTGAGCACTGAGCACCAAAGTCTTCGAAGAACGATTTCCCCTAAAACCTCTGTAGCCTACCTTGATGGGCATGCTTTTCCAGATTGCTCAATTTTTATTATTTTTTAAATGAACAGGTCAGCAAGGGGAGCGTGTCACAGGGAGCACTCTGGGTAATGTAGTCCACAGGATGAATGTGGCTCTGGGGGAGCGTGGAGACAAACTGAGTCATGCCGAGGACAAGACTGTGGAGCTGATGCACAAAACCCACCAGTTTGCCGACACTGCTCACAAGGTGACTCGCACTTTCTACAACATCAGCTTTGTCACAAATGATAAAGTTCAGATTTTCAAATGTTTCTTTTTGTTTTCCCCTGCAGCTGGCCCTCAAGTATTCAAAGTGAAGTCTGCTGAAAGATGAAGGAAATTATCCAGGATGTTAAAGAGGAACAAGGACACTAACCTTAAATAACTAAATACTTTGTGCTTATGCTTTTTATCCTAACTGTGTTCAGTCTAAAATGATTTTCCTGTTTTCAAATGTATATTCTGTTCTTCACGAGAGAAAAAAAGCTGGACTTTTGTATTTAATTTACAGTTATTTGACCTTTATTGAAAAGCCACTGCACAGCTTCCTTGACTCTAATTTAATATGTCTTACCTTAATCTTAATTAATTCACATTTTGATTAAAATGATCTGCCTAACCTAAGATCTGTGTCACAGGGTAAAAGGTTGTATGTATTTTTTTGGACTTATTTGGATTTGATTGCACTAAATGTTTGATTTAAAGTCACCACTTGTTGCCACCAATCTGTCGCTAACATGTGTGTGAGTGCAGTGACATACTGATGTGTCCTGAACACTCATTACACTGTTACTCTATATTGTGTCTGCTGTACTGTGTCTTCCGTCTGTGTGTGTCCTGTTTTTACTAACCAAAGCTGGTATTATTTTCATCTTCTGAGTCTTTATGTGTGTCACAGGGGCAAACTGAACCCCAACAGACACATACTGTGGCGAGAACTAAAAGTACTCTGCCAGGTGTTTATATTTCTGTCTGTGTATCTGTCCGTTGTCCATCTGTCCGTCTCTATTTGTAACCATGATTTTTTTCACTGCGATTGCGAGTGATTTATAAGTGTGTATTTGACAAAAAAAAAGGGTGAGATATGCACCAGGCCTGATTTGGCATCATAAAACATCGCAGCTGAGGCCAGTATGAAGGCTTAGTTTAGAGATGGGATTTTGTTGGACTGGAACATTGGGAGGAAGTCTGTGTTGAAAAAGTAGAAAAGGTTGAGGTAAAGCAAAATGTTGACTTCATGTTTACATCTCTGCTTTCAGTACTGTGTAATGCCGATGCAAAAACTGTGTGCAGCATTGTTATTTCAAACTAAATTAATCTGGACTTGCAGTACTTTTGATTCATTAATTCTAACTACCTTTATTTTATGTTTCCTTAATTACTTTTGGCTACAGTTTAATGTGTTGGATGTAAATGTATTTGATGTGTTAACTCAATGACAATGTATCCACTCTCCTGTCTGAACCATTAAAGCCTTTACCTGAAAGCTGAGCTGTGCTGTGTATTTTTTACATCACATCAGCTGTGAACACCAGATGGCGCTCACAGAACAAAGGAGACCTTATTCTAGAGCCACACCAGTTGAAATGAAAATAATGATTTCAATTATATATATTTCTGTGGGAAAAATATATAATCTTTAAGCTTTTCAATGTAGTAATGAATACAGGAGGTACATTTTTGTATTCGTGAACAACCCAATGTAGGCCTACCTTTGGTGGTTTTTAGATGGTTGAACACATCACCACTGGAAAATCCCCCAAATATATTTTGACCTGTCCCAGTCAAAATGCTTATTGTAGATACAAAGAAATTCTACAAACAAAACACATGAGATAAGTTATTAAATATTGAATCTACAGAGGCAAAATAATAACCCCCAGTAAAGGCAGGAAAAAGTAGTTCAACAACAAATTGTGATGATAATATGATATTCAAAAAATTAATGAAAAATGTCTTATGTTAAGTCAGAATGTGAGGTGTGTTACCCAGCAATATCTAGAGATTTGTCAGCAAACATCTGGTGAGATCATGCTATATATCTGTCACATGATGACACATGAAGTCCCAGTCTCTGATGAAGGCTGTGGGATGGAGGTGTTTGTTTTGTGATGCCTGTTTTACTAGCAAGAACCAAGCCTAACAATACACTTTGCTACTTTTTTTGTGTTTGTTTTTCTGCTCACTGAGTTCCGTCTCAATTCATTGAACAGCTTTACTTTTATTAAATCTTGCTTTCAGTCACTTATACCTGTCTCCCTTTTGTTTCCGCTTTTCATACCCATAATATTTATTTTCCCTATCAATCTAAACTTATTACAATAAAGGTAAGTGGAATTTCTCTTTTTTCTTTGTTTATGAAGTTCATGGTTTTTCTCTGCTCTGCCTCAGACTCCAGCTGTCTTCCTCAGCATCTTTTTCCTCGGTTCTACTTTGACAATGTCATTTTTGTCGTCTTAGTTCCTCTTGAAATTCCACTACAGTCTCAGATCTGGACACCTATACTCATCCCATCATAACAATTGGATAGATTGAAGAACCTGCTGGTGGCTGACATTAAGCCGGGGAGAGTTTCCAAGTTTGAAAGTTGCGTTGATAAAATGCAAAAGACAAATCCAATGTCATTTCCCTTTCCCTAAAGAGTTGAAAAGGACACCTAGAAGACTGTAGTAGTAATACAAGTGATGTTCATTTTACTTTCAGTGTAAATTATGTTAATAGTAAATAAAAGAAAGGAAACAAGGGACATCAAGCATTTAACAAGAGGAGATAAAAATGGAAAACAAATTGCGGAATGTGTTTATTGGAGAAAAAAAGGAATTGACAAATGAATAAGATTTCTTTGGCACATTGCCTGCACTTTTAGGACGGTCCCTAACTTCAGATGATCATTTTCTTTTCAACCAGCAGGGGGGCAGGTTCAATACTGACCTCAAGTGTTGGGCAACCTGGTGACCTGGGAGTTCAGAAATATAGAATCAGCAGGTGGGATCAGCGCAGGTTTAAGACAATTGTTTTTATAGCTCTTTAAAGCAGTAAAACAGGAGGAGATACGCTTAGGTGTCTGTAACAGAAAATATGAAGTTCCAAAATTAGAAACAACAACACCTTTAACATACACATTGAAGCCAAATATCACAAGTTTGCCGCAAGGAACATTTCAATTTGGACAGAATACGCTAAAAACTGAAATGTTGACTAATTAAATGTATTATGTCAACACATTTCACATAGCTATATTAGGTTAGTTGAAAGTAATAATATTAGGTTAGCTGAACCTATTTATACATAATATTTTTGCTTTGATCCAACCTAATATATCTATGTGAAATTTCTTCACATAATACATTTAACTAAAGTCAACGTCTCCGTTTTTTCAGTGTAAAACACCATCTATCCAAGGGAATGAACACTCTTATATTATCTTACCTACTGCTTACTGTCAGCAAAATCAGCCTTAACATGTAACATTGATAAAGGAAACACACTGCATTCTTTCATGAATGTTGGTCAACAGATACATCTTATCACAAACAGTAAACACCCAACAAATGTCAATCAAATTATTAATGATCTTGTTATACAGCTCCGAGGAAGATGATGCTCAGAAGGACAGTTTCATTTTGACAGTCATCTGTTTTGATGCTGCTGTCACACTGCTTTAATAAATGATTTTATGTCAACCATCCCGGAAATCAATTGTCAATCTGTTTCAGGTCCAGGTGTTTTGCACCGGGACGGATGAGGTGAAAAACGATGTGTTAAGCAGCTTTTGAGAGAACATCCCTAGTGTAACAGAAGCTGATTTAGGAAACTGGTGAGTGTGTGTGTGTGTGTGTGTGTGTGTGTGTGTGTGTGTGTGTGTGTGTGTGTGTGTGTGTGTGTGTGTGTGTGTGTGTGTGTGTGTGTGTGTGTGTGTGTGTGTGTGTGTGTGCTTGTGTGTGCTTGATGAGGGTTATTAGAAGTTTCATGGTCCGGACCGGGTGCAGAGAGGAAGCGGCTGTTGAGAGATGAACGGTTCAGTCAAGGCCATATGGGCTGGAGGTCAGGCTCTCTGCTTCATTACCTGGCAATCCATGCATCTGCTCCTCAGCATGTTACCTGCAAGCTATTTGGCAGACATACTGCTGAGTGAACTAGGGCATGGCTGTTTGGGTTAGAATCCTTTGTGAAAGAGCAGACAGTTCTAACAGTGACCACATTGCACCGGATGTGCAGAAATATTGGAGGGTTTTATCTTCTTTCATTGCCTCCACTAAGGAAATGAATAAATACATACATGGGACTCCAAACAGGGACACTCTGGGGAGAATTATTACTGGCAGATATTGTGCTACTCTTCGGTTCAGATACTGGTCTAGCTGGTGTAGCCACACTTGTAGATGCATTTAAGTTGTATACCTGCATCTTCGTTTTTGTTACATTACCACTTTTTCAATTGCCTTTGACCTTTTTGTCATATACCTGTGTCTTTGATATCAGGAATTATTTGAAATTTGGACACAAACCACTTTTATGGTATCAACTGAACAACAGAGACTTGGAAAACAGCTGCAGCTGAGGGGCTGATACTGTATGACAATTACCTTCTTCCACTTTCTTCGCATTGGTCACACACACATGCACGGATACCTCTATTCTGCATGGCATCATATGTCACACTTACTGTATTGAGCTTCCTCTTCATCTATTTATAGCTGTTATATAACCCAGCAGCCATCACTCTGGACCTCCTGCTGTTTTCAGAGATGTGAGGAGTAGCAGAGGAGTAAGCAGGCCGACCTTGTTCACTGTGTGTGTGGATGTGTGTTTGTGTCACCGGTCTTATTTGATGGACAGAACCTTATGTGACCTTTATAAACAAACAATGAAAGAGTCTCTTAAGTCTTATTGCTCTTCAATTCATACATGGCAGCTTTACTTTATCTTAACTTTTAATAGCAGTGCTAATATTTTCACACAACACTCTTGTTAATCCAATGTTTGCTTTTATTAAAGCAAGTACCATGCAGGTACAGTTGGAAAAAAACAGTTTATAATTTAATTTCCCCATCTAAGGAACAAGTAGATCGAACTTTATTACCTTTGTGTAATCCATTCAATATGTTGCTTGAATTTATTTTAATGAAATGAAAGAAGCCTTGCTATTGTGAAACAGAGTTGAGAGGAAATATAGAAAAATAGAAAATCAAAGTAGTGTGGCAGGCTTACTTACATATCTTAGTATCATCCACAGCATACATTAAAGCACCAACAGCAATGTATCATCTTTACAGAGTTGAATGTGAAGTTTAGAAAGCTGGAACAAGTGTGCAAATGTATTGTATATAACAATACATAATAATTGATCAGAGGGCAGTGTGATTTATATCCCTATATCCCATATGCCAGGAGGATGCAATTCAAATGCCTGTGGTCCTGTCTGAAACTATTATGTAAGGTGTGTAAATGAAAAAGTGCAGGGAAGCATTTTGAATGGTTTCACATTTGTGTGTTGGAGAAATAAAAACTGTTTCCATCATTTACTGGGTGATTGCTTCTTATCCTCACTTGGCACTGCAGCTGGAAACTTAACTGTTAGATATGCATACTTCTAACTTGACATGACTGCAGTGCAGACTACTTACCAAAGCTTATGTAGAGTAAATATGTTCTTGAAACAAACTTCTGTTAGGTTCCAAAGGAACGGAAACAATATTTACTGAAGCTTCAGAAGAAAAACATGTCTATGATGAGATTTACACTGAAAAAACTGAAACGTTGACTTTTAATTTAATTTACTGTCTCAACAGATTTCACATAACTCCATTAGGTTGGTTGAAAGCAATAATATTAAGTTTAGATAACAAATCATAGGTTCAACTTAATATTACTGCTTTCAAATAACCTAATTCAGTTATGTGAAACTTGTTGACATGATACATTTAATTAAAGTCAACGTTTCAGTCATGAAACATTTTTTCCATAGCTGTTAGGGAATATTATGCCTAGTTAGTTAACCTTTGACAGAGTTCATAATTTTCTCCTTCCTCTGTCTCCTTTCCCAAGGCACAGGTCTTCGGCCTTGGGGTGTGTTTTTATCTCCCCTAAGGAGGGGCAGCTTGGGAGCATTGATTTTGCCAGTTTATGCCATGAGATAGTTATTGTTCAGAGACGTCTAGAAGCCCTTCTTACATGGAACGTAGGTTCCCTGGCGCACATTCTTTTCCATGGACGACAGCTTTAGTTAGATTCAGGGTCCATATTTGGCTGATGAGGAATGTTGATTATAAACTCTGAACTAGTTAAAACCTCGGACTGCAGAAGAAATGTTCAGAATTGGTTACTTCAAATAAACCATCAGTGTTTGCCATCAAGTTCGAGCTCTGCCTGTGTCTTTCTGAGTTTCGTCTCCATTTGCGTCAGAAGTTGCCATCACAATACTTTTACAACAGACAAAACAATGTGTTGCGGCTTGTGAGCACTAGATGGCGGAATGGGGCACTGGGTATTTAGGTGACCTTCACAGGCTCAGGTGCGGGTGATTGGAACTGGGAAGAGCAACAGTTTTTCGACTGTAGCTGTACATGCTGTTTTTCTTTGGAAATAAATGGTAATGAAAAAGCAAGAACGTTGCCGTTCATGGAGATTACACACATCCACTTAGTTGCCCAGTTCGCCAATCCCTCGATGATATTGAGTTGCAATAGTCACCACACAATGTGTTGTCTCATGGGCTAGAAGTGACTGTGACGTATAACACAATGTATCTCAATGGGTGTCTGTTAAGTCAAATCTACGTGTACAGTAAGTTCATGGAAGCTTCTCAAAGGCTGTCTTTCTGGAAGATCATTTCAAATAGTTTTCAGTTATCGTCAAGGAAAAGGAAATAGCCATATGTTTTAACACTATTTTGATAAACAATTGAATACAATATTTTTACCGAGCAACCCAACAGAAGAGCGTCTGCACTTTGATTCCATTAAAACAATCTGTGTTAAGTGAAGAATAAAATGCAATAGCTCTCGATACTTAAAGCATAGTCCTCAATTGGTGCTGGAGGAGTATGACCCCTGTACCTGCTTGCTTGTTGTGGCGGCCCTGGATGAGGACAGCAGACTGCAGACAAACATCATTAAAAAGAGCCGGACAGAGAGATACAAGCTTTGACCTGAGCTGCTCACTGATCCATCAGCCTGGTAATGGTTCTGACGGTCCAGCCTGCTGCTGCGCTCAGTAGTCAGACAACATCAGGATCAGCTTTACTGCATATCTGCTCAACTGGGAGGAAGGAATCCAGGTGTAGTGAAACTCAACGTTCAATCTGGAAGACTAGCCTTTGGATTATTCATTCTGCATTATCTTTTGCTTCTCAGATACCTCTTATCAGCTGATTACGGGAGTCCACACTTCTTAAGTAGTTGTTTAAGTAGTTAAACAAATACACATTGACACAATCTCCAATAGCCAATCGTTTTGCTGCTGACAAACTTTAAATCCTCTTTTAAATAATTTGAAAAGCAGAGACAAGGGAACTTAATTAAGATTAAAATGGGTAGTTTCGATGTCTTAAAGTGGTAAATTGACTGCAGTTATATAGCGCTTATCCAGTCTTTACCACTTCTGGTTCCATCGTCTCAAAGTCAACTTTTTCGTTTTGGTTTGAGACTTTTCATGTTTTGCTCTACAACCTGAAATACGTCAGTAAATACCTCATTGCTGAAAGTCCAAAGCTTATTTGTGTCATAGAAGCAGTGGTCGCTAAGATCCAAATCAGAACATTAGCTGCCTTTAGCTTGAGTAAGTACAGAAGTAATGAGACATAGATGAAATTATTTTTATTATATTTGAACCTTTACACTGGTAAATAACCCAAACCCTCTGCACCCTCTGTCCTGACCACCAAATAACCCCCTCACACACACACACACACACACAATCACCAGTTCTCTAAATCAGCTTCTGTTAGGCCTACGTTAAGGATGTTCTCTCCAAAGCTGCTTAACACGTTGTTTTTCACCTCGACCAAACACCTGGAACTGAATTTAGAAACAGATTGACACTAGCCTAGTTCTGTGGTGGATTCAATTTAGCCAAACTATCACTGTTACTAAAAATAGATAAATCACACAACAGAGAGCACTGATGAACACTCACAAAAATGAAAACACAGTGTGTATGTTTTGCTGAGCAGACAGCAGGGGGCAGTGCTTAGTGCTGTGCTTTTGGGTCAAGACTTCAGAGGGGAATAAACCTGAGTGCTTGTCTCTTCCCGCAGAGCAAGAGCCTGGGGGCACAAAACTGCTAACATTCATCACAACATCCCACTTACAGGAGGAGAGGAACCAGAGCATCATAAAGTTTTTGCAGGGTCCCCACTCGCAGATTTACAGCAATGTCACACATTTTTTCTCACTGTAAAACAGCAATATCAGTGTAGTAAGCATGAGCTTTCATTTCAGGGGGCGGCCATCAGGAGCACTGATTTTATCATCGTAAACTTCACCAATGACCAGCAGTAAAATGGCTAATATGATGAGTGGATGGGTTGACGGGCTTATCAGAATCCATGCATCACGCACAGTGTCAATATTACGTCATCCTGTCAAATATTGTGTAGGTTGCCCGCATCTTTATGTTTTTTTCCACAAGTTTAGCATTCCTGTCATACAAAAAAACAACCATAGAGACTGTTAGGGTCGGTCAGAGTAAGAAGGGGTAATATGATTTTGTTGTCAGTCTGGAATGTGGCAGCCAGGCGGGATTTAGTCCTGGTGTCCCTCACCGCTGGCCTACTTCACCTGAAAAACAATGAGACAGAGTAGCAAATCCCATAATCCACCATGCTGCTGGCTGCCGGATGATTAAAGAGGCTCGAAACAATCATTCTGTCTGATTTGAATAACACCAACTCCAAAATATACCTAAAGGTCAGAGCAGATGAAACAAGGACAAAGCCTGTTAAAGAGGAATCACAGCCAAACCGACTTTAAGGCAATAATTATCCAAGGGAGACATTTGACGGTTAATAGGACGTGCTTTTTTACTGCATCTTTCATACTGTAGTTATAAAAAGTAATAAAAGCTTAAAGGATTTCCATTTTCCAGTTTTTTTCGAACATGTTCTTGGACAACTCATTGTTGTTTGGTTTGTAAACTCAGTAACACTTTCTAGAGTATCTGAATGGAAGGAGAGTATTAATGCCACAAACGTTTTATACATTAGCCATGACAATTAAACAATGCCCAGAGTATACTTTGACTTGCAGAGATTTTTTTGAATCAAAAGTCAGGTGTTTATTTTTATTTTTGTGTAATATTTGGCTTGTGTTTAAAGTTCTGACATTATGCCAAATTGTGTATTTGTAGTGGAAAAAACTGTACTGATACCAATGATGCAACGTAACTTAATTACCCCAGAAACCTTAAACCAGCCAATCCTCTGCTGCTTCCTAAAAAGTAGAATGGGAAACTTTAAGTATCAAATTTACCTGACCTCTTTGGACACAGGCCTACAGGAGAATGAGAACATGCAAACTCGCACCACAGACATGCTCTGTGAAAATGACCAATATTTTTGCTATTATATCAACCATGGCACTTAAGGAGCTGCAACAGATGTCCCCCTGCATGATCCTTGCTTCAAAATCCCATCTGTATATCCATCATATCACCAGGAACATAACCCTTGTGTCCCAAAGGAGGGGCGTAACATTTAGGACCCTGTTGATGAATGATTGAATTAATTGTAGAAATACAAAGTAAAAAGTGGGATTCATCAAATTAGAACCATTAAAATCACTGATAAATACAACATCATGTGTCTGATGGTGCCAGGCCGTTGTCCTGAACCCTTTAGTATTCGAAAAGTCACATTACTCCAAAAATACACACTGTCCCTGCAACAAACTGAAATGTATTTATTTATCTGGAGCCAAATGAGGTTGCACGATTCAAATCATGAACAAAAGCACCAAGATTTTTTTTAGTTGCTAAAATCTACCATAACCAGACGCTGCAGGTAAACCCATATGTTTTGTGCACGCTCCGCTCTTGCAACTTACTAGTCTCGGTCCTTTAAATACTTATAGGAAGCAAGTCATATTTTTACAGCAGTAAATCCATAACAGGGAAATAACATAAAAAAACATAATTGCTTTTTCAACACTGCTTGCACACAGACGCAAACACATCCACCTAGAGAGTTGAGAAACCTTGGGATGTCACAGCTGATATTTCATGTTGCGACAGTCCATCTCATCAACGAGTGACCTCCGAATCAGCACGTCAGCAGGATGGCTGGTAAGGTGACACAGCGTGACACTTGACGAGGACGAACCTGCACAGACAGAACACAGCAACAAATGCAAACACCGCTCAGTCTGTGTTTGATTTGCTGTGTGAGTGCTGTCTCACCAAACGATGATGCTGACAGGACTCCATCCTGAAGTGCCTCACTGCAAGACAGAATTCACAAGATTCAGATGATTGAAACTAAACCCACCTTCATCATGAACTTGAGCCAAGGTTTAGTCTTAGTAGCAGTGATAACTACTGTACACTAAAGGTAAAATAATTCCAACTCTGCCTGTGTTACCTGTAAATTCCTTCATTGATATCGTTGATCTTGATTTACAATGATAAAGCTGAGGCTATCTGTGCTGAGCAGCCCCTGCAATTACATTTCAATAACGGTGATATGTATTTATTCAATCTTCAGGTCACATGTTTAGGTCACATGTCTTTTTAATGACCTTGCTACCTAAATATGTGTCTCCTACATCCGATGGGGTTTGTGGTATTATTGAACATCGTAACATAGCAGCTACACTGTATTATGAAAACAAACTCCACATATTAGCTCAGTTGGAAGCAATGATATTAAGTTGAACCTAATATTTTTAATTCAAACTAAGTATTATTGCCTTCAACTAACCTTATACAGTTATGTGAAATCTGTTGACATTTTTTATTAAAGTCAGTGTTTCAGTTTTTTCAGTGTGTAGACGTGACGTGTTTTTGCTAAGTGTAAATGCAATCTCCAGAAGGAAAAAGCTAACGTAAGGCTATAAATTACTTCAAATTTGCATGGCTGCGCATCACCACTGCTAAGCTTAATACGGCTAACGTTCGGCATGATGGCGTTTAGTCCCTTGTAAGCAACCACTGTTTTAAACATTGAAGCTTCAGACATTAACGATCGGCGTACAACAGATTTTTTATAATATTATAATTTTATAATATCACCTTTATTTTATTTACAAAATCTGAGATCTCTTAAGGGTGTATTAAAGCTCAACGCCTAAAATGCCAAACTCAAGGCTTTGAAACAGTAGTCCACATACAAATTGGTGACTTCACAGTGACTATTTCCACTTATTTTATACAGTCTATGGTCAGGCTGTCCAGCAGCAGTGGCACCTGATGGATACTGTGTGTACCATTATGTCAAGGCCAGCACAGAAAGAATGACTACTTTTAGTGTGGTACTTGGATACATTTTTCATGCTACCAATATTCTTTATTTTTTACAAAATAGCAATACATTTACTTGAGTATAGTTTTGGGATATCTGTTTGTTAAACAGCATCTGTGGTTATCCTTAATGTTCTATGTCGAGGGTTCCACAGCAAATACAATTGGGAGGCTCCGCAATCACACACAGCACATTATGGCACACGTTGGGTCAGAGATATCTTCACTAAGCCTGTTATAGCCCCAATGTGGCACCTCAGTGAACACAGCAACATCTGCACTGAGGTCAGTCTAAGATGGGGCTCTGTCATATATGACCCTGAAGCCTCTGGGGCCAAGAAGAATCACCAGGAAGCCCAGTCATTAATCTCCCCTTAATCTGTCTTTGCTTTTAACATGTCCACTGAAACAAGTCAGGCCATTGAGTACTTGACTTTATATTAACCGCTTTAATGTTTTCTAGTTAAATATGTGACACAGGAGAAACTGCTCCCAAAAAAAACAGATTTTTTTCTATTTTTCTCAGACATTACTTTGGCTGAAATGGTTGAAATAGCTTGTAAAGATGATTTTAAAAAAAGTAAAAAATGTTTGACACGTTGACTGCAGGGACTGGGGGTTGAACCAGCAACTTTTGAGACTACCATCTATCTCCTGAAGCACCATCCCATTTAAAGATATGAAAGCTGTTAGATCTCTATCTTCATATGTGAGAAAGATAATAGTATATAATCTAAAGGCTACAGTATCCAAGAGCAGTTTCCATTTGCTCAGTCCCTCCAACAGCATCTTAAATCTTAAAAACCATTGTCAAGTGTACAGAAAATGCATGTGGTAAAAAAACATGGTACTGTAAAGGAAATCTGAAAAAAAAACACACACTATTACTATTCGTTTTGTACCCCACAAACCAGGGCTTCATTCTAGTGATTTACCAGAACATCATTAGCAATGTCCAACAAGCCAAATTGTGGTTAACTGACCATGGCCACTGCCGTGCCTCAGTTTTATTCCCTTGCGACTCCGGCTTCATTATGTCTCCTGTGTTCTCCTGTTTGATTCTCTTTGTATATGCGTTGTTCGCATGGCAACTCCCTAAATCTCCCAGCTCCTGATTGCCAAACTGGTTTATCTGCTGCTGCCACACTCATGCAATCATTCAGCTAATCACTTATCCAGTATTTGTACTGACGCTCTAGCAACCTATGAACTCCACCTCTGGCAACCTCCCTGCTTATACAATCTCCTCGCCACCATGCCAGCTCCATTGTCCTGCCATCTCCGGCCATGCAGCTCCGGCCAGCTCCACTCACCTCATCTCCACTTCACTAAAGGTTAATCTGTTAAAAGTCATCTGACGCTGAGTCTCTGTTCTACCATTGGGTCCATTAAAAAACAAAACCATACCACAACGTTTAGCACTGTCATTGTGAACCCATGATAGATTTACACCCTCTAGCAAGGCTGTTCTTGATCTATTGGGGGGCATTTTGTAAAAAAGTCAAGGTTTAAGGTTTAAAATCAATTTGAAACCAAGCTTAAAATAAAATAACTTTTCAAGTTTCAAGGTTTTATTGGTCATATGCACAGCATATACAACGTATATGTTGGCAATGAAAATCTTATGTCCCATGCTCCTCCAACAACTCAACATACATGGTGCAAATAAGATAAATAAAATTGTGCAAAAAGAGAGAAGACAAAGTAACGTGTTTGTTGTCCAATAGCGCTTTGTTGTTCAAACCTTGTACGACCTGTATCTGGGTCCACCCTGCTCTGCCTCCGAATTGTGCCAGTTCAGGGTTCACTTTGGTGACAACCTTACACATAGCAGGTTTTGTTTACATTCAGTTCATGCATGTTGAGGTTTTTTACTTACTTTAAGAAATACAAATTTGATTTCACATATTCCAGTTATATTTCAACAGAACATATTGCTTCGTGTTTATATGAGGCCAAGAGTAATTGTATTGAGCGGTTTGATCCTGCACGCCACCAACACACTGGGGGGAGGGGAGATGGATCCTATGGGAAGACACACCCGGCCCTACATCAGATTAGAACGAAATAAAAGGATTAGTGGAGCTGGGTAATGCATGTAGCAGCGATTTAAGCTTACAAATTGCATAGTACAGATCTGTTATGTTTTAGCTCATGTACAAAGAACTTGTAAACTGCAGACGTACCAGTGTTGTCGTTTAAGTCAATCTAACCAAAGTTGCTCTGCTATTATGTATGCTGTGCTTTGCAGGTAACCTCGATCTGCTCCATCCATCAGTGCCTGATGTCCCTGCACCAGCCTCACTCTCTTGTTACCAGCCCCACTGTTCTGTTATTTCAAGTTAGTTGTACGATAGCCCAGTTGTTGCTGAGCCAGGGTTGCTATCCTTACTCCCCACTGATATTAGAACAGCAGAACGTCTGGCATGCTAACATCCACTTCAATTGCACGCTACAACAACAAAAAATCTCACATCTGTGAGTAGCAAATACATGGTCTTATGTGTAGCTAATGCAGTAACACTTAAAACGGTACTTTGTACTTTTAGTTGTTTTAGCTTTCTGTTTGAATTTTCATGATCGAATCGCATATTGTAAGTGACTTTCGATAAAAGCATCAGCTAAATGAAATGTACACTGAAAAAAACTGAATGTTGATTTTGATTAAATGTTTTATGTCAACACATTTCACATAACCGTTTGGTTAGTTGACAGCAATTATATTGAACCTGTAATTTTTTATTTACACTTAATATTATTGCTTTCAACCAACCTATTACAGTTATGTGAAATGTGTTGACATATAACAGTTAATTAAAGTCAACGTTTCAGTTTATCAGTGTAATCAAGTGAACAGTATCAGAAGTTGTGGACTGAGAGGTTATAGTGGATCAATAAATCCCCCCCACCTGCTGTCTGACTGGTTATTTCCTTATTGATTGTACAAGTCTCATCAAGCCCTCCTGGAAGGACCCTGGAAATCCACTATAAATCTCTGCAAAAATGCCCTTCTGGGTAATAAATCAGAGGAGACCGGGCTCTTCAAGTGGCTTCTGCCGGCTTGTGGCCCTGGCAGCGGCCTCGGGACAGACACCTCAAATTTATATCCAGATTGAGATTACTTGAAGTAAAAATCAGTTATTTGCTGTGAAATTGAGTAAAAACTGTTAAAAAAAATGTTGACGATATTTGCATTGGAGTAACAAAATAAACAATGAATAATTGCATGTGGGACAATATATTAAAACTATGAGAGAAGAAAGAAAAAACGTACACCACACAGTCTTTACATAAAAGAAAACCATACAGACGCATTGATGTGACGCAAATGCTCTTTGTAGTTCTATCTATGTCTATTCTAAGTGAATTTGAGTGCTGTATTGCAAATGCTGGTCCTTTAAGATAAGAAAACTGATTAATAAAATGACCCTTGGAACCCTTATCATAACTTTGTGATATATTTTTGCACAGCATGAGGATTATGGGTTTCAAGTGGAGGATGATGACGGGACCTTTTTTCATTGGATAGTATCAACAAGTACATTTTGCGACAAATACATTCTAAATGAGCTAGGGTTTGGGTGACAACAATAAATATATGATTAATTTAACCTCATGACAAGAAAAACATTGGAAAACAAATGTGGTCTCTGGTGTTAAGTCTGATGATTGGTTGACACTACCATCACTGCTTTTTTTTATGGTCTCTGTTGCTCTATAATAACATCACCTGCTTTTCTCCCATCAAAATAACTACTTTCCTGGGAAGGCTTTATCCCTTAACCATAAATATTGGTTGTGTAATGCACTTATGAATTGGTTCCTAACCCAAATGGAATTTGTTGTTATATTGTTTTGTCAGGGTTTGTTTTTCTGTGTTTGACTTTGATTTAGACGGAGCCCTTCACACAGGAGAATGAAAGAGCAGTGTCCTCATCTTGTCAAGGCACATATCCGTCTTCCCTGCAAGCGCACAACATCTCTGTTTGAGAGCTGTCAACACCTCAGACTCTCCAGGTTGAGTCATCAGTACAAACAATGAGACATTCATTATTCAAATTCTGCTGCATAAAAAGACTCCATCACCTGGTTCAACATGAGATCTCCATCCTGCTATCTCATCTGGATCATAACTGCAGGTGTGAACGCAAACAGAACATGCTGCAGTGCGAATGCTAGTTGGCCAAGACAGCATGGTTGTGTCTGGGGAATTTCCATGCTTTGACGTGGAAATGTGTTGTTGAGGCCACTGGAGGAAATTGAAAAAAGTGTGAAGTTCTCCCAGCCTCAGAGGAGAGAGGGATCTGTGTGGGAGGTAGATTACACCGTCATCCACCCCAATGCCAGGTGGGTAGGTAAACTGTTCTACCCCTCCCTAATCCTTCTCCTGTTCAGCTGTTTCCTGACCTTTGTTTCCCCTCTTTAGGGTTAGCTGTTGGAAACACACCGTACAGTCCTGGTGATGACTGTAGCTTAGGAGGTAGATGGTCATCCACCAAGCAGAACATTGATTGGTTTCATGTTGGTGTGTGCTGTGCAAGATACTTAAACCTCAACTGCTCCCGAAGTCCCCTACAGCTAATACCATTTGGTATGTACAGCATACTCCACATTGAAGTTGACAGTGTATGAGACAATTGATGTTCTTCCCAATGAGCACCAATCAAAACATCCCACATTTACAGTCCCTGAAAGCCTCATCAGCTGCTAGGAGTGACTGTGAATGGGATCTTTTGTACATTTGTGCAAAAGCATTTAGAAAGACCAGAGCAAACCCAGGAAGTTTAGTGCAAATAAGTAAAACAAAGTTATTACAAGTAATAAAAGTACTAAGAAACTAAAGTAGAGTAAACTAAACTAAAGGAGAAAGGTTCAACGGTGATTAGAAGCTGCTGTTAAAAGCTGCCACTCAAGATTTAGTAATAGACAATCTACGTGGAACTGTCCTCTTGGTGTTGTTGGCTAAAATTGTAATTATTAAACAATATGTTATTTTTAAACACAAACAAATACATAATTTATTCATATCATATATATTACAAATTTGGAGACTTGCCCTACAATTGATTGCTTTCCCTTGGTTTCCCAGAATGTTATACATTGGATTTTTGCAACTGAATTTGGCCAATCAAATTTGAGCAAATACAGCTGTGGAAAAAATTAAGAGACCACTTCAGCATTATCATTTTCACTTGTTTTATTATTTGTAGACATGTCTTTGAGTTGAATGATTTTTTGATTTATTAATTGTATTCTATAAACTACTGACAATTGTTCTGTGTTGAAATTCAGCAGACAGTGGAATGGCTGCTGTACATGTAGACATAAAGATTTAAGAAACATTTGGAGTGGTCTCTTAATTCTTTCCAGAGCTGTACTAAAACGTGAAGATTTGATTCAGAATTTGCGAACATTGAAAAAATAAATACAAACAACTTTGAACAATCAAATGTAGAGATAAACATTCAAATACATTTCAATGCATAATATTCAGTGCTGGAAATTCAATGGCTTTTTAGTTTCAAGATCAGATGGAATGGATTTATTTCAATACTAGGATTTTATTTGCAACTGTTAGGCAGCTATTAGTGTTAATACGTGTTATCATAAGATTTTGAACATTGCAATCCCAAAAAAGAAAGCTGTGCCCTCGGTATATCCCCCCTGAATAAATATAGGTGTTTTTCTTTCGTATGACATTTGGAGCAGAACACAGATTTGAAGGTGTTAGTTTTTGAGGTTCAGATGTGTTGCACTTGCTAACACTATTCCCCATACAGTGTAAACAGGTGTATAGAGAACTATTTTTCAAAATGTGATTTAACGCAGTGCACCCTTGCCCTTTGGACTGGAGATCACCAATAAAACCGTACCAAGGAAATGCTTCTCTGACTCCTCTTATCAAGTCTAATCTCAATTATTTTCCTACTTATTGAGGAGGCGCGCTGGTTACCTGCTGTAGAGGCTTATAGCGATCCTATACTAATCCATTTAGACTGTACAACCCAATGAGGATTAGGTTCCATAAATAATCTGGCCTGAACCTTTCTCCTTGTTTTCACCTAACAGCTTCTGGCTGCTTGGTGCATTGAGGAGTATACTTGTCCACTAAGCCTCCAAGCAAAAATATTAAAATGTTTTGGAATGGGTTTCCCCTCAAAAAAGTCACAAGAAAACCTGATAAGGGGCTGGAAATTGAAAAACTCTGGATCTGGCCTCTTCACGCCAACTGCAAATCATGCTAGGTTTAGCATACATGTTTGAGTATAAAGAATAATCTGTCAGAAATATTTGGATATGCAAAACCAGACATTAACAGGCTGTTCATGAGACAACCCCCTCCCCGCCCCAAAGCAGCTTGTCCAGACTCTCTCCTTCAGCGTTAAGCACTGCACTGTTCAGCTGTCTGTGTTCACAGAGATTTTAATCCGTCTCTCCGCCCCCTTGAAAGACGGATTTTTAATCCCAATAGGACCTATCGTGGTCAAATAAAAGTGAAATTAAATTGAAAGTAGGGAGTTCAATAGGGGGTCACTTATGTAGCACATTTCTGTGAATTTCAGGTTTTAGACTGAAGGTTTAAAACCAGAAACCATTGTAAACTATACCTGGAGTTCTCTTCCATGTCACACAGCCTTGTTCTTGGAGCCGAGCGTTCTCAGTGTGAGATCAGGTGACCTTAGCACAGGACTTTGGTCTAGGGCTGCAAATAATGATAATTTTTACTTCTGCCACTTGCTTTTCATGATCATGGTTGTTTAGTCAAGGTCAAAATGTCAAAAACAAAATGGCCGTCCCAATTTTTTAGAATTCAGACTAACTCTGTTATGTTGATGTGCTCCTTGATCATTTTCTTCTGCAATCCACTGACTCCTTATTCAGGACCTCTTGCCAATTTATATGTTGCATGAGATTATAATCCAAATTTGAAAAGTTACTTATAACCAAAGCTGTCAGATAAATGTAGGGGAGTAAAAAGTAACATTTTAGCGTTTAAAATGTGGTAGATTAGAAGTATAAAGTAGCATAAAATGGATAAGCTCAGGTTAAGTACAAGTACCTCAAAATGTACTTTACTGAATTCCATTACTGTTGGTGTTGACAGACAACTGATGCATGTTTCTGGTGTTAATTCAGACTTCTGATCTAGAATATAGCTTCACTTTTGCGAAATATCCAATCAACTTTCAGTTCAGAATTATTCTTTTTTAACCAGTGATAGGGATTCATCCTCCGGGATCCATCATTATCCAGAGCAAATCCCATGGAGATGCGACTGTCCTGATTGGAGATTAGTCATACACAATGTTATGATAGTTCCTGAGCCCTAATCAGGAATCATCCTGGTCACTACTCCCTTTTCCTTTCTGCCTGATGTATATACATTTTAAATATTCCACTGGAGCCCCAACGCTAACCTTTAAAAACATGACTTTCACTTCCTGCTGAGTTTGAGGCAGCACATTCATATTACGTTCCCATTTTACTTTATCACAATGTCAGAGTACCTGCACCCTCTGCCCTCGTTTACATGTTTAATTCATGTGTGACTCACAGAGTGCACCAGTGAGAGAGATACTTAGTTAGTTATACAAATATGTGATGTTTGCAAGGAGAACCAACTAATCAATTGTTGAAAATATTAAATAATAAAATGTATCTAAATGGTTGGTTCTGGAGTGTCCTCCTCCGTTAGAGAAGGGGGTTACAGGAATGTTAACACCTCTTCAGAAATCTATTTCTGGAATAAACTGCTCCGATATTTCTCTGTTGGCTGACAGTTAAGCTCTGTTTGAGATACACGTTTTGCTGTTTCACATTTTCACAGCCCTCCTCACAAATCTCCCCACAGCTTAGGAGCCAGAAATATGTATTACTGCTAGCTGGGCTTCCTGCTTTGAAGTCTGACAGAAACCTAACCATCAACTTGACTAATGTATGTAAATCCCACAAGAGTATTTCTAAAGCTGGATGTGGCTAACTAACGTTTTGGAAAGCAACGCTTAAAGATGTATAATATTTAAGTTGGAACATTTAGAAATTAAAAATGTTCCCTGATGTACGAACGGAATTTACGAGGGTTAGGGTTAGACTTGGTTAAAGGAGCCCTATTGTGCTTTTGGAATTGTCCCTTTCCTGTCATGAGTAATGAGCCTGAAATGCCTCCATTGGACTCCTTAGTTTACTTTGGTAACTAAGAGACATCACTATGAAAGACTTGCGCGTCTGCTGGCTAGCTAACCACATTGTACTTGATAGGCTTAGGGGAGGAATATCTCTAAGTGTTTGACGAATCACAACAGAGCCGACCAGCTAACCAATCAGAGCAGACTTGGCTCTGGATTCAGACAGAGGGTGAAAGTGGTGCAGCAGAAAAATAGCTTTTTGAACATTAAAGCGTGGAAACCCGTAACAGTAGAGACACTGAATACAAATATGAACCTGAAAATGAACATATTATGTCCTTTCAAATATTTTATACATTGTAATACATTTTAAGGGTTTATAAATATTAGAACTAACACATTTTTAACATTGGATTATGTACGCAGCCTTTTTGCTTGTTATACAGTATACTGTATGGTGTTCTTCCAGCTACAAGTTTGAGTAATTCCTCTAAAGCACCATCACAGCACTTCATCCGTGGCAAGGCTAGACTTAGCGAGCTATCACGTCTCTGAGGTGATGTTTGCTGTGTGAATGACACTAATTCCACAGCACGAGGATACAAAAATAGGTCTGGAGGAAAGTGTCGACATCAACAAAACGCTGCCTCTGCTTCGGCAGCACTTCCTTCAGATGTTAATAGGCTGCTTATTATGAGACATGGGTGATGCCTGGAGTGTGTCCACACACTAAGCTGTCATACAGAGGGACATCTTCCTTTCAGTTGTGTTCAGAGAGTTTGTCAGTCAGGATGGCTTGTTTATGGTAGGGGTTAGGGGGGTGATGCAGGGTTTGATGTCGTCAAGACTGTGTCAGCCATCTATGTCCGTGCCTTCTTTATGTTCTGCAGCAGTTTCTGCCCGGTCTGCTGTCTGGTAACATGGATTTTGTTGCAAGGACCAATTAAAACTACAGTTAGCAGCACTGTAGTCATAAGCGATCAACCTGAATAGATCTATGCTTTAGTCTCTCAGTAGCTTAAATCACTTACTACTGTGTTAGCTTTGTCTCCATGAGTGAGATAAAAGATCACAGAACGTGAGTCAGGATATGTTTATCATTTTTCCATCCGAGTTAAGATTTAACCACGCCCACTTTTGCATGGCCAAAGCATTGATGCAGCTTCAGATAGTCACCCTTGCCGTTTTCATCCCACAAAATATAATTTGACAGCTACAGTCACAAGTAGATTGATCAAAATAGCACTTTTTTAATATGACTGACGATTAAATGTTCATCTTGGATTCAAAAAGGATAAACTAGAAAAAACAATTGTATTCTGATTAACACTTAATTGATGAAATTTAGCGGGCCATATCAGGTTTTATTCACAAGCTAAAGTAGACGTGATGTTGGGACAGCAAAGATCTCGTTATACTGTACGTCCATGACGCAGTCGCGCTGAGCTACGTCGATGCAGAAGTGGCCGTGGTTAAATCCAAACTGGGTTGGAAAAAACGATAGACCTAGTCAGGACAGGTTAAGCTAGCCCATAGAGGGGTGCAGGAATGAGCCCAGAAAATTACATTTTATGCTTCCTGTTCTACAGCACCTCTTTTCACCCTGAAGCCAAAGAACATGTATGGTGTTAGTATAAAGGCCTGATATATTGTGTTATATAGAGTCAATGAAGCTACATGATTCAGGATTTCAGTCTCCAGGAACCAATATCTTATAGCCAAACACAGTAGGAATGTCAGAAAATACTGAAAGACGGACTAACATTGTTGGTTGACACCATCTTTGATTAGATTTATTTGACAAAATAAGACAAAATACAGTTGTCCACCTCAATTTAGAAAATCAAAATAATTATTATCCAATCTCTCCATGTAAAGGTTGACCAACATGAACACAGCTGCTGATCACCTCCGCTCTACTGAAAACCTAAACATTAGACACCACTCTAACTCTTTTCACATAGCTTTCATTTTATTAGACATGCGTTCATATTTGTTTTAAGGTGTCATAATTTACATCACACTTGAAAGTGGTAGCACCGGTGGCAGACATTAAAATGTATGTTTTATGCTGAGTTCTGATTAAAGACAGATAAATAACCGTGGAAAATGCAGAGGTTTTTATGTTACAAATTAAAGTGAGGGAGGACACCATTTCCATACAGTGGGATTTCATGTTTTTCTTAAGTTTCTAGATAAAGATTCCTCTATATGTATGGCACTTACTGACATGAAAACAAGTAACATTAAAAATGAAATACATCTTTTTTTTCTTTTTTTACAGACTTTCTGTTAGTCAGGCACCACCTTCCTCCTGCTACAGCAAAGGAGAGATCACTCAGGTTAAGGTCAATGGTCCGAGCACATGCATCAAACCGAAGAGATTCGTAAGAAATAAAGCTGACTCCAAAGATTGGTCTTTTTGCAGCCAGATTGTGTGTTTCTACTTCAAAAAGTGAAGTTTGGAACTACTGAAATGTCATTGAAACTGCAATCTGAGCAGACAGGCGTGTTCATTTGAATATTTAGTGCAACATTTACAAATTGAAATGAGATACACTATATGGCCCAATGATGTTTACTTTTGGTCTGGGGTTGTTTCCAATCCAGGATTAGGGTTAGATTACCCATCAATTTTACACAAGCAGTGGTTCACCAGTCTCAGGAAATACTATGTAGCTATTGAAAGCAGCTGTATAATGTCCAGTGGCTTCAGAGGAGCTTTGTGAAGTTAAGAATCCAAATACAATTCTTAGACTTTAAGGATTGGCTTGGTGACTCTAACTGTATGAAAGGAACAGTAGTGTTTGTCCAGACAGGGAGAATGAATTGCCAGGTTCATCCCAAATGGGATTTATTTTTCATGCTAGCATTTAGTTTTTGGACAGATTATTAGCATTTTGGACTGGTAAACTCTGGACTAAGTATTATTTTACTCCTGCAAAAAATAACACTTTAGACAACAAAATGCTTTCAACTTTGTGTCAGCATTGTGTGTTTGGCTGTTTTCTGTTTCTACAACACAGAGACAGCTCTCTGAAGTTTTCTCCACAGTTCTTTGACTTACTTATGCAATGGTGTCTAAATGCAATCATTTCCCAACCATAAGAGTGTCACATATACATGTCCAACTATCAGATATAGTTCTAATGTAGTTGTCCTCACACATTTGGCCACATAGTGTATCAGTTTATGCTTTTAAGAAACACTTTGCACAAAAATAAAATACATTTCTTTACTTGTGCCTTCTTTGAATAAAATACACAAATGTGGTCCATCTGAACCTCTCCATAAAAGACAAATCAAATCAATGCCTGCTAAATACAACATGATATGAGCAAGATGGTTGGCCCACATAAAAAATCCAGTTTTTAGTCATTAGTCAAAAGCTCTCTTCAGTAATATGTCCTTTGCTGAAAATCCTCAACTTTTTCTTGTTTCATTTGAAGACTAAATACAAATATATGAATTATTGTTCATGATTACTTGTTTATACACAGCTGTCCTGCAGCATCCTCATGTTCCCGTAGGGAGTCACACATAAGCAGAGTCACTGGACTGAGTGCGCCCGAAATTGGGCATACTCATCCTGGGCATGTCTTTGTTCCGGATCTCATAAACGGACTTCCTTCGTGCCTGAACTCCTCGCACAGCCGCTTTGATCTTCTTCCAGCCGAGGTGGTTGAGCTCTGCCAAGTTCAGAAGCACACAAATACCACTGACGGCAAACATGAAGACCAGAAACACTGTCTTCTCCGTCGGCCTGGAAACATAGCACTCTACATCTTTTATGCACGGATATCGATCACACTCGTACACCGCGGGGACATTGAATCCATACAGGAAATACTGACCCACCAGAAACCCAATCTCTAGTGCATTTCTGAACACCACCTGGATGATGTAGAACCTGGAGATGCCCTCCTGCCGTCGCAATTTTGACTTTGTAGGCTTTACGTTCAAGCTGGGGAATTCTTTGGTTTCCATGCAGTTGGGCTCTGCCTCCTTACTGCAGTTGTCTGAGTTCTGCAAAATCCCGTTCACGATGGTGTTCTTCATCTTTTTGTTGTCATCTCTCTTCATGTAGTCCATTTCTCTGTCCAGGGAGAGGTACACGGTTGAGAAGCGTCGCTCCTTTTGCTTGGCGGACTGGTGCACCGAGTAGGTGATGAAGCAGAGGCTGGGGCAGCACACTATGATTATCTGGAATACCCAGTACCTGATGTGGGAGATGGGGAAAGCCCGGTCGTAGCAGGCCTGGTTGCAGCCAGGCTGTAAGGTGTTGCATACGAACATGGACTGCTCGTCGTTGTACACGGTCTCTCCAACGATTGCTACGATCAGAATCCGGAAGATCACAACAACAGTCAGTAGGATCCTGAGGGGAAATCAGAAATATAACACATTTACAGTAGCTGTGAGAGTCACAAACACTCTTTTTGAGTTCAAGACTCAAGATCAGATATCCAAAACAAAATGATCACTGTGCTGGCTGCATGTTGAGTTCAACCATGATCCTGGTCTCTTTATGTCAATCACAACATTTGACATTAGTAAACGGTCAGTGGGTCAATGGTTCGATACCCAGCACCTGCAATCAACGTGTTGCAGTGTCCTTGGGCAAGATAGTTAACCCCAAATTGTCCCCTTATGTCTATGGTATTCAAATGTATGTACGTTTTTTTGGATATTTGTTTCATTACAATCAATACTATATTGCCTATAGCTACCTGGTAAGCCAAATAGGGAGCTGTACTTATTTGGGACTCCAATTACTCTGATGAAAGCAAGGTAGTAAAAGTTGCTCAGAAGGCAGTAGACCAGAATGATACTGGTCCCAATTACACATAGCTTTGTTTAAAGGGTAATAAGCTAGAAAGGTTAGAAACCACTGGACCGTTTCGTTTACCAAAATGTCAGACAGGCATTCAAACCACTGGCCAGCTGTAGGGAGAAGACATTACGTTATCCACAGGATAATAAAGGAACCCTTATTCACCCCACAGAGGGTACATTTAGCCTTTGACCCATCCTAGTGTTAGGAGCAGTTGGTTGCCATATGTACGGCGCCTGGGGAGCCATGTAGGGAAGAGTGATCACTATGAGGCTCCTAGGTTAACTTGTGTTAGGAGCTGTGTCCCTGAGTCTGAAGGACCCTCTTTTGACCTGTACTTAGTCTGTTTCTTGTTATCTTAATCAGGGATGTAGTCATTATGTTAAAAGAAACCATGTTTTGGCCAATCTTCCCATGTTACAGCTTCTTTTTGTACTGCATGTTTACAATGTTATGTTTACCTTTCTGCTGATCATTATCCAAAGCATGTTTTCTGCACCCCAGGCAGCCTTGACCCCAATACCTTTTACAATGGTATTCAAGCGAAACAAATCCATCTGCATTTTAACTGTACCAATAAAAGCAGGGATGGTATTTTCTTCAAACCATTTGCTGCAGGTAAATTTAAGTGACTATACCTCACATATGTGTTCTATTTAGTTATCATTGTCAGTAATTGTTGCCTTTATTTTTTTAAGGAATTTGATTTTAAGAAACAAAATAAAATCCAGCAGGAAATAATGCAGCGAGGAGCAATTCATATAATTGTATTTATATATAATAATAATAATAATAATAATAATAATAATAATATTTTGTATTCACTCTATTTAATGTATTATTTAAGAATCCATTTCATATATGTTTTATGGTTTTAGATGTTTCTTTGAATGTAGAAACTTAAGCATGACAACATTTACAAAAGTGAAAACAAATGCTTTTTTTATCTGGATGTCAGAATTGTTTTCAGTAATCATTATACTGTCTTACTGATAATAAATCTATATGTGACATAACAATTGTATTTCATGTCATGTCAAATAGACACAAACCATCGACTGAATATCGGTTTAATAAACCAATAATCACTTAATTACTCATTTACTTTTAGCAGGTTCAGGACAATCACTTTGGTTTTGTCTTCATAAGAATGACAGTCTGCCCAGCCAAACGATTTATATTCTGTCATTAATGAGTTCAAATATAATGAAGCATCTCTGAAATGTGCCCTATTAGACAGAACTGGATCCCCGGATGGGCCATCAGGTGGTAGCAGGGTGTGCTTAGGGTGGAGCTGTCCAGAGCTGAAACAACACGATTACATCACAGTCCCCCTGTGGTGGTCTGACTTAACACAATGGAAGTTAAGATTCATGCTTTCGTTTAATAATACTTTTATAAATATTACAACAATTATACATATTAACACTATCTGGTTTAACAGAGTCTCAGTTATGCACTCCTTCTTGATTCTCGAACTGTACTTTCGGTTGGCACTGTTTATTTTTGACGTTGATGTAAAACTTTTCAAGAAGAGAACGAGGACATCTTTCTATCCTGTTTTTCCTCCACCTCTTACCTTCCAATCATAGTAGAGTGTTGCTGGACAGCCGCCTCCAACAGCCGCTCTAATATGGTCCACTCCGCCATGGTTGCTCATTCGGAGAAGATAACACTCAGGAGAAAATTGTGCAGAAAAATACAAAACCGAGGATCTGATTATTCCTTATCTCGGATAATATCCAGTGAAAGCCTGGATATGTCTCTGTGTGTGTGTGTGTGTGTGTGTGTGTGTGTGTGTGTGTGTGTATCTCTCCTCTCCAGGCTCTGATAAGTACTCTGAGCCGCTGTGTTCTGCACGTAAGGCGGCTTCTGTGTGACTGCGCGCCGTGAGGAGCACCGCGCGCGGTAATCCAGCTTTAAGTAGACTCCTTTGCGTCACACGAGCCCTGGTTGGTTGGAGAGATATCCACCGCTTCACGCGACCAGACGAGAGTAGTGTGCACACAAAGTGACAACAAGTTAGTTTAGCCCATATTCGCACCGCTGAGGTCAGAATAAAAATGCAAATGTCTATTGTGATCCTGTCAGCTCGTGTATACTATATAGTATACTCGTGACTCCTAGCATCACATATTATGATTTATTTGATTAATTATAGTAGGAATAGCAGTAATAGTAGGCTATAAATTGTAACTGTATTATTTGTAATGTTTCAAAACCATTTAAAAGGAATTAAAACATGTTAATAATAAAACAATTTCATTTTCAATTAATTCACCGTGATGGATTACAACAAAACAGATGCTGTATCATTAATATTGTGTTAATGTTTTTTCTAAACATAGGAGTTAATGGAGAGGTAAATACCTCTTAGTGTCACATGATTGACAGCTAGAGCAGTTGCTATAGTGACAGTGGGCCTAATACAGACCATATCACACATCTTCTATACAAATAGTAGATACATCCCATCTTATCATTTGCCAACCCCTTTAAGACATGTTGTTATTGTTGTAGTGTACATCCTACACTAAGTCATCACTGGCTGCATTGATGCACCCTGGGATATTGAAGTGTTTTATAGAAAACAGATTGTTTTAGAACTTCAAATAAAGTGGCATGTAAAGTAAGATGTGGACACAATTACTGCATGTGGTTCTTTATTTACTCTCAATAACAGTATTAAATACATACATAAACCCACATACATATCCGATTTGACATTAAAACACTACATAAACATATTACATAAGTACCTTTGAGCTAATTCTAACCTATAGTATAAAATATAGTCACACAACAGAGACGTGAAGAGCTGTCTGCCCATAGCTACATCACAGATTCATATTAGTATGTGTAGTGTCTTTACTGGGGCATTTCTCCATGCTTTAATGTTCACAAAGCTCTTTATTTTTCTCATACTGCCTGTGCTGCAGCACCTCTTTCCACTCTCTGTCTGAAACCAGAACCCAGTCTGCTCTGACTGGTTAGCTGGCCGGCTCTGTTGTGATTGGGCAACCACTTAGAGTTGTCCCACCCCTTAGCCTATCACGTACAACACATTGCAGTCTAGCCAATAGAAGAACAAGTGTAACATAGTGATGTCATTATTTTATGGAAGTAAACAAAGGAGCCTAATGGAGGAGTTTCAGGCAGGGGGTAATGTGGGAGAGAAACTCCCTCTGGAGGGAATTTAGGGATTTTAGCCTCTGCAGACCATTTACATGCACACCAAAATGTTTCACACTACAGGAATGGGAAGTCCCAAAGGAGCATACTATAACCTCTTTAAGACTTGCCCAGTGCTCTCTGGTATGCCAGGTAAGATAGAGAGAAAGTCAGAGTGAGTGAGGATAACAATTTTAGGCTAAGATTGTTTTGACTTGAAGATTTGAAAATGACTTTAGATAAAGAATCTTCCTGTGCAGGATAAATATATTGACATCTGTTTTTCCTTGTCTTAGCTGATTTGATGTTTGTCAGACATCAGTTCAGTCTCTTTGTTCTCCAGTGTGCTTCTTTTCATCTCTCTCATCATGACAGAGGTTGTGATGGAACTGTATACAAAGGGGTTGAAAACGACAACCTCTTGTAATAAACACTGAACATGACAGAAAATATGCAGTGTGAAAAACTATACTGAAGTTCAGCAAACCCAACTAACTTGGAGATAACTATAAAACAAGTAAGGCAGGTCGGGGTGTACAGCACGTTGAATTGAATTAGAGGCTGCTTGATGGTGTCCAGACTGTCAGGGGAAAGTTAGTTAGTTGATCCAGAGGGAGGTGGCAACGCGGGTGTGGCAGTGAGGCACTGGAAATCACTGGAAGGCTCCATGTGTCATCCCTGGTTTGATCAAATTGTTTAAAAAAAGGTGATTTCAGTAATAAATGATGAGGAGGGATTTGTTGACCAGGTGTTGATGGGGTCACAATGTAACTTAACCCTGGATAAATGTTTTATTGAAATTCTCTACTCATCATTACAAATAAACGCGGCACAAAACATTGAGTGAAGATTATGAGGTTAACTTTTTGGCATAATCGCACAGGTCTACACAATATGATTGACAAAAACTGACATTGTTCAAAATTGCAAACTGTTTTGTTCCTCCAAAATGTATTGCATTTTGAAAAAGTACAAGAAGATTCACCCTACATGCACTTTTAATTCTGCTTTCCCTTACTCCGATACACAAGCACTTACACGCATGCAGGCACGCACGCACGCACGCACGCACGCAGGCACGCACACACACACACACACACACACACACACACACACACACACACACACACACACACACACACACACACACACACACACACACACACATAGATTTGCAGCTTAATAAAATATGAGTTTTGATTCACAAAGTGGACATTTTCCCTAAGGACACTAATCCTACTTGGTTAGTTACTAAGGACAGTCGAACGTTTCTTTTATGTGCTGTCAATCATTTCTCTGAACATCTGTTCTATCCTCACATTCAAATCTAGAACACCAAGTTCCCCTACCCCAGTTACCTCTGCATGTTATTTATTTTGAGACTGGATGCTCCTTTATAATCTTTATAATATTGGGGCTTTGTGCACGCTAGACATATTTCTGTTTTCTAGATCAATTCCACTGAAATATTCTTTGCACATCATGAGAAGTCTCAGTGAAATTTTAAAAAACCGAGTATGATGATTTAAAGAAGTATGATAGCTAAATTATTATTTAAAAGTCCCCTATTATGCAAAATGCACTTTTTGATGTCTTTTATACATAAACATGTGTCCCCGGTGTGTAAGGAGACTCACAGAGTGTCAGAAAATACAACCTTCTCTCTCTTCCTCCTTACCCACGTCTCTAAAAACGGGGGTACAAACGAGCTGATCCAGATTTGCTGCTGATATGACCTCATAACCGAAATGTGGGCTGGATGTCTGCAGGAGGGACTTAGAGTTGTTGTTTATATAATACATATTGTCTCTTTTCTAGTGGTAAACACTGAGAAGTGTTTCAGAGATAATGCTGGATGTGGTTTGGAACATAATATGGCGTTCAATCATGGCAGCGTTTAGCTGAGTTGCTCCCGGTAAAAACTTTCACAGAGGAGAGAGAGCTGCATGACGATCCAAAGGGGCGTGGCCAGCTTCAGCTGAGCTCAAATTTAAAGTGACACAGAATCAGCACTTCAGGAACAGGGCTGAAATAGAGGGGGATGAGGCATGCTACAATGGGGGATCTTGTACAGAAAAGGTTTGTATAGATATGGCCCTATAATATATTGTTCAAATATAGCCTAATAGGAGACCTTTAAGTCACTGAACCCCTCCACTCCACTAGGGGTCTCTGTGTGTGGTCTCTGCTTGCTGGCTCTTCATTTGTGTTTCAGATGATCCAGCGTGATGAGCCACACCTGAGAGAATTGGATAAAAAACCCAACCCCATCCCACATTAGCACTGACTCCTCTTTCACACCCATATTCATTACTGATTTCTCAATTCCGTGTTTGTTTTTGGTTATTTTAGGTGTTCAGTATTGTTATCGTGTAATTAAATATGCTTCTTGTTACATGTCAACTGGTCTTCTCTCCCATTTTTGTTACAGTCTTTGAGCTGGGCTGTAACAATCACAATCACACATATTAAACTACATTCCGAAAAGTCTGTTTTGATTGAAACTGTTGCTCCACTGGTGAGATACTCTTTGATTCTTTCTCTGCCTTCAAAATGTGCAAAGACAGCCGTGGACTGAAAAAGCACACTAACTTATCTGTTTTGTTAGATATTGGTTTCAGGGCGCACTGTTGCAATCGAGCACAGTTATAAGATCCGGAGCAGGAAAGACTTGCTTGGCATTTCCTCCCCTCTTTCACATCTCCAGCCCCACACCAGCAACAGGGTAACACCCAATCAAAGGAAGAGGTGCACAGGTCAGGAGAGGTGCCCTAGGATTAGGACCTGTGTCCACATGTACTTAAGCAATGTCACAGATTAAATTACCTTGTAATCATCCGCTGACCTATAAAATGTGCAGTTGTGATGGGTCGGCTGTATCCGGGCTCACACTCAGTCAGTCAGGGCAGACTCCCTCAACGATGCAATAATGTCAAGGGCAATCAGAAAAATGCATGATTAGTGATGACATTTGATACAAAACAGCCTCACAAACGGACAGAAAGAAGAGACAGTACAGACAGTAATATTTCCACCTTGTAAAAACGAAACATTTTCTAATCTTTAAATCCCTGTTTACCTACAGGCAGCTCAGCATGAGTGTGATCCAGATAAGTCTATATGTTTATGATATAGCACATTCTAAACAATGACAACGTTTAATGAATAGTGATCAGAACAAATCCGAGAACATGCTAAATCCCCATATCTCTGTGGTGTCATAGCAGGGAGCAAAATAATAACAGTAGCAGTCAGGGAGCATGTTCAGCTTTAGTTTGAACAAGGAACATCATTCAAGTGTCAACACATCATACTCAGTTATTGTGTTAAATGGTTGCCTTTTTAATTGAAATCAGAGAGACATACTGTAAAACATGAAACAAAAGCCCATTAATATTTACAGTGCAGGTGGACAAAGCTTATCATCATACATAATACACACACAGGCTTGGGGGGTAACGGATTACTTTTAATGAAATTGCAGGATAAAAAAAAGGTAACTGTATTGGATTACAATTATATATATATATATATATATATATATATATATATATATATATATATATTATATATAATATATATATATATATATATTATATATAATATATATATATATACAAAAATACTGGTTCATTTAAATAAAATTGAGAGCAGGATGAAAGTGTTACAATACATTTTTAAATAAAGATCGATATATTATAGGTAGACGTACTGAATTAATTTACTTTATGGTTTATATTTAGGCTCCTTTAATTCTTCTTTATTTTGAATGCATGTATTTTTAATGCAGTAGGTGGTGATTTATTAACAAAAGTACAGTCAATGCTTTTGATGAATGTATTAAGCTTTAACAGTTTGTAAATTATTACTGTTACTACATTTTTTATATGAAATATCTTGGTTTCTTCTTCTCTCATGTGATGATGTTACATATTAAGTAAAACACATCTTGTTTTTTATTTATTTTCTCTTGTTTTTATTTGCGTTGCGTTTGATATTGAGGTAATCCAAAATTAACAGAAATTGATCAGGTTATATTACTTATATTTTGATACACAGATTAGGTTACTGATTACATTTTGTGACATGTAAGTAGTAACTGTAACGGATTATATATTTAAAGTAAACCTCCCAACCCTGTACTCTCATTCTCACACTGAGACACTTTCATATTTCAGAGTCTCTCTCCTGGCTGATCCCCACAGCAGGGAAATGCTGCCACCTTTTGGTGAAAGTGAAGAAGCGCAGAGGCAGTTTACTATGCAGACCCTGGAGAGAGCAGCCGGACCTCTGAGTTTTGGTTTTGACAGTTTCCATTCTTCTCGGACAAGTCTTCCCATCTAAACCTTCAGTGTTGTAAGTAAGTTTATCATGCTTGTTCATGTGTTTCAGTCAACTGCTCTGAATTGTCTTCACAGTGCAGAATGGTTATGTGTGTTTCCGTATTTATAGTTTTATTTTTATTTTTACATTTAGCAGCTGAAGGATATCGTTTCACTGTGCTCCCCTGAAGTGACCATGATTGGTACCGAATAATGGTCCAAAAAGCACAAACAAGGGGAATTAATCCTTTCAGTTTACATTGAATCATCACCTTTATTGGCCAAGTATGATTTTACATATTTGTACTAACTTTCCGCGTGATCATGCATGTTCGAGCAAGTTTGGTTTACACACACACACATACAACTATGAATATTAATTCAAATATACATAAATAGAGGTTAATTAAAAATACAAGTGGCGCCTCAATTAGGTAGGTGCATTAACTGGAACTTAAAATACTTTGAAAATAATTAATACTTATTACAAAATAGCTTCTGAATTTTAACGTTACTCGTTCATATTATTTTATTTAGTAAGACTCCAATTACACCAGGTCACCTGTAGGGGACACTAACCCTACAACAGAGTGAAAGTTCAGCCCATTTATTTTGAGGAATTGTTTAACAAAAAAGACATATAACAGATAACATATTAATATTTATTTTTGGTTAAAATATTTTGATAGAAGAGGTTATCAGAACTTCTTAACAATAATAAACAAACCAGCATAGAGTCTGCTTTTAAAGGAGGTCGGCGTGGATGGGATGATTGGTGGAACAAATACAGAAACTTAACCTCTGGAAACCCAAATATCTGTGTAGAACCAAGAGTTGGTGTTTCAATTCACGTAAATTTAGTTTATAATATGAAATATTACAAAACCATTATGCATATTTAATTTAAACCTCATTGTAAATACAGTTTTGTTGTAAGGGAAGGCAATTTAGAAAGGTACAAGGTTGGACCGTGAAGAGAATAAAAGCTTTGAATGTGTAACTTATTCAAATGCAGAGAGAACCAGGTCAGTATAAAGTGAAAAAAATAAACAAAAACATGTCGTAAATAAATGTAATCTGCATTATATGTGTGTATGTAAACTGCCATATTGGTCTTAATATTTACCAGTTGTTTATGCATTAGAACACAACTTTCTTGATACTGTCTTGTAACTCCACAACTCTTTTGGAAGGAAAGGGAAGACTCAAATAAAGAAGAAAATACATGTTTTCTTTTTGTACATTTTCATACACTCCCATAGTGTTCAAATTAAAACATTTTTTTTAGTACCACATCACTTGGTGTATTAAATATACACTGAAAACAATTTCACATAACTGTATTAGGTTAGTTGAAATTTAAAAATATGAAGTTGGACCTACATGTTGTTATTTAAACTTAGTATTATTGCTTTAAACTAACCTTATCCAGTTATGTGAAATATGTTGTAATAATACATTTGATAAAAGTAAATGTTTCAGTTTTTCAGTGTATCGACATATTGTACATCCTACAGCAGGCAACCAAAATATTTTGTTGTACCACACATGATGAGGAAGCGATCCTGATGGAGCAGCTCCTTTATTTTTTTGACAAATTGAAAGTGAGATTTTTGTTTACAATGGAGAAAAAAGAAAAGAAAAAGCTCCTTCCTCACTCCCTCTGCAGACTGCCTGTGGGACATGACAATCCCCGGCTCATCACTGGCCGTGGCTCCATCTCTGTGGAATGATGCAAATGATGACAAATTCCTTCATCCCTCATCATGCGCGTGCGGCTAATCGCTGTAACACACAGGGATGGGCACGTCTTGGCACTTAGCTGAGGGGCTAAGCTGCCTGATTGAATCACTCAGCGGGGGCCTGCTATCAGACCGCTGTCAGGCCGCTCAGCACTCTGGTGCAGGGCCTCTGTTCACTTGCTTTCAGAGGCAGCACTCACCTCCTCTGTGATGATGGAAAAAACATTATTCCCATTTGTCACAGGAAGAGCCAGTCAATTCCTTTCAGATGCTACACGTGTCGATGTCTGGGGGAGGATTGTGCATTTGATTGTTTAATGGCTCCGAGGCTTTGGTGTCCCAAGCTAGGCCTTAAATGTTCCTGTGATGTTTCGACATGCTTTAACAGTGTCTGCTTTACTGACTTTATATCATGTATGTAATCCTAATCATATATGATCAATCAATCAGTGGAAGTATATATTTTCAAATGTCTTTCAATGTCATTTCAAATGAAAGAACAAGTCATGTTCCATGTTTAGTTTGTTTTAGTCTCGACATTATATACTTTGGTGCAGCTTGTACAGTATAGTTGAGAATAGAGTGGATAGAATATTTACACATATGGTTTTTGATTCAATACAATAAATCACAAAAAGACCACATGACCAGTAAATTCATTTTTCTCCCAAGTAGTGCCAGCTTTTATGTCTAATAAGACATTTTAAACTAAATTGTTAAAGCTAAGAATTATTTTTCTTTCAGCGATCATGATTCAAGATCCTTTGTTCACTTTCAGTACGTAGTGACATCACTATGTATCAATTAAGCTAGCGCTCCAACACATTGTACGTGATAGGCTAAGGGGTGGGCCATCTCTAAGAGGTTGACCAATCACAACAGAGCTGGCCAGCTAACCAATCAGAGCAGACTGGGCTCTGGTTTCAGACAGAGGGTGAAAAGAGGTGCTGCAGCACAGAAGTATGAGAAAAATAAAGAGCTTTTTGAACATAAAAAAAACCCGTTCAGAGTAGAGGCAAAACATTTCAATAATAACATAATATGGCCCCTTTAATACACAACATTTTTATTTATTTTGAACCTCAAAGATTCAATCATTATAAATAATTCCCATAGAAATAAATGTTGATATAATTTCTGATTTGTTGGTTTAGCCAATAACAGGCATCGAGAAAGCGGTGTCAGTTTTCTGAACGGCTTTGCGTAAGTGTTGGCTGCTGGCCAAACTCCAAACTGCTGTGTGTGTGTGTGTGTGTGTGTGTGTGTGTGTGTGTGTGTGTGTGTGTGTGTGTGTGTGTGTGTGTGTGTGTGTGTGTGTGTGTGTGTGTGTGTGTGTGTGTGTGTGTGTGTGTGTGTGTGTGTCAGCTGAGAGGTTGTGGCCTGCCAGAGTAAAACACCGGTGGCAGGAACTTGGCACCGCAACATAAGCATTTAAAAGTCCACGGAGAGCATCTTCCATAAACGTCACACAGACGTTTGTGGGAGAGTGAATGAATCATCTTTATTTACCATGCACTTTTCTACAGCACACACTCAAGACGTCTTGAAAGCACACACTAAAACAGGATCAAAGTAACAGAACTGTCATAGGATGGAAATGTAGGCTATGCTTCAGTCTTACAGTGCTTTAGTTTTAGTTTTTGCCTTGACCAATCATGCAAACTCATTTCATATGATGGTTCCAGTCTAAATTGCAGCTATTTGTAAGTCTCATTGATCAAAGAAATGTTGCTAAAAAAGAAAGTTCCTATTCAATTAGTATTAAATAGAAATGGACTATTAAGACGTTCTATTACTAAATCTCTGGTTCTAGGTGCAGGATCTGAGCAGACATAAAGTCATAAAGTCATGCTGCTTAGTTCAGTGTCAAACAAAGAGTATTACTGCTATTTGTCTCTGGGCATACAATAATGTAAAGACATATTCAATAGCTGCCAATAATTGAGGCTTTTGCTACAGGTTTTTAGACAATTATTTTACCAATTCATGGCCAACCATGGCTTACTCTGACCCTGAACTCACCAGGTGTTGGAGCTTGGGGTCGTGATACCAAGTCATTTTTAATTAACATTTTTTTAACAGATTTTTTGTTTTTATATTTGTTTTGCAATTTTTTCATCATTCTCTTTTACCCAGTAATATGTTAATCTAACTTGTATTACCCTTGCTTTAAATGAGGACCTGTATGACCTCTTTCAAATATAAATGTATGAACAAAAACAATTAGATAAACAGAACATTCTATTTCACATGCTCAGTTCAATCAGAGACAGCAGAAGTAAATGTCAATGGGGAGGGATGTGATTCCCAATCAGTGGGAGTCCCAAGCCTTCCAGTTAAATGTAACTGCTTGTTATGCCCTCTATGCTGATGACAGCGTCTTTATCCTGTCGTAGAGTATTGTCATTATGATCAGCTATACACACTGTTTGGACAGCAGTAGATCAATCATTAGGGACTTGGACTGTTCACCTCTAGGGAAATGCACCAAACCCCAACTGCTCTCGGTTCCTAAAGCTGTGTGCAGGAAATCTGCTGGACAATCTGGTTCTTCTCAAGCCTACTTGGAGGTTAACCCTGAATGTAGTTTTGGGGTTATTTATTTGTTTTTGTATTGTTATTTCTTTACCTAACTTTAAAATAATTCAGGAGTAGGGACACGGTGATGAACCTATGTTGGGCTCCATAGGCAGGATGTATCACCAGAGGGCAGCAGTAGTACGTCACTGAGAGCTGCCTGGACTCAGAATTAATCACACACAAAGGTATGTCATCATTTAGAGTGATGGGGAAAAAAGCCATTGTCTCATTGCTTTATAATCCCTTAATAATTCTTAATAGCAACATTGGGAGAATTTATTGCACTTTAATGAGATATCGCCATTTCTAACACTAACACATCCTTTGTGAGGAGATTTCTACCAGCAAAACTTCACTCCTTTGCATGTTGGGTTCTCCTCCGGTGCCCAGACACTGGCTCCACCCTATCAACTCACTCTTGTCCTTCCAATTAATTCTTACCCATGACCAGTCTCATCTCCTGCGACATGGCAGGACAGGGCCAGTCATGATGGATGTGACATTAACGGGAAATGAAGCCGGGGAGATGCAACGCCCCAGTCCAATAGTGGCATTTGTCACTGCCCTGGTCATGCAGATTGGGCCAGCCTTGCCCACTGACTAAGATTAATGATGACTGTGGTCCTGTCTTTGTCTCTATGTGTGGCTTCCCCAAGCACGGCACAGTCTCCAAACATGACCCGTATGATATTAACCCTCGCACTGATCGGAGACACAACACGCACCCTGACATGGAAACATTGTCTCCTTTCACATCTGTTTCTTTCAGATTAGCTTTGAGTGAATGGGGAAATGTTACACTGATGAAATAGCAGAGTTAGAACAACTTAACCCTTAAATGGTTTCTGTATCCTGTGGGATGGAATCCTTTGACAGGCTGTGTCAATTTGTAACTTGGATGATATTTAATTGTAATATTGATGTTAAAATGGTGTAATAACGGTGTAATATGGTTGTAATAAAAGTTTAATTTGGGTGTAATATTGGTGTTATATGTGTGTAATTGATGAAAATATGTGTTTGATTATGTATAAATGTATACCCTTAAGGGGCAATGTATGACAGGAGATGCAGAGTGTAAGCTAGAAACAAAATCATATTTTGAAGAAAATTCCAGCCTAGCCTACATCAGATAATTGCCATTAATTAATTTTCCAAATTATTGATATGTGCTTGCCCACTTAATGGTCAGCATTATAGTATCAAATGCATGCATGCATTACACCTACCTTTGTTTAAAGTCAATGGAACTTGACGTTGAAGCAATTTTACCTAGCGGCCAAATGATAGTACTACACTTCAGTTCTAGTCTGTGACATCATTGAGGCCCCAAAAGACAACTTTTTTCAGCTAAATGAACTAACCAGTGTGAACACTTTTACTTTGAGTCTACAGTCGCTCCATTTTTGGGCTTCATGCGCCACTAAGCAACCACACTCATTGGAATAAATGGGGCCCCACCTCTGACGCTGTATCCAGTTCTCTTCATACATCCATGCGTCAGACACACGCTACCTATGCAAACATAATGGGTTCACTTTTACTGATAGAACTATTTGAGGTGAAGGCAACAAACTATAATTTTACATTGATATAATCCACAAAAGTACACTGTGAACAGTAGAGCACACAACTAAATAAGACTGATTATGTGACTATACTCAAATACACGATTTAGAGGGTAAATTTGATTCATATATTGAGGAATATCTTGTTTCAAACTGGCAATTGTGGCTGAATGAGGCTGAAAACACAGAAAGTCCAAACAGAAAGCATGAACCCTCCACTGAAAGCTTAATTAAACGTGTTTTATGAAGCAGCCAGTGAGTATTTGGACTACAGTATACCAGGAGGACCACATCCTGGTTTGTAATAGAGAAATGGAATAACCTTAAGCACCATGCACCGCTGCACAGAAAATGGCTTTTCCCTGACAGATGAGGTAGCCGGGGAAGGCTCAGATGGATGGGGGATTGGGCCGGTTGTATAAGACTTCAGGGATGCAGCACATTCCCTGGGTCATCCATCATTCGCTGACACATCCACTTATATCCGCACCACACATACATACAGATGTGATCCTCTGTTTGATCAGCAATCTAGCCATTCCTACTCAACGCACGTTCTGGCCTGGTCTGTCCCAGCTTTGGTCTGTATTCCCTGGATGTGTGTATGATTTGCGTTGCATTCATGTTAACCATTTCAGAAACGGTTTGACTTGTAGACATGGTATGATGTTGGTTGTAGCTGCTTTATGTATGTTGTCTGTTTTCTTATTTATTTCACCAATTTGTATCTAGATGTTCATTTTATTTTTCAACTTGTTGCGATTTATTTTAGCTGAATGTTTATTTCTATTTCCCTTTTAATTGATTTTGAGACACAAATCAATGTCAAATACTTTGTTTTTGTACAAATACTTGGCCAATAAAGGTGATTCTGTATAAACAACATCAAAGCCAGCATTTTGTTTTGCAAAGTCACATTTGACTGAATCTATGCCAGAATAATATTACCTAAAACAATTGTTCATGGAATCCATACCAGTCAATTAAAACATATGTAAATGTCTGTGCTTATTTTTTTCCTAATACCAAAAAGTGTATCCTAAAACTGTGGCTTGAAACCGGATAAAAAGTCAATTGACATCTTCTGTCTGGGGAAACATCACCCTTACAGCAAAAAGACCATTACTTAATAAGATATTTCTGTGGGTTTAAAATAGTTGAAAACATTTATTATAAAAGTATACATCTCATCAAAATATATAATAAAGGGCAAGACATTTTCAGACACTTGAATGCAGCAATGATAGACATTATATGTTTTATGTTTACGCAATATGTGTCTTTGCCAAATAAATCTACCATGTGAAAATGAGCAGAATATGTCCTCTTATTGCCAGACATCACATATGTCTTAGCCTCAAAGTGCTGTTTTGTTGCACTGAAAAAAAAAATATTAAGTTTATTGCATCAAGAAATTTCACATAACTGTAGTAGGGTAGTTGAACCTAATATATATATTGTTTATACTCAATTTTATTGCTTTCAACTAACCTAATACAGTTACGTGAAATCTGCTGAAATAACATATTGAATTAAAGTCAACGTTTCCCTTCTTTTAGTGTGAACGTTTACAAAGTAACGGGATGTGAGCAGCCCGTTAAGAGATTTTGACCACACTATTTGTCTACATTTAATAAATAAACAGGTTTCCACCCAAACATAGAGTTTGAACACCCACCCTGCATGAACGCCTCCCCCTACATCCAACCTTATTGTAACCCTCACAGTGCGGGGCGAACTCCATCAGGGGATGGCAGCGAGGGGAAGAGCTAAAAGAGGGGTGGTTGTGGGGGAGGTTCTTAGTATTCTTGACCTCTTTGTGGTAGGTGGATCGATCTCTCTCCTCAACCAACATTACCCCTGTGCGGATGATTTGCCACCGCCATGTGCACTACAGGAAAAGTGGAGGGAAGAGAGGGGGGGGTGACACCATCTCCAGCAGAGTTTGGGACAAGGTAAACAGAGACGGCTGCCAAGAGGGCCCAGGGGAACAGGCGTAATGTGGCTGAGGTGGTGGAGCAGAGAGCTCCCTCTTTGTCCCAGGGGGATATGAATGTTGATTAAACATGTGCTCAACCTTGGATATTGAGTAATTGGACGTGGAGCAAATGTCAAGCGTTTGTTAATTTCAGCGTTGTGTGAGGGGTTTGTAGTCTGTGATCAGTGGAGGGAGCCGGGCTGAGAGCAGATGAAGCATGACTTGGGAGCTGAATGACTGACAAACCGGCTCGCTTTTAGGCAAACTTCTGATGCCCCAGGTCGTTAGGGATGCGATAATTGTGTAACGATACTCTATGAATGAAAGTACTCTGTGTGTCCTTGCACCACTGCCTAACGGTTAAGATCGCCTGGTATACTTGGAAAACTTTGACGAGTACTTTGGGCATTACATTAAAAGCTGCTTCTTAAAAAAACAAATCGTACACATTGAAAGCCACTTAAAAACGTCTTGCGATCTCCAAGGTTTGTTACTAAAGGCAGATTTCCCCTGTTATCATGGGAGTCCGATGCTGCATACCCCTTGCCTGGTATTGCTTGGTCCACCTGTTCGGAAAACATTGACTGACCTTATTCATGTTATGTTATGTGGTCATAAGTCTTCTAAAATGGCTCTTGCTCCTTTACTTAAGATTCAACTTATGGTATGTTAAAGAGATGGATTTAATATTTCAAGAGGGTTTCTATGAGGTACTTATAATTAATAAGTGTTTTTAATTAAGTGCTTTTTTCTGAATAAATAAGACTGGTAAAATATTGTTTTAGGATGTTCCAAAGTAGAAATTGCCAGAGGAATTACATTTTCCCCAAAAGATTTGTATGAAATGTTAAAATAAATGATGATTTATCTATAGAAGGTTATGGCTTTGCTTTTTTGGCATGAGACGGTCATCCCTGGATCGTGATTTGGTGCAAAAAGTTAAACTATTACCAACTTTTCAGATTGGTCGCACATCACCATACAGTAGCATCAAAATGGCCCTGAGCCCTGACACATGCTCGCACCATAGTGTGATTTTGATGTAAGCCTTTCCTCGTTGATAAAGTTGTTGATTTTGGCTGGCTCTGGTTTATATTGGACCAGCCTATCATTATATTTCTTTAGGCTTAGACTCCTGGGTGACTTACACTGAGCTTCTCTCTCCTCCATTCCCTCTCCATTTCTACACCCAACCTCCCTCACTGTGCCAGGTTCTGCTCAAAGTTTCTTCCCATTAAGGTTCAGTTTGTTCTCGCCACTGTCCCCATTAGGAAATCCTGATTTGGGTCTCTCTAGGTTACCTTGCCTAGACCTTATTTACCTTATATCTGTTTCTAAGCTAACTTATGTTATACATTATATTTATTTGACTACTAGGTTTATATTCTTTAAGGATATCAGAAATGTATTTGGTCCTAGGATTACTGGGGAATCACAAACTAACAGCAGCTAGCAGCATCCCTTTAAAATCCATGTAAAAAAAGTATCTGGAATCTACTGGTCTAGGAAATGTTCTCAGTTCTCTTAGTTATTTTGCAGGAGCTTTAAATATGCCCAAAGATTGTTAACGGTCTTTTTTTTTGGAGACCAGACTAGAGATAGTTACAATCAGAGTTGGACAAGTTACTTCCAAAATGTAATAAAGTATAAATTACTTTTTTAAGCAATAAGTTAGATTACATTATTACTGTCTCTGAACTGTGAGCACTGTGCAACTGTGTGCATTACACTACTTATTGCAGCTCATTATACATCCAGTGAAGGGGGGTGTGGTATAGCATAACAACTGTGTAGGCCCTTAAGGCTACCAACAACTTATAATAGGCCCAGTGAAGGTTCATGGCCAATCCAATATGTATCAATCACCGTCAGAATCACAAATGCTACGACAGCAAATGCAGTACATGCTGAAAATTAGGAAAAGAGCTAGAAATTAAACTCATGCTCCGTTTAACCCTTAGATGCACGAGTGACTGGACCCTACACTCTTCCATAAGTGGGTCAAAAATGACCCATATTAGAATCAATGTGTTTTTATGCCATTTTTGTCAATTTAGTTAAGAATAATCACTTGTATAATATTTAGTATTATATTTAGAACCACACAAGAATGATTTCATGTTTGAAATATCTTTATTTTTCACTTTTTAACATTTTTGAAAAAGAAAATTACCCAGAACAGCAATAGAAAAATGTGAACATCCATTGTGTGTGTGTGTGTGTGTCTGTGTGTGTGTGTGTGTGTGTGTGTGTGTGTGTGTGTCTGTGTGTGTGTGTGTGCGTGTGTCTGTCTGTGTGTGTGTGTGTGTGTGTGTGTGTGTGTGTGTGTGTGTGTGTGTGTGTGTGTGTGTGTGTGTGTGTGTCTGTGTGTCTGTCTGTGTGTATGTGTATGTATGTGTGTAACTGTCCAGTCATTGACAGTTCCTCTCTCTTTTCCCTGCTTTGCCTTCTTGTTTCATCACTGTATGCAGTTCAGACAAACTACCTGTTTCTGGCTGTGATCATTGCACACAGGTACATTGCATTTCCCACACCTGTTGTTGACTTTGCGATCTTTGTTACTTGGGCAGATCTGACACCTCTTTCTCTTTGGTTGTGCCCTGTCTGCTTCTTTCCTGTGGCTGGGTTGTGGCTTTTGTCACCCCATACCTTTCCATTGCTTCAATAATCGGGGTTTGCAGTTGGGGACAGCCTTCCAGTCGACTCCTCATGTGTGGTGTGACAAGCTCCTTTGACAGCTCTTTGAGGAAGAGCCGTCGTGCATTGGTGAAGCCGCTCTTGAATTCTGGGTGCTGGTCCTCTTATCATCGAAGCGCAAGGTACGGCGAATGTCTTCAAATCTTCCAACAGCCATAGTGGCCTTGTACATGGAATTATGTAGAGGACTCCCAAACAGCTCACGGACTGATACATCCCAGTTCTTCTCACTTCCTGCAAGCAGGGTCAATCCAATGAAGGCCATGAATTCATCTTTGGTGACATTTTTCCATTCTTTTCCTCTAGCTGTTGCTACTCTCCGTCCCTCCAAGTTTGTGCACTTCATCACCTCTTGTATTATATCATCAGTGATAAAGAGCTCCCATGCATCTTTTGGTGACACAGTGGTGCTAAGCTCTTGTGCAGGCCCTGACCGACTTCTGAGGATATTGTGGCTCTGTGTTCTGCCCTGGGTGGGAGGTAACTCGCTCCAGTAAGAGCCCTTCCGACTCATTCGGTTGGACATGATTTGGACACTTTTTTCTTCAGAAGACACAGAAGAGGAATCTTCTGAGTCAGATTGATCCTGTTCAGTTGGATTTCCAGGTGGACGACTGCCACTGCCACCTGGACAATAGTCTGGGTCCTCATCATCAGAAATTTCAGACTCGGAGTCCAACCCCGTTACTGCCTCTCCATCATCCAGCATCTGTAGGACCATTTCAGCTGTGTATCTAGCAGCCATGACACCTTGGATGAGGAAACATAAGAGTAATGTTTTCAATAGATCAATATGTAGCTATATAAATGAATACACACACACACACACACACACACACACACACACACACACACACACACACACACACACACACACACACACACACACACACACACACACACACACAATACATATAGTAATGTTAGCTATCTTAGTTAGCTAGCTAGTGTTAGCTAGTTATAAAGTAGGCTAATTTGTTGATACATAATAATAACAACAGTCATGAAACACACACACACAATATTATATGAAGATAATACTTACACATATCAGCTCTTGCTGTGTAAAATAATCTTCCTGAGGTGTGACACTTCTGATATAGTCTGTGTGGTCCACAGTTAATGTATTCCTGACAGCCACAGTTGATGAGAATCAAAGGTTCCCATTGGATTCCATAGAAAATGCATGCGGGTAATTTTTGACCCACTTATGGAAGCTTGGGGTAGTAATACAAAAACTACAATTTCTTAAAATGTATAAAAGGTAAGTTAAAAATGTAAATGGCATTATATCAAAAACATTTTTTTTGAGGAATACCTGGAATATGAAATGATAACAATTTTTCATTACGAAGATATTTCAAGAAAACAACCTCACCGGGTCATTTTTGACCCACTTATGCATCTAAGGGTTAAGTGGGCTGGATAATATGATACCGGTAACATGACGTCTCTGTTTGTTATTAATAACATGTTAGTGGAGCCTCTGCACGGCCCTGTGACCTGCTGTATATGAACGAGTCTCTATTCAACGTTAGCTCACCTTGTCATTGGTGTGTTAACGGGGATTTGGCTGACAAGCTTTCTAAAAGCCGGTGATTCCACAGAGGACAGAGGCTGCATATCTTCAACACTCTGACACGAGTCTCTGAACTTCTCGGGTTCAAGCAGCAGACCCAGAGAAAGTTACCTTCTGTTGCTTTGGCCTGCACACACTTGTGTCTTTTCTCCAAGCCTGCAGCTCTCCATCTAGCAGAAGTGGAATCTGTTTCTGAATCCATCTTAACCAATAGTAAATAGGCTTACGGAGTTCCTATTCTACCCACAAAATTGTTTCTCTAGGGTCTGAATGTCTTGTAATGTTGCTGAATTCTTAAAAAAGGAAACTTAATTTCGGGTTCAAATGTGTTATAACGTGCGGTATTTAGAAATGTAACAAGTATTATATTACAAAAATATCATTAGTAATGCATTATATTTCTGAGTAACAGCATAAAGTAATACATTTCTTAACTCTGTTAACTTGGAAATGAACAATTTTGAGTTCTTTTATCTTGTCTGCACCTCTAATTGTTTTTGGTTTTTTTAGCATGTATAGGAGGACACTTATGCTTTAGTTGAATCTGTTACCTTTCATTTAATACCTTTATCAGTGCAGCATGATGTGGTCTTAAACCAGATTATAATCTGCCCAAAAGAACAATTAGCAAGTTGATTGTCACTGTTTAATCACGTTCAGTCTTAAGTTAATTATAAGCCTAATAATGAGCTATCATCAAAAGAAACATTGATCATTTCTTGGTATATTATGAATCATAACGACCTGGGGAATAATTATCTTTGCACATGGTCTGACCTGAAGTTTCACACATGCAGGCAAAAATAAGGGGCTGTATATTCTGTGATCTGAATCTGGCTAATCATATTTCTTTACATTACATTACATTTAGCCTAAGCTTTTATCCAAAGTTGCTTACAATAAGTGCAATAAACTATAAAGATACAAACAAGAAACATGTGGATTTATTCACGTGCTGGTACATTAGTTTCAAATGAGCTAAACCTTTTACCTTTTTTAAATACTACATTTCTTAGCTTTAATGGCCAAGGCACCAGCAAAACAGGTGTGTTTCAGTCTGCAGGAAGATGTAAAGACTTTCTGTCAGATACTTCCTTTAACATTATGTAAAGAGCTTTGCAACACAACATCTTCTATATTATTTTCTTTAGAGACCCTGCAGCACTACTCATGCATCCATGTTTAACACCAGTGGGAATAATTAAGGATGAGGCAGGAAAATCTTCTCCTCCTCTTCCTCTTCCACCTACAGAACTGCACGCTCCTCAAATTTTCTATTGTCTCTAATGTCTCTGAGCTGTGCATTCTATATGTGAACCCTGGACTTGCTTTTCTTCCAGTCCAATCTAATGAGCATCATCTCTGTCTAGGGATGCTGGCTGAGGCTCTCAGGTCTCCTTTGTGTGGCTGGACAGGTGTCTAACTGAATGATGAATGACCCTGTTTCTCCGCACATAATTGGCTCCTCGCTGTTTGGCCTTAGACTGGCTACATGTCTGCTGGGCAGCCACCTCCATCTGTCAATCACCAACCTGCTGCTGCCTGGCTGGACCTCTGATAGCTATGCTAATGCACAGCCCTTGCGCCCCATTGGCTGGAAGCGCGCTGGTCCAAGCTAATCCATTAAAGCTTTGACAGTAATAATCTCCCCCCAAACACAGGGTTCCCAGTGTGCTAAACGTTATTTGACCGTTCCTGTCACGTTGGTGCTGCCAGGCACACCGGCGGGGTGATGGATGAGCCTGGCCCCGGCTCGCTCATTCATCACCTGCTGACTTGTGTTTGTGTGCTGTTTCAATAATTTCATGATAACTGTGATTTTAGATTAGTTTCATTGAAGACGGGTCCTCCCACCATCGTCGGATCTTCAACGCTCCTTCTTGGGTTGAAGCCATTTCTTTCCATATTGATATGAGGATAAGAATTACACTTTGTAAGCATGTTGTTTTTGATAGGAGAAGAGGTTTAAGTGGTGAAATATAAGTGACTGGAATCAAATGTTCTGACAGGCAATAATGCAAAATGGACTGCTGACGTGTTTAGGTTTTGGAGTAATTGCGCTGGCTAACTGGGAAAGCTGTAATCAGTATCAAATGGCCTCACCTGACAAGACCAAATATACAACCTGTGCACTCTGGAGCACACCCATTAACTCCACTGGTTTATTTTGCTTTCTCTTTCAGCAGCTGGGGAGGGACGACCCCACTGTTCCCTTCAAAGATTCACAGGCTGGCCCCCTGTGTGACAAAGTATTTTATCAACTTGAGACTTTAAAATTGGGAGTTGGTGTGCTTGTTGCAGAATATTATTCTTTGTAAAGACTTAAAGTATTCATCACACCGATAATACAACCTCCCAATAAAACAAATTAGACTCTTAGACAAAGACTCATTCCGATAAACCATGGTTACTAATCTTTGAAAATGGATTCCAAAATGATTTTCTATCATTATATGCATTGGTATTTGGAAAAACCTTCTGAGGTACTGTCCCATTCATAGGTTTTTGATTGATTGTCAATCAAAAGAGGAAGCGTATGACCTAACATGAGTTTGCCAGGACTCTTCTTTTAAGGCCAGTGTGTATATTATACTAATCCCTGAAGTATTTTGATTTTGTGTCTATTTGTTACACTAACTCTAACTGACTCAGCTCAGTGGCAGGACCAATGACTTAGCGGGGTGTCCAAACTACGGCCCGGGGGCCAAATGCAGCCCGCAGGCCATTTTGAATCGGCCCTCAGCAAATTCTAAAAGTATAATGCAATATGGCCCACAAATCAAACTTTTGCTTCTCTTATATTGTACTTCTAAATATATATGTTAAAATATATTAATGAACCCAATTTTCAAATAAATTTGGTCATTTAAAATGTAAAACATTTTCGACAAATCTTAGTTGATAAAAAAAAGCCCAATAACTTATTTCTACAACAAGCTGAAATGTAACCTTCATATTTACTCTTATTATCAGCAGTCTGAGGCTTCTGTTTTAAGGGATGAGCTGCCAGCAAAATAAATTAAACCCTAAAGAGAGACGGGATGTAGACTGTTTTTTCTTAAACTATTTGAAAGTATCGCGCATTATTCACATACATTTGATTTGTTTTGCTAACTTATAACTTAACTTATGAGGCAATATTCACCTCTATAAGTGGCTCAGCTCTCCGTATATTTTTCTGTATGTGGCCCTCGGTGAGAAAAGTTTGTACACCCCTGACTTAGTGAGACAACCACTCAGTCAGAACATCCCGTAACACTGTTCTAGTTACGACAGAATTACTTTTTGGTTGATTGATATGTGGACTATAAACTTAGTGGTAATTCAATCCCCTAGACCAATAACAAACCATTTTGTAAACAGTTGACATGACTTTAAATACACACTGCTGAGTGTGATGTGTTGTTTGTTACACGCTCGTTGGTGGTTGTCGTTCTCTTTATCTTTCAAACACAGAGATGTTTCAGCGTTAGTGTTGTAGGGTTTAGGTATAAGTCAGAATTTGTAACAATAAAACTATACAAAGACCAGATCCATTTGGTTATGAATCTATGTTAGGTAGTTGTGGGCAATCTTTCTATTAACAAAACCCCACCTTATCATCATAAACAATACTGAAGACCCGACCATGTTCTAACCAATGGTAACTACAGCCCATGTCATAATTCAATAGCAAAATACTTCTAAATTTGGAAACACAGCAACAGTGCTACAGTTTACTTGGTGGGTAAAGGAACGCAATCATTCAGACAGGTTGGAAACAAATTTACAGTTTACCCAGATTATGTAAACTGTTGCATTAATGGTTAAAATGAAAGTAAGCGCTCCTAATATGTCCATATTAATCACTATTTGCACAAGAAAACTGTGAGCAAACCAAACTGTGTATTTTTTGTATGTTTGTTTTGATTGATGTAACCCTGATTTTTTTCCCATCACTTCTAAAGCCACAATAAAAAGCATTTTGAAGTTGGTTAAACAATTGTAAATAGTAGTTGGAGAAAATATGGGTAGACCATATATTTGCATGTAGGTTTTTTGTACTAAAAATGCATTATTTGTGTGTTTTTGGTATCCTTTGCATTGTAAGGTACCGTAATAGATAACTGAATAACAATATGTATATACAATAAGCAAAAATGCAGAAGAAAGTGTATTAATCTGATAAGAATGTGTGATTCATGTGAAGAGAGTGGTCAAGGCGCACTTCCTCTTTGATATGACCCTGTCAGATCTCATTGCAGGCAAAGGGCAGAGGCATTTGCCACCCGTTAGAGATTCTCACGAAAGAAGTTCTTTGCATCCAAAAGAGGATTCATCGTTGGTTCTAATTTGTCCCAGCACGAGTCCACCCTTGACTCCCCGGGTTGAAGCCGAAGCAATTCTGAGGAAAACTGGCAGTTCCTACATGTCAAAGTCACAGCACAGAGACCACTTTCTGCTGCAGAACTGTCTGAAATCTAATCTAATAAGAGCTGAGGATTTGGTAACACTTCAGTGCAAATGTAATCACACTGACCCAGGACTGCTGTGTATCAGCGTGGTGAGCACTGCTGAAATCTGAGAATGGAGAGAAATGGCTGACAGTTTAAACAAGGTCTTCCAGAGAGGCCCCAAACATTCGTCAGACTGAACCAAGAATAAACCATCAACTATTCTAGCACAACAACATGCTTTTGTAAAAACCTCTTGAGCAATGTTAAGTCATTGAGACTTGTGTGCTAAATATGCAAAACGATTTTGTATCGTATTGTGTCGTAGAATATCATATCATAACGTATTGTATCACATGGTACCGTATTGTACTGTATCATGTATAACTGTATCATAGCGTACCGTACCGTACTGTATCGTATCGTACTGTATCTTGTCTTTCTGTATCGTACTGTACCGTATCATACTGTATCGTCTCATACTGTATCATACTGTATCGTATCATACTGTATCGTATCATACTGCATCGTATCGTACTGTTTCGTGTCTTACAGTTTCATAGTGTACAGTATCGTATCTTGTCTTACTGTAATAGCATCGTATCATACTTAATCGTGTCGTACCGTATTGATCTTAGCGTACTGTATTGTCGTATTGTATCGGTGCATTGCGGCAACTCAGAGTGCTAATAAAAAGAAAATACATTTTAGGTTGTTGATGTTTTTAAACAGCCCTTACATATTTCAGCTATTAAAAAAATGATGAAAAGGAGGGTTAGGGTCTAAAAAAGGACACATATTTGATCCACTGTGTATTTAACTCTGGTGGGTAATGAAAGTGGAGAGTGATCCTGAATGATATGATTGGAGTCTTGCGATCAAAACCTGAGAGGAATTCAAATATCTTCCCACAGTTTTGAAAGCCTGAACTGCAAGAAAACCTCCACCTTGAACTTTTGATGGATTCATTGGTCTTTTCATCATGGCGCAAGCGACACTGTGCCTAAACACGTCTCACATTTCGGGCCTTATGTCTCACTGTGGACCTGAGAGCCTGACTGTTTGTGACAGATACTGCCAAACACAGTATTCTCCTAATCAAAGTTGTATGTGTGTTCATGGTTGGCTTCACTCTGACCTTTCATTTCTCTTCAATTTATGCTGACATATGATATCTCATTTGTCGACGCTAAGTCACGGAATACATTTCAACACATGATCGTAGATAGTTAAAAGTCAACGTCATTTGTCGCTGCAATATTTCCAGCTTGAAAAACAACAAATTATGGCAAGCTGCTGCCTTTAAGAGCTTCCCCCAAAAAGTTAAAATTAGCATTTTACCACTTCCTGTCCCCTCATCCCAATGTCAATAGTTTTTTGAACATGTTAGTGGTGGTATTTGGCCAGTTATTTATTTAACAGACAATTCCACCTGTAGGTTGTCGTGCTCTGTCAATATAACCTTTGTTATGCCACCTTCAAAATAAGAGTTCCCTATTTCTGTCTTTGCTAGCAGCATTTTCATCTTATAATGAAAATCTATCTTTGATTGCTTTTAACTACACCTGAGATATGGACATAAATGTACTTTAGTAGCTGCATGTTAATATATGTGAGTACTTCTTTATTGGTAGGTGGAGGGTAAACCTTCCTGTTTTGTCTGTGAATTTGTTTATGTACTTCTTGGTCACTTATCTGTATATTCATCTTGAAAAGGAGATGATTTATCTCGATGGTTCATCCTAATAAAACCCTCTATATTTATTTATTCTGTCTGTCCCCCCAAAAATGGTGTAGCAATCAGTCGTAAAACCAGGAAATGAATGAACATTTTACTACTTCCTGTCTCCAGTGTTAGTGGTTAGAGGCCTGAAATTAGATCTGTGGCTTACACAGGCAAAAGAGATTTAAATGTTTTGCTCAACAATATATTTGTATATTGTATAGTTAATACCCCACTGGCAAATATCTGAAGCTTGTATGTGTCATAAAAACAGTGGTTGCTAACAAGTGAGTTAATGAGACTACCAAATCCAATGAAATAATCCATTGCTTTTTGTCAAGGGAACAATTGCGATGCTAACTTACATAATTTCAATTAAACGATACAACTAGATGTGATTTTTTCACATACGGAAGAGCAGGATAGTTGTGTTGGTGGGTAGGGGCAGCAGGATGTGGAGTTGCATGGATGTGCTAACTCTAGTGTGAGGCGTTGTCACACAGGCTGGACAACAGTGGAAACAAAAATGTCAGGTGAAAAACCTGGGACGACATGTGTCACTTTGAATCCAGAGCAGAGGCCGTGCTGCAAGTTCAGTGTCCAGCGTGCCTGTCCGAATCCTCCTCTGCCTCTCCCTAATCCGAAGGAAAACACTTAAGTCCAGAGTGAGATGGACAGAGCTGCAGGGGAAGAAGGGCCCGGCTGACAGAAAACACTGATTTCTCTGTGAAACTAAGGGAGTGGGACACACTGGGTGGATTTCAATCCATCTGTTTTTATTCTCAACAACACCTGCGTCGAAACAACGAAAATATAAAAAATCTCTTTATATCAAACTAAGTTATGCTTGGTTGAAAAGTGACACAATGCAATGGAAACTCACTATGCAGATAAATCATGACTGACGGCTTGCAGAATGATTTAAATGTCCACTCAATCTTACTAACTTCTCACTAATGCTCGAAAAATGTCCTTTATGGTCAGTAAGTGTAAAGATTTCAACTTTTAGAATATGTTTCTAAACTTTTGTTTGCAGTGGTGAAAGAAGGTATTTCCATTATGTTAATGTAACAATGCCTACACCAAAATGTCCTACAAGGCAAGACAATAAACATGAGGTGTGAATGGTAAAGCTCCCTGTAGAGTGTAGTCCACAGTGACAACATCGAGCAAACATATTTCCGTACTTTAAATTTCAAGTGAGAAACTAAAATACAAGTTGTATCATCTCCATCTTTTACAAAACTAAAATAGTGAGAGGCAGAGATTGTATTTTGCCAGTTATTTATTTAACGGACAATTCGGCTGCCGTGTCAAAAATACCTTTGTTATGCCACCTTCAAAATAAGAGTTCCCTATTTCTGTCTTTGCGAGATAGATTGAAAGCATCATCTTATTATGAAAATCTATCTTTGTAAAGTTGCTATAAAGCATCCTATCTCTTTTTTAGAATTGAATCTATGAGTTTGACAGTATAACATGGAATTTAAATAAATGACACACCTTTAGAAATATGTCACTTTTTCAATAACACTTACTTTACCATTGTTAAGGTCCTCTGAACTCAATTCCAGAGTGCTTCACTCTTGCATTTCTAATGGCTTAGACATGTTTTAAACATTTTTCTTAATTAACAATAGTAAGTTTATCTTATTTATCTTCAAACAACCTACTCTTGCTTCTAACTACACCTGAGATTAGAAAATAAATGTATTTAGTATGTGCATGTTAATGTGTTTGAGTCATTTGTATGGGTAGGTGGAGGGTATACCTTCCTGTTTTCTCTGTGAATTTGTGTATGTACTGCTTGGTTAATTTTCTGTATATTTAAGAACCATCTTAACCATCTCGATAGTTCATCCTCTATTTTTAGCTATGCTTTCTCTCTATTTATTGATTAATAAAGGTTCAATGCATAATGTACCAAAGACACAGTGACAAATTCCTTGTATGTGTAAACCTACTTGACAATAAAGCTGTTTCTGAAGGCCGCTGTTTGTGAAGGCCGAAATCATTCGTGACTGTCGTCCATACCTCTTCTCTGATTAAAGCGGCAAGACAGAGTCCAGAAACTCTGACAAAATTATTTTGAAATGCCATACATAGCCCGAATATCTTTGAGTTATTTTCAAAGCCACATTTTTGAAAGGTTTCAAAAATGAAATGCCAAGCAAGTTTATCAAACACTTTCACTGCATCAAGATCAAGAACAAGTGTTGGACCGAAGATTTCTGTATGTGGTCATTTTTCCACGATAAAATATACTTTATTGTCCCTGTTAGGAACAACAGGGCATCACGTCACCGCAGTGAAAGGCGGGTGATGACAGTTAATAGTCTCATTTACTTACTTGTTAGCAACCGTCGTTTTTATGACATATAGAAGCTTCGGTTATTCACCAGTGGGGTATTTACTGATGTATTTTATGGCGTAGAACAACACGTGAAAGTGGTGAAGTTCTTTTCTCATAAGGGTTTTTGGACTAATTCCTGCACCACCCTATCTGCTACTTTCTCAACTCTGACCTTTGACCTCCTGCGTGTGGTGCAGCAAATGAAACCTTGTAAAGGACTCACTTTGCACTTGATTTTCTCAGTTCTAAATGTAAACAGGGAGTAGCCCAAGTTCCATCTCTTATGAGTTAACGATCGTCCATGTTGATGCTCATAGAGCGGACGGTGCTTTAGAGGGGAGTATATACAGTTCATATGTCAAATAGTGTTTGACAGAACTGACCCAGAGCTTTGGTCATGCCATGTCCCCAGACATTACCTCCATTCCTCCTACCTGCCACTACATGCAAGGTGAAGTAATCAGGGAGCTTGTGTAACTCAACACTTGAACATTTAGGGCCATTAGTGTAGAAGGGAATTAGTTGGTCAAAATGAGATTTGAAGGACATTTATATCTTTGCTGACTGACAGAGAAAGTTTGTCATTAAACGGAAACCAAAAATCTCCTTATTGATTTAGGGAGCAGAGTTCAGGAGGCCTGGAAGGAACAACAGAGGACAAAAAGAAGTGAAGAATTAATGGTGATGTCAGACTGTGGATGAGGGATGGAAAGCAATTGTTAGTAGTAGTTTCCTTAAGTTTTGAGGAACTTTACTTTCCATTTTATTCAACATTTTTTCCAACGCCACAGTATTTTTGAGGCAATTTTGTACTTCTTCTACATTTATTTCACACATAATTGATATTAAGATTAAGACTTATCGAACAAAATATAAGATCATTCGCGAAATGCGACTCACTGCTATAGAAAATATTTATAAGAATAAATATTAGTATAGTCAGTATAGTATTTTGAGAGTGGTATTGCTACTTTGCTTCTTCCTTTGTACTTTTTCCTCTGCCAAAGTTAAGCCTTTTGTTTTGAAAGAAATTAAGTGAATTAAGTATACTAAAAGGACAATTTCTGATAATTACAAAGTCCTCTTAACATATGTTTAGCTCTGAACATTGCTCTCACATTTTACTCAATAGCAATAGCTGTGACACCACAAAAAATATATACTGTATGTATATACTTTTTCATGGTATATTACAAGAGGATATTTAAAATCACTTTCTCATTCACTACACTGTGTGTAACTGAAACTTGGTGACTCTTTCTCTGGTGACTAGTAAATGGAAATGTAGACTTAGAATATAAAATGATTTTGAGGTTGCACAATGTCATTTTGACACTTTTTAACTGAAAGTGGTGGACTTTTACACAACAGCCAATCTAACGTGTCATATAAAGTGTTGCAAATTATGGCTGATTCCACAAGGTTTTCACTTAATTTATTTTACTGCTTGGTTGAAATTATGTAAACCATTGTTTTTCTGAGATGTAGCCTATAGGTCTAACTTCAGCTTCAAAGCCTTTTGCATTAACTAGAGAAAATTGTTTAATTTATGGTTTAAAAAGTATAATTGAATTTGTACTAGAATCAGCTAATTGAACGAAAAACATGGAAGACATAACCTCAATGTCTTTAGCTGGTGACATTAAACCAAGGTCAATATTTATAGTATTTCTAATATTCTGGCTATATGTATCCATAGCCATTATGCGTTTATAGTGTAGAATGCATAGTGTCTCTGTTTTTTAATATGCTTTTTTTTGTGTTGTATGGTTGGCCTCCTTTTTTAATATCACATATATTTTAGCAGCAGTTTACTGCGGTTTTTACAATATTCCTGTAATAGCACAAGTAAAATGGCACAAAACACCATATGTATATGAACACACTCTCCATTGTTTTTATGATAATCTTACTGTACTTTTGGGGAGTATGACATTTCAAATGCCAAGAAGTGCAGCAGAAATATCATAATTATACTCTCCAATAGCTTGAACGCGCTTTTGTTGTTGGGAGGGATTGTGTGTATGAAGCAGAGTTTGTGCATCATGTGATGCCTCTTCTGCGGGAGCTTTGACCCATATTTCAAACGGAGAGGCGCTCGTTTCCGGCAGCCTTCAGAACGCATTTATCTTCAGCACAGTCGGCAGCGCTGAGTGAATTAGGCCTGCTCATATGCGCTGCGAGAGAAGATGCAGAGAAACCCATTCCACTCTCTATTTGTCTTTATTCTGCTCTTCCCTACGAGCGACGATATATTCCACAATTACCCTCTGTGTTGCATAGAAGAATATCTTAAAAAATGTCCGTTTGGCGCAGTAAACGGATGCAATTTGGAGTATTTATCTGCTGAAAATATAGAAATGGGTAAATTGTGAGGAAACTGCAGACTATTGCTGTTATTTTACAATCTCATTATGAACTCCTTTGAAACAGCACTGCAGGATAATGTTATATTTGTTGAAACTAAATTTAGTTGTGTTTTCTATTGCATTCAGCCATCTGTTTCGTGTTTTTACACTCGGTAGAAGTGTTATAGTTATTACTCATTTTATGTTCCACCATGTAAAGAGCCAAATGGAGTATAAACAGACCAGGGGAAAAAAGGCCCGATACTCACCCAGGCCTGCAGCTAAAACTAATCTGACGCTAAATATCACGCTTTAAGCAATCAGTATTTAAGGCAGCAAGTAATTATTTGCTCAATTTAAAAGGTGAATATGGCTCAGAGGCGGTTTTATGTGATGACAGTGTGACAGCACCTGGCGGCAGGAAGTGGCCTTTAATTGGACAAATTGTCATCCCTTGTAAAAATCACTTTTTTAATTCAACAAAATACAATGAACAGTACAGTAATAATAATAATAATAATAATAATAATAATAATAATAATAATAATAATAATAATAATAATAATAATAATAATAATAATAATAACAACAATATGTATATTAGTTCTTCTTTTTTTATTTTATTTAAACAGCTTGTAAAGCGTTAAATCTCCGGATGTGAAGGTATAAAGCTATGATGAGTTCGGTCAATTTTTTGTCGATTAAAATGAATATTTATCAATAACGATATAGGGCCATTTAGGCCTTCTCCAGCTCTGTGACAGCCTCTTCTGGCCGCGGCTTTCCTCATCAATACAGCCCGCAGAGGATCGTTACAGGCTGACAGTGATAAATGAACCAGCCCCGGTGCCTTTATTTATTCATTCTCCGTGGTTTTTGTGTTTATTTTAAGCTTGGAAATTATTTGGAAAAACTCAGCAGTGTTTCTTCAAAACGAAAATGTTTTAATTTCTAAGGAACAAAGACTTAAACCACCGTTTTTTTTTTCATTTCTCTGAACCTTTCTCTCCGTCTGTCACGGGTTCCTTCTTCTAGCATCACACACTGAATAAGCAACAACGCTCAGTAAAAGCTGCCCGCTCTGATTTTCTCGAACTTTGGAGCCAGGACATCCATCATCCCTGTCACCATCAATCGAATAACGCGAGACAACCGCAATCCCGTCTCATATCGAACCGGAGAACGTGACCTGCTGCACAACTAATGTCGCTGCTTAAACCATTTTCTCCAACGCCTACGCTGACCTTTCCCTTTCGGGTTTTTTTTTAAAGTGAGACCTCAGGAAATCAACAAAACGAAAGCAATCAGACTGATCTGCACCCGCCATTAAAACACTCCGTGTTTTTGTCTTCCTCAATTGAGTCTTTATTTTGGTTTTTAGTGCAGACTTCTTCTGTGTTTTGGAGCTAAAAACTATTAAAAAGAAAAAAAAGAAGGAATTCCATGTTCCCTTAACAAGTCTTTTTAAATGTATAAGAACACAAGGAGAGTAAAACAGAAGAAAGAGATGCAGTGCACGGAAACAATCCAGAGATCGTTTCCTTTTGAAAATCTTAGCTGATGTTAGAATAAAAAACAACGTGTCAGTGGTGAAAACTGTTAACTAGTGATCACAAGCGCAAACATGGATGGAAACAGCCAAATAAACACACAACTATACAGCACAACGATTAAAACTCTCACCGAATACTCATATTTAAAAAAAGATATTCACAGTGTTTTTGTGTTTTGTCCTTTAAAGGAGAGGTGTGTTTCTATGTACATTTTTATTCGGTAGGGGTCAGGCTATTTAGGGGTAAAGCTTTACTTGAAAAATAAGAAAAAGAGAGAAAAGAAAAGTCCCCGTGGTCCGCCGTTGTAGAAAAATAAATAAATAATTTAAAAGGAAATGGAGGAGATGTGTCACACTGCTTCTCTATGAAGTCCTTTCTCTGGTCCTTTCCCTTAAAAGCCCCGAGTTCAGGGTGAAAGTCAAAGTTTGTGGGCAGCCTCTTGTGCGTTTCCATGGTGATCCTCTGCACAAGCACCGTGCAGGTTAAGGTGGGGGTGGAGGAGGGGTGTTGGTCAGGTGGGTTTGACGTGCAGAGGCAGCTCCGGTACTGAGCTCCACAGCCCGGTGGAAGAAAATCCCTGAGCCCACCATGGAGGCCTAGAAACAGGACAGAGGGGGGAGGTTAGCACGGTCACAAACAGAAGAAACCCTTACATTAAGTCTGATGAATAATGAGAACCATCATTATCGAATAAATCAGAAAACGCTATTTATCCCGGAGAAAATTTGGTTTTGAGACTTTTCCTTCTTCTTCTTATGAAGTAAATACAAAGATAATACAAATTAATTTATAAAGATAATGAGTTTGAATAAAATATAATAATGATATAATAAAGAAATAAAATAAAATGGCCAGATAAATAATGTTATATTATATAGTAATAATAATTGGATCTTTGGTCTTTCCTTACAATTTAAAATCAACTCTATTGTTAAAATATAAAATAATATGCTGTCATTCATAAGTGCCACCATTGCAACACAAATGGATAAAAAGATAATAAAGAAGATTCTGGTTTATACCCAGTTTAAACAAAGAGTAATTATTATTTTATTTATGGTTGTAGGTGAAAGCTGAATCTATTATCACCGTTTAAATTGTACATTCTCTTCCAAATCTTGACATTAACTTTTGATTACATTTTGCCTCAGAATCCCTTTTTTTCTCAATAGTAATACAAATATCTGTGCTCCATTCCTCCTCCATCATATTGCAGTTGAAATGAGATTTTCCAGGAATTCTTTCTTAAACGTATACACTTGAGATGAGCAGTAGATGAAAAACATATGGTGGAGTCAGCTGTATTGTGGGATGTGCAGCAGAGAGGAGAGTAAAATAGTGCAGCTCCAGTCATGTATTCCATAATGGTTAAATGTTATGGCTCGGGCTTTATCGTGCATGGAAAACCCTCATATTACTCCAAACACGGTTTCCTGCAGTCCTGGGGAGATTTACTGCTGCAGTCAGCATACGCTCTCGCTACAGATCAAATTAGGGGGAGCAAAAACATCCGGCTCTACTGAGCTATTACTGTAACTCAATGATCATTCAATGAGAAATAATTAGATTAAATATTCTCCAAAATATATAGGCAGCATTTGTTCAGCCTGATGTCTCTATGCAGATCTAGATGTATTTTTTTATTATTTTTTTCTACGTGAAGCATCACAATCTGCTCTTTGAACTTCATTAGCAAAGCCGGGGGAATTATCAGACAGGGGAGAGGGGGCTGTGTTGGCGAAAATTGGCTCCAGTGAAAAAAAAATGAAGCAAAAGCAGCCCCTATTTACATATAAAGAGCTCTATTAATCAAGGTAAGTGTCATTACAGCGTGGCTCATTGAGCAGTGGAGAGTGGGTGTTAAATAAAATTCTCTGTGCTCGGGTGCCTCCGGCAGGCGATACGTCTTGATTTGAGAACTGTCAGCAGAGGTGAGGAGCTGATAGTGGCTGGAGTAAGAGGGGGTGGAGGAGGAATAGTACCCCCCGATTCTTAATCAGATTGCCAGAGGAGAAGAGATGGAGGAAATAAAATGGAGGAAGAGGAGGATAGAGTGATGGAGAGAAACTTAAGTGCTGTGAGTGATGAAGAGGAATGTGTTTCCCACACAGTGGTTTTCTATTTGTTTTCCAAAGTCAAGGATGTCCCCCCCACTTTAATACAAACTCTGTTCATAGACCAGGTAGAATAATCTTAATTATTCTTCGATTTGCCAAAAACATCACTGTCAGGACTTAATATGGTGGTGCAGTAAGGACGTTTTTTTTTCTAGGCCCACCAAGAAGTCGCCTCAACAAAAATCAACGGTCATTTTCCATTCGATTTCGGAATATTGCACCAAATAAGCTCTTTACCACACACATGTTTAGTGCAGCAGGATGATTTCTCCATATTGAAATCAATTTTATGTTTCTTAAAGCCAGAAGGAAGAGCTAATGTTTGGAAATAAACTAAATGCATTATTGTTGCATGGCCGCACTTCACCACAGCTATGCTATTAGTGGCTAATGTTCGGAGTGATGGCGTTTAGAAGTCTTATTTACTCACTTCTTTGGCAACAGCTGTTTTTATGACACATAAAAGCTTCAGAAATTTACCAGTGGGGTTTTTACTGATGAATTCAATGTTGTAGAAACAAAATATAAGCATCTTAAGCTTGTGTTAACCACAGATGTTACTTCAGTAGTCTAAACCAAAAACACGTTCAAAACACAGTTGACTTCAAGACGAGAGAGCAGGAAGTATTAAAATGCTCACTTTTGTTTCAGGGTTTTAGGACTCATTCCTGCACCACATTCTAGTGGGGAGGTAATGAATCCAGTCAAATATGAATGAGCAATGCACTGCAATCAGTGGAGAAGTGAGGAGGGAGATGGTGAAATTGGTCCTTTTTTCTACAAATGAAAACAGAGAATGGAGTACTTACTTCACCCTGTTTTTCAGGCGTGCCTCAATTGGAGTGGATTTACATGTAATGCCACTGTCCGTCCATGCCCATGTTCATACCCATGCCACCCATCGGCCCTGGAATGAGGAGTTAAAGCAACAAGATGAGAGACCACTCAGAACTCTGTTGAGGCCATTATGGTTCTAATGCCTTTGTTTATCATAGTTTGAAACTTGGCTGACCATAAGCAGAAGATCATAGATTTAGCCTTTGATGGTTTGATGAATGTAAGAGCGATTGCTTACCTCCAGGTCTGAGACCCATGTGCTGCTGCCCATCAAGAACAAAGCCTGCCATTGGCTGGCCATCTGGACTGTAGGCAGAACCCTGATTCACTGTGAGAGGAAAAGCAAGACTGTTAGAGTGAGCAAAGCCGTCTTCATACCATCCATACTCCAAAAGCTATTATAATAATCTCGATTGAACAGTTTAGCATTAAGACAACACAGTTGGCATTGGATGTCATCTGCTCAGTCTATAGAAAGGAATAAATATTTACAACACTTGATGGACTGCAGCTTTACCTGCTCTGTTGGACTGGTCAATCATAGGTTGGACTATTCTCCTCTTGCATTGATAAACCTGTAAAAAGAAAAACAGTATAACTATTAGTTGAACAGCTGAAAGAGATACTTAGTCTCAGGTGGAAACAAAACATAAAAAATAGAGTTATTCAACATACTTACATTTGGAACACACATATATGAAACTTAAGGGTTCCTGGTCTTTACAGTATTCCACCGATGAACCTGCTAATATGTCATGACCCCATTACCAAACAATTTACTTTTGGTGACATTAAAAAGAAGTGTCACATTTGATCATATCAACTATTTCAACAGTCCCATTTAGTTCTTTGTGGCACACCCTGCTTTGTCAGATATTTGTCTTCTTAATTATTTAAAATAATATCTGGCATTTACAAAAAACGTGCTGTATGTCTCCAGGGATATGAGTAATAATCTACTTCATTCCTATTGACATAATCTGGGGCATTAGGAGAAAGTCCTCCCATAAAAAGTGTATTGATTTTGGGTTAAGCCCTATAGCCTTAGGCTGTGATGAGGCTAAATGCTTTGCCAATGGTATGCTATCGATACAGTCACCAAGCAGACAGGATGGAGAGGGCGTGCTTTGATATCTGTTTTGGATAGTCTTTACTTAACCAGTAGTTGCCTGTAGTAGTGTAAAAGAGCTGCTAGACTTAAAAAGTGAACACTTTGGTAGATTTTGATAAAGGATTAGAGCGGCAAAACATTGTCATCTCAAATAATTCAAGTTCTATATAGAGTACAGACACGTTATATTAAGTGTTATCAAAAGTTCTGAGTAGTTTTTTGCTAAATGTGTCCATAGGCACACAGGACGGTGTTATTATTGATACTTATAAAAATCTATTTTAGACAAATTGTAATTCTAGAGGTATCTACGCCTGAATCATGAAAGAGCTACATTTTTCAGGATTTTCAATTCGCTGTTTGGTATTTTATTTTCACGGTCCTGAGACATACCCCTATTAGTACCAAGAGTAGGTCATGGTAAATCTGACTGTATGTCGATGACATCTCTGTTTCCGTCTTTGACTAAAGTATGAATGTTAGTGGCGACTCAAGTGAAGGACTAAAAGTCAATTCAAATGTGTTCATATAATGCATTTAAATCGTGGAAATGATCTGAAATCAGGTTTGGAGAACTTACCAGTTGTTCACTTGAAGGATGGTGAGGCCTGTGTCTTGTGCTAGCTGCTTTTTCTGTTCCTCTGAGGGGTACGGGTGCTGTGAGGGACAAAAAGATGGAACACATAATAAAAACTCAACAAATGTCACGTTAAGGCAATACAGCTTGCATTCATCCAGGTGTGAATACTCCCACTCAGGAAGAATGGTAGAATTCTGTGCCAGTCTGTTCTGTGCACAGGTAATCCTGAAGTGCACAATTTGGCAACGGAAGAACAGACGCTGGCCGCGGTTTACCCCCCCGAACACTTCATGCAAAAAGCGCGTGCCATTGTGTGACAGTATTTGACATTATTTGACATTGCTTGACAAACGATCGGGTGGGATGTAAAGAGGCACAATGGTGGCTTTTGTTCAGGGCCCCGATAAGGTTAGGCCCCCTGTCACCCCCCAAACCCCTCCCCGCCTTGCTTCATGTCCCTGTCCTCCGGCCCTGATCCCATGGCTGCTGGCTCTGTGTGGGAGTGTGTGTGTGTGGGTGAGACAGTGGGAGGAGGGCGGCAGATGGTAGACAGAGGTGATCCCTGTACTGGGAGCAGGGTCGTGGGCCAGTCCCCATTCTGCTGCTGTCAGGCCAGCAGCCGCCTCCTGTGGTCATCGGTGAAGGATGAGCTTCCAAGCACTTCATTTTTAAACCGCCTTTCAGGCTAAGTGCACACACACACAATACACACACACACACAAACATGCATATATATCAATACTCTTGCATATGCAGACCCTCATTATCGCACATTCATACACACCAAAGCCCACAAATGCATCTAAAAAAAGCAAGAAAAGGTGCAAAAATACACACTGATGTTAGATATAAACAAACCCATATGGAACGAAAGTGTATTCAGGAGCAAATTGAAATGGTTGCCTCCAGCTCGGCAACTGACAGTTAAGAGACAGATTACTTAAAACTCCTCCCTCAAGCCAAAGGTCCAAACAACGGGAAAAAAAATCTTTCTAGACATTTATAATTCACAATATTACTTTCCTTTGACCTAACTTTACATCGTCAGTCTACTCTAATCATGTTGCAATTCTTTCATATTTTACAAATTCATAATTGAACCTCAAGTTTACTATGTATAAGATATGTTGAGCATTTGTACTCTCAAACAAGTCAAAAAGCCAAGAGCTTAAAGAGAGCTAGTCCCTAGTCCTACACCAAATCCTAAACACGCTGGATGCTCATTGAACTCATCCCGTCATGTTTATGACATGTCAGTCGGCACAACAGCTGCAAATGACGATGGTTTGGTCATTCCGTATCCTTCTCGAGCCATGCACAGATCTAACTGTGTTTTGTCAATTGATTGTGTTACCTTCAACTGATCACACACACTCACAGGTGTCAAACACGAAATGTTGTGTGCCCTTGTGTTTTACCCAACATCCAACATAATGCTGCTTTTTCTAGATGCAGAGACCTTGTATAATATTTGATGGTGAACTTTTGTTTCATAAACCAGTAACAAAACAGATTGAATCGTGTTTAATCAACTGAGGAACATCCGAAAAACATCGAGTCTTTCTTGTACATTCTAGATGCATGACCGTTACCAAAAAACAACCAATTAAATCTTTTATCTCAACTGAGAAAACAATGACATTTCAGCTGACTTTGATACGACACTTGTGACCTCAATTGGATCCCAGGTTCGCTCCCCAAACTCTTTGGCTTCCATCCTTTAATGTGAATAAATGCAGGGTTGCATGGAAACCAACAGTTACGACCAGGCTAATGGGCCGGTAATGAATAATATAATGAATCGAAACCTTTCACAGCTGCTTTCTCTATAGCTTCCTCAGAAGGGGATCTTTTAAGGGTTTTCAGAATGGACAACAAAGGCAGGAGGCTACGGCTAGTGGTGGACAGAAACACCCCCCCCCCCCCCCTCAACGGCCGTCCAACTGCGGGCCTCACACTGCAACGTCTGACAAAACATAATCCCGCTCTTTTCACACCCTCAACGACTGATGAATGCTTGATCGCTTGGGTGTTGCAATGGGCCTTTCAGGGGCCAAAGTCCCCTTGCACACTTTTCATAGACACATCCTGCCATGGCAAACACTTGTGCTTAACAAATTAGGCCTGAAAGGGAATGGGGAACAGAGAGGGGATAATTCAATTATCCCCCTTTTTCATCTGGAAAATCTAAAGGTGGGCTTTGGAAAGGAAGGGATTACTCAGACTACAGGACCTGTGTGGGCCTTTTACCAACTAAACAACTGAGGGGTTATAACACATCTAAAAGCGGGACAGATAGAACACTGATGGGGCAGTGACGGTTGTATCTTTTGGACTTTAGATAAAAGGTAAAGCTCCCCTCTTTGGGTCTTGCTCAGCTCATCTACTGCATAAAAGGCTTCTGATGTTGATTTCTGTACAAACCGTGGACCGGTTTTCTTAAAAGGACCTTTGGTCTTAAGTTTGTCTTAGTTTTGTTCTATTACAAGATGAACTTTTGATGCGTTTCAAGATGCCTTCAGGAAATCCAGCCTTGGCTTATTCTTGGTTGATGGAGGTGCTAAGTCTAGACAACATTTCTAGCATTTAGTTGAATCAATACAGAAGAAGCCATAGCTACATGAAGCTTGTATAGGAAAGTTATTTACACAAGGGACTGGGGTAATTTCCCTTACCGTAAGGTGCTGGAAGAGCCACGCTCTCATTATATTTGTGGCTACTTTGGGGAAGATGCCTCGTTTCTTCTGCCTCTTCTTGTCCTGGTCATCCTCGTCTCCCGTTCCCGGAGATGCCAGGCTGTTGTCGAGGGCGTCTCCTGTGATCAGAGAGAAGAGGAGTCACGTTACGAGGAAGCTTTAATTTGGCCCTGTCGCCTTCATCCTCCTCTGCGAAAAGCATGCCGAGAAAAGGGCAGAGGAAGATTGCACGGCATAACAAGATTCTTTCTCTCACCTCTTCTTGACTCCCCGGCCATCGGATAATGAAGAGGAGTTTGTAGTGTGGGAGCTCAATAAAACCCTAAGCTATTAATTCAATCTGAGCCACGCGTTTGACATGAGGTAATGACTGCGGGAGCTATGCGCCTGACATGAAATAACGAACGTTCAAAGTGCAGTCTGACTCAGTGCTATGTACTGATATTTTTACGTGACCCTTGTTTGAAATAAGAATAATCATTACCTTATATGTAAAAGAAAGAACAAACAAAGCCTGTGATGAAATACTAAGACAAAAGCATCAAACCTTGTGCTGTTCAAACAGGCGTTCATTTGAGTTACTAAGGCAGAATGGAATAGGGGATGGGTTCCCATGTGTACTGCCCCCCTGCCCCGACCCCAGACTGACAACATCAGTTTTTGATTTCATGCCGGGCTTCGGATCCTGCCATTAGTAGAATCTCTGTTTGATTTCAGCCAGATCGAGGCAGGAGGCTTCCTTTAAACTCAGATTTCCGCCCCTGCAAGCTAACTCTCTCACTCTCGCAGCACAAGGGGCACTCCGCTCCCGCTCCCTCTCCACCATTAATTGTGCATCAGCCGAGATGATTTACTTTTAACAGTGGTGGTTATTTTTCTTGCCCTCGAGGCAGAGAAGCCTTGAAAGCTTGCCTGGAGGGCATGTGAATAATGCATCTGAGAGACTCCTCCCCCGAGGCGGGACAGGAACCCTACTTTTCTTAAGATTTGCCCTAGCATGTCTTTTTGTTTTTGGAGATGCATCAATCAAACGCGCCTATATGAGCCATATTCATGCATAAATATTTCAGCTAATGAATATTGACATTAAAAAGGATGTGTTCTAGGGTTGTGGGCTCTGGGGGTTGTGGGAGTTTTGACGGATGGTGACCAGCTTGAAGTCCCAGACAGGGTAAAGGGTTTACAGTGCCTCTGTCCACTACTGTGTTTTGTCCTCCACGTCTTCTACAGTCTGTCGATTAAACTAGTCTTTCTGGGCTTATGTTCCCACATGTAAGTTAGAGATCAAGAATAGGGATGTCAGCTCCCTACACACTTCACTATTGACTTAGATCAATGCTAGCTAGCATCAACATTGACATAGCTAGATAGATGTATAGAACAATACTAACTCAAAAAATATCAATCATTTCAAATTGAATTGACAACCAACATTTTTCAATACCTTCTTGATAAAATGTATGAGATAATCAGTTAGCAACTAGAAGGATTCTAGCTAGCATCTCTGGTTCAAGAGTAAAGGACGACTTGTTCTAAATTGAACTATAGGCCGAATAGTAGAATTTTTTCATCATGAGAACATAAACATAAAGTTCATATGGTTACAAAAAAATTATCATAAAAAGTAAAAGATAGAAAGAAAGAAAGAAAGAAAGAAAGAAAGAAAGAAAGAAAGAAAGAAAGAAAGAAAGAAAGAAAGAAAGAAAGAAAGAGAAGATGAAAACAGAACTTGCTCAGCCTAATTATATCTGAGGAAGGCACGCTGTCCTCCCCTCCAACCCCCACCCTCGACACCCCACCCTGGTCCACCTCCTCTCCTCTCTTCATCCCTCTTTCTTCTGCTCCAGAGAGGGGAGAGCCGCAGGGCAGATCCTCCGCTACACTAATCGCTACTGACTGTTCCCCGGCAACTCGGCCAATCTAACCAGTGTGTGACGGTGCAGTCTCAAAGTCATACACCCGTGCAAGTGTCCCATGCCCCCCTGCCCCCTCTTCTCTCTCTAAACCCCACCCCCTCCCCACCCCCACCTCGCACTCCACCCTGCCTGCCAGTGTCTGCACAGTAGGTGGGTCGGGGGGGGAATGGATCGGTGGGCATTACCGCAGGGATGGCTGGAGTATTGCCCCGGGGCTATGAAGAAAACACACACACAAAATCAGCACCTCAAGATATAAAGAGTCTTCCAACTCATTCCAGCCTCTGTTTCTCATACACCTCTATACAATTTAGACCATTCTTAAAGATAATAAAGTATTCTCATCCTGATACATACAAAGACTATGAGTTTTAATTGTATTTAGTAAGTTATTTATGAAATACTATATGTGTCTTTTTTAAATGTTTTTTATCCAATTTTCAAGAAACTAAAAATCTATGAATGCAGGGATCAATGTGTTGCATACTCTTGACATTTGAAACAGTTATATGTTCTCTCTCTTCTCCTCTTCACACTCTCTGCAGCTCTGGGGCTGTTGCTGCTGGCTGAAGTATTCGTGGAGGAAGCGTCCGTAAGACAGAGTGCAGAGCGGCTAGCCGAACTGATTGCGGCTCTCCCCACCGCATCAGTGATGCAAAGCCAGCGCAGCCTGTCTAATGAGCTCAGCGGGGCCTGATCCATCATCAGTGACACCTCTGGGCTCCTCCCCTTATTAGACATGATACACAGCTCTGAATGGAGCATTCTGGAAGGGTTCCAAGACAGGAGGAATCCTCTGTTTGAGAAACATGACGATAAGAAGCAGCTGCTGGGATGATGCAACCCTTTAAAGTTAGTGATAATAGATTGATTTCTATATCTACTAAAAATCTATTACATTTGCATTTCGAGATTTCTCAAATTAAGGGCACTTAAGGACAAGGATTTACATAAATATATGGGAAAATTTAATTTGGGCAAACAAGAATGCTACAGCGGACGCCAGGGCAGGATTTTGATTTTCCAAATAAAAACTGACTGCCTGTTTCTTTTTTTATCCAAAAACATCCATAATTTGGTTTTAAAGTATAGGTTGAACTAGAAAAAATGCTTTGATCTGGAGTTGAACAGAATCACATATGTGATGTTTAGAGTATTGAAAACCCTAACCCTAACCCTAACGCTGCACAAATGAAATTCTACCACTTCCAATGCATTGTGGTTAAAACAATACATATCCCTAACCTTATTATATTTATTTCAATCCAGATTAATTCAACCATCGACATGCACTAAAAAGCTACCATAAAATAATGGTGAAGAACAAACTAGCTTATCAGAGACCAGATTTCAACATATTTCTGTATGCAAGTTTCAGTACATGAAATACAACATTTAAGCAATTTGTGCACATTTCTTTCCCTTTACACTCAGCATTCATCCCTTTCTCTTTCCTCCCTTTTGAAACATTTCTGACATCCACAGCATGACAGATGCTAAAGGGACATTAGCCCGCGGTGTCAGTGGAGCTGTGATGTCATTGGCATGTCAGCACCTCCACCTCCCAACATTCCTGCCGCCTGACTGGGGGCTCTGGATGTGACAAAAAGATGCAACACATCCTGTTCCTCACATCTCATCTCTCAACGCGAATGTGCAGGATATTTCCGAGTCACTCCCACTGCCTTTTGTTTTATTTGGGTCTTTGTGATGGACATCTCCAGCCCCCCCGTTCTCCCCCCCCCTTCCAAACATTCCTTGAAGAGCTCAGCCCCCTTTTGCTGTGGTCAACAGCCGTCACCCTGGGGGTTGAGCTATCAAAGAGAGCCCTCTCTGCATATCACACAGCTTACAAGGCAACAACCAAAACCTGTGAGCTTCCAGAGGAGCCTCAGCTCAAACCACCAGCAACACATCGTATGGATCATCTACTTGTGGTTAGCCGAGGCTGGAAGCCACATCACTACCACTGAAGTGTTCCCTAATGACAGTGGCTTTTAAAAGGTTACATCAGACCATGGAAGCATTACTAACGTGCCACTAGAACAGACAGTTACTTCCTGCGTCCTGTTGGATTGACATTTTTAACTTTCAAAATGGTTTTGGTTTATATATGTTGAGGACCTCATGATGTCAAACTGTTGTTTGTGATGGCACATGTGAAGCACGAAGACCATCCAACGTCTTAGAATTTACACTTTGCTACTCAACGGCACACTTTTCACTGCACTGGCAATCAAATTGGATTTTTTTATTGCAACTTGGTGCCATATGAATTAGGGCTGCACAATGAATCAAATTTGATTGAAATCCCACTTGGGACTAGTGCAATGTTCAATTCACTGTAAGCATTTGTTAAAAGGCCAAATTGTCATAAAATACCTTTTTGAATAAAGAATTGTGGAGCTGCAGAGATATCTTGGCATTTCTTTCTGATTGGTACAGATGCTATTAAAGATCACACTGCAATCATTTAATATAATTTTTCAACTATGACAGGACAATAATTACTCCCTCAATTATCGTAAATAATATCGCCATTTCAACATCAGGGAAAAAATTTCATTTAGTGCGTTTTTACAAATGGTAAAGCCCTAATATGAATGCAATTTCTTGAAAATGTAAAAACTGCCTTGAAGCATGGACATGTGTTTTAGTCCCTTGAACCTAACAACATCCAGTATGTAAACCCAGGTCTTCAAAATCAAGTCCTAGTCTGCACCGGCATCCTCCATAACTACATGACTTCTGTGTGGTGGAAGAGCGCCTTTTCTTGTTTCTATAATGACATTTTAATAAATGTAATCTTTTCATTGTTCAATTTTTGCTTTAACATCTTCTATTAAATTAATAAGTTCCAATGTTTTTAAACATTTAAAATGAAATGTCATCTTTTTTTGCATGTTTTTACTCTAACATCCTATGATATATTTAATTATATTTAAATATTTTCATGCCATGATTTTATTTATTTAACTCTAAAATGGAGCAACTGACACTAAACCCAACTTCCTCAGGAGTTAATGAACTCCTCTGATTCAGATTCTTTCAAAGCATCAAACTCCCATAAACATGTGATGATCTCCATATGACCCCTATCTTACAACTCAATAGAGGCCATCTACCTGCTCCAAATGAGATTAGCATGACACGCCTCTAACTGTCCTTTTTTGGCCTTTCAGGGTGTGTGTTTTGGCTTCCCTGGCATGAGAATAGACTGGAAACAAGGCAGAGAGGCCCGGGGAGAAGCAGCAGGTAGCATGCAGCAGATCCTGCAGCAGCAACCACAGCTCTGATCATTCTGCCTTCTTCTCTCCCTTTGTTCCTCATACATAAAGTACTCTGTCCTTACATCCCTTCAGGGGGCATTCTGCACTCCCATCCCCTATGCATTCTCCCGCAGGTCAAAAGGGCATGGACCTTGGGTTTTCCCCCACTGTTGTTTAAAAACAGCCCAAAGGAAAGAAGCTATTCACCCTGTGGCCTTTCTTGGCTCGCCTCAGCATACTAAATCCTGGAAACTGAATGGTTGGATTAAGATTTACCAAAAGTAACATGTCAAATTCTGAGGGTGTCTTAAATTGAGTTGGGAAGGTTGAATCATTTTCAAAAGATCTCTTTCTGATGTTTCTTAATCCTGAGTTTCTCTTGTCTTGCAAAGCATCCTCCTATTGTTCTCTGCAATGCTCTGCTCCTTGATGCCTGATGGGCACAGGGTGGAAAGTTGCTTTAAAGTCCATTCTATTTTTACTGCGCCCAAAGGGGAGAAAAACAAAAACAAGCCATAAAACCCTTATAGCCTCCAATTAGCACATCAGAAATCACATTAAGCGCAGGAACACCAGGGCGACACAAGAAGGGCCTGGGCTGAGTGCTTTCCGAGGGACAGTGGCAGATAATAGCAGCAGACAGCTAGAGTAAATTCAGAAGATCTCTTCATCAGCGCTAACTGACCTGTAATTGAGACCATAAAATTGGAGCCACAATTACATGTTAAAATCAACATTAATTATCCTTTTGATGTTTTTATTATCTAAGTGTAAATCATTTTCTTACTGTCAACAAATCCCATTGAGAAAGCCAAAACCAAAAAGAGATTGTTTCTTAATCAAGCCTGCAGCATATGTTTTAGAATAAGAGGTGTCCTAAATCAAATCATGACCAAATATATGTTCTGTAGATACAAGAATCATTATAGTCTAAATGAACACTTTAGGGGAAAGTAGAGAATCTTGTGCATTTTTTTCCATTTGTTGCTCTAAAAGGTAGTCAAATCTGCAGGCAATGGATCTAAAATAACAGGTTTTAACACATTTAGTTGGTATTTTACGATGTAAATGTTTTCCTATTTAAAATACAATGTTCTTGGACTCCAAACCTTGCGGTAGAAGATAAAAAGGACAATGCCTTCTGTCCTTATTGGTAGAAGTGATCTTGACACTTTTTGACTTTCCAAAGCCTATTGGTTTATACAGAAAATATAAATCTACAATCAAATGGCTCACAGATATACAGTTTAAACTAAATGTTTAGTTATTTCCTGGGGCAACAGGAAGACATTTTTCTGGCAACTCTTTTCAGCTGCAGTTTGACGCATGTTAGGGTTACAGTAAGGCTAAATCCCTGCAAGAGCAGTCCTGCCTGGCTTGAGATTATCTGTCTATCAATGCAATCAAGATAAAGTGATTAAGTTAAATGAGTGCATGAACTTTCTTGAAAAGGATCCCCCCCAGTCACACTGTCTCAGAGAGAGGTCACAGGAAAGTCAAAGCTTTGATATGAAAGAGGACGCAGGAGGCTCTTACCGAGTTCACTGGTGTTGTCCCCGCTCTGAGAGACATGTCCCCCGCTGGACGGACCCGGGGTGCCCACAGAGGGCGTGGAGTGGGCGTCATCCATGTCTCTCCAGGACGCTGGGTTCTGAGAGGTCAGGAAGAGGTCCGCACACCAGGGGACAGGAGATAAGGAAACAGGGAGAAGAAGAGAGGACAGGGGGAGAAAGATGAGGAAGGTCCATTAGGGTCCAGTATGAGGTCCATTATGCAGTTTCCCAAAGACACAAAGACAGCTGCTTGATTAGCATGCGCTGAAAAACTGAAACATTGACTTTAATTAAATGTATTAGGTCAACAGAACTGTAATAAGTTAGTTGAAAGCAATAATATTAAGTTTAAATGTAACACATTAGGTTCAACTTAATATTATTGCTTTCAACTAACCTATTACAGTTATGTGACATTTGTTCACATAGTACATTTAATTACATTCAAAGTTTCAGTTTTTTCAGAGTAGGAAATGGTCAAAATTCGAAAACATTACCATTCTGTTGCAAAATGAGTTTCAAATAAAGTTTCCGAACGAAAATCAGCAAGACTTTAGACTGCTAAAGTTTAGAGGATAGTGTGGAAACCCTGTAGCATGTGCACCCTTCTGAGTCCTGGAGGTTTCTGTGACATGAGTCGGGGACAAACCCTGTATTTATTGGGCTGATGGGCCTGGCCACTCAGACAGCCGTAAGCCCAAACCAAACAGCAGAGCTGCCTCTTCAGCCTCTCTGCGTCAGCTGTTTGCCGGATGGTGATCAGATGAAGAGCTCGGCAGATGACAACAAGAAGCGCGGGGACAATGGCGCAGTGTGAACGAGGCCTCTCAATGATGGCCCCTCTTTTCTTACCCAGCTACCCAATAATTACAACTCCTAAGTACACACAGCTACTCAAAGAGGCGCCATGTGTTTCTACGTTTATCAAGCTAATGAAGGTCTTATTTCCCAACATCCCATCTGTTAAAATCCAATTAACAAAAATGGAAAGTAGTGTATCGCCCGGGTCTGAATGTACATACACAAATGAAGATAATTCTACCAAACATTTATGCTTGTTTTAACTACAGTAGCTCATTTCTTCTCTTTGTTATCCAGGAAACTCACTGTAAAGACAGCAGCAAACTAAAGATAGTAAATGTACTAATAGTAGTAAATATGCACAAGCTTTCTCCTTTTTTCCAAACATGGCAAATATTGTGATTAGAAGTTTGATTGTTCAGCAAAATCACGTCAATAGGGTCTTACTAAACCATCAATAATCTGCCAGCTGCACAATTGACTCATTGATATGACTCATTGTTAGGTTAATATATATGACTTTATTTGGGATATTTTCAGGCTATAATATTTCTATTTGAATGTCTCTAAAAACCATGGGGTAAGGGTTAGGGTTTAGGGATCAGGGCTGTGATTCCTTTGCCCTTGCCTAAAGACCTGTGGCTTGTGTGTCGTTACATGTTGCATTTGTACATTTTTAATCAAGTTTACTGAACCAGTGTCTGAATATGTGCTGAGCTGTCTGTTGCCCAAAGAAGTGGTCTGAATGTCTCGATAGCATTGACATGTAAAGTTAGGGTTAAGGTCTTTGTTTTGATCCTGACTACAGATCTTTGCAAATTATGCCTTTCCCAAGCTATCAAGTGTTATCCTTTTAACCCTCCAATAAAGGCATACAATACATATCATGAGTAACAACTCCTGCCAATAAGAAAGATTTAACCTTGGGTTGTCGATGAAATATTAATTTAACTTACATTATCCTAAGACCAAAGGTCTAAATCTGACTGGTTTTGGAGTATGTATTTCTTGTAATGAGGAAATGGTTGAAATGTCTATTTACCAATAATCCTAACACTGGCAAATAAATTACTGAATATAAAATCCATTTTGTTTGTCAGGTGTACTCATTCTAGAATACCAATAGAGACTGGTAACTATATCAACAGTTCAGTTTATTATGATTCCGTCATTTTCTAGAAAACAATGACGCCCTCAATTAGTTTTGTAGTTGGTTAAAACTGAAATAAATTCCTACTGCTAGACTTCTAATTTGAGGAAATCAAATAATCACACTCAATAGACAACATTTTTCAGGGATACAAAGGTTAGCAATCGGGTCTTTCAGGCCAAATGAGCCTTCATGGTGACAATGGACGGAAACTGGCCAGCACGCCAAGCATGGAATCAAATGTCGGTTTGACAAACAAACATACCTGTAAACTCACAATCGCTGCTCTAGCCCTTGTGAATGATTAACATATCGTGGTACGCTTAACGTTAACATGCATGTACGTTACACAGATGTGCATGTCTTTGTACCCAGAGGAAAGCGGTGGCACATCCATTATGCAACAGCCGTTAGGAGGAAGGCAATACAGCAGGAGATCAACTGGTGGCCTCACAAACACACACACACACACACACACACACACACACACACACACACACACACACACACACACACACACACACACACACACACACACACACACACACACACACACACACACACACACACACACACACACACGTAAAACATGTGCACTGTGTTTTGCTGGTTGATGCATTCTCAAGAACAAAGAAAATATATGTTCATGAAATAACCAAAATCTATACTGACTTTTGCACTAAAGCTGGACACTATTTTTTTTATTTGGTTTTATTCTAAAAAAGTAAAAATAACACTAAAACGGCCTCTAAGTCTGGGTTGTATGGCCTCTTCTGGCACCTAATAGCCCTAGGTTTTATCATTCTCCTGAAAGTGTCTTTTATTCTGTTTTCAAGAGACTGTAAGGAGCCTAGACATTAATTCTACCAAAAATATTGCTTTTTTAAAAGCGTTAGACCTATTATCCCTATCCTGAACATTTTTTTAAATGTTAAGATTGACTAAAAGACATTAATCCATTAAAGACTGTAACACCAGAGCTCAGTTCACAGTCTATGGAGGAATTTCCCTTCAAATCAAAAGGGAGTGATACTCAAACTGCTATCTGACATGAACAATTCACATCTTTAAGTTGGAAGTTGTCAGTGCGAATCATAGCATTGTGTCAATAAAGAGTCCAGCACTGCTGATGCTACACTGTAACTCTCAATCACTTCCACATCTGAATTTACTTCTTTGTAAACGAAACACAGGTGCCAAAAATAGGAAGGACTGTGTAAAGCCCACAGCGGGGGGCTGCCTGACAAAGAGCCCCCGCACTGTCGCTATAATAATCCTATTGGCTGAGAGGGGACTGAAGCCCAACAGCAAACACAGCACTTGCAGCTGCACTTTGTGCTATATATACAACGATCATCATCATCAACAACATCATCATCATCCTCTTCAATGTGACTATAAATCAACAGATAAATAAAGTTTCAAAACCTCATTCAAATATGATTCAAACCACATCTGTTCTGTTCCCATGCACTGGGACTCAGTTCTTGCTGCGACGGACACAGGTTCGAATCTAGCTTAAGGCAGAACTGGCCCAAAAAAATGTTGAAAAAATAATATCTCAACTGTCCATTTTATGGCTATTTTTAACAGATCTGTCTTCTAACAAAGATGTGTGGCTAAGGCTCTGCACAGCACTGACAAGCCGTCAGACAGCATACAACAACAGCACCCGGTTACTTTAATGCCACCAAGAACATATCCAACCCAACAATTGTTCATCCTGTTTCATAAGATTTATCAGATATTGTAATAGGTTAAAATACCTTTAGTGAAAAGGGTAAATAGTCAACTCTAAAAAAGATGAACAATGCTTCAGTTAGTGAGATCTTTTCTAAATAAAAGGCAGAAGAAAATGCACCAGTTGAGATGTCTACAATTCTCAAGCGTTTTGCCTTATGACCTCCTAGCATGAAGCAATGTCTTATTGCAACCCCTGTTATATTTCAATCATTTGTAAGAAATTCCACTAAACAGGGACTTTTTCTGTTCACTATTTGTTTTATCTGAATCTTTTTTAGAGGCCTGGAGCATTTAAACCTCCAGTACGTGATTTAAAAAGTCATGAAAACGTAAAATATTATTTCATGTCGCAAAGCATCACCAAATTCCAGTTTGGTCACAAGTGGTTATGATAACTTTTTATTAAAGGACCACTTTATGATCAGAAGAAGGCTCTCTGCAAGAAAATAACCCTCCTGCAGCTACTGCTTCTCAAGATCTGCTATAAGAAAGAGCACAGCGATGTAGGCTGACACTTTTTATGAATTCAGGGCAGGCAGGTTGACTCACATGTTCTGCAAGGTTGGTGGAGGATCCGGACATGTCGTCAAAGTCCGACTTGCAGACGTCCCGGTCCTCTATGACTAGGTCGATGGGCATTTTGCCTTTCAGGCAGCTGATGTACCGGTGGCAGAAGTTATCACAGAGCTCATGCACCTGCAAAATCAAGTCTTACATTCAGATTCTCAGAGTCTTTGCTGAGCACCAGGATCATTACATATTATATTATTTTATTAGATACGGCACTCAATTTTTATTTATAAAGTCTAGCAAATAGCATACCTTCTCTAATTCCAGGAGATGAAACCGTAGGACTTGAATTGCTTGAATCATCTGAAAAAAAATAAGAAAAATGATTTTTAAAACACAATAAGAAATGCTATTATAGAGGTGCCTAGGGTGCCACAATACGTATGACTGTGTGCAATTTGCTAATTACCAGCATAATATAAATATTATTTGGTTTTATTATAAAATCTGTAGGCAAATAATGTTATGATGAGGTTGCCTTGAGCCAGTCTGTGAAGTCCGGAGCAACAAATAGTAGAAAACAGAATTAAACACGAAAGAAAAAAAGAAAAGGAAATGCTCACCAGGTTATCCAGCTCTGGATTCGATGAGAATAAAGGTTTCTCTGCGCGGATCTGAAAAAAAAAATGTAATAAAATGAGTCAATTTTTGTCTCTCATACTGATTTGATTTTTAGATTTGCCATAATATGGGGTGTTTCTTGCGTATTTGCGCAATTGGCTCTCTAACTTATAAGTGTCGTCTCCTACCTGTTTTGCAAACACTGCTATGTCTTCATTGAAGGAGTCGGAAGAGCACACGTCGCCCCCCGCCACCCCCGGCTCTCTGGGCGTGCAGGTCGCCAGCTCGCACTTCTCGAACACCAGAGCCAGCAGCGGGAATAAAGGGTGTCTGCAACAGCAACACAGGCCGTTACAGTATGCAGCCATTGTTAGGCCTGAACTATCGCCTACTGTACAACAAAGCTCCGGCGGATAACAGGTCACATTAAGCTGGGTTTAACAATAGAACACCGCTTTGTAAAGTGAAACAAATATTTAATTATTCCTTCTTAATTCAAGGGGAGAAATGCACCGCTGATATGGGAGATTATCTCATCTGTTTCCAATGCAAACAACCTGTTCAGATATTAGATTTGTTCTATGCCACTATTGGTATTTTGTCTCGTGTTAGGCAGTGAAAATAAGAAGATATAAATATAACAGGAACAAATATATTTGGCGATTGATTTTAATGTGAAAAATATATAACTTTACTATAAAAGAATAAGGGAAAAACAAACATTTTGGCGCGGAATTTGTGGTTTTCTCTTACGTGAAATTAGTTGATGTGCTTATTAAATTATATAAACACAATATTTGTAATTTGTAAGATCACCTCATAATACAAAGAAAAACATCAAATAATAATACAAAATGAAAATAAATAATAATAACAAGAATGTGTCAATACCCGTAGATTTGGTCCTTGTCCCTCTTCAGTGCGTCGTTCACAGCGCTGCCCATGCTGCTGGGCATGATGTTGTGCGGCGCGTGGGCTCCATAGTGCTGGGTAGGGTGGGGAGGCGGCCCGTGGTTCAGGTGGTGGACCTGGGGCAGCGGCCGAGGTGCGTGTGGGTCCCCGTACATGGAGGCCGGGACCCCGACTCCATCCATCGCGCCTCCGTAGTGAGCCAGCTCATCGTACTGGGGTGAGAGTGGGAGATGACATTATAGGGCATGTGTCCGAAGAGGTAAACAATAACAATGGATCATTATATTCTTAAATGTGTGTATTCAAATGCAATAGTTGTTTGTGTTGCTGTCATGCAAAGACATTCAGATACTATTATAGTGTGAAGTTGTTCAGGTGCTTAAGGAGCTTTTTTTTGCTCACAATATATCATTTGTGCACCTAATTAGTGAGTGCATGAACTGTAAATTAAATGATCATCAGGTTCAAAACATTTTACAAAATAAAAAATCATAAACATTGCATTTACCCTTTGCGCCATCTCCGTGCGCAATTTCTAGACGATCAGAAAAGTTTGGGGTTGATGAAATTGATGACTTTTAAAATCCAAAAGGGAGTTATAATCCTGTCCTGTTCTGGAGAAAATCAATAACGCTTGAAATCAAAGCAAAGTGATCACAAACAGCATTTGTCCTCGCGTCACGAGTGCCAAAAGGCGCACTGGTAAAGTGGCACGCTGCTTTCCTGGTCCTTCAGCGGGAGGATCAGAGCTAATCTGTCAGATGTGTTTGATGTTAGTTCCGAGCATCAGTTGTCTCTGTCACAGGAATGCGCTGGCGGTCCGCGGCTCAGTCCTCTGATCAGTGCGCTCTCGTGTCCATGCCTCTGCGCGACACGCTCACTGTCCGCGGGTTGGAGAGGGAGCCGCTTATAGCGCGCGCTGATCTGCAGGACTCGCTGATGACGGAGCGTGGAGGAGAAGGGTGGGTGCAACCAGTCCCTGACAAGTTACTGTGTCTTTAAAGGGGGTCTTCCGGTCATTACTTTCAAAATAAACCCGGACGAAGGTATTGATAGGAAAAATACACTTTGACATTATTTATTCTAAATACATGTTCCAGGGGAAACTGGGTTTTATGATGTCATTTGAGAATAATAAATTGTGTAAAAATGTAATTAAAATATGTATTGAGACTAATAAGTTAGAAGTAATGTCCACTTAAAAGAGAAAACATAAAGATTTGCGTATAAACACAAGACTTTTAAGAAAGAATGTTTAATTAAATAATTGCATATAAAATAATTATTAAGTTGAAACCAATATTTTTAATTTAAAATGTGTATTATTGCTTTCAACTAACCTAATACAGTTATTTGAAATCTGTGGACATAATACATTGAGTTAAAGTCAACGGTTCAGTTTGAACTGTATACCCCTTAAACGTTCAGGTAAATGAATGTTGAGGTGTGTATAATGTCCAAGCGGAGACAAATATATACATTTTTTTTCATTTCTCACACTATGCATTTGAAAGAGAGACACTGTCTATAATGTTTCAGTGTAGTATCCACCATTCTCTTCTCTAGTATAAAGTCAAATGATTTAACTTGTAGGGGTTTAGTGTCATCTTGACTGACATCCTGTTTCAGGGGTGCAGTGATAAATATATCCATAACAGCCGGGTAATAATGTATTAGGTTAGTTGAAAGCAATAATGTTAAGCATATTATTGCTTTCAACTAACCTAATACAGTTATGTGAAATCTGTTGACATAATACATTTGATTGAAGTCAATGTTTCAGTTTTATCAGTGTACTTTCTGCTAAATACAAATATAAAAGGATCACTTCATTAAGTTATTGGCGAATGATAGCTTAATTTGGTGTAAAAAGTTGGGATGTCGTGGTTTAAACGTCTACTCCATGACGCGCCCGCTAGTGGTCCTTCCAACCGCCAGACTTAGGCCTAAAAGATGAGCCGATATCATTCCTGAAACGTGATCTCTGACCCAAAAGTGACATGAGACATGATGGTCACTGACTGAAGCAAGTTCGTGATATGCTAAAGATGAACTGTAAGCGGTAGCCGCCTAAAAAAGGAAAAAGAGTGAAAACAGAATACTATTGCATGTCTTGGAAAGGGGTTAGGGCTGATCCCCATCAGAAATCCTTTATTCTTCACTCTGTGGGGAAACGATACTGTTACAACAGCAAAGGTACAGTGTAGATGATAGGCACAAGTTAGAATAAATAAGATTAAATAAGTACACGACTATGGTAAAAATAAGTAACAGCATTTTAGAAAAACTAAGTAAACATAAAAAAGAGATTGAAGGAGCCAGTAATAGCATTGATAAAAAAGAGTTTATAATGCACATAACCACTGGTGTTGCAGAACTGGTTTCTTTTATATTTAAAGGATGATGTAAGATAAAGCAAGTTGTAAGACGGCACCGGCAAAAACAGATCTGTGATCACATAAAGAATTAAACTGTTTCAAGAAAATCTTTAATGAACAATGACCACAGACATTTTTGAATACAAATAATGTCCATCATGTCACACATTACTTGGTCAATGTTAAATATAGAGCTTATGTGGTAAACAGTCTATCTGCCTTTACCACAGTGATTGTTCCCTCCACAAGTTTAAGCCTGATGCTTTTATTTTGAAAGGACCCTCAGCCATGTGAAACGATGGGGACTGGAACCTGTGAGCTTTGGATGATGGTGATGCAGAGGACTTGTCAGAATATATGAATGTTATCAATTTATCTGAAAAATAATTTGCACCATACCACTAGTAATACTACTTTTATAACTATAACTACATTTTTTATACTCCGTCGTCAGTGATGTTAGATTTCAAAGGTCAAAATCTAGAGCTTCAGGCATTTTAGGAATAGCTCACACTGCTGCTCATTGTTGTTAATAATCTGTAGTTATTAATGTGAGTTCACTTTGTCAATCATTTTATTATTATTGCCTAGGAGGTTATGTTTTTGCTTGTTTGAGATGAACCCATTGCATTATGGAGCAGAAATAGTTATTGTTGGCTCAATATACTTTTTATTATCAGAAGTAATGCTGATGGTATTACAAAACCTCTTTTCTCCACTGATCTCTACAAACGTGTTTCTAATCTTCATTTGATTTCCATCTCCCAAACAGTGGGTGTCCTGAACTGTCATGATTAGATTTTCAATTAAATCGTGGAAAGCATGTCCGAATTTAAAAGCCAAATAATTTAATAGCAACCACATTGACACTGAACTCTATAAAGTCTGATGAAATGTTATGTGTAGGTGGTTCTATAGTAAAATACAAGTTGAACTCATTCAAAAGCAACTAAAGGTGGAAAATCACAAAAAGTTCTGCTGATTTAGAAAATAGGAAAAATATGGAGAAAGTGCAGTGCAGTTGTAATAGTAAAAAGTAAAACCCTTTAACCCAAAACATCATACTGTGGAAATACAGAAATGACATGAGTATAAGAACATCAAAGTAATATACGTATAAATACACTCTAATATACTTCAAATATATATATGGTTAGGGAAAATTGTAATCTTTTTTTACATTTTTATTTCTTGATACGTTTCCTACGATTTGTGTGATTTTAATGCGTTTATAGTAATTCTGTATTAGCTTATTTTTTACAACGCAAAATATTTTATTGTGTTTATGTTTGCACCATAACGCAACAAAGCAAATTCCCTTTTTTATAACAGAAATGGTATTTAATGAAATATTTTGTAATAAGAAGTACAGATCAAAACATATAAAAACTGTAATAAAATGTCAAAAGAAATCACACATTTTATAAAATCCACATTTTTTTCTCTTTGACTCCAGTTGTGTCTCTGTCTTCATCATCTGTCTTCCTTATTCATACTGATTAAGCATTTGCTTAAAAAGTCGAATATTTCCAGCACGTTATATTTTTTCAGAACTATTTTACACACTTTCCTTTGATATGCCCCGTGAGTGAATTATTAAAGGCATATATTTGAATTATAAATACACTAACTATAAGGAAACAGGCAAAACATGCACAATGCCCCAGGCTACATCTCTCCTCATCGCATATCATTTCCATGTAGTCTCTCTCTGTTTCCTCCTCTCTCTGCTCTCTCCTCCTTTGTGTTTAACCCCCCCCCCCTCCTCCCCCCTCGTCGGCATACATCCTCCCACCACCCAGCCCAGCCAATGTGATCTGAATGGAGGCTGATTCAGGGTGTCAGGCCCTGTCCTAAATGTAATAAATTACCGTTGAGCCCTGGAATAGTGCATCTCTCCCGACACATCACCAGAGAAGGGGCCTGCACACCACCATGCTTGACCCCCTCTTCCGCCCCCCCCACCCCTCACACACACATACAGTAATTTCCCATCTACACCCCCTTTTCCTCCATCGTCAGCCAGCCCTGGTCTGGCTGCCTCTGTCACCCGTCATCCTGTGCCCCAGTGAGAATCATTAGCATTGTCAGAACTGGCTGGGAAAGGAGGCCAGCAGAGACCTGGGTGTAGGTGTTTGGATGGAGGGGGGGGGGTCCCTGTGTGTGTGTGTATGTGAGGAAGAAAGATTGTGCAGTAGAATGCTAGTATGCATATTTGAATGAAGATGACAAGCCGAGTTCTATGTCATTCATGAAATCATTTTTCATAAATGTTTGTTTTCTTGTGCGGGATTGAATATCGGTTAGGACTGTCAGTGCGTGTATGTGTGTAATGGTAAATGGTAAATGGACTGTACTTATATAACACTTTATCAGATCTTTACGAGCCCTCAAAATGCTTTAAAAAAAGACAAGTCTATCACCCATTCACACCTCATTCATACAGAACAGCGCCACTTGCTCACACACCCTTGGCCAGAGCAACTCAGGGCTAAGTATCTTGCCACGTTGACACGTTGACTGCACTGGGATCGAACCCACAACCTTCAGATTGAAAAGTGAAACCTCATATCAACGGATGGAAGAATGACCTCAAAGTATTTGCAAAATCGCTCCATTGCATGACGGACAAAAACTTTTTCTCATTATTGGACTTATTTATGTAGCTTGAATAGGAACCGCACACTTTTGTAAAGCAAAATGTTTTTCTTTATTTTTTGTTTGCTGTATGTGGTTTGTATTTTTGTACTGTCAACACCAATTGACTATTATAAGAAGCCCTGATGGTTTGTAATAGATTTGTGTCAATACAAAAAATACAACATAAAATTATATATATATATATACAGTGGGGCAAAAAAGTATTTAGTCAGCCACCAATTGTGCAAGTTCTCCCATTTAAAAAGATGAGAGAGGCCTGTAATTTTTATCATAGGTATACCTCAACTATGAGAGACAGAATGAGAAAAATAAATCCAGGAAATCACATTGTAGGATTTTTAAAGAATTAATTTTCAAATTATTGTGGAAAATAAGTATTTGGTCAATAACAAAAGTTCATCTCAATACTTTGTTATATACCCTTTGTTGGCAATGACAGAGGTCAAACGTTTTCTGTAAGTCTTCACAAGGTTTCCACACACTGTTGCTGGTATTTTGGCCCATTCCTCCATGCAGATCTCCTCTAAAGCAGTGATGTTTTGGGGCTGTCGCTGGGCAACACAGACTTTCAACTCCCTCCAAAGATTTTCTAAGGGGTTGAGATCTGGAGACTGGCTAGGCCACTCCAGGACCTTGAAATGCTTCTTACGAAGCCACTCCTTCGTTGCCCTGGCGGTGTGTTTGGGATCATTGTCATGCTGAAAGACCCAGCCACGCTTCATCTTCAGTGCCCTTGCTGATGGAAGGAGGTTTTCACTCAAAATCTCACGATACATGGCCCAATTCATTCTTTCCTTTCCACGGATCAGTCGTCCTGGTCCCTTTGCAGAAAAACAGCCCCAAAGCATGATGTTTCCACCCCCATGCTTCACAGTAGGTATGGTGTTCTTTGGATGCAACTCTGCATTCTTTCTCCTCCAAACACGACGAGTTGAGTTTTTACCAAAAAGTTCTATTTTGGTTTCATCTGACCATATGACATTCTCCCAATCCTCTTCTGGATCATCCAAATGCCCTCTAGCAAACTTCAGACGGGCCTGGACACGCACTGGCTTAAGCAGGGGGACACGTCTGGAACTGCAGGATTTAAGTCCCTGGCGGCGTAGTGTGTTACTGATGGTAGCCTCTGTTACTTTGGTCCCAGCTCTCTGCAGGTCATTCACTAGGTCCCCCCGTGTGGTTCTGGGATGTTTGCTCACCGTTCTTGTGATCATTTTGACCCCACGGGGTGAGATCTTGCGTGGAGCCCCAGATCGAGGGAGATTAGCAGTGGTCTTGTATGTCTTCCATTTTCTAATAATTGCTCCCACATTTGATTTCTTCACACCAAGCTGCTTACCTATTGCAGATTCACTTTTCCCAGCCTGGTGCAGGTCTACATTTTTTGTCTCTGGTCTCCTTTGACAGCTCTTTGGTCTTGGCCATAGTGGAGTTTGGAGTATGACTGTTTGAGGTTGTGGACAGGTGTCTTTTATACTGATAACGAGTTCAAAAAGGTGCCATTAATACAGGTAACGAGTGGAGGACAGAGGAGCCTCTTAAAGAAGAAGTTACAGGTCTGTGAGAGTCAGAAATCTTGCTTGTTTGTAGGTGACCAAATACTTATTTTACCGAGGAATTTACCAATTAATTCATTAAAAATCCTACAATGTGATTTTCTGGATTGCTTCCCCCATTCTGTCTCTCATAGTTGAAGTGTACCTATGATAAAAATTACAGGCCTCTCTCATCTTTTTAAATGGGAGAACTTGCACAATTGGTGGCTGACTAAATACTTTTTTGCCCCACTGTATATATATATATATATATATATATATATATATACAGCCCCAGAAAAAAATGAAGAGACCACATCAGCATTATCAGCTTCTCTTGTTTTATTTTTTATAGGTACGTCTTTTGAGTTAAATTATTTTTTATTTTTTATTGTATTCTATAAACTACTGACAATTTTTCTCTGTGTTGGAATTCAACAGACATGCTGCCATACATGTAGAGATAAAGATTTAAGAAAAAGTTTGAGTGCTCTCTCTCTATTTTTTCCGCTACTGTATACATATATATATATATATATATATCTTGCCCAAGGATAATTCAACATGTGTCTGCAATATATCAAACCATAGACCTTCTGATAAGTGGCCCTACCTTGTAAACTACAGCCGCCCCATGTGTCGCAGGTCTTGAGTTTGGCCTGATATGAGTTGCTGTTTCAGCCGTGCGGTGATGGTTTGCAGGAATGGAACATGGGTGAAATCCCCAAACCACTCGTACAGCTACTGGTGGAGGTTTTTTGATAAGCAGGGATTTTCTGATAAATCACCCTGACCATGGTCCTCCATTTATTTCAACTTATTCTTGAGTCTGTCTTGTTTCTGTCACTGTTTCTATCAGTTATGATAACATTATACTCACCATAACATTGTTTTTGCCCTCCCTGGACAGTTTTGCTGATCTGTTGATGTCCAATGTTCCCTGGAAGTACAGCAAAGTGTGGTGTAGAAAAGCTGGTGGTAAATGGTATAGAAAATACGACTGTATGTAAGATACTAGTTTGTACTCCTTCAGAATAGAACAGAAACAAAAATAACAGCCATCTTTCTCTAATCTTAACCATACCATTATTGCCAATGATTAATATTGTGTAAATAAATCTTCAAAAGCTGTCATTAAAAGGGATCTACGGCTTTGCAATTTCGTGAAATATCAACACTCTCTTTGGCAGTGTTGTTTGCAAGAGGGTTTTCTATGGGTTTGTATTGGATCGGGTCCAAATTTCCAGGTGGTTGTAGGTTAAAGTGAAAGTGAGCACTCCTGAAATATCCCAGATAGCAATGCTCGAGGAGGAAGTGGATCTATAGAGTGTGACCAGTGCTAACAACAGATACTAACTAGTTAACCTTTTTTTCTCTCTCAGAGAAAAAAAGTTTGTTTGTTTGATTTCTATCTTGTCTGATCAGCACACTGCTTTCTTTCTTGATCTATCAGACTTGATTTGAGTGATGCTGGGATGTTCTGACATTTAGGTTTGGCTTTGTACTCCAGAATCTACAATGCGGTTCTCAGAAACTGAATCATACAGCTATCTTGGTCCTAGTATGCACTCAACTGGTAGCTTGATCTGGGACCTCTACCGCGGTAAAGACATTGACCCTCTTGAATGAGTCCAAAGAAGAGGTGCAAGATTCATCTTCAGAGATTACAGGTTACAGAGCGGTGTCACAGCAATGCTTGAACAGTGGAAATGGGTGGAATTGAGTGAGAGGTGCCAGTCCTCTTCTTCAAGAGTTTCCATAAGCTCTCAGCTGTTGATGCCTCATTGTACCGAGTGGAACTTTCTGCCAGAAGAAGACTTACACAAACATCAGGAGACATTTAGTTGGTGGTATCCTTAACGCACTGAGCTGGACACCTCTGGGTTTTGCTCAGTATTCATCCAGATCTAGATCTTGAGCAAGGAGCAGCACTCAAAGTAATGTATGTGTCTGTTCAAAATGTCAAAAGCGAATGTCCTCTACTCCCTGTGATGGTCCCTGACCTCTGTTGGCTGGGAATGGTCAGGACGATGCCTTACAGAATACACTTACCAACTGCATGTAAGCTTGTAAAAAGTGGCACAGTATCTTCCATCATGATTCATTAAAGTCAACACCAGATCAGCTCATTTTCCTGGGACTCCCCGTATAGCATTACCAAAATCCAGAGGTATCACTCAGTGGGGGATCGACTGACCCCACTAAATGTTTCAAAAAATGTGTCGGAAGCATTCCACAGATTTGGGGTTACCACTATCTTCTGGCAACTTTCGGATGTTCTTAGAGAACGAGTGCTTGAAAATGTTGCTAGTTGCTAGTTTCCACTCAAAGTTGGAAGAAAGAGCTCCATGGTGGCACTTCTGACAATCTTGAAGAAGAGGACTGACCAAGCTGATTGCAGCATTCCACTTAATTCAACTGTTTGAGCATTTCATGACGCTGTTGTCCTTCTTGTGATGTCCAAAGCTGAATCTCGCACCTCTCTGTTGTAATGATTTAAGAGCAATACTGTCTTTTCTTGTGCACAGGTCTGATTGACCTGGCATACTCTGGTCCTGGTTGGTCCACATGTGCAGCAGTACCCTGGTCCTGACACAACCTGATGATCATTAGTCTCCCATGATGTGTCTTCACCTTAATTACATGTCTACACCAATCACAGAGTTTAGCTTTGAAGGAATTTGGCTTCCATAATTCTACAATCTTTAAATCAAAGATGACTTTTTATGAACTAATGCAGCTTCTACACCATTAATCTCTCTGATCATCTATCCTCAGCATGCTGCATATTCTGTAGACACCCCTGAAAGTAACAAATGCTTATATCTGTGTCTGTTATATGTTGTCATTTACCAAATTACGTAGTTATGATTAAAAAAGGATAACTGTATTCCCTTACAGTTACATAAAAAATGATGTAATCAGATTACTGAAACATAAAAGAAATAGCATACTAGCAGGATAACATTGTTACTATACATTAAAAAAATAAAGAACGATATATTTAATAGGTAGTCGGAAAGCCTGATGTTTTTTAGGGTGTCAATATAGCCTTTATTACAGATACATACAGTAGGTAAAAGGGTGAGACAGAGGGGATGACTGCCTGAAATGTTTTAGGGGCTAGGGAGTCAAATCCCGTCTTTTTGGTTTTCATTCTTCTTTTTATTTGAAGTATCTTTCTGTATTTTTAAATACAGTAGGTAGCACCTGATTTTTTAATCGTTCATTTTTTTGTTTGCATTTAATTCATGAGCTGAACAGCAGATGTAAACTTCTGTGTACAAAATATCTTAGTTCTTTTTTTTTCTAAGGTTACATGGATCTGTTGTCTTACAGATTACACTTATTTTAAAAATATCTTATTAATATTCATTTTCTTTTGTATTTATTTTCATTGCAGTTTATATTGAGGTAACCAAAAGTAATCAGGTTACTTTACTTTGTATTGTGATACTCAGATAGTATTTAGTAATCGTAACAGAATATATTTTCAGGTAAAGTAACCCTCCCCACCCTGATTATCACTTTGTGTTTTCCGTAATATTATCAATATATTATCAACATTGAGTCAATCGCGAAACATTACCTATTGTGAATCGAAATTACTCAATCTTTTGCACGTGGAAAGTCTTATTTTTACATCATGAGCTTTTGAATGCAGTCAGAAGAGGTGAGAAGTCAAACGATGTGCGGAATTTTTTATTTACTGTTCAACACAGAGCCTGAGTCCTTTGTCTTGCACCCACGGGTCATCGCTCAATGTGTGGAAGACATGAGAGAAGACCCACAGTGAGCCTTGTATGTGTGTGTGTGTGTGTGTGTGTGTGTGTGTGTGTGTGTGTGTGTGTGTGTGTGTGTGTGTGTGTGTGTGTGTGTGTGTGTGTGTGCGTGCGTGTGTGTGTGCGTGCGTGTGTGTGTGTTCTCCTCTAATGATTAGCCTGTCATTGTTGAGTGGTGCGCCAAGGTGGCAGACCAGACCCGAGCCCCCTCAAGTCCTCATTCGGTGTGCATCTGTATGTGTGTGTATTCATGGGTGTGTGGCTGCATGAAAATGAGATGCCCAGACGTGTGTGTGTGTGTGTGTGTGTGTGTGTGTGTGCGTCTGTGCGTGTGTGTGTGTGTGTGTGCGTGTGTGTGTGTGTGTGTGTGTGTGTGCGTCTGGGCGTGTGTGTACTCTTCCCCCAGTCTGGGCTTCAGTATTAATGAGCCCAGATTTCATTTCCGATGAGCGATTATTTGACTGTTCATTTGGCTAAGATTTATGACGAGGCCCTATATCTGTAGCCTGCAGCACTGCTCTAGTCTTTAATAATGGGAAATGAACACATTAATCACCCTGTAGCAGTCAGCAACAGAAAAAGCACGGGAGCACCATTCAATCTGCATCAGCGGACCAGAGAGAATATCACCTCATATTCATTGAAGAGCCTTATCTAGTACATGGTGGTAAGAAAAATTACCTGTCTAATTTAATATGATTTAACATCCGAAAGAAAGGACAAGAGTCACACACACGTTGACACACTCTCGCATACTTGTGGTCCTGCCGACAAACCTTGGCCTGTTTGTGCAGTCATTTTATCAGGGTAAACACGGTTTACCCAGGGTGGAACAGGGCGTCTGACCACAAAGCCCCATGAGTCACTGGGCAGACATTGCTCACCACACCTGACGAAGGACCAGGGGTTGGAGATTTTGAAACCAACCCGAACAAAAGATCACAGGCGGCAAGGACTTTTTCGTTGCTCCCACCTATCAGGGGCCACGGGAACACTCACAGAGCTGAGGAATGATGGTGACTTCAGAAGCACACACATAAAATGAGGCAGCCTAATCTGATTCCATACAACCATGTGTAGCTGAGCCTCTCTTTGAAGCGTTAGATTCTTTGATGATTCCCGCTATCAGAAGACTTTGAAAATGGAGGCTATATATCATTGAGTTTTGTTAAAGAGGATATATTTTTGAGGTTCATATTAATATTTGGTGTCTCTTTGTGACATGACGCTTTATTTTTCTCATACTGCCTGTGCTGCAGCACCTCTTTTCACCCTCTGTCTGAAACCAGAGCCCAGTCTGCTCTGATTGGTTAGCTGGCCGGCACTGTTGTGATTGATCAACCGCATAAACCCGTTAGCAAATCACGTACAATGGGTTGTAAGGCTAGCTAATAGAAGCACAAGTGTTACATAGTGATGTCACTGTGCTACAGCAAACAAAAGGAGTCCAATGTAGGCGTTTCAGGCAAGAGGGGGGAGTGTACACTATGGAGGGAACACAGGAATTATAGCCTTTGCAGACCATTTATATGCACTAAAACTTGTACAACACACTACAGGGAAGGAAAAATCCCCAAAACCATAATAGAGCCTCTATTAAGAAAAAGGATTGACCAGTGTATGCCATGAACGTCTTTAAATGTGTATCCTGAACAGCAATTATGATTTGAAATAACAAAGGCACCAGAGTAACACCACATTATTAAACCATTCATTTGATATCTTAGGAAAAGTTTGTTTTCATGCTTTTCTTGACCAGTGAAAAAACCTGTTTAGGCTACAAAAGTAATTATAGTGAAACATGTATGTGACAAATGTAAGTTAATGTTGACTTTTGGTTTCACAAAAACCATTTCAAAATTATTGGGACATGAAAATGACCGACATAGACACCTGGGTGCAGCAAAACTGAGCGTGAACAGTTTCTAACTTACCTAAACCCACAGGATATTTTATAGTATCTATTGCCTTGGCTCAGGTTTTGTTGCTTTCCAATGGGATTTCCCCGAAAATTATTTCAGTTTAACCAGCAGCCATACAATATGAGGTGTGGTTCCCCATGTCACATTGTTTCAACTAAGACAACAAAAGCATGCATGGTGATAATAAATATGAAATATTTTACCTTATACCCAGCACATACAATCTTTGTGTACTTCAGGTACACTGTTTGAGAAACTCATGATTACAAGGAGAAAAAAAGTAGTCTCTACATTAATACTGGAAGGTTAGTCCTGACAAACTCTGGCAATTTATAGTATCGGAATCAGATTTATGAAATGAAATGTCGACTAGTATCTCATATTTCTTATAATAATGTTGGCAGGCAGAGGACACAGCATGTAGATGTGCTATTGGAGGATTTGTCAGTTTAACATGTGATATCATTATTTTTTTACACATATAGCAACACATTTGTATTTTTGGATTGCTCAAGGTTTAATTGCATTTATCCTGGCTGGAGGATGGAGGACTCCAGTTATCGTTTCCTCTTCATGCTGTTCTGGCTCTGAGATTTCATAAACTATGAACCTAATGTATGGTTCGCATTAACTCCTTCACTGTTTGTTTTTGCTCTTTGTTTAAGGCATGAAAGCAATGAAGAAGAATAGGTCTTAATGCTGCACGCCTGGAAGAACTGCCGTCTTAGAGAATGATTCATCATCCCTGTGTCCTTATATCATTCCTTTATATTACTCATATTTTGCCTCCAGTTCAGTTTTTATAATATAAATTACAAGGAAATAAAAAAAAACCCACAAAAATACTAAGTCCCGTTCATTAATTTTGGTCCCTGCTCTGTACTGTCACTAAAGATCTGGTTGGTCATTAACTATTCAAAGCACTGGAGTGTGTGTGTGTGTGTGTGTGTGTGTGTGTGTGTGTGTGTGTGTGTGTGTGTGTGTGTGTGTGTGTGTGTGTGTATATGCATTTTATCATTCCCCTGGGCAATGTGGACAGCAGCCAGCGAGCTCATTATGTCTCCTTTGGAGGATTTTAATTGTTTATACAGAACAAAGACTTTGACTCACTGACCACTTCTGTGCCAAATCCCATGGTGTGTATCTATATATATATATATGTGTGTGTGTGTGTGTGTGTGTGTGTGTGTGTGTGTGTGTGTGTGTGTGTGTGTGTGTGTGTGTGTATGTGTGTGTATGTGTGTGTGTGTGTGTGTGTGTAAATATATCCTTAGATTGCCACTTACATCCTCTGTATGAAAATATTTTAAGAGCAGGTGTTAAATTATCCACGGGATGTGTTTGAATCTAAAGGTAAAAAATAAATCTGTATCTTTTGGTGCAACACTAAATCTAATCTGGCCCATATAACTTTATTACACACATTTACACCCTGCTGTAAAATCACACTTTTATAGACACATCACTTCACTTGGGACAATTTGATAACTTAAGATGACACCAGTATAAACTGCATAAATACCACATATAGATAACTCCTCGGAAGAATAATTGATTTTTATGACTGGTCTGTCACGCTATTAAAAGAAAAGAGCAGTAAATGTCATGGCCTCAAAGAAACACACTTGAGAGCTCGTAATCTTTTCGCAGGACTCCAGTAAAGAGCTGGGCATAAATTCTGTGCTATCACAACCTGACTTCTGCCTTGCATCCTAATGCGGTGGATGTCCTGGGTGGCTGCAGCTCACTGTGTGCTGTACATGCTCCCTGCTGGAGAAACTGAAAACCAACATGTCGTGGCTTCGCAGCTAAACACCACCATCTACTGGATATATCACTGCAAACCCAAGTGTAAAAATTAATAAAAAGTATTATAAGTGTAAATTTAGTTCTAAATGTTGAGTTCCTGCCATATTTGTTGTTTTTGTAGTTAATTTAACAGATCTTTTTTTTTAATATTGAACATATTAACCCTTTAGAGTCCTGGGGCTAATGTGGCCGTTTTCGCATACTTTTGATTTGTCTTACTAAACCCCATCAACAAATGTTTAACATGTCAAAGTTTGGTACCTTTTTTTAGGACAACCTCACTTATATAACCTGATAGTTTTTTTCATTTTTTTCATTTTCATTTTGACATACTATAGAAATATTTTGGACCCAAAATCACAAAAAAAAAAATGTAAAACGGATTTTGAAAATGTTTTGTAAACATGCACAACAAAATCATTTTGACAGCTGGAAATATATGCAGGACATGTCACTATGATAATGTAAACGTTTGATTGAGGGGGTTTCCCTTTCCTGTAGTGTGTTCTATAGGTTTGTGTGCATGTAAATGGACTGCAAAGGCTACAATCCCTGACATCACAGCATCACTATGAAATACTTGCGCTTCTATTGGATAGCACTCAAACACATTATACGTGATAGGCTAAGGGAAGGGACATCTCTAATTGGTTGACCAATAACAACAGAGCCGGCCAGCTAACCAATCAGAGCAGACTGGTTTCAGACAGAGGGTGAAAAGGTGCTGCATTACAGGCAGTATGAGAAAAATAAAGAGCTTTCTGAACATTAAAGCATGGAGACATGTCCCAGTAGAGACATTACATACAAATATGAACCTGAAAATTACTACCATAGGGCTTCTTTAAGGCGAGCAAGTTCACATTTAACTGACAATTGTTCATTAGTACGGGGGTCTCAAAAAAAGAGTCATAGCTACAGCAATAAAAAGTTTTTGGCAAATTGTTCATGGGCGCAGCCCACATACTGAGCTCTGCTGCTCATCCCATCAATGCATGTTCCTCACAAATGCAACAAAATGTAAAAAGGAAATAAACAGGCGTTCCAATGGTATAAGATTTATTGAAGCACTGTTAAATAAAGAAATAATCTACCTAACACATATTTCTTTACTTTTTCTGCTTTGTTAGGTCGTCAGGTATTGCAGTCTGCTGCTGTAGTTGGGTCGATTCTTATTTTAAATTGTAACTCTGTTGCTTTCCCTGACGTTTCTCCAAATTCCCCCCTTAATTGTGGGGTTTCTTTAGATTTCTTCCTGGTATGCTGCGAGGGACTAAACACAGATAATATGCTGAACACACTGTAAAGCCTCCTGAGAGATATGGGACATTATTGATTTTCATTTATCCAAACATAGGACATACATGCAGACTTAAACAACATGTCTGAACACAAAATGTGTGAGCACTGTGGTCGTCTCTGTGCATCAAGGTTAGATAAAGTTATGTGTGGATTTAGGAGTTGAGTATACTTAGTGATGTTTGCATGTTGTTCCACACTGTTGAACTTCCTGTTTGTGTGCTGGGCTGGTTTTTAGTGCATTACCGCCACCTAGTGGATAAACAGTCCACTAGGTTGCGGTCAAATTGTCCAAAAGTTATATCCTATCGTCTTTTCCTATTCTCTATTCCTGGACCTCGGTGTGAAACGTCATGGGGTTAAGGAATAGTGGATAGGAGAATTCCAAGGGACAAGAGACTGCGGTGCTTTGAGAATCCGACTGCACTTACACTATCCCACGTAGGCCTATTCATGATGCGCCAGCGGACGTTATTGAGTCAATAGCTATCACTATGAAGTGCCTTTGGTGTCCTCATCAGAATCACTCAGTCATCGTGAAAATGTAGCAGAATAGTGAAACTCTGAGGTCTTATTATAAATGGCCAAACATTTACGCACATATCAGTACAATACGTCTCTTGAAATGTGTTTCCTTCATTTTATACCATTTTTCTCATTGGATGTACGTGACTTTGGCATGTCCTACACACTGCTCTGCCAACTGCAGTGTGTGTAATAAGTGGTTAAATGAGAATACATTAAAAAAAAATTAAAAAATGATGTAGTGTTATTGTCCACAACAAGTTATTTGATAAAACGAGTCATTCTGATCATGTATATTCTATTTTCATAATCATATTGACCATTGTGCATGTGTCCCTGGAATTGCTGTCCACCCTGTCATTATGGGGTAACTGCCCCTTTAAGAAACCCCCTGATGTCTTCAGTGACGTCACTACCATCATGTTGTCCTTCTTCAATGGAGGCTGAAATAGTGGCTATAGTGGCAGAGTAATATTTACACTTATATTTACTTTTCATCATATTATGTGTGTAGTCGGATGTTGTCAAGCTTAACATGTCCACTCTGTCATAGTGAAATATCAATTAATATAAAAACAGAAGTTTTTTTTTTCAGAATATGAAATATATGTATAAAACTGTACACAGTCACCTTGCTAACTGAACCATGTTGCTAACTGAAGGTCCACCATGTGCTCATTAAATGCTAACATTAGCCAAATAGGGTGGACATATTTTGCTGTTTGCATACATTGTTAATTTATAAAAAAAAGAGTTGGAGCTTGACCAACATGCATTTCTAATAGCATAATATCTACTTAATACAATTAATATGAAATTAAATGGAAAATCTCAGCTTTTTAGGGGATTGAAATGGGTAAGTTTCAAAGGATATTGACCCTATTAACGTGCGTCTGCTGTGGGGAAGTCCAGTTTTCTAATAAGCGGACTACTGTGAGACAGAGACTTTGCAACGTGCTCTCGGATGGTGTTGTTTTATTCTTTATGAACGAGGCTGGAATTTAAATAAAAAAGGAAAATGAAACGTATGCTTGTCACCCTCACCCTAATCCACATGACTTCCAATATGCATTTAAAATAAATACAAATGTATTTATAATGAAGTTGTAGGCGTTAACCTATCACTTTGTATATCACCATTAATACCGGTTTAAAACGTTTCAGAAACCCCACACAGCTCAGTAAACACTGAGAAATGTTAAATTTAATTGACAATTTCAGTAAAAAGGTAACGTTCATATTTTGCCTTTTGATTAATATAGTGCTGAATGTTCAAAACAAAGCACTTTCGCACAAGTTTTTAATAAGCACCGTAACTTTCAAGATATGCATTTCTCGGTCATAATCCGTGAACGGCTTAGTGTTCTGGTAAATGTTTCGCCTGAAAGGCATTGAGGGACAGCATTTTCTCCTTTCCTTTCGTAAAGGTCCAGTGTTTCCTAAGCTAAAGGAGGTTATAAAGGAAGTTTCAAAGCTCCTTTCCTATCATCTAGGAGAATTCCAACAGCTCTCATGGCTGCCACTGAGGGACTTCCGGTAGGCCTACGGGTCATTTCACTCCCGAACCTTCCTAACATAAACTGACAATTCGACCTCACCCCAGGTGCAGCCACAGCAATCAGGTCTCACACTCGTGCTCCCCGGTGATCTTCTCCACAACAAATAATGAGGGTGACTAGCCCCTCCCCAATGACCGGCACTCAGCTTTAATAAAAACAAAAGAAACAACTGAACACAAGGTTAAATAAAAAGGATCCCAGCTGGTTAGATACTAAATAACAGGGGTATAATATAAAGCAAGACAGGAAGCTACACAACAAAAACGAAAAACAACAGTATTACACAAAATAAGCAGAAGCTAGAACTAAGACAAATGCAAAACAACCTAAACAAAACAAAACAAAACAACCCAAAGAAAACAATACAAACAAATCAACCCAAAAAAACAATATCAGCAAAACGACACAAACAAAACAGCAGCAGGTGAAACTAAAGGCAAGAGTTAAATGAAGGTTAAAAATGGCTCACTATGTGGCATACAAACATTTCAGTAGTGATGTTACGTGCTGCGTCGAGGCGTCGGAGGCTTTGAGTGTTGAGTAATGCAGGAAGTTTTTGTGAAGCGCGTAAAAAGGCTTGTATCGTTTGAGGCCAGTGACGTCATCGATGACAAACGAAGCCTCGCTGCCCGTCAATACCACGTGACTGCTTCAGATAGTGCTTCAGATCGGTTGAACCACTGACACTTTACTGTTTTATAACACTCATATTCCCCCTCCTGTACCCGGCCCCAGTGCCCCGATGGGATTATGAGGACTCAAACCCTCACTTAAACCTCTCTGAGGATTGTTGGTTTCACTTATTGACGGACGGTGTCGGGCTGGGGGTGTGTGTGTAGTTACGGAGCTGAAGCGAAGTGCAGCGAACTAGATAGTCACAACCCACAACAAATAACTTAGTTTGGTTTCCTAACCTGCTTATCTTTCCTGGTTTTGAATAAAGGTTTTGCACCAAATGACCCATCCCCATTGAAGCCCTCTACAGACGGGATACGATGAGTGAGAAATAGAAATGCAGGAACGTGTTGATTGGGAGAATCAACAAAGTAAATTAAGTGGAATTTACAGAGTTTTTGGAGTATTTCAACCAGTATGTGGCTCAGCTGGAAAGCAGCTGACTATCAACTACAGGGTCGCAGGATCAACGCCCGGATGATACATGTTTATAAAAGCGTAAGTTTAATGTCCTAATGTAGTTAATACATGTATTCCTTGATGTTGTTTACCTTTACTGAGGCTATAACATGGATACGTTTACGAATATTATTTAGGAATAAAAATCCCTCTTTGCAATGTTTGCCAGCCTCCTTAGGCTTTTCAATCACAACCATTCAACAGGAATATTCTATATTGATACGAATTGATTACATGAAAACATGATTTCATGTTCATTTTTAAGGGTTAGAGCTTCCGCCATTGGGAACTAAAGATATCACACTGTGGAGATGTCATATCTGCCTGTTTTACAAACTTTGAACAACAGGGGGGTTTGTGTGCAAATGAAGCCTAATGAGATGAACCCTTTTGAGAACCAATTGGCTGGAAAGCTTCAAAGATTCATAAGGCTTCATCTCGCCATCACTACATTTCAGGTGCTGCTTACTCACCACAGGAAGAGGTTTGGCCACACTCCTCATGTGCAGGAAATGGAAAGCCGGACAGACTGCAAGGAAACAGCAAGAGAGCAAAACATGCTAGCAGACACTGAGACCAATTTATGCATCTTTACAGAGAGACAGCCAACCTGTACCAACGACCATGACAGCAGAGCCCAAGTAAAGAACCAAAGCTAGCAGGTGCATTTTATACATTGTTGTAATTAGGGGAGTGGCAGGGGGAGGAGTCAGGCCTTGAGCTGCATTCAGGAGCACTACTTACTACAATCAGATATCTATCTCCCCGGGTCTACAGGTGGATGCTGGTAAGTAAAACCGAGGTTAAAACCATTAATTATGTTCATATACGGAAAACTTGGCAAGAATACTGGGATCTCAGCGATACAGGAAGGCCTCTCTATTCACCCTATTCTCCATGGTTACAAGGGCGGAGCCATCTTGTTTATTTTGTGCTAGTACTTCCGGTGGAACAGCTGAGGCGTTCGCTAACATTAAAAGCAAGGGCAAAAAGAAGTCAGGTAAAATGACGAGTATAATTTGTGCAGTCCGTGGTTGCCATAACAATTGGAGAAAAAGAAGATTGTCTCTTCAGCAAGAGTGTTTTACTCACGGGAAGAAGCGAATTGAATGCTGTGGGCCATCGTTTCATCTATATCCGCCTCCTAGCGTTGAGGAAGACCGGCGTCTTTGGCTGAGGGCACTTCACTTAAAAAAAACTCCAAAAAGACCCTATGTCTGTTCGTTTCATTTTGTGGATGGTAGACCTACTACCCAACACCCGTATCCCGAGAAATGGCTTGGGTATGAAGCTCCGGTGCGACGTCCGCGACGACAGCTTGTTAGGCAATCAGGTAAGTTCTCAGAACATACTTTGCCATAACGCGAGTTAGTAGCTGTGGTAACATTCTGTTATCGACTGCTTGTCAACACAGTTTTAAACGATTGTAGTTTAGGAGTAAATGTTTTCAAAATAGTGTTAACCTTAGTTAAGCCATGACAACACGGATACATCTTAGTTTTAACTGAGTCATTATTTTCATAGAGGCATCAACCAGCAATGCTGCTGAGGCTGAGCCTGAGCTCGAGCCGGAGGGTGATGGACATCGCGACATCGGAACGCAGTGGGAGGATCAATGCATGACCGATCACAACTATGCTGCAAGACCTTTACTTCACCAACCTCTGCTGTGTGACCAGGCAACCCAGTGCTCAGCGAGCACTGCAAAATATCAAGAGCTTGTGCGAAATGACAACCTGAGCCTACTTTACACTGGGTTGCATCTGGATGCTTTCACCTCTTTGGCTGATGACCTAACCCGTGATTTCTCTAACAGCTCTCATATTCATCCGTGGGATCAGGTCTTAATGACTCTCATGAAGCTTCGTCTGAACCTACTTCAACAAGACTAGCTAACCGGAACTAGCTGACGAGGAAAGATCATACACAAAGCGGAAGAAAAAAGCCGTTAAAAATGGGCGGGGCGTAATAGGGTGAATAGCATCCCGAAACATGTAGGGGTAGGTAGAAGACAAAGCAGGAGCCCAAGGGAGAAAAAGGTAATTACACGATTAAGAATAGGACACACAGGACTAAACCAGACACTCCACAGAATTGGCAGGCACCCCACTGGACTCTGTACAGATTGCAAACATGTCTCAATAGCCAGCCACAAGTACGAACATGAGAGGAGAGTGCTAGCTACTGAGTTAGCTAACGAAAAACTCAGGCTTACTTTGGTGAATCTGCTCAGAGAAAGTCTTTAAACTGCTGAAACAATTCTTAAAAGCAACCGGAATCCTTGAGAGAATTTGTTTTTCTCTTCTTTCTTTCTTTCTTTCTTTCTTTCTTTCTTTTTAAAATATTCATTTCCTTCCTATCTACTACTCCAAAACAGACCAGTAGGTGGCGGAAAGAAGAAGAAAAGTAAAGAAGAAGAAAAAGAAGAAGAAGGAGGTGGATGCTGGGGTGGGGTGCAGCAGCAGCATCATTGAGGCAGAGGCAGCTGCCAGCTTTAATAGAGCGGCAAGTTTAGGAGACTATGTGTGGTTGGTTGTAAGAGGGATGAGTGGGTCACGTGTTAATGTATCATTGTTGCTTGAGTCGACTGCCTGAACTAGCTTGCACGATTCGCCCCATTAAGTAATGATTTGTGTTCCAGAATATGTCTTGATTTCCCCAATATTGCCATAGTCTGAGCCAGCTTTGCTTTGACACATTATTACATGTTGTTAGATGCTTTTAACCCTAGCGACTTGCATACATTCAATACTGTGGAAATTCCCACAGGTGCAATTCAGGGTGAAGTATCTTGCCCAGGGGATGACATGCTGACTGCAGTGGGGATTGAATGTGTGCTCCCCTGATACGAAGATCAACGCATCATCCCACTGAGCCACAGACATGATAGAGATGTGGTTTCCAGTAGATTTTGTGGTCTAAAACTCTTTCTATGTTATCTAATATTAATTGTACGTCAGGATATGTTTTGTGGCTGAATTTATGAACTTACAGTGGGGCAAAAAAGTATTTAGTCAGCCACCAATTGTGCAAGTTCTCCCATTTGAAAAGATGAGAGAGGCCTGTAATTTTTATCATAGGTACACTTCAACTATGAGAGACAAAATGAGAAAAACAAATCCAGGAAATCACATTGTAGGATTTTTAATGAATTAATTGGTAAATTCCTCAGTAAAATAAGTATTTGGTCAATAACAAAAGTTCATCTCAATACTTTGTCATATACCCTTTGTTGGAAATGACAGAGGTCAAACGATTTCTGTAAGTCTTCACAAGGTTTTCACACACTGTTGCTGGTATTTTGGCCCATTCCTCCATGCAGATCTCCTCTAAAGCAGTGATGTTTTGGGGCTGTCGCTGGGCAACACGGACTTTCAACTCCCTCCAAAGATTTTCTATGGGGTTGAGATCTGGAGACTGGCTAGGCCACTCCAGGACCTGTAAATGCTTCTTACGAAAGCCACTCCTTCGTTGCCCTGGCGATGTGTTTGGGATCATTGTCATGCTGAAAGACCCAGCCACGCTTCATCTTCAGTGCCCTTGCTGATGGAAGGAGGTTTTCACTCAAAATCTCACGATACATGGCCCCATTCATTCTTTCCTTTACACGGGTCAGTCGTCCTGGTCCCTTTGCAGAAAAGCAGCCCCAAAGCATGATGTTTCCACCCCCATGCTTCACAGTAGGTATGGTGTTCTTTGGATGCAACTCTGCATTCTTTCTCCTCCAAACACGACGAGTTGAGTTTTTACCAAAAAGTTCTATTTTGGTTTCATCTGACCATATGACATTCTCCCAATCCTCTTCTGGATCATCCAAATGCCCTCTAGCAAACTTCAGACGGGCCTGGACATGTACTGGCTTAAGCAGGGGGACACGCCTGGAACTGCAGGATTTCAGTCCCTGGCGGCGTAGTGTGTTACTGATGGTAGCCTCTGTTACTTTGGTCCCAGCTCTCTGCAGGTCATTCACTAGGTCCCCCCGTGTGGTTCTGGGATTGTTGCTCACCGTTCTTGTGATCATTTTGACCCCACGGGGTGAGATCTTGCGTGGAGCCCCAGATGGAGGGAGATTAGCAGTGGTCTTGTATGTCTTCCATTTTCTAATAATTGCTCCCACGGTTGATTTCTTCACACCAAGCTGCTTACCTATTGCAGATTCAGTTTTCCCAGCCTGGTGCAGGTCTACAATTTTGTCTCTGGTCTCCTTTGACAGCTCTTTGGTCTTGGCCATAGTGGAGTTTGGAGTATGACTGTTTGAGGTTGTGGACAGGTGTCTTTTATACTGATAACGAGTTCAAAAAGGTGCCATTAATACAGGTAACGAGTGGAGGACAGAGGAGCCTCTTAAAGAAGAAGTTACAGGTCTGTGAGAGCCAGAAATCTTGCTTGTTTGTAGGTGACCAAATACTTATTTTACCGAGGAATTTACCAATAAATTCATTAAAAATCCTACAATGTGATTTCCTGGATTTTTTTTCTCATTCTGTCTCTCATAGTTGAAGTGTACCTATGATAAAAATTACAGGCCTCTCTCATCTTTTTAAATGGGAGAACTTGCACAATTGGTGGCTGACTAAATACTTTTTTGCCCCACTGTATATAATATTTAATGATCTATTTTAGTTTCGGTATTGCTAAATAAATTCAGCCCCTTTCATTGAGACTTTAAATATTTATACTTTTAGACGTTTTGAAACTAATTTATCATAAAGTTTGTAGTAATATTGGCATAGGATTTGACATTGTAATTGGATAACTCCCAGGATTTTTTAATATAATGTATTCTTTCTACCCTCCTGCCTTTTCTAACTTTGTTTTATTGTACCTTGACTGTATATATTAATATTGAATACAATTTAAGTACTTTATAATGAAAAAACAATGAGCAGACAATGTTAAATTAGGTTTTAACAAGAATAAAAAAACTACATCACATACACACACACACACACACACACACACACACACACACACACGCCCACACCACAAACATATGAGGGCATCTCCCCTAACTCCCTCTCTGTATGTGAACATCGTGACTGCTTGTTCAGACAGTGACACATGACGGAGGGTGACACTGTGCTTCTTATTTACCTAATTAGGCCACGTGTCACTACTGTGAGCAGTGAGGCAGCATGAGCCTGAAGGCCTGCTGCTCACACTCCACAGTTACAGATGAAGATGTCCCTCTGCTACTGATAAGGGACAGACACAACTATACACAGCTCTAAACACACTGTCATATTTGAGAATAAAGACTAGTGGTTTAAAGTAACAGTACATTTACTCAAGAACTGTACAATTTCAAGGTACTTTACTTGAGTATTTCCATGTTTTGCCACTTTGTACTTCTAATCCCAGTACAATTCGGTTAGTATTGTACTTTTACTCCACTACATGTATTGAATCCCTTGAGTTACTTTACAGGTCTGGATTAATGATGGTAAAAATAATCAGCCCTTATCTCAGACTTTAGTTCACCTGGAGTAAATCCAGCAGCTACCCTGCAGTATACAAATCCATTCAAACTAGCTGCACCTTTACCAGCTCTGAGAACACTTTAATGATCAATCATTATAAAACACATCAGAGATATTATTCTGAAATGGACCAATCAAACAATGACTACTCCAATAAGGGTATTCCTAGACTTTGGTACTTCTACTTACTTTTCCTAACTCTGACATGTCCTTCGATATGGTGGCCTATCACTGGAAACACAAAACACTGTTGTTGTTTCTTGAAAATGTAAATGTTTGCACTTTTGCATGGACATCTGAATGGACAGGTGTGTCAGAAATACAAGGCGTTAATGCTATCTGTAAACTATTGTATCTATGGTTGCTCATCTTCAAAAAATATCAAGCATTTGTTAAACTTTGAAAGCAACCAACCAAAAAACTCAACCTAGTGTCTCAAACCCTTTTTGTAATGAAAGTAGCTAGCAATAGCTCTAAAAGTTGCTGTGTAACGATTCAAAGAGGCACAGGTTTCTAGGTCTTCTGTCTACCAGTGTAACATTTTTTTAATCTTTTAACTAAAGGGCACAAGAGGTCATTTAGTACAGCGAGAGCATGAGCTACCATTAGCATAGCCACACATGATTAATTACAGTCGGCTCTCTAATTCCACAAGTCATCGCTTTACAGTCATATCCAATCACAACTGTTTTGAGACAGTGGGCAGAAATAGGCAATAAAATCTGTTTTCCGAAAGGCAAAATATTATAGTTGTTTGGCATGCAAGTAACCGAATGAATCTATGCAACTTATGATTAGCATAAATTGGAAAAAGGTAAACTCATCGTGATTTCAGTGAGCTCATTGTCCCGGAATGACACCCTCTACACTGTCATAGATGAACAGCTCATCCCCTGCCAAGCCACCAGCTCAGTGGGGGCTTTTGATTAACTGTTCAAATCACGCCTGTCCTTTGAGGAGTGCCATGTCCAGATCTACACAGCATCAATACAGTCTACAACAACATCAATATCACAACAGATTAGTCTCCAGGAATCTGTGAGGTGCCGGAAAAACTCTTTTGGTAGCTATATCCCCATAGAAACCTAATTCCAAAACATCACTATGATACACTATCCAGCTTGTAAAAGAAAAATAGGACCCCTGATACATATGTGGAACATGATATTTGAAGCAAAGCAAAGTTTTCAAAAATACTCACTCACTTGCCAAAAAACTAAATTGTCCATAGGATATCATTGGGAAAAATCCCCTTTAAACAATTTTGCATTTGGATCATTGAAACCATTTAATTTGGATAAGGAGAGGGAGAGGTTTTCTCAATCACCGCATGCTGCTCTTCCAAAAGACATCTTCTCCACTAACTGGACTCCAATCACTAATCATTTGCATCGGGTTGACGAGGGAATGCCTGTCCAATGCAAAATAAAAAAGGTCCTTTTAGTTGATAGTGCTATCTACTTCCTTTTGAAAAACCTTGTAGTTGACAATTTCAGTGATCATTTTCATGCCTACAAAGTATTTTAAAGAGACACACTATATGTAATATACTTTAATTTGCATATAGTTGAACATATCCTGTGATTGTCACCTCACAATCAGAATCAGAATACCTTCCACAGAGGGGAAATTTGCATTTGTTACAGCAAGAAAAGAGCCAAAGACAGCTTAATATTACCCAAGAAGCATAAATAAAAAAAACTTTTAAAGATAAAAAATTAAAAAGAAAAATTACACAATTTACAAAATACACAAAACACACATCCTGTAACAGTTCTAAGATATACATGTAGCAGCAAGGTATGTATTGCACAGTTATTAACGGCATATGTATATATTGCACATATTGCACATCATTGACATTGCTCTCAACACAACAATGTCCTGGCCCAGTTTTGTTCCTTTAAAAATAAATATTTGTAATTGTATGGAGTGCAATTGATAAAAAAGGAGTGCATGGAGTGCTGGATAGAGGGAAGAGCCAGAGGAGAGTGGAGAGAGACATTATCTGTTTCATGTTTTGGATGCCTGTTATCTAAAGTGCAGCACTGTCATTTTTGCATCTGTTGCTTCAGTGTCTAATAAAAAAGGATCACATTGACAGTTTGTCATTTATTATACCTCTTAACTAAGTCTTGTGGGTCAACAAATAAATATGTGTTAATAGATTTAGCCGATAGTGATTCGTTTTTTTTACTATTCCTTTTTTAAATTTGGTGAGAAAATGTTTGTCAGTAAAGTGCATTTTAAGATATTAAACAACACTGAAGGAAAGAAATGGGATAACACATTTTAGTGTTAAAAACAAACTTTCATGTGTTACAAAACAACACTGTAAGAGTGAGATAATTAACACTATTAAAGAGTTAAAATATAAACACATTCCAAAGTGTAACTTTAACTCCCGATTGGTGAGGATTATCTAAACATCAGGAGAGTGTCAATTTTAACCCCATAACAGTTGAATTAACACCTACGATTTTGGTGTGTATGTTGGTAAGTACTTTTGAGGTGGATGTTGAGGGAACCCATGTGGAACTGTCTTTGTTGATATAAAATCCAGAGATCATTCCAGACATTTCTTATAATATTCACGCATTGACGAATAGTTCCCGTAGTCACTTTTACTCAAAGATGCAACAGAAACAGTGTATACAAACCTCCACCTGATAGCACTTTACACATATCTAAATCTTAATATTTTTTTAGCAAATCAATAGTTGTCCGTATTGCAACGGCTGAGTAAAGAACAAACCAGCATAGAGTTACAGCAATCTTGCATAGTCTAAAGAGCTCAAAGAAAACATCCTTGTATGGCTCAATAAAACAAACCAGCTCAACTGTACTGCATGGCTTTTAAACTTCACCACTCTGTATTTTTCTGTCCAAAACTCTCTTAAATTGATGGAGCTCATGCCCTAAACCATCAATGTCAGCATTATACAAACGTCCAAATGAAAAAACATTGCTCTCATTTAAAAGGGCATCACTCTTGGGGCTGAGAGACTGTATGCTTCCCATGAGCTCACAGTTGGTATTGGAGAACAGTCTGTTCAACTCACTGAGCATGCTGTCAATTACAGGATAGAAAAATGATGTGCGAAACATATCTTTGTCACGTTCTACCTCCCTCTGACCAACAGTGCTTAGTGTGCAGGAGCTACTGAGTCTAGAGCTCAGCCCTTTCTGACGTTTCGCCACTGACGTTGTTGCAGAATCACACTGCTCACAAATATTCAATGCTTCATCCCACAACGTATGAAAGGAAGACTCCTGCCTGTGGTCTCTCAATGTCTGGACTAAAGCATTTACTAAGTCAACAGCTCTTGATAGATCAACAGTTTGTGACTGTAACATGTCAGACATTAACTTTGTCTCCCAGAACAACTTACGCAGAGTAACAAGATGCACAACACATTTTAGGTCAATTTGAGCCAGAAGACCTCGGGCCTCAACAGATTTTTCACCATGACGTTCTTGAGCAATCTCTTGCAGTAGTCGTTTAAGGGCAGGTAGAGTGTCCATGATATTACGTAAGGCTAGAAATCGGCATGCCCAACGTGTGTCGCTTAAACGTTGCAGCTCTCTTGTTCTGCCATACATTTCTCTTTGGAGAGACAGACATTTTGGGTGCACAAATGAGCCAGAGGTAAAGATATAGAGATTCTGTAACAAAAAGAAAAACCTCCTCTGTTTCTTGGACACTTTTGACTGCATCAACTAACACTTAATTGAGACAATGTGAACTACAATTGATGCAGAAGGCAAATTTAGCCTGTTCTTTGATCCTTGCCTGAACCCCTGAATGCTTACCGCTTATAACGGCAACGCCATTGTACGCTTGGCCTATGAGGTTATTTTTGTAGTTCAGGCCATAACGTTCCAGTAAGTGGAGTATTTGTCCAGTAAGCTGTACTGCATCTAACCTCTCTGCAGATTCAAAATGGAGAAAACTCTCCTTAATGGCCCCATTGTAATAGTACCTGAGTGTGAAAGAAATCTGTTAACTTTTTGAAATATCTTTTGTTTCATCTGCCATGATGCTAAAAACCTCACTGTTCTTCACTTAATAAATGATTTCAGACCGAACCATTTCTGCCAAACAACCCAAAACCTCATTCTGGATGATCTTGCTTGTGTACTTTGCGTTGTGAATGGAAGTTAATCTTCTCTTAACAAGTGGGTCGTGGTTAGCAACTGTGCTGAGAATTTTCCTAAAGTTTCCTTTGTTTTTGGACTCTTCAGATTCATCATGTCCTCTTTTCCCTTTAAGCTAGAGGTTGATGCAAGAGGCGCTGGTGCTGTACTGTTGCAGGACGATACGGAGGTGTGAGCTATCATGTCTGCTACTTCTCGGTGAAGTTCAAACACCACCAGCTTAACTACTCCAGCATTGAGAAGGAGTCTCACCCTCTGGTGCCAGTGGAACCAACTCCTGCAGAAACGCAGAGAAGACCAAAGAGCTGGTCGTGGATTTCAGACCGTGCCAACTCTCTCCCCCCACAGCAGTGAACATCAAGGGAGCGGACATTGAGATTGTAAGAAATACCTTGGTGTTCATCTGAACAATAAATTGGACTGTTCAGACAACTATGCTGCTATGTACAAGAAATTTCTCCAGGAAATCTGTACAAGAGGGAATGGTGTCTTGTGCAGGTACACCTCGGTTGCTTTTGGTTTTTCGGGGACTTCAACCAGTGACCATCCAGTTCCCAATCCAAGTCCCCATGTGCTCATGTGTTTCATTTTTAGCATAAAGGCTACTTGCCTGAATATGTTTAATGAAAGGCAGCTTTTCCTAGCTATTTTTCATACTAAATATCTTGGTTTCTTGTCCAAGGTTGCATTGTTCTGTTGTCTTGCATAATACACTGAAGTAAAAAACATCTTATTGATTCTTACTTTCTCTTTTATTTGTTTGCATTTTATATATCGAGGTAAGTAACGGAAACTAATAACATTACATTACTTTTATGTTTTGATACCCAGGTGACAGATCAACCCAGACACTGGATTGTAGGGTTTCAAAGATTCATTTAGTCCCCCAGGAAACTAGTAATTGTAACAGACGTTCAAGTTTCAAGGTTCAAGGGTTTTTATTGTCAGATGCACATTAGCTTCAGTGTAGTTAGGGCAATGAAATGAATCTTAGGTCCTGAGCTGCTCCAACAATGCAGCATATTATAATATGCTCCAACAATGCAGCATATTATAATATTATAAAAAGACATAAGACTAAATAATACAATTAAAATTAAAATAATAAAATAAAACAAAACCCCCCTTAGAGCTCACTGGGATTTATTATTATTATTATTATTATTCCATCCTCCCTTCTGTCCCTCCATCCCTTCCTCTTCCCCAGGCAAACTGTTATCTTTCTGTAAACGAACGCCATGTATATTAAGCTGGTGCGCATGCCGCCTGTCACGACGATGCGCAGCGGCAGAACCAGAAGCGGTCTGCGTCGGAAAGGAGTGGATCGACACTCGCAGCGCAGAGTCGATGATCCGCTGCATCCTGATCCTGACGTAGAACGCATAATAGCAACAAAACCATCACTATGTAAACGATAAACACTTTTAATGGAGCATCGTCTCCCCGCTGCACTGTGTTTAACCTGCTGGACAATGCGGACGGTGATGCGGCGAGCAGTGGGTGTGCGCTCCTGAAGACCCGCCGCGAATCAACAGAGAAGAGCAGTTTCACACAGCATCTACAAACACTGAGGACGATGTGTTTTTACTCCCTGCCGTTCTCCATCCTCTCCAGGTTAAAGCTGACGGAATCGACCCTGGTCCATTAAAGACATTTATTCCCGCCTGCAGCAGCATCAAGCAGATCCAAGATGAAATTTCCGACTGAAAATCCGAGAAAGCTAGGGAGCGTGAACCCTCCACCAGGTTAGAATGTCATCTTTAATATTGCCAGCCAATCTGCATTTTCCCATTAGATTCTTGCCTCATCTCACCACTGCGTGTATTGAATTGAAATGCTGCAGTCTGTGTAATTGCTCCTCTACAGTGTTTACCTGGTCTGCACCCACTGTGATTGCTTCTGCCTGAAAGCTCCAGCAAATTTCCACTGAAAGATTAATGCTGACCGAAAAAATGTACTTTCCAGATAAATATGGTAGTGGAGGCTGATGCTGCATGCTGAACGTCACTATGGGAGAATAGGCTACTGCAGCCTGTGCCATCCCCACTGATGGAAACACAAAGGGGGGGCTTGTTTTGATGTGTCTATACCTGCGGAATTATTCAATGGGAGGGAAATATGTTTCTTACCAAATTATTCCTGGAGAAATTAACCAGACTGTCAGTCTTTTCAAACATTACCTCATCTACTTCTGGGAAGATTCCCCACGAAAATCTTGCATGTGTGTCACGTCCTCCTATAGCGTAGCTTCAACATCTGTATACCCAGTTGGTGATTCAGCACTTGACCTTTAATAGACATATGACAACCATTTTCAAGTGTTGCTGCCACACCGTTAAATCTATGGTTTTGTACCGATCATCATCACACCTGAAAAGAAAGCAATGTTCTATACACTTTGATTACATAAATCAAAGCAGTCGATTCTACTAGTGTCTATAAGTCCGCTCATTGTCTGTGAGATATGGCTCCACGGTCACGATTCCACTGTTACACAACATTATTTAGTGAATGGCAAGATGGTGAAATGTAGAAAAACAATTGTTCTGTTTCGGTGGCTGTCCGTCACACCAGGAGATAAACACACAGTTTTTAGCTGCCAAGGCTCTCCAAAATTGCTTCTTTCTTCTGACCCCTACAAGTAAAGCTTAAAAATAAGGTTTATTATCCCGAGCTCTGTGAGTATGAACCATGTTGCAAAAATGATTCAGTGGATTAAATGGTTACTTAAAGTAGTAGAAACACTCACAGAAAGGTTCATTTCAACACTAGGCAGTGCTTTACAAAGGACATTAAACGCATGAAGACATAGGGCAATGAAACACATTACACAGTTTTATTTAAATACATGTCGAAACAGTCATTACAAAGCCAAGAGAATACTAATTAAAACACACATAATACAATAAAAACACATGAAATACAACAATAAAGGTACAGTGTAAGATTTATAGAAGGCAGCCACAAAGCAAAAAAGTCTACAGCCTTGATTTAAAATGGGTTTTTTGGAGAGGACCTGCAGTTTTCTGGTAGTTTAAAAAAAAAAATTATATATTTGGAACATAATAACTAAACGCAGCTTCACCATGTTTAGGTCTGACTCTGGGGACAGAAAGCAGACCTGAACCAGAAGACCAGGGAGTTCTGGATGGTTCATAATGTAGTTCAGAAATTAAGTCAATTCTCTGACAGACAGGAAGCCGGTGTAAAGACCTCAGAACTGGAGTGATGTGATGCACTCTCTTAGACTTAGTGAGGACTCGAGCAGCGGCGTTCGGAATGAGCTGCAGCTTTCTAATAGATTTTATAGTGAGACCTGGGAAGACACCATTACAGTAGTAAATTCACACCAAACCAATACAGTAAGGGCAAAGATAGTGTGCACTGCAACACATGGTGCGGCATATCATTTGCAATGTCAATTAACAGCTGTAGAAAACTCTGTGTCATCATGCAGACAACATAAAGAGTCACACTTAAGTACAAACATTTAAATCTGTTAAAATTGCTGGTTTTCTGTCAACCCAAAATAAATAAAGCCAAGAAATAGCCAGTATCGGATTACTTGGAGAAGATGGCCGCATGTGTTTTGACGTTCATCACCCTTCCTGGAAAATAACTTTACCTCCAGTTGGTGCAGACTAATTGTCTTAACATAATACGTGCATGACTTATAGATAAAGTGGTTGAAGGTCGTTTATGTTTTTACAAGTTTAACAAGGGACTTACTCTTGGAAGTTATGTTTTTGTGTTCAGGGTTTTCTCCGGTTGTTGTACAGCAGTTGTACAGAGTATTTTGGTAGAAGATTAGAGTCTTCTGTCTTCTGCCTGTCTGAAAACATCCAGCAAAATATGAATCCTGGGAATGAATAGCGTTCCGTAGATTGCATAAAAGGCTGTAATAGTCGTTTTCCTTTTCTTCATGGTCTCACTTCAGTGTTTGCCGATATAATGTGTTTAAAAAAGCCTGTTTAGCCCGTCTCTGGTAACTTTATAGTCCCCACATGGTGTATTGTGTAAGATTGGGTCACCCCTTTTTTTTCCCCTCCCAAATCTGTTTCGCTTTAAGGCATTTAAAATTAAACATGCATGCTTTAATGAAAGGAAATACATAATCACCTGTTGCATAATCATTCATCAGCAGGAAACATAACTGTTTTGTGGAGATAATGAATGGTGCTCGAACAAAATCGATTTAGATTTAAATTTCCTGATGTTGAATTTTTAATGTCAAGATGGCGGTCTTATTATCTGACAGGAGAATTCCTCAATGTTTTTGCTGTTAACTTCCCAAACTGATGCCAAATAAAACAAAATGCACTGCAGAAATGCATGGCTCTTTTACTTTAAGTTTTGTTTTTCTTGTGTAGCCTTAAGTTACTACCTTTTCGTTCTCCACAGACACAGATTTGTCTTGTGTTTCAGTCGAAGTCCAGACCAACCTGGTCCCCCCAAAGAAGGTGCAGCCAGGCATGCTTCAATGCAGCCTGGTACATGCCAGCGTGGCTACCATGCAGAACCCGATGGGCTGCTCTCTGCCGCGCCTCTCTGTCTCCACCCGTCCCCCCAGCGTGGTGGCCAACATGGAGGCGGTGGTCGACGGTTCGGCCATGTTCACCATGATGAAGCTGAAGACGGTGCTGGGAGTGTTCGTGGTGGTCGTGGCCTACCTGGTGGCAGGTGGCTTGGTGTTCCAAGCACTGGAGCAGCCCTTTGAAAACAACCAGAAGATCACCATCACAGCAGAGAAGGCCGCCTTCCTGCAGAAGCACCAGTGCGTCTCCCCAGACGAGCTGGAGGCGCTCATCAAGGTAAGAGCAGCCGTTGGTTCGATACTGCAGCCTTTCCTCAGCCCCGAATGTGGTTCCCAGTGGGGACTCAGGTCTACTGAAACCTGAGCTTCACATCGATTTGACTCTTTCCCAAGCTGCAAACACACCCCACACCCTGCCAGCCACCCTGGAATTAGATACAAACCACAGAGAGCTGTCTAGTACATACACAAGTGTAGAGTCCTATGGCTCTTCATCCTTGAAACTCCTTGAACTTGTGTGAATTTGAGAATAATTTTCCACTGAGAGGTGTTTGTAAAATGTGTAATGTATCTTTACTTGGTTTTTGTATGTTGGATGGACTAAGACAAATTATTTAAAGTTGTGATTTCACTCTGAGACTGCCAAATGGTAAGTATTTTGAACTATTCTTCTTTGACATTAACAATTGATATCAATTTCTTCAAAACATACACATCAATAAAAGTACAGAAAAGAAAAAAAAAAAGAAGATTATTAGTTGTTTGCTGCTAGAAGTCTCCTACCTGTCCGATGTCCTGCATAGCAATATTCTGTACCTCCACGAAATACCTGAATTCACTCTACCTGTTCACCATTAGGCTATTAATTCCTCGCTATCTATCGCCTGTCTGGTCACATGGGGCATGCAAAACGCATGATACTTTGCTACTTGTTAGCTGTAAAAATCTAAAATAAATGTCTTTATATATTCCCACCATCTGAGAGATTGGATACATGTTTTCATGAGCCAAATAAAACAGGAAAAGTAAGACTATAACAAAGCCGGTGTTCACGTGAAAAATAAAACTCACCGATGGATCGACACCGACTGTAACTTCAAACACCAAAGCTGTAAGTTCTGCTTTTTTAAATGTTTGTTATACATTTTAGCCTTATAAACATTGGGTATATGTAGCGGGCACAGAATGATACTCTCACGCAGGTTCACTCCGGTGTTACACATTTATTAGTTGTTTGGGTTTCTGAACAAAACAGAAGATCACCTTCTGTCGGCACTCGCCATTCGGTGCGAATCACACATCTCTTGCACACAAACTGTCCTTCTTGTCCTTGCTCTCGCGAGACTTGACGGCAGACTCGACATAAATGCACTGTGTGTGACAATACTGACACCTGCTGGTCGTCTCCCAAAACATGCTAACAATATTGACTACGAATATAATCATTTTAACAAGTTATTTTCCCAACCACAAGCAATACGCAAAAACAGCATATTGTCTTCTATTGCCTACTTGTAACTACTAGATAACTTGAATAATACAACTGTATGCCGTGTTCAAAATACTAATACGTATATGCTTCCATCGTAGAGCAATGTCAAGTGATGTGTTAATGAGAGAAACTAGGTAATGAGAGGGGAAGGATTAATGTGGTTTAGTTTATTTTCATGTAGCTCTGTCTGGGAAAAAGCAAGTTGTGCTAATGCCCATTTTGCTCCATGATCCTCACCAGTATTTTGGTGCATGTATACATATGTACTTATTAGAAATACCCCTAAGATAGACATGTCAACCTGTAAAGAAACGGTGATTCCTTTGCTAGGCAACATTGTGCAATTTTGAACAGCGTTAGCACCCGGGTGCTAATTTGCTTATACTCAAGAAAATACTTACCAGTACTTCCAATACTGGTATTAACGGCACACTAATGCACATGTGTTGCAGTTCTAAGTTTAGATTAAACTTTATTTTCATTGCAGTAGGAGAATCAGACATTTAATTACAGTTTGCCATTCAACCCATCTAAGTGCTGAGTAGTACAGAGCATGCACAGAAAAGTTCAGCAAGGTTACAGCTGAGGTGAAGAGGCTGTTCATGAGCCTGCTGGTTCTGGACCAGAGAGTCCTGTAATGCCGCTCAGAGGGGTGTGGAGTAGGCGGGTTGAAAGGAGTCCATAGACACACCATAACCAACACTTTGATGCATTAGGAAGGTTTCACCACCCTTTGCTTCTGTTCTGAGACAGGGCAGTTGCCACACTATACTGCTTAGAGATTATTAAAGCAGCTTTACTGAAGTGCGTACATTCATTTTGCAACACAGGGGACAATTTAGCACATACGTTGACATAAGAAAAGCTTCCGATGTTCTTTTCACAAATTCAGGAAATTATTGGCTGGCAGGTTTCAAGCTGAACCAAAACCATGCTCTGAAGAAAACACAGCGTCCACCAGCAGCAGGAGAGTCTCAGTATCTGCAGGAAACGCGTCAGGATGACCAATGTGACCTAAGAGCTCCATTACCCGCTGACATAAAAAACCCTTTACTCCGTGGAGGCCATGATCTGGATAGCTTGTCTAAAACTCATGGTTCTGCTACTTGCTACCACTGTTCCTTGAGTTTATAATATGTTAGACACAGGACAATTCTCTGTTTTAAAATCAAACTTTATTAGGGTGTGGACCGATATGACATGAATTATGCAATAATCTTGCAGTATTTTGAAAGAAAGTTAAACTGATTTCTTTTATAGCTGAAACCATGATTTTAGGCAGGTGATGGGGCTGAAATTACTCTTTTATGTTGTTCTGTCTTTGAATGATATAGCACTGTCGTATATTCTGCTACACCGTACTTTATATGCCCAGATTTTAACAGTGAAAATGTTTGCTTTGACTGGTTAACACTAACTAATATTGTTTAAGCCATGATTGTCCATCACACAAAAACATAACATTTACTTTGCATACTATACGATTTGGAAATTCATACATTAGTGGTACTACTATATACAGTCATATATATAAATATACATTCATATATTTTTGGTGTTGTGAGTAGTTGTTATTGTAGTGTTTTACACAGTACCAGCCCAGCTAAACTAAATTACATTGATTCCTTGGCCACAAAGATGCTGGCAAAGCTGATGCAGTAGATCTTAAACTCTGACCAATCAGAACAGTCTGTTTCAGACAGAGGAGGGAAAAAGGTGCTGCAGCAATAGACCGAGAGCATTAATGCATTTTCATGTTTTAAAGCTGATATTTCTGATATTCCCATCCCCAATTGCTGCAATTTCAAGATCCATGTAATTCACAACTTGACTTTTAACGATTACCTTTGTCTAATGTCCTAAGGCTCCACAATAAAAACAGACTTGAATGTAACCTTTCTACTACTTCTCTACACACTTATGGTTCAAGCGCAAAAGTCAAGGAAAATACAATTCAACATAATCCGGTAGGCAAAGTGTTCTGCATCTGAAGCCTAAATACCCTAATCATAAAAGTAATTATTGATAGGAGGTCTTTAACAAAAAGAAGTTGAATCATTAAAGTAGGAGAGACAATAAATAGATATTTTGTTATTTGAATTTCTTGCAATATGAAAAGGTTGTACCATGTTTAATTGCCATGAAGAACATGTGTGAAAGAGGCTGCTGAATGGAGTCTGTTTTTTACAGGTATCCTACATTTTGTCTGGCCGCTGTTCAGGTTAGCTGCCAAAACCTTTTGGAGTCCATTTGAGAAAAGTGATTTAAAAACAACATTCCTACAAACTCCCGGGGGGGGGGGGGGGGGGGGTCAGGAATATGAAGGCACGCAAGCCAAATCTTATAAATAGATCTTAATTTGACTTGTACTGCAGCACTCACTTTTGCAAGCACCAGAGCTTTTCACAGCCAAGTGATCACAACCCCTCATAAAGCTGCCGAGTAACACCCAGTTGTTTGGCATGGACAGTTATTGACCTCAGCAGTAGTGAAACTCTGTATGATAATGGACAGGATAATGTAGAGTGCAGCCGCTGCAGCTGAGCCCAGGGAGCTGCTATGGATCAGGGCAAGCTCCTTTTCCCTGCCTGCCCTTCAACAAAATAGAAGAGAAACTCATAAATCCAGAGCTGCCTAGTATCCATCCATCTCTGTGACTAACTGATATAACATAAGCCAACAATGAGGTGGTTTTTAATCACTTTTAGAGATATGCTGGAAATTGGGATAAACCAAAGAGCTTTACAGTGTCTGATCAATTTCCATTGAAGAAAAGACCTGCTGTAGAATGACTGCTGTTTCCTGAGACTGAGATGATCATGCTGAGATATGTAATGCATCTTAATCAAATGCTCTTGCAGTAAAATGGTGATGCACTTACCAAATGGTTCCATTATCAAGAACTTGTCAGAGCGTCTTGTCTCTAAAATGAAAATAGCTGCTCAGCCTACCTTAAGTGAACCTGGGCCAAACTTCACTGTTATTTGTTTTCCTTTATCATCATTGAATTATGTTATGTGTCTCCCCCCTCTCACCTTGGGCAATGTAAGCTCACTGGCTAACGGCGTTGGCAAGGAATCAGACGGAATACCTGGAATTTGGTTTAATATGCTTAATGCCAAAGAAAACTGCTGGACGGTTCGGGGGAACGTTTACTTCAACAATGTTTTCACCATGAGCCTCAGTCAGACTCTGGAGGACGTCCTGCCTCTGGCCCTGTGACTACAAGGAATTGGATTGCACATTTTTATTTCAACTTATTTTTATATGAATATGTATTTTTTTTTATTTGAATATGGTTTGACTGTCACAGAACCTTATTTCCCCCTGGGATTCTTAAATTATTTTTGATTGATTGATTTATTCTGGGCTTGGCCCTTCACTGTTGTCTGTTTTCCTTTGATCAGCAGGTTTTAAGCGGGACACGTGAACTTGCTTTGGTTCTGTTGTAACACTTACCAAAAAATAGCCTAAACTTTTCACACACTGCAAACCCAAGCGTTGGTCCCATTTCATTTCAATGGGGTTTGTGGCAAAATAGATCCACTTCCAGCTTGATGTCCAAGGAGTAATTTGGTAATTTACCTTGATATCTGCCATTACACTCTGGAAATAGTAGCATTCAGATTGGATTAACTGGGGACAAAGCAAGGCACTTCTGTTTAATACACCTAATAAAGCATAGAACTGTCATGATCCTTGTTTCGTATCTGTCATGTCTTTGTGTTGTGTGTTTTATTTTGAAATGTTTCCCTCTTGTTTCTTGTTAAGCTTCACTTCCTGTCTGCGTTTCCCTCCTGTGCCTGATTGTGTCATTGTGTTCACCTGTTGCCCCTGAGTTTCTCCCCCCCCTTCGTGCTGTCTCTCGTCTTGTGATTACCCTTGTGTATTTAGTCCCTGTTTCCCTTTTGTCTGTTGTTCGGTCGTTCTGTCAGGGTTGTGGAAACAGGACCCAAGTGCAGTAAATCAAGGGGAAGCAAAAAGCGAGCTTTATTCAAAAGCTGTTGATGAAAACACGAAGCAAGGGGAACACAGGACATGAAAAACACTTAGTTTCAGACATGAAGGGCGACAGGAACAGGCAGGTATCTTGGACAAGATCAGGGAAGAAATGACGACGACCGAACAACAGACAAAAGGGAAACGGGGACTAAATACACATGGGTAATCACAAGACAAGAGACAGCTGGAAGGGGAGGAGAAACACAGGGGCAACAGGTGAACACAATGATGCAATCAGGCACAGGAGGGAAACGCAGACAGGAAGTGAAGCTTAACATGACACAAGAGGGAAAACATTTCAAAATAAAGCACACAACACAAAGACATGACAGACACGAAACAAGGATCATGACAAGAACATGTTTCACTTGCACAGACTATATGGCAAAGTATAATAGTTATTATTCCAAAACCATATAAAGATCAAGACCAAGAACAAACCTAAACAAGGATGCAAATCTATTATGACAAGTATGATTACCTGGTAAAATATCAGATTTCAATTTGTTATAATCATATCTATAAAATAATTGTTTGTGAAATCAGTATCAAGGCTTGGACAAGGTGGAACTTTCCTATCTGAGTTTGACGCTCTGTAAATAAAGTTGATCTTGTTTGTCCTTGTGTGGTTGCCCTTCGGTCGGCCACAGGGCCCAGCACAGAGTGTGGCTCTTTACACTGAGAGCCCATCTGCTACAACGGACACATGCAGGGCAGATGATGCGTGATGCTTACTCCTGACATTAGCATGTGCCCTGTCCCATCAGCTCAGCAAAACTCAGTCACTGTGCAGATGCACTCACTGCAAAAACGAAGCCACCATGTTGTGTAACAGGATGATCTGAATAAATGGTCTGAGAAAGTTTATTTTGGCAGTCCTCATAAACCTGGGCAGGGTGGTGATGACGCATGGTCTATTCAACTGCGTTAAATGATGGTGATATACTTATATTGAATAATAACATTCAATTTGCAACATCAATTTTCCAAAGATTTAGCATCTGGTACAAAAAGACTAGCTGCATGGTTGACATATTTGCTTTTAATGAATAGTTGTGTTTCTTTTTTCCTGTAAAAGTGACTTTTTCCCCAGCAAAATGTTTAAGAACAGGTTTAAACATTGATCAACTTGTGGATCAGCCATAATCACTGCATTAAATGATGTCATGTTGGACAGTACTGGCATATCTATAGCTGTGGATTCAACAAGTTTAATAGTAGGGGTTTTTTTTATAGCCTAATATTAACCTACTGTCATGTATATCACAGGTTTGGAGTTCTAGGTGAACTCAATGAACACATTGTCTGTGGTTTGTAATGATGCCTTTGAATTCAAATTGAGTTGATATGAAAAAACAAGTTTGCATGTTTTGTGTTCAATGAGAAATTACATTTTTCATGCCAAAATCTTACTCACTGTCCTGGCTCCGAAAGAAGCAATGTAAGATTCTGCTCAGAGAACAAACACTGAAACACGTAATGGATGCTTGTTGCTTGATAACTTTTTGCAGGGATTTCAATAGACTCCCACGGAAAGAGCCACTGTGACCTGCCATCTTGAATCAATTCAACATGCACGCTTCAATTGTCCTAGCAAAGCCCTGCAATGCGATTAGACCACATCCTGGCTCTGCTCAAGAGAAATGCATACTCACATAGCAGGATGCTGAGAGTATACTGATTGAAAATGTTAGCTAAAGCTAAATGGTATCAACCTGCATCTTGTTATTCCCTTCAATGCTGGCCCATCCCTTCAAGTAACTGAATCCAAATTACTGAAAGACAAAACCAGCAACCAGCACCGTGAGACTAAGATGTTGTGTGCCTCTGTCTCTGTTTCTCTCCCCAGCACTCCGTGGAGGCTGTGAATGCTGGAGTGAGTCCCATAGGTGATACTTCCTACAACTCCAGCCACTGGGATCTGGGAAGTGCCTTCTTCTTTGCTGGGACTGTCATCACAACCATAGGTACTGTTACTATGGCATTATTCAACGGCTCACAATTAACAGATTTCATTCAGTTCTCTACAGGGAATTTACTGTATGTTGGACTGCGTGATGGCTGTACACGATTATTATTCATGTACCTTATTTCTGTAAATATTTGCATTTGGATATGTGCAGCAGCAGGATTAGTACTTGACCAGTGGCACCAGGGGTATCAGTATGTGTTATATCAAGTTTGATGAATGCCACAGGTATTGAAATGTTTATTATTTTCATTCAATGTTAGTCTTCTAAATAAGATGTGCTGTGGCAAACCATGGAACATGTATGCAAAATGTACAATATAATATGAGACTGAGACAGAGTTTGACGGCAAGGGTCTTCAATAAAGAATTTTGGGGAAAGGGAAGGGGGCGAAAATTAAACTAAGAACTCTTCCAACCTGGGTTCTTTGGCTTTTGTCTTCTGCAAAGTACAAGGCTGTTTGCATGTCCCGTGGGCAGAGCAGTAGGCCTTTCTATTCACCTTATGTGGACCCATTTTTCCCCCAGGTATAAATGATAACAGGTTCCTAGCTGGGGGAAATTAAACAGAGAAAGCAGGTAAGCCAAAAGTTCCAATGATTTCCTGCCTTGATAGTGTTATGATCGCAGTACATAAACTCACTTGCAATGACGTTTATCCTCACAGCCTGTTTCTGGTAGTCAGGGAAGTGAATCATTCTTGCTCTGCTGTTCACAAGTGGCAAAACCATGCTGCGTTCGAGCTGGGTGATATAACTGATCAATGATTACCTGTCGGACTCAAGGTATCACCAGGGTATGTACCAAGTGGCTGCACAACCTTGAGGGCGTAGAACACTCCATCTGTCACCTCTCCCAACCCCTGAGCTGATTTACTTTGCCACCTGTTCTCTCATGGACACGGCCTTTCAATAGGCTCAACAGTAAAAAAAAAAAAAGTGTTTGCAATTCCAAAAACCCCATCTGACTTCTGCTAAAACATCCTCTCTAGAGATTATCAGTCACCAGGGGAAAATTCCTACCAAGGAGGGAAATTTGCAACTTGGTCGAATCCCATTTCATAGCCAGACACTGCTTCCCTAGAAAAGAAAGAAGAATATTTAATTTTATGTTTTAACATCTCGGGGCTTATGTAGGTGTGAGGGTAATCCTCCTTTTCTCTAACCTGGGATAGCACTTCACCAAGACCTGTACCTAAAGTGTCAGTTTGGACAATGACGGTTCCTTAAAGTTTGTTCTACTCAATCCTCTGCTTCAACACTTCAACTGACATTATATATGTTATGTTTTTTAATCATAATTTCATGCAAGGTTGCTGCAAAGGTAGCAACTGGTATTAGCCAACAAGTCCAACGAATGATTTGACCAGTTAATTAGTTGCATTTTTCCAAATTGGGGTCTTTTAACCGGACAGCCAATCCTTGTGCCCATCAAAGTCTCATCCATCCCAGGGTCCTATTCCCAATTGGTACTTCTCGGGAAAGACGATCAACACCTGTCTCCAAGAGGCTGCTGCCCATTCAAGGACCAATCCGAATGCTTCAGTTATTCTAGATTGGTGTCATCTGTTATTGGCCCAAAATCAGGGCAGGATCCTGCTCGATAACACTTCCTCAAAAAATTCTCCTGAAGGTGGCCCTGGTGGTTTGTACTTGGTTACACTGGTGTGTGATAATTCTGGTACTCTCCATGATGCAGGAAACTGTGGTAGAAGACACAAAGCCCATTGAACAGTTGAACACTTTATTTTACTTATTTATTAAAGGTCATCACGGGCAATGGGAGGGCATCTCTAGGTTGCACTTCCTAAGCCTTGTAAAACACTCCTTCTCCACCTCTCCTAGTGTGAACTTTGGGAACCAACCATTGTTCTTTACTTGCTAAATTTCCCCTGGTTTGTCACAGTGCATAGCCCCACCCTGTCTCTAATATGCAGACATATTAGACCATGACTGGTTTGAAGATTCACTTAAAGGTCTCCTATTATGCTATATTTCAACAATATATTGTAGGGCCATGTCTATACAAAACTTCTCTCTGAAGTGTTTTGCTCAAAATACCAAACAGATCCCCCATTGTAGCATGCCTCATCCCCCTCTATTTCAGCCCTGTGCTTGAAGTGCTGATTCTGTGACTTTAAATTTGAGCTGAGCTGAAGCTGACCACGCCCCTTTGGAGCATCATGCAGCTCTCTGTCTGAAGAGAGAAGTTTCTAACGGAGAAACTCAGCTAAACGCTGCCGTGATTAAACGCCATATTATGTTCCAAACCACATCAAGCATTATTTCTGAAACACTTCTCAGTGTTTACCTCTAGAACAGAGACATTATATGTATTATATATACAACAACTCTAAGTCCCTCCTGCAGACATCCTGCTGAACACACAGAGGTGCTGTAGAAGGGATTCAGCTCGCTGACTGTATATGGGGGACTATAGGTTGAGACGTGTCACGTGGGCGGGACGTTGCCAGGAGTACAATGTAAAGCCAGCCCACATTTCGGTCATAACCGAAGCAAATCTGGATCAGCTCGTTTGTACCCCCATTTTTAGAGATGTAGGTAAGTAGGAAAAGAGAGAGGGTTGTATTTTCTGACACTTTGTGAGTCTCCTTATACACTGGGGGCACATATTTATGTATAAAAGACATCAAAAAGTGCATTTTGCATAATAGGGGACTTTTAACAGCGGACTCTTGTCCTTGGGTTATTGGGATCCAACATCCACCAAGTGCTTTTGTTTGCATCATGTTGTTGTGTAAACTCTATTGTTGTCTCTTTTTTTCACCAGGTTATGGTAACATTGCCCCAAGCACTGAAGGGGGGAAAATCTTTTGCATTTTGTATGCAATATTTGGAATCCCGCTGTTTGGTTTTCTCCTGGCAGGCGTCGGGGACCAGCTTGGTACAATATTTGTCAAAAGCATTGCCAAGGTGGAGAAAATGTTCCGGGTGAGTCTCAACCTAAATAGCCTACCATTAAATGTGCTTGGTGAAATAATATACTTAAGAAATGTACATTTTTTATTTGGTCCGTTGGTTTAAACTAAAGACAAGACACCCAGAAAAGATTGGTCTTTTAACCAGTTTATCACTCTACCCCACTATAGTGAGTGCTCAGGCACGCGACCTCAGTTGCCACTTTCTCTCTGCATTAATAGTTTTGTCTAGAACTAGATAAATACTTGGGATTTGGGATAGATCTTCAGAATTGCAACATTCACTACGTTGTCAGTTCCTGCCATCAAGTTGAGCTCTCCCGTGTTCTCGTGTGTTTCGAGTCTGTGCTCCAGAACTTTCCATTTCAACACCTAGAAATAAGTATGTATTATTGGTATCACTATCCTTATACCTTGTTACTGTGACTTTTTATTCCCTCAGAATAAACACAATCAGATCAGTCAGACTAAAATCCGCGTGGCCTCCACCCTCCTCTTCATACTGGCTGGTTGCATCTTGTTTGTCACCGTCCCGGCTGTGATCTTCAAACACATTGAGGGCTGGACGGCTCTGGAGTCAACATATTTTGTAGTCATCACTCTAACAACAGTCGGAATTGGTGACTATGTGGCAGGTGAGAGCTTACCATTAACAGAACATAGTTGAATGTAAATGTCCTGATCCCCTTTTAGTTCATATCTTAACACAGATCAAAAGTTGTATCAGACTTTAAGGAAAAGTTCATAATACCTGCATGTAACAGAGAGGCCCTTTGTGGCTTTTCTTTCATTTTGAAAGTGCCACTCCAAAGAATAAAGGGAATAGTGGCCGAGGCCAGAGAATGAAGTTTCCCTTTTTTCCAAGGAGGTGATTTCCTTAGTTTAGAGCTGGTGCCCAATTGCGGACCAGTTTTTCGTGTTACTACTGCAGCAGCGCCTGGTTGGCTCAACTCCAGCCCCAAATATCTTCTCAGCCATCACCAGCAACCAAGAACTGCATATGTTGGAGGCTTACTTTGGAGAACGGGGTGAGATTGACCTGAACAATATCAGGTTATTTCAAGTTTGGAGAAGAGTACACAGTTGTTACAGAAAAAGCGACAAGATTGCAAAGTGACTAGAAAGCCAACACACATATAGCCACCCAGCTATCAGGTGTATCTCTACATACACAAGTTCTCCTATCAGACAATCAGAAGGAAAATACCAAGGAGAAGGTAAATGTTGCCACAATCATAGCAACAAGTACATACACATTCAAAGTATTTATATTCAATAATCCATATGCAACACATAAAAATGGTTAATGTTCAGCTATGTGGAATTTAATGTAATGTCGAATGCATTTTTACTGCAAGCCGTTTATTTAATTCGTTGGCTTTAAATCTTGGTATTGGTTTGTGAGACTTGTTTCGGTAGCTATCCTAATCCTTCATCCACTTAATTCAAGATAACTTTATATACAGCAGCACCATGTTGCCCAACATTGTCAATTAAAACTGAATAAATAATATGAATTTAATGGGTAGTATGCATCAGGGGATGTTACTTGTGCGCCAGTCAGACAGTGAATTACGAGCTGCCGTTGGAGAACGGTCGGCTATAAGTGAGTGGAACATCAGCGGCATGAGCTACCACTCTAGAGATTGGCAAATATGGCCGAACTATAGCGTTGTTCTTCAATTCAATCTGGCTGCGCAAGAATACGAGCAACAAAAGTACAGCTTTAACAAGCTTTGCTAAGAAAAATGATGACATGATGACGGGGCTCCTAACCGGCTCTAGTTGGTGGGCAAACAGTGGGTGCAGTTGGGTCGTTCGCTTAACCCATGGAACCAAACTACTACCCGCAAATAACTATTTCCAGTGGAAAATGGGTGATTGAGGTGAGTTTAGGTCCCTGGTAGGCTCCACTGCATCCTCCTATTATCAAACTATGTCTGTAATAATACAATCTTTCACAGTTTAGCACAATAACTGACCATGACTTCAAAAGAGAACACAATTATCTGTGAATTTCTCTGACCTTAACTCTTGTTCAGGTGGAGCATACGCTGAGCAGAGTGATGACAGTACATTTCTTCAGTCATTCATGTCTTGTTCTCTGATCAGGGGGAGACAGAAAGATTGAGTACCGGAAGTGGTACAGACCACTGGTGTGGTTCTGGATCCTGGGCGGTCTGGCCTACTTTGCTGCAGTGCTGAACATGATCGGGGACTGGCTGAGGGTGCTGTCCAAAAAGACAAAAGAAGAGGTATGCATAATGATGTTAACACAATCTTATGTTCTTTACCTGAGTAGGAGCATTGTTACGCATCACCCTTTGCGGACCTGTGGTGGAAATATGTCATTGAAATAAAGATTCAAGGCAAGAGATTGTCTTTGATATTTAATAAGCATTAAAAAATAAATAAAATTAAAGTCACATGTTCACGGCAAGAGTTTGCAAAGTCTGAATGAAGGTTTTGTATAGTGTATCTGGTTAATGAGGAGCCATTGAAACACCTTCGTCCTTGAGACTGCCAACCAGGAAAAATCATATTGTTGTGTTGAGTGGGAAAGAAGGAACTTCCCTTTTACATCTAAGACACTTGATTAAGCAAAAATACAAATAGATGGACATTTATACTGTATTGCAGTAAAAATCTAATATAAAACTGTCTGATACAGAACCTATGAGGCTAATAGTATTCCACCACTGACCAACAAGCAAACTAACAACATTTACAATCAGAATTTTAGGCTAAGAGGCTGGAACACCTGCAGTCCCCACACCAGAGGCATTCTGTACTTTTGCTTACCCCCAAGCTTTAATCACTTCCTTTCATTGAAGCAATGCAGAACACCTGGGAATATCTACCGGAGGGAAAAAGGAACACATAGTCTAAACAACTTGTAAAAAATCATATAAAAAATCACCTGTTACACCACCTAACATTATTCAGGCACTGAATCCAGACACATATTGTATTTCAAAATAAATAATGATTTCATTGCAGAACTTAAAACTGAGTGTGATGACAATAGGTGTACTACTTTGACTACATCACTTTGAAAATCACCTTTAAACAAATTCAGACCAATTAGAATGCAACCCATTTGGAGTATGCACATTGGGGTGTTACTATGAATTTGATAATGTTGCCACATTTCTGTCATCATCCTGAGAAACTATGCTTACAGCCAGGGGCGGTTTGTGTATTAGGGCAATTTGGGCGACCCACTACCAATGGGAGAAAGAGGGATTTTTGTTTCTAACACAGCAGCAGTCGAAATCAGTGTTCTAGACGTTAGATCTGTCAACACGTCATTGTCCAATCAGACTAAAGTCGTGCTTCACATGGTCCCACCCCTTTTGGGGCGCTTTCAGTGAGGTTGAAAATCGGCCCAGGGTTCTCTCATAGACTCTCATGTAAAATGCATTTTTTTCAAATATCAGAGCTCTCAATGCAATCTGTATGGGTTCCAGGAGGGCTTGCACTTACGCGCTTTCGTCATACGTAACTGAGAAAAAAGCGGGCAGCCTCTTCGGTCAAGTCACTCACTACTCTCTCAAGATGGCTAGCGTTCAGTGCAACTCCACTGTGTCTTTGAAAGAAGTTCCTTTTAGTCGGCGTTTAAATCCAGAAAGATTGGCATTAAAACAATCAAGACATTCAAGACCAAATTTAACCATTCAACAAGTTTCTACAAAGGGGGGAGACCTACACCAAGGATTTTCTACACATTGGTATGAGCGAAAAGCCTGGCTAGCAGGCTGTGAAGTAGCCAACACAGTCTTCTGCTATCCCTGCCAACTTTTTCACCCTGAAGGTGGCACGGCAGACAGCAATGCTTGGACGTCGACTGGTGTAACAGATATGCACCATCTATCTGAAAAGATAAAGAAAGATGAGCTGTCGAAGATCCGCATGGATAGCTGCTTGAAATTTTCGTCTTTTGGGAGGGTGAACATTGCCACTCAACTGGATTTGGGATACAGGCTAGCTGTTTGTCGCCACAATGATGAGGAGAGCCAGAACCGTCACATCCTAAACCGACTGATCCAGTGTGTGAAATGCTGTGGGGTGTTTGAGCTAGCTTTGCGAGGCAAAGATGAAACTGAGGGCTCCACCAGCGCTGGCATTTTTCTCGGACTGGTCGACTTCGTGTTAGTTTTTGATGAGCATCTAAAACATGCTACAGTGTTCAGTCAATAAATACTTGGGTTAATGTGCTGCACCTGTCTTTATGCTGTTTCTGAACATATCTTTTGGCCTGTTTTGCTATTTTACATCATTGGATTCATGTAAATAATTAATATAATAATAAGTAGAATAGTTTATTGTGGACCCACACCACTTCTGCTTATAGAGGCTCCTGAACTTTCTTCCATAGCTTTCCACCTGTAACTTTTGTAGCTAGAGGGGAAATATGTCTGTTGTGTGTTGCTGTGTAGTGGACACAAGAGGGATCTCTGTCTGAGTTAATCATCTAACAACAAATTGATATGGTCTTGCTTAATCTATCTATTGAATGGGTCACCTTAATCAAAAAAATGCCCCCACTGAGACTTTTTTCAGGAGCTGCCATTGCTTACAACCCAATATTTAATAGTTTGCTTTGTTGTGAATGCTTTGTGTTTTAATAGAGAATCTAAACCTCAACCTGGATCTCAACATATCATGTCCCCTTCAAACAAAGCTAACCCTGATCTACCCATCTTGCGTTCAGTATACTAAAAGGCTTTAGAATGATGAATTAGAATGAGTTATAGATGTTAAAATATGTAAAATGATCTGGTTATTCACTAGAAAAACGGCAAAGTTAGTTAAAGTAATGTATTACAGACCTTAGTGGGAATACATTGAGTTTGGTCAATACATTCAGACGGCTGCCAAGGCTGATCAAATGTATTAATTAGTAATTATTTATCTTGAAAAGGACATGGTGCAGCATTATTGTTGACCAAATATAATTTCAAATATAACTGAAATAATTATCTGTAATTACTGTCTTTTGCCAAGGTTGGTGGCATCAAGGCTCATGCAGCAGAATGGAAGGCAAATGTTCGGGCAGAGTTTCGAGAGACACGCCGACGTATGAGCGTTGAGGTCCACGACAAGCTGCAGCGAGCCGCCACCATCCGGAGCATGGAGCGACGTCAGCTGGGCTTGGACCAACGTGCCTTGTCCCTGGACATGCTCTCACCGGAACGCCGAGCCATGTTCAACAGCCTGGACACCAACAGCCTCAAGACCTCCTCCCAGGAGAGCATCGACACCAAGCTGAACAACCTCCGGCTGCGAGGGGCCGAGCACTGTGACCAGGGCGCCAGCCACCAGACGACATCCGAGGACAACATTTTCAACCGCCTGGGCTCAGTCACCAAGCTGGCGAAGCGCAACAGGAATCGGGACCTGAAGAAGAACATCCCGTCCGAGGCACGCCGGCCTCACAGCGAGGCGTACGGCTGCAGCTCGCCCGCTTTTGACTGCAGCACATCCACCGCAGAGGAGGGGAAGAGGAAGGACGAGGGAGAAGACGACACTGAAGACAAAGAGTGCAACACTAGCTTGTCTGAATTCCCACTGTTTGTAGATGCTTGCCATGGGTTTATTCCAGAGCTGACCAAAGAAAATAAGAATGAAAAGACACTTGAAACAAAAGAGTTGCATATTCAAATGGGACCATAGTTTGAGTGTACTCCTCACTTAAAACACCACCATTAGTGCCTTACGTCTCCGTTGTGTGTGCTTGAGCAGGGATGAAACGTGTCCCTTTCTGCTACATACTGTATTGTCCACATATTCACTGTGCCCTCTAGATGTCATGGACATACGTTGTGTATAAATGCAAGACCTGGCAGGTTTTTCTAAAATGGAACTATAGTGATATTAAGGAAAACAAATCTAATAGGTGTTAAAAGAATATCAACATGGGTCTTTGTTTTGCAGCTTTGGCCATTATTTCTCTTAGTGTTGATAACACTCTTGATGAAGGATGGGGTACGGCAATTGTTTTATCTGTCAGTTCTTCACTAAACATTCGTTGTTATCTAGTCCAAGCCATTCGTGTTCACTGAATACATTCTACTTTCTACTGGAAATAATAAACACAATTTCACAGAACACAAAAGCACCACGCAACAATTGGGCTCCTTTCAGCATCCTCATCCAAGCATCACACACGGATCTCTTACACTCAAGAAAGTCACTGTCTGTGGTATATTTAAGTATTAAATAAACATTTTGGGTCCACATAAAGTAGACTTTATGGCTGCACTTTCTGTTATAAACATCCACCTGTGCAGACACCCAATATTTTATCAAAAATGAGGTGTTTGCCCATGGTCAGACCATTTTGGAACATATCTGGCTCTTAACACATTTTCATTTAACAGGCTGGTGTTTTAATCCCCCAGTCACCTGCATTTTGGAATGCTTAACCATTTTCAGAGCAAAAATGCACTTTTGAAAAGCCCTTGTGTGTAATGTCCTGCACATTGTTTCTGGTGCATATTCGTTTACATGATACGTGGTAAAACGGCTCTGCGCTGACGTTCCCGTTGTGTTTCTATGCAAATGTATTCAACTTTGACGTTGTTACGCTGAACTTTCGATATGAAACCAATCAGATAACAATCTATATATAGCGGCGCAAGCTATCAGACGAGGAAACCATAGGAACAAAGCTTATGTGTCTTTGTGAATGTGGCTTAAAAGTAATAATAACTGTTTGTTTTTCCTGAAATTATAGCAGTCAGGAAGCAAGTAAGAGCCCTACTTTAAGATGAAGTTATTGGTCTTTCTTAAATTGTGTCAAGCTCATTCTTTAAGTAGCAAAACTGACCTGGTTGCCCTTGGGGGGAGAAGAAAAATAATGTTGTATTTCCTGTTTCTTGCCTTGTCTGACTTAGTTAAAGTGATGTTGGTGTTTGAGCAAAAAAGTTATCATCACTGTTCAAAATAATGGCCATAACCATTCAAAACAACAAAACCCAAGTTCTAATAAATGTGGAAATATTGTTATGGGGGTGCAGTATGAAAACAAAAACTGAAATCAGAAATGCATGTCGTTCTTAAAATTTCAAAAAAGTCCCTAATATGAAGTGTCATATGTATTGATCGCCAATGAGATGATTGGAAGTATTAGAAATGCTCCATATGGCTCAGATCAGAAAATAACATTAAAGAATAATGCCAACCAACATAGGTCACCCAAAAAAAGTTGCTTTGGATGAGTAGAATAGTAACACATGGCAAGTGAATTAAATGTAACACTTACTATTTGTGATGTTGTCATGCTATTTCCACATTTCCTACTGGAAATAAAATGTGCAATTAAATGTTTATGAACACTTTTCAAAAAATGCCACATGTCGCACCCAAGCTAAGCTGTTGTCTCCGTACAATGTCCAAAAAGGCTCCCTAGATCACAACCTCTTTGATTACTTTCTCAGGGCTTGTTGTCCTAATGTTTGATGTTGATATTGTCTAACAAGTGCTGCATTCACACTTTGAGAGGGGAAACTGACTGCACCTGGGAATTAATGACAACCGAATGGAAGACAAGCCATAATGCAAAAAGAGGAGGGACTGTTCGATACTTTACATAGGACATCAATCAACCAATGGATGGTTTGGAGATTAAAGAGTGCACTGCTGTTATGGTGAGAGGGTATGGTCTACTTTTGTGCATACTTGGCATGAACACAGACAGTTGATGAACAAACCGAAGCTCCCGAAAGGACATTTTGTAGCTCGAATTTACCCCTTAACCTGGAATATCCAAATATGAAGAACACATAAGGAGACAAGCATGCGGCAACCATCAAAGCTGATAGGCTGAGAGACAAACCAACGCTAATACCTATCATAAAGCCTTAATATTTGGTTGATGGATTCTCAAACTCACCCTGGTTACTAAAAGAGGAAGTATAATTTTTTTTGAGAACCAAAGCCGTAACCCTGCAGAAAAAAAACATTTTGAGTGGAACTCTATGCAGTTGGTTTGTTTATGCATTGGTATTTCAGAACTGAATGTAGCTTTCAGCCATGATGGTGGCAGCTACTAGCGGACAATGCTATTCACACAAGGTCCTTTACATTTTCATACTTGAAATGTACCATTTGGGGAATTGACAGCACTTGCATAAAAGCTGTAGCAAGTGTGAATGCAGCAAAAAACGCAAGGACTTTTTAATAAGGACCTCAAAATGTAAAATCTTAAAAAGAAAACCAATACATGGAACAAAAAAGGCATGCTATATTGCGAAACTATACCACGATGTATATGATGTTGATTGTATACCACCACATGCTTAAGAGGATGATGCTTTCCATGGCATTTTGTTTTTTAACTGCCTTTGTTAAGATGCACACACAGCACATGCTCTGTACTTGAACACTGCTTAAAGTATCTTTTGTGCAACTATTACATTAAATGTAGTGATTGCCGTTTGGAAATAAAAATCGAAGAATTAAGAGCTATTTTTGTGTTTTTATCAGTGCATTTCAAAGTCATTGAGGTAGTCATGCCCCTCTGTCTTTTATTTCTTCTATCAGTAGCTTTCATCAGGATAGAAAGTACGATGGATCAGTTTCACGGTCACTGCCTATGACCTCCAGCACACTGAAATGATCCCCTGGTTTTAGCCATTCTTTCCTGTTTAGACATCTGGAAAGTCCTAGGAAAACGCTCACAGAACTTGATCCACTTAAGGCACACTTCCTGACTCTGTGTCTGTTTTAAACAATGCAACAACAGCTTTGTTTTTGTTCATTTTCGTAACACGCCTTTTTGGGATTAACCAAGGCAGCAGATTAGAGAGAACCCGTGTGAAGCAAGTACTTCAAAAAGAAAAAGCATCTGTTGGTATGAGCCATTGCAGAATAGCTGTGACACCCTGCATGAACTAGATGTGCAGGGCCCTGAACTGGCTGGGATGGAGTTTTATGAAAACTTGAGTGAAAATGCCTGCCTGTATTGATACACCTCAGATAGATCAGGGGTGTCCAATCTACGGCCCGGGGGCCAAATGTGGCCCGCAGGCCATTGTGAATCGGCCCTCTGCAAATTCTAAAAGTATAATGCAATATGGTCCACAAATTAAACTTTTTCTTCTCTTATATTGTACTTCTCAAATGTATGTGTTAACATATATTAATGAACCCAATTTTCAAATAAATGTATTCATTTAGAATTTAAAACATTCTCTAACAAATCTTAGTTGATAAAAAAAGCCCAATAACTTATTTCTACAACAAGCTTGAAATTAAACCTTCATATTTACTCTTATCATCAGCAATCTGAGGCTTCTGTTTTAAGGAATGAGCTGCCAGCAAAATTAATGAAATCCCTAAAGACAGGATGTAGGCTGTTTTTTCCTTAAAGCATTTTCAAATATCGTGCATTATTCACCTACATTTGAAGGTGTGGGAGAGAATCTCCCTCTGGAGGGAACACAGGGACTTTAACCTTCGCAGACCATTTACATGCATTAAAACCTATAGAACACATTACAGAATAAGTGACAAAGGTTTAAGAGTTTGATAGTCAACAAAAGTGTTCTGTAAATATATTGATTTCACCCTAGATTAGACACATTCAGTCATGATCAATGTTAGTGCAGGATAATCACCGAAACAGCAACATGTGAACAGTGAACTATGATAATGGACATGACTGCACAAATAAAGAAGCAGCACGGCGGCAGTGTTTGTCCCCAGTTTGGCAGACATACACTGAAAACCTGACCCAATACCCTCATTTTGTGGAAACAACTTAACCTTTTACAATATTGACTGTTAGAGACATCTTTAAAAACGTGTTATGGATAGTTCAGTTTATTTGGAAAGATTGATCATTTACAGCAAAAGAACATGGTGGGAGGGCAATCATTTGTATGTCATGTTAAGAGAAAAGGCTTTTAATCTTGTGAAGCATTTCATTTATAAAAAAACAGGTATGAAAAAATAAAATTGTATATACACATCTATGAACTGTACACATATTATAACAGCAAAGTCCTTCATTGGGAGCATTCTATTTTTGGGGGTGCAAGCCAATGAGCATTATATTTAGTTTAATTTCATTGCTGTTCTTAGAACTGCCGCTGTTTAGCTATCATGCATTATTGACCTACTCTGTTACTAGAACTCAATGTATCTTTTTATCCATTTAAAAAAAGCTAAAATCGTATTTTGCTATGATTAGTTTTTGGGTTTTGACCTAAATGGATAGTTTGTCTATTTTTTGTCATCACAACCATTCTCCATCACTGCCCATTGTTCTGAAGGCCACCAAGAATTTCCCATTTGATCAAGCCTATTCATCTCACTTTCTGTTAGTCCCCCAAAAACCCTCATTTTTACACACTTGGTAACTTGGTTAGTGCCTGTTCCCTTCGATGGTTGGATTGGTTCGGTTGAGACACAAAGAGTAAGACTTTTTCTGGTGAGCAAGAATATAAAGGTAGTAAACTAGTCATAGGCACTGTTGGGTGGTTGGGTGGTAATGATAATAATGACCTTTCAAACTGGTGATGTTGGTATTTTGTTATATTCCCATTAACTACTTTTCATGGAGGAAATATGCTCTTTTTCCCAGGGACATAGACGTGGTAATATCAATGTTATCACGAAACATGTAGAAACTAGTAGGTATTACTTACAAAGATGGTACATTAAGATAATAATTTATCATTGCTTGGATGCGTCATTGATTCAGAGCAGCACTACATTTTACACTTAAAAAATAAATATATTTCCAGTTTCACTCACAATGTTGTGTCACACATGCTTTCATACGACTTTGCATAACATAACAGTACCTTTGCAATGCAAACATCTTTTACTGCTGCTTGTAGGACCCAAACTATTTAAATTTCAAAGCTAACCATATCATCCCAGTAGACTGAATAGTTTTTGATTATGTGCTGAAAAATCCTACAATAACTGTCCGATCTTTTGTATAAATTGCCCCAATGGAATCCGTTTTACAGTTCCATGCATTGATTTAGATATTGGAGAAGGACTCCGACGCACCAGCACTGCCAGAGTTTGCAGCGTTTGACAAATGGTAGACATCTGAAAGACAAATAACAAATTGTTATTCGGGAAAAGGTATCTCAGTAAATGAACAGAACGGCTAAATTTAAAATGACAACTTGCTTCTTCTTCCACGCAGTCGATTGATCCAGTTCATTCCACCGGAGGAAAAGCCACCACTTGTACTCTATAGTAGAAAAAAAACAAAAGGTATCTGGTAATAAATAGTTGATTGCAGGATGTGTGTTTCATTTAATGGGTAGAAACATTTTGAACAAAGAAAAACTGCATAAACTTTAAAATGACCTACTCTTGTTGTATTGGAGCCTGTGCTTGTTGTAGGTGATTTCCTTGCGAGGATAGATCGGATCTACAGGAAAATCAAATTCATCTCAATCAACTTATGTGCAAGACTCAGCAAGATTAACATTTGTAAACAACAATAGTTTAACATTTTAGAAAATAATTCTTTGCTTTATAATAAGTATTAACTCTCCAGTGGGATTTAGGCACATTAGTACAGTAGGCTGCATGAAGTCCTATCCTTGGGTTACATTTTGTTGTATTTGAACATGTATAGAACTCTTTCTCCACCAATCCATTACTGAGAGAAGTATTTTACAAATATGCTTCCCCCATTCACATGTAACAATTACCAGTTTACCTTTGATAATATACAATGGAGTTCTTGGAGGTTCTCTGAGTAGCATAAATGGATGTTTCACATTGGGAAAATCTACAGCGTCACCTCATCAGAATATATTTTTGCTTTAGCCACGATTGGCTGGAATACAGCAATTCATCGTCAAGGATGATGGAAACCCTCTAATCTTGCTACGCCAACCATCTGGTGTGTTTTTAATGACTCTTTCTGGTTATTTCCCATATTGCAGTAAGCATTTAATTCAAGCTCCCACGTGACAAGAAGATCGTTTGAGTGATTCTAAAATGGCATGTGTGCTCCTGTGAAGCTTATGCCTTCTAATCCTGTGCCATCCTTCGTCCGTAGGCCTTGAGGCATTACTGTACGTTTTTATGTTTTTACCTTGGACATCTTTGTTGTGTCTCGGCAAATATGCTGAATTATGGTTATGGTTTTTTGACCTTAGTTTATGTTTATGTATTGTCTAGTCTGTGTCCAATAATCCGTTTTGTTGTCTGCCATTTCCTGTGTGTCATTTCCGGTTTTAGTTTATCACTAACATCCTTTCTCATTTCAGGTAGCTTGATTTCCCCTCCTTGGTTGTCCCTCCCCTTGACCTGATTAACTGCCTTATAGTTTACACCTGTGTTCACCTTGTATATTTAAGCTGTGTTTGTCTCTGTGGCCAGTGCCAGATCGTTTTGAGTTGTCACCAGGCTAGTGTGCGTTATGCTTAGACTTTTGTGACTATGGAATATTACCTCTAGTAAAAAACCTTTTTTTGGAAACTCTTTTTGTGTCGAGTCGTGCATTTGGGTTTTATCATTTTATTGTGCCCCAGACGTAACAACCTTTGCTTTGAGTGCATTTTTGCACTAGATTGCAGCCAGTTATAAAGATTAAGCGAGTTAATCTCACACGTGTATCTTTTGTAGGCTTAAAAGCTGCGACTCATTCCAAGATCTTGACCAAACAATTCTTCCAGTAATTCCTCTAAAATAAAAAGAGTTGTTTTTTCTTGTTCTCTTCACTTTGGGCAAGTTTTTTTCCATCAAATAATGGAATCATAACAAATGCACGCTAAGGTGTATACGTCAATTACAACTATTACAATCTTTAACTGTGGGGGCACTAAATCGCAAAGGTTTGAATTCATCATGATAATCCTATTATGGAATATTAATATGATAACATTGATGCTAAAACTTCTTTAACTCTTTCATTGCAGGATATTAAGTTGACTTGGTATTTTTACCTTCTGGCAGGCTAAAGGATTTGAATACTTCTACCACTACTGTCAAAAGAGGTATCAATCTTCTCATCCATCTTTTAACAAGCAGATAAAAGCATTTCCGCAATTATTATTTTAAAGTCAACCTACCTTTGAGTCAAATAGTGTCCCAAACACTAAAATGAAGAAACCCTGAGGAAAATGAAATAACATGCATATTTAGTTAACATCAAAGAAATGGACATATTATATTTAAATACTGCTGTGTAACACCAGGTTATTACTTTGTTATTTTAATGGTTGTAAATACCTGTAGTGAATTGAAGAATGCAAAGGCAATGTGGATTCCAACGTTTGATGAATCTATCATGGTTCCCACTCCTAAAGACCAGGTCAGTCCAAATAAAGGAGTCAAAATGACCACACACCTTAGAATGACCATAAGCGTATGCCTTTCATCTCTTTGGGAGGCGTCTCCCACGCCCCTTCTCAGCATTTTGAACAAGACCACGATTATGATAATTATGTTGATAAAAACTATAGATAAGGCGGGTATCACCAATGCCAAAAGAGCCATTGTCTCCGTCCAGTTAAGCCAACAGGCATAATCTTTCCTGATGTATCCATTTCCTGGTGCTGTGGCGGCAACAGTAACGACAGCTATAATCAGAGGGCCCCCATAGCCCAATAAGAAGCCAATAGCCAACATGACTGACTTGGACATGTGGGAGAAGACCATGACCGTCCGGTAAAATAGCAGAAGGCCTGACACAAGCATCCAAAAGAACAGCGCAAGGTAAAAAAAGTGCATAAAAAAGGTTGCTGTGCTGCAAGGTCCAATTGGAACAGTATAGTCCGACCCAGGGTTTTCAGTGGGGTTGTCGGCAATGGAGGCACCAATGATAAAACATATGTCAGCGATCAACAGAGAGAGGGCAGTGTTAATGATGGAAACATGACGCATGAAGGCCGTGCTATTTTTAGTTATGGCTTTCCAAACGTATCCTTCAATAATTAAACATATAACTAAACTTGCCATAGAGATCCCAACTCCAACATAGGTGATTACATCCAAGATTTCTCTGATTTCTTCAGGGATATCCGTTGCCATCAGAATTGAAAAGGACGTGAGATGGTCGCATGTGCAGGTTACTGTGTCGTTTACATCGGAAATGAACTTACACCCTTCATCATCCCAAGCACCCTGCTTGTTAAAGAGTTCAAAGTTCCAGAAGACGCACTGTGGGCCTTGCGTCAGGGACGTGTTTAACTTGTCGTAGCGGAAAGTAACGTTGTTAATTGGTTTATCTATATTGACTAGCACCACAGCTGCGTTGATGGCATTAACAGGGATAGTGTTATTGCTGTTGGTGTTAAAGCTGGAGTTCCGTGCTGGCATAACATTATTAAGGGTGTAGAAGGTTATAGTGGTGATAGAGGCGTTGCGAAAGTCGCTGTTAGGAATGTCCAGTAAAACGCTGTCGTTCAGATTTGCCTGGAACGAGTTGTCAAAGGTGTCTCTGTTGAGGAGGATTACATTAGTCTTAAAGGTCAATTTCCCACTTAATCTTTTAGAGAGGGACTCCATGGAAAACAGTAAATCTGAGCTTGTGGTGTTTCCGTTTGAATTCAGAACTGTCCAGGACCCTGTTGCAGCACCACCAACAATGACATCAACAGTTTCAAGGACATTCTGCAGATAAAGAGAGATTTCATTGTGAGAGTGCAGCTGCATCAAAAAAACATATGTGAACTGCTCTATCAAAATCAGTCACATCGAACTCGATACAATTATGAGTTACACACACAACTGGAAATAGGCAATTCTTAGCTTTCCAAAGATATACTTACTGTTTTTGTGTTGCAAATATTCAGAAAAACATCATGAAAAGATTTAGAAAAAAAAGGCCTTTAAAGTTTGCTGACAATATTTGAGCGATAGCTGTGAGTAGGCTTGTGTTTGAGTGTGTGTGTGTGTGTGTGTGTGTGTGTGTGTGTGTGTGTGTGTGTGTGTGTGTGTGTGTGTGTGTGTGTGTGTGTGTGTGTGTGTGTGTGTGTGTGTTTGTGCGTGCGTGCGTGCGTGCGTGCGTGCGTGCGTGTGTATTTTCCGAGTGGGAAAAAGTAATGTTTTGTCTGAATCTGATAATAAAAGAGTAATATTCTGGAAACTAAGACATTGTTTTTTGGAATCAACCAAAACCCCAAAATGACTAAAACCTAATCGTTTATTTCGGAATGCGCTGATGCGACACCCGACTGATCTCAATAGAGCAGTTCACATATTTCTTGACATAAATCATATATCCAAACTAAGATAATGGGAAGGTTTAACTTACCTCTATGACGTTTTGACTGACTACCAGAGCTGGAAAATCTGCAATGTTGCCAAGGATTTCAACGATAGTTGATATGGTATTAGGTGACTCTGTTATTTCCTTTTGCACATCTTTGACAGTGACACTCATATTCCCCACAAAGTCTGGGATATCCTCCACAAGCAACTCCTAAAATAAATATTAAAAACACATACATGTATGACACTGAATTGTATTAATGAAAAATTGTGACAGCTGCACATTTTAAGCCACAAGCATATAGAACAGGCTTAAAGAATGTGATTGTGTGAGGGATGGCAATGTCGTTTCAGACAGGGTGCTCCCATTCAAGTTTCAATGGCTTTAATGTCATGTGCACACAAGCTACGGTGTAGAAATGGCAATGAAAATCTTAAGTCCCGAGCTCTTCCAACAATGCCACATACTGTAGTTGTATAAGACATAAAACAATAAAAAACATTTTTTTTTAAAAATAGTACAAGAAGAACTCTATATACATGTAAATAAAATAGGATATATTCAACAGTGGCAAACCGTCAGGGCCTTCAACATATTCAGAGAATACCCTGGATCCCTCAGATATATATATTTTTCTTTGAATTAATTATACAAATAAAATTGTATAAAATAAATAAATGAGAAGTATCTGTGTTGTTGATCTGTAATATTACAGTGTTACGTTGATTTGTTTGTCTTCCATGCACTATGCATTTGAGTGGTTTTGTGGTTAGTGTGTGTTTCTACAGAAGGTCCAGTTGTGATTGACACGGTTCGCCACTGATATACAAGAACATAATGTAGAATTAAGTATTGTGCAGTGAAATTAAATTAAATACTGTTTATTACAGTGATAACTATTAAGATAAATACCTTTTATAAAAGCAAACAGATGAATGCTTTATGGAAGCACAGGTGTTTAATCGTTTTTTGGCCTGTGTCGAAAACACGCTTTTTTTTCTGATTCTGAGGCTAATACAAAATATTATGGCAAACTAGCTAGGTACATTTCTTTGGAACAACTGTTTGGTATACTGTGTGTTTTACAGATTTAAAACGGGGATGAATTGTTATCCCCAGCTGATCACTTACCTCTGAAGTTAAAAATAATTCCTTGATTACTGCGACAACGCAAGTGTCCTCCAACAACATCCACTTTGTTTGCTGACACTCAGCCAACTTATCCCCCTTTTGACCTGGAGGACAATCTGGACGAGATCTGTCGCCTTCTCTTCCATCCCCATACACAGGATCTTTACATGTAATAGCTTAAGAGATAAATAATAATCAATTAGTATTACACAAAATATTGGGGAAAAAAACAGCAAAGGAAAAGCATAGTCACTTTTGAAACATTGCACTTACGTTCTACGAAAGTTGTCAATGTTGTATCTTGTTTATAATTGAGACCATCGACCTTACAAGTAAAAGTTATTGACGTTCCAATGCAGCTACTTAGTGGGTGATTATATGTGCGGCAGAAATAATTTCCTTCATCAGTAGGAGTAGAACCTGCAAACATTTAACAGTGTTGTTAATAAAATAAACTGTTATTAAATGTGTATTTTCCGTATGGTCAGATTGAGAAGTTTTCTGAAAAATGTTAAACTTACTTAGAACTTCTGAGCTTCTGAGCCATTTCACCTTAAACTGGGACTGCACACAACACTTAAGTCTTTGTGTTTGTCCAGCTGTCCCCAGGCATCTAGTGTTCAACTGAACCTTTGACACTATGATGGGAGCTGGTTTGATATCGGTCACGTTCTTTTTTTGTCTAAACTTTAACACAGCGCCCATCAAAGTGCATTGGTAAAGTCCTGTGAGAATGAAAAACAATGATAAGGATGACACTATAAGTATATTAAATAGTGAACATTCCAGTATTTCACTTTAGCTGGATATTTCCATACTGATACATTGACAGAATTTGTGTATTTCTTTCAGTCCAACATTGAGATTGTTTTTGCACAGATATGGTTTTCCAAGCAGGACCAGAGCTAAAAATAGCAGGATCTTTAGTTCCTTCAATTAAAAAAAAAAGTAATTTTACTTCTTTTTACTAGCTTTGGCTTACCCTTATCCAGAACAATGGCGTTCACAACTTTTAGGACAGACTGTGTGTTAGAAGGATTATTAGTGATTGTTCTCCTTCCCATCTGCTTAATTTTCCTTCCTTGAAATGTCCATTCGACAGAACTTATTTCTCCCACATTAATGCTTTGAAGTTCACACACCAGTGTCATGGTATTTCCAGTATAATTTGGGCTGGTAAACCCCAACGAAACATCACCTTTGGAGAAAGAAAAACACATCAGTTTGCTATTTACACAAGGCAAATCAAAATTCAATTATGTACTAGCTTCTTTGGACTTACTGGTGTACAACGCACGGACGCTGCCAATGACAGGAGCAATAAACTCTATTGCTTTTGAAAATGCTTTATTTGCTTCAGCCACTTCTGATGTTTTAATGTCTGTAGTCTCAACAACAAATTCTGTAATTATGCTTCCTTGTCTGTAAGAAAAAATACAAACCAAAATGGGTTAGGGTTAAGGTTAATGTTCCTGCCTCCATGTTTTAAATGCCAGAATTACCATACCTGAATCCAGTCACAGAAACACTAATAAACCCTGTGATTCTGCTATACTGCCTGTTTAACTGTGGGAGAGAAACAGTTCATAACATTAACAATGAAACTGAAAAATACAAATTACAATTTGACATGGTATATATCAATACACTTACCACTTCATCAATGTCTTTTTTAAGATTCTTGTATTCATCACTTGATGGATCATTCAATGTCGGTGTAAATGTCTTGTTTAATGTCACTGCCATTGCCAAATTTAAACCTGTTTATTTGAAAAGATAATAAGAAGAAGATCAAACATTTAATTTGTGTTGTGATTTAAATAAAATATCAGTTAGACAATTGTGAATAATGGCTTCTATTGGTATTTATTTGCATGACCAGTGCAGGACAAGAGTATATAACCCATGTCTCTATAAAGTGCAAATATCCTTTGCAGCCACAGCATTGAGATGTCGTGTGGGAAACCGTCAGCTCTCATTGGATCGGTTCTCAGCTGAGTGTGAAGCGACTGAAATTAGGATCATTGCCTCTAAATCTGAGGCCATGGTTCTCAGCAGGAAACCAAATGACTTCAGAATCAGAATCCCTTTATTGGTCCCACTGAGGGGAAATTTAAATTTGATATAGCAGCAACAGAGCCAAAGACAGCTTTACAAAAGAAAATATGAAGATAAAAAATATATTAAGATAAAGAAAAACAATTTATTATTTTTTTTACAAAATACACATCCTGAAGGAGATATAGCAGCCAGGTAGATATTGCACAGTTATTGATAATGGCATATTTATGTTTATATATTGCACGTAAATTGTTATTGTAACTAGTAGGTTTTTGTTTTGTTGTATCTACCCTCAGTAGTGAATGAGTCTTTACTCAAACTGAAGAAGTATCTTGGGGTCTTGTTCTCTCATTACCATAACGTGATGAAGAGAGAGATCTAACCCACAAGGCAAAGCTCTCACTCTACTGGTCAATACCACTTCACAATAAGACTACCCTTATAAAGGATTCATAAAGGGTTTATAATTAGGTTGTAAACACGTTATTAATCATTAAGAACATTTCTAAACCACTTCTAACATAGTTTTCATACATCAACACAGGCTCACTATGTGGCAAGATGACTAAGCTTCATATTGGCTACCTAGCTTCCTTCGTCTTCTTCATCAGTCAACATCCTCGGTATCTGTTGTTCACTGAGTTGATTCTCCCCCCATCCTAATTAATAAATGAATTACAAACTATTCATAAACCCTTTATGAGGGTAGTGTTATTGTAAAGTGGTACCCTTTGTTCCTACTCTACTAGGATGGAACATAAATGAGAAGTTGAGTTGGTTTGGGCACATAGTAAGGAGGCCAGCTGCTCACTTCCCCAGAGAGGTGTTCCAGCCACATCTAGCTGGGAAGTGACAAGAGGGGCAGACCCAAGACCAGTTGGAGGGATTATACTGTATCCATGCTTGCCTTGAAGCGCTTTTGAACCCCCCAGTCACAGCTGGTTAATGTAGCCAGGGAAACGAAAGTTGGCATGGATTTATTTGTGCTCTTATCGTAATAGTCAAGACACTTTTCACACAGACAACCCTACCAAATGGAACAACTGGAACAGTAGTGTTCAAAACATCAGATTCAAGGTTATCAATGATCATGTTTTGTTGGCGATTATATATCAATGAGCTACATAGAGCCTCATAACTACATTATTGTTAATAAAAAAATACCTTTTACAGGAGGAGCTATCGTTGCTACTGTAGGTGTAGTTGTTTTCTTGGTTGTTCTTATTGTACTGGTAGTTCTGGCGGGAAGGGTGGAAGCCGTGGTAGTTACGACGGTTGGTGGAAAATTGGCTGTAACCTTGGTAGTAGCAGCGGTTGTGGTCAAATTGGTTGAAGCCTTGGTAGTAGCAGCAGTTGTGGTCATATTGGTTGAAGCCTTGGTAGTAGCAGCGGTTGTGGTCAAATTGGTTGAAGCCTTGGTAGTAGCAGCAGTTGTGGTCATATTGGTTGAAGCCTTGGTAGTAGCAGCGGTTGTGGTCATATTGGTTGAAGCCTTGGTAGTAGCAGCAGTTGTGGTCACATTGGTTGAAGCCTTGGTAGTAGCAGTGGTTGTGGTCAAATTGGTTGAAGCCTTGGTAGTAGCAGCGGTTGTGGTCATATTGGTTGAAGCCTTGGTAGTAGCAGCAGTTGTGGTCAAATTGGTTGAAGCCTTGGTAGTAGCAGCAGTTGTGGTCATATTGGTTGAAGCCTTGGTAGTAGCAGCGGTTGTGGTCATATTGGTTGAAGCCTTGGTAGTAGCAGCAGTTGTGGTCATATTGGTTGAAGCCTTGGTAGTAGCAGCAGTTGTGAGTGCTGTGGTTGGAGCTGGGGTAGAGGTATTGTGTATTATTGCTGTCAAATGAAAAAACGAATTTAACAACAAAAAAAACACTGACTTGTTACAATTGCTGGTGTTGTCATGGTGAATGCTGTGTTCACAACTGTTGTATCTTGAATAATAATTTCATTTTAATAATACACATTTTTCACCCCACTTTAATTAAACAATAACTGTCCAGTGATAATCATGAAATTGAATGTCATGATTGTTTTGCAGCACTTAGATGTCATAATTGTTGCTGTCGTATTCGCAACTGTTGTACAAAAAGAAAAACATAAAGTGAAATCCTGCAAGTAAGGATGCATTAGGGAAAATACACCCAACTCCATATATTTATAAAATGACTAGTAACTACATGTTGGTATTGTTTTGGATGTTGTAGTGTTTGGATATGTAGTAGCCAGAACGATTTAAAACTGGCAATGAAAAGAAAAGATAGAGAATACACTCAAACATTCAAGTAGATAATTAGTTAACTTGTATTCCACAGCAGGGCCCAGCCTTAAAAACAGCAATGATCAACTGTGAGGCCTACTTATACGTTGTCAACACATCTGGTCGGATGTAGAATCGTACTGTTGCCACGCCTTTTTAATATCTCATGAACTGTTTGACATAGGCTCCTGTGAATGGTGTCATTGCAATCAGCAGAGATCCTGTTTCTTTGATGATTGTTTGCCCTGCCCCTTAACACATAGCCCCGCCCCCCAAAATAACTCATAAACCGTTTGTAGTAGACCCTTATGGAAGGCATCGGTGCACACAAACAGTGATCCTGTTAATTTAATGATGGTGTTCCCCACCCACTTTCATAACGAATGAACCATGAACCCATTGTCGTAGACTAGGAGTTTCTATTTAATTTGCAACGATATGCCCCGCCCCCACACTTTTGCCACGCCCCTTACATATCATGAACCGTTTGCCGTCGACTCTTATGGAAAGCATCAAGGCACTCAGCAGAGTTTGTATTTCATTGGGGATGTTTTGCCCCACCCCCACTCTTAGGCCCCATTCCACATAACCCATGCACCATTGTCACAGACACTTGTGGGAAGTATAATCTTTTGCCGTAAAACTGAAAGTTGTTTTAACTTGAGTGTACATTCTCCAATATGCTCCAATTTACGTGAACTCACTGTGCTATTTACATACATGTACAATATTTGCCAGGCACATATATTACTTTTAGATTAAAATAAAAGTTTCTTGGGGACATTGTCTAAAACCAACATCAAGACAACCATTTCTTACTTTCTATACTCTATCAAACTTCTCCAACACATTTATCCCAATCCAATTCAAACGTGGTGAGTACCTTTTAGGACATTGAGGTTTTTAAAAGCCTTCTATTAAATGGACTGCCAGTACCATGGTGCCATTTTGAGACAATCACTATTAAAAAAGATGTTATAACTTAACGATACATTCTCAAAATGTATAAATGATATACATACAGACATATGTCTTTTAAGTCTTACTTGTTGGTGGTGGAGTTGTTGGTGGTGGAGCTGTGGTTGTAAGAGGACAAGCTGTAAATTCTGTAAAAAGGAATAGAAAAATAACAGAAATGGAAACTTAAGAAGAGAATTACTAAATATTAGATGGACTGTACGATTAATGAGTCAAAAACAGTAAGTGATATTTATATAATCACGATGCCTATAAAAATTCTGTAAAAAGGAACGAAAAGAAAAGAATCCTGGAAGCCATCTTTAACTTTGATAAGAATGTATTTTATCTCTGTAACGGCAATTGTATAACCTTCAAAATAAATGTTTAAGAAGACTTTTACCATAGCTGAACAAAAGTTTACAAGATCACTCGGGAATTTACATCATATGTTCATATGTGTATTATTATACACCTGTCTCTCCCCTCCGCCCGTCTCATCACCATGGGGAACAGAGCTTTCTGCCACTCTGCTCCCCATCTCTGGAATTCATGACCACCCCAACTCAGAAACATCGATTCATTTCCCCATTTCAAATCACAACTCAAAACACATCTGTTTAAAACTGCCTACTCCATTTGATGCCAATTGCTCTGTCTCTTTCTAGTGTTTTTATTTATTCTCTATTTTATTGTTGTTTCTTTTTAATGTCTTTTTTGTATCTTTGTACGGTGTCCTTGAGTGCCGAGAAAGGCACATTCAAATAAAATGTATTATTATTATTATTATTGTTATTAACATGATATCCATATCAGAATACATTACAATTTAATACAACTGAAAATACCAGCCAGAATGCAGTGATTACTGCAGACCTACTTACTGTTTTGATCAGAAGGCTGGCAGTATTGTCCATCAGGAGGAAGGGCATTGATGCATCCACATGTGTCCCCAGTGATGTTGTCACAGGATCCATACAGCAAACAATGGTCACATGACCAACGATACTGATCCTCACATCTGCACTGGTAACCACCAATGCTCGGAGAGCAAACTTGACACCAAACAAAAACACAATGAACTTTACAAGTGATGACTTTTTCTAACTTTCATATCATAATGTGTGTTTTAATACTTTTAGATTCACACGTACGCATATTTCATATTTTAAATGTAAACCAATACAACAAAAGCTTTTATCTGTACCTGTAGAAATGTTTACATCAGATACTTGTGTCTGGTTGATGGTAAAGGGGTAAATGATAAGCCCCAGGAAGGTTCTCAGTTCATTTATTAGAGTGACATCTGCGGTCTTAAACTCAACATAAATGATGTAGTCAAAGAGAACTGGAGGAGCTGCAGGGAGAGAATTTCAAAGAAAAACACAAACAGCTGATGTCTCACTTGTAATTAATACTGTAATTTTGTTTTTAATAATGAAACACTGTCCTTTAAGTCTTACTTGTTGGTGATGGAGTTGTTGTTAGAAGACTTGTTGGTGATGGAGTTGTTGTTAGAAGAGTTGTTGGTGATGGAGTTGTTGTTAGAAGAGTTGTTGGTGATGGAGTTGTTGTTAGAAGAGTTGTTGGTGATGGAGTTGTTGTCAGAGGACAAGCTGTAGAGTCTGTCAGAAGTAAAAGAGAGAGGAGTTCTTAAATAATTGCTTCTCTTTATAATAAGATGCATATTTTAAGAGCTTGATAAAGAGCTATCAGAATATAAAAATGTGCTATACTGCACGATAAATGCGACCAAAATATTTATCGTGCATATTGTGCATTTTATCTCTTTTACTGCTTATAAAAATAGATATACTAGAACTAATTGTTTACATGACATTATCATATGTGTTTATTATATCACCCACCAGAGAGTTTAAATACCACTCTCTCCATTTTTCTGATTATTACAATTTAGGAGAGTAGAGTCATCTTAGTTTCATACAGAAGAGGAATAGAGCCACCCTTGCATTTATGTTTAGCTCTGAGTAAAAGTTTTAGTTCTTTTTTTCTCAGAAAAAAGTATTACATCAGAGTTGTGACTCTAATTGCAGAACAAACAAAATGCACATTTGGTCTTCATAAGAGGCCCTATTCCTTTTGCATACATTTGAGCAAACATAAAAAGCAATTATGGATCCTCTACAACAGATTGCAGTGTTTCCAAAGTTTTCCTTCTGACTCAAACAAGCTCCTGTCTTTCGACAGCCCAAGAGCAAGCAATAACACAGTGAGACAGAGATTGTCATGGAATTATGGAAAAAGCATTTAGCAATAAGGTTCATAAAATACCAGCCAGAATGCAGTGATTACTGCAGACCTACTTACTGTTTTGATCAGAAGGCTGGCAGTATTGTCCATCAGGAGGAAGGGCATTGATGCATCCACATGTGTCCCCAGTGATGTTGTCACAGGATCCATACAGCAAACAATGGTCACATGACCAACGATACTGATCCTCACATCTGCACTGGTAACCACCAATGCTCGGAGAGCAAACTTGACACCAAACAAAAACACAATGAACTTTACAAGTGATGACTTTTTCTAACTTTCATATCATAATGTGTGTTTTAATACTTTTAGATTCACACGTACGCATATTTCATATATTTAAATGTAAACCAATATAACAAAAGCTTTTATCTGTACCTGTAGAAATGTTTACATCAGATACTTGTGTCTGGTTGATGGTAAAGGGGTAAATGATAAGCCCCAGGAAGGTTCTCAGTTCATTTATTAGAGTGACATCTGCGGTCTTAAACTCAACATAAATGATGTAGTCAAAGAGAACTGGAGGAGCTGCAGGGAGAGAATTTCAAAGAAAAACACAAACAGCTGATGTCTCACTTGTAATTAATACTGTAATTTTGTTTTTAATAATGAAACACTGTCCTTTAAGTCTTACTTGTTGGTGATGGAGTTGTTGTTAGAAGACTTGTTGGTGATGGAGTTGTTGTTAGAAGAGTTGTTGGTGATGGAGTTGTTGTTAGAAGAGTTGTTGGTGATGGAGTTGTTGTTAGAAGACTTATTGGTGATGGAGTTGTTGTCAGAGGACAAGCTGTAGAGTCTGTCAGAAGTAAAAGAGAGAGGAGTTCTTAAATAATTGCTTCTCTTTATAATAAGATGCATATTTTAAGAGCTTGATAAAGAGCTATCAGAATATAAAAATGTGCTATACTGCACGATAAATGCGACCAAAATATTTATCGTGCATATTGTGCATTTTATCTCTTTTACTGCTTATAAAAATAGATATACTAGAACTAATTGTTTACATGACATTATCATATGTGTTTATTATATCACCCACCAGAGAGTTTAAATACCACTCTCTCCATTTTTCTGATTATTACAATTTAGGAGAGTAGAGTCATCTTAGTTTCATACAGAAGAGGAATGGAGCCACCCTTGCATTTATGTTTAGCTCTGAGTAAAAGTTTTAGTTCTTTTTTTCTCAGAAAAAAGTATTACATCAGAGTTGTGACTCTAATTGCAGAACAAACAAAATGCACATTTGGTCTTCATAAGAGGCCCTATTCCTTTTGCATACATTTGAGCAAACATAAAAAGCAATTATGGATCCTCTACAACAGATTGCAGTGTTTCCAAAGTTTTCCTTCTGACTCAAACAAGCTCCTGTCTTTCGACAGCCCAAGAGCAAGCAATAACACAGTGAGACAGAGATTGTCATGGAATTATGGAAAAAGCATTTAGCAATAAGGTTCATAAAATACCAGCCAGAATGCAGTGATTACTGCAGACCTACTTACTGTTTTGATCAGAAGGCTGGCAGTATTGTCCATCAGGAGGAAGGGCATTGATGCATCCACATGTGTCCCCAGTGATGTTGTCACAGGATCCATACAGCAAACAATGGTCACATGACCAACGATACTGATCCTCACATCTGCACTGGTAACCACCAATGCTCGGAGAGCAAACTTGACACCAAACAAAAACACAATGAACTTTACAAGTGATGACTTTTTCTAACTTTCATATCATAATGTGTGTTTTAATACTTTTAGATTCACACGTACGCATATTTCATATATTTAAATGTAAACCAATATAACAAAAGCTTTTATCTGTACCTGTAGAAATGTTTACATCAGATACTTGTGTCTGGTTGATGGTAAAGGGGTAAATGATAAGCCCCAGGAAGGTTCTCAGTTCATTTATTAGAGTGACATCTGCGGTCTTAAACTCAACATAAATGATGTAGTCAAAGAGAACTGGAGGAGCTGCAGGGAGAGAATTTCAAAGAAAAACACAAACAGCTGATGTCTCACTTGTAATTAATACTGTAATTTTGTTTTTAATAATGAAACACTGTCCTTTAAGTCTTACTTGTTGGTGATGGAGTTGTTGTTAGAAGACTTGTTGGTGATGGAGTTGTTGTTAGAAGACTTGTTGGTGATGGAGTTGTTGTTAGAAGAGTTGTTGGTGATGTAGTTGTTGTTAGAAGAGTTGTTGGTGATGGAGTTGTTTTCAGAGGACAAGCTGTTAAATCTTTAATATAGAAAAGAAGGTGGAGTTGAATCAACTATAAAGAATGACACTAATAAGATAGTTACTACTGTAAACCGTAACATGCACATTTTAAAAGCTTGAATTAGGGCTGTCAGAATATTGTTTTTTTACTGTACTGTATGATTAATGTACCAAAATGATTTGTAATAACTTTCAAAATAACTTTACAAATGTAAAGAAAGAACAAAGAATGCTGAATTATTAACATCATATTTGAATGTGGTTTATTAACATTATGTACATACAGTTGTGGTCAGAAGTTTACATACACTTGTAAAGAACATGTATTTCATGACAGTATTGAGTTTCCAATCATTTGTACAACTCTTATTTTTCTGTGACAGAGTGATTGGAGCACATACTTATTTGTCACTGTAGCGGGGTTCTACTTCATACCTCCACAAACACAGGCATAGTCGGAGAAGTAGTGACGTTATTTTATTTTGCCGGTCTCCCAAAGTGAAAAACAACTATTTACAACAAAAAATGAAAATAGTGGAAAAAGACTGGAAACATAAATAGTTTACCCTGTACCACAAGTATTCACAACAAATGGAGTTCCTCATTAACTCTGACATATCATAACGCTTAAACCAACTCTCACTGGGCTTTACAGGTGCTACCTGCTCTGTAGCTTCCCCAGACTGAACCCCGTCCCAGGCCAAACCAGCCCCTTTTAACTGTATAGCCCCTCCCACTGGGCTTAACTTTCTCATACCACCAATAGTTTCATCTCGCAAGCGCGCGAGAATTCACTACTTAACCGGGAGAAATGGTGCGCCCCGTCTTGCCAGCCACTCTTGCCGGAAGAGGAGACGGTGGTGCATATGCCTCCCACACTTGAAATGTCCGTCTAAAATCAGGTTTGTGTAAATGTATGCTTAAATGCAACGAGAACGGCCAAGTGTGCACCCATGGTCGCGCTACTAACACAGAGGAGAAAACAGTTATAATAGTGAGGTTTGTCAACCAAGCATGCAAGAACGGAAGGGAACAGGGAATGTGTGTGAATGTGAACGTGTATGTGTATGTGTGTGTGTATGCGCTGCAGCATGTGACAGAGCCGGTCAGTGACAGAGCCGCTCCGTCACATTATCCCCCTCCTCCCCTAGGTTGGCGATGTGCGGCAACCTGGAAAGGTAATCTGCCACAACATTGGTCTTGCCCGATCGGTGTCGGATGGTGAACTTGAAAGGCTGTAGTGAGAGGTACCATCGGGTAAGGCGGCTGTTGTGGTCCTTCATGGAGTTGATCCAGGTGAGAGCTCTGTGGTCAGTTTCCAGATCAAACTCCCGCCCAAGCAAGTAGTACTGCAGGCTTTCCAGTGCCCACTTTATGGCCAGGCCCTCTTGTTCCACCGTAGAATACCTGGTCTCGCGTGGCTGCAGCTTGCGGCTTAGGTACAGGATTGGATGTTCCTCTCCAGGGTCCCCTTGGGCCAGGACTGCTCCAAGGCCGACTGTGGAGGCGTCCACCTGTACCAGAAATGGTTGGTTGAAGTCCGGACTCTTTAGGACAGGGGAAGAACACAGGTAGGCTTTTAAGGTGCAGAAGGCTGCTTCACAGTCGTCTGACCAGGTTACTGGGTTCCTCTGTTCCTTACAGGTCAGGGCTGTTAGTGGGGTTGCAATGGTTGCAAACTGGGGCACGAACCGTCTGTACCAGCCAGCCAATCCCAGGAAGGACCTTACCTCCTTCTTGGTGCGAGGTCGAGGGCAGTTTTGGATAGCTTCCACCTTATCCACTTGCGGCCGCACCTCTCCTCTTCCGAGTTGGTATCCCAGGTACCGTGTCTCCTGCCGTGCCCACTCACACTTGGAAGGGTTGAGTGTCAACCCAGCCTTCTGAATCCTTCCCAGGACCAGTGATAGGTGCTGGGTATGCTCCGCCCATGTGTTGCTGAAGATCACCACATCATCCAGATAAGCTGCGCTGCAGTTGTCACAACCCTGGAGGACTCTGTTCATCAGTCTCTGGAAGGTGGCTGGGGCTCCATGCAGTCCAAATGGCATCACTGTAAACTGGAAAAGTCCAGCTGGTGTTCTGAACGCTGTGTATGGCCGGCACGACTCCTCCAGCGGCACCTGCCAGTATCCCTTACACAGATCGAGGGTGGTGATGTACTTGGCAGCTCCGATCTTCTCCAGCAAATCATCAATTCTTGGCATGGGGTAGGCGTCAAACTCCGAGATGGCATTGAGCTTCCTGAAATCAATACATATCCGGAGAGACCCATCCTTTTTGAAGACAATGACCACTGGACTGCACCACTCTGAGTTGGAATGCTCAATCACCCCAAGCTTCAACATCTCCGCCACCTCTTTCTCCAGTTTTTCCACCAGCTGTTGTGGGACCCGGTAGGGACGTTGGCGGATTGGTCGTCCATCCTTCAGGCGAATGACATGCTCAACAATGGTGGTTTTCCCTGGACTGGCAGCAAAAAGTGATGGAACTTCCTGAAAGATCCGCAGGAGCCGCGTAGCTTGCTCCGGTGCAAGATGTGCCAGCACAGGAATGGCAGTTGTGGTTAGACTTTCCAACCCAGTCTCCACCTCCTCTTCTGCATCCACCTCCTTCACCAGCAGAACCTTTGCTGGGGCCTGGATTGGACGCTCCTTCCACTCTTTTAGTAAGTTCACATGGTAGGTCTGTTTTGTTTTCCTCTTCTCTGGGTGATGGACCTCGTAGGTGACCAAGCCCATCTTGCGGGTGATGACATACGGCCCCTGCCACTTTGCCAAGAGCTTGCTGGTGGAAGAAGGGAGAAGCAACAGGACTCTTTGGCCAGGCTGGAACTCACGGTGCCGAGCCTGTTGGTCATACCAGGTCTTCTGGGTTTTCTGGGCCTCACGCAGATTGACCTCTGCCTCCTCCTTGTATTTTGCCAGCCGCTCCCTCATCTCAAGAACAAACTGTACCACCCCCCTGTCACTTGGAGTGGTCGAAGGGGCCTCCCATCCCTTTCGGAGCAGGTCCAACGGTCCCTGTACCTCCCATCCATATAGCAGCTCGAATGGGGAGAACCCTGTTGAGGCCTGGGGAACCTCTCGGTAGGCGAAGAGCAGGAATGGTAGCCATCGGTCCCAGTCCTTGCCAGTGTCCTCCACAAACTTCTGGAGCATCCTCTTCAGCGTCTGATTGAATCTTTCAACAAGACCGTCAGTCTGTGGATGGTATGGCGTGGTCTTGATTGCTGAGATGCCCAGTTGTTTATGGAACAGCTGCATTAACCTGGAGGTGAAATTGGTCCCTTGGTCCGTCAGGATCTCGTCCGGAATCCCCACTCTGGAGAACAGCTGTACCAAAGCCCGCAGAACAGCGGGTGCGGTGATGGTGCGCAGGGGAAAGGCTTCTGGGAAACGGGTGGCATAATCACACACCACCAAGATGTACTGGTGACCACCACTGCTTTTCACCAGAGGGCCCACAATGTCCATAGCGATCCTGCGGAATGGAACAGAAATGACAGGAAGTGGCTGCAGAAAAGCCCGGTCGGACTTGCGAGCAGTAGCGGTTTTCTGACATGTGGGGCATGTGCTGCAATATTTCTGAATGTCGGTGTACATGGAGGGCCAATAAAAACGTGAACTGATGCGAATATAGGTTTTGTGGCGGCCTAGGTGTCCGGCCCATGGGAGTGTGTGTGCTAGGTGCATGACAAGTGCTCTACAGCTAGCAGGGACTACAAGGCGTCTATGGTCATCCTCAATTGTATACAACACATCTTTATCAACAATCAACCTCTCCCTTGCCACACAGTTCCCGTTTGTCTGATTCCCCATTTTCACAAACAAAGGTTTCAACGTTTCATCCCCCCTTTGCAACACAGAAATATTTTCAGGTACTTCCCACATTTTAGTGGACAGTAAACCCGCGCTCTCCGGTACCGTTGGTCTTAGCTGCTTCTCAAAGCGGCGTTGACGACGGGATTTTTTTGGCCCCTTAGTGCCACCCTCACACAGACTACTGTCAAGGTCTGGGAGTGGTTGGACACCAGCTTTCGCTTGGGCTCGAGTGGTCACAGGACAGTAAACATTCACATTGACCTTCCCCCCAGAGTCAGTTTCCGCTGGCAGTTCTTCTTTGTGCAGTAAGTCCAGAAGTACTGGTAAGTCCCATCCCAGGATAGCATCTACTGGCAAGTTCTTTACCACCCCAACAGTCAACAGGTAAGGCTGCTCATCAATGGTCACCGTTAAGTCCGCTTTGGGATAAGGATGCTTATCCCCATGAACACACAAAATGTCCGCCTGTCTGCTGTAATCCACTCTGCCTACTGGCACTAGACTGTGTTTAACCAGCGACATGAAGCTACCAGTGTCCAACATAGCAGTAACCTGCTGACCATTAACCATGACAGTCTTATAGCGCTGAACTCTTGCTTCCATTTCCCCCGTGGGCCCAACCTCTGCCCGCGGTGCATAGCAAGCGCCTGTGACCTTTGCTCCGCGGACTGGACACACAGCAGCTTTGTGGCCCGGCTGCTGGCAATAATAACAAACCAAGTCCTTACCGGCTGCTCGTTGGTTTGGGGCAGTACTGGTGTTACCTGGAAACTCCTGGCCATACTCTCTCCTTGTTGGCCTGGGCTGGGGCGGCTGGAGTGTTGGTCGGGGTGCTGCACTGGTGGAGCGTATAGCTGGTCCTCCTCTGCGAGCATTGAGGTACTGTAGAGCCAGCTTGGCAGCTGCCAGGCCCTCTGCTGGCTCATGCTCCTTCACCCAGGTCCTCACCTCATAGGGAAGTAGCCGGAGTAACTGCTCCAAGATGATGGCCTCACCAATCTCCTCCTTGGTGTGTTGCCCTGGCCGAATCCAGCGCCGGTAGAGGCCCTTCAGGCGATGGTAGGTCTCGGTGGGGTTCTCGCCTTGTGGTAACGTAGCAGACCGGAACTGCTGCCGGTATGTCTCTGGGGAAATGTCAAATTTGATCAGCAGCGCTGCTTTTAGGTCTGTATATGAGTGGGCTCTATCCTCGTCCATCGCGGTGTAGGCCTCCAATGCCTTCCCCGCCAGCAGGGGAACTAGCCTGCATGCCCACTCACTCTCTGGCCATTTCCATGTTTTGGCAATGCGCTCAAACCGCAACAAATAGTTTTCAATGTCCTCACCCAACTGGTATGGCGGAATCTTTGGCTCAGCATAGTGCCTCCACTCTGGTCTTGGCTGCTCCGGTCTGCCGCTAGCGTCGGGAAACGGGAAAGAAGGTGCCGGTGATGGGGTATACTGCTGCATACGCCTGGGTGCCGGTGTTGGTAGGTAAAGTCTTGGGCTACTTGCCGTCACTGTGCTTGAGGTCTCAGCAGTGACTGGCAAGTGGGGAGTATGCGACACTTGGACCACATTTTGAGGTGGCTGGGTGGCAGGTTGGGGCAGGTGGTCAGTCAACGGGAGAGAAGCCCTCAGACCTCGGAGCTCTGTCAACAGACCCTCAGATCCTCCTCCTTCTTTCCTGACCTGCCAAAAAGTCTCTCATCAATGTCAGTAGCTCTCCACCTGGACCACCTGTCGCTGCTGCCGTAGGAGCTGCTGGAGGCACCCAGAACCCGTCCTCCTCCTCGTTGTCCTCTGATGATAGAGCTGTTTCCCAAGCCAGGTCTGCATTGGCGGTTGCTATTCCTTCATACCGCGGTCGCTGCTGGGAACGCAATCCTGTGCGCCGCTTTGGGAGGCGGTTTGTCTTTCCCCGACTAGCCATCCCACCACTGCCACCATATGTAGCGGGGTTCTACTTCATACCTCCACAAACACAGGCATAGTCGGAGAAGTAGTGACGTTATTTTATTTTGCCGGTCTCCCAAAGTGAAAAACAACTATTTACAACAAAAAATGAAAATAGTGGAAAAAGACTGGAAACATAAATAGTTTACCCTGTACCACAAGTATTCACAACAAATGGAGTTCCTCATTAACTCTGACATATCATAACGCTTAAACCAACTCTCACTGGGCTTTACAGGTGCTACCTGCTCTGTAGCTTCCCCAGACTGAACCCCGTCCCAGGCCAAACCAGCCCCTTTTAACTGTATAGCCCCTCCCACTGGGCTTAACTTTCTCATACCACCAATAGTTTCATCTCGCAAGCGCGCGAGAATTCACTACTTAACCGGGAGAAATGGTGCGCCCCGTCTTGCCAGCCACTCTTGCCGGAAGAGGAGACGGTGGTGCATATGCCTCCCACACTTGAAATGTCCGTCTAAAATCAGGTTTGTGTAAATGTATGCTTAAATGCAACGAGAACGGCCAAGTGTGCACCCATGGTCGCGCTACTAACACAGAGGAGAAAACAGTTATATAATAGTGAGGTTTGTCAACCAAGCATGCAAGAACGGAAGGGAACAGGGAATGTGTGTGAATGTGAACGTGTATGTGTATGTGTGTGTGTATGCGCTGCAGCATGTGACAGAGCCGGTCAGTGACAGAGCCGCTCCGTCACAGTCACAAAAAGAAATCATGAAGTTTGGTTCTATGAGTCTTCTGAAAATGTGATCAAATTTGCTGGGCCAAAAATATGCATACAGCAATGCTAGTATTTGGTTACATGTCCTTTTGGTCATTTTCACCTCAATTAGGTGCTTTCAGCAGCCATCCACAAGCTTTATGGTTGAATCCTTGACCATTCCTCTTGACAAAATCAGTGCAGGTCAGCTAAATGTGTTGGCTATCTGACATGGACTCATAAGAAGATAAGAGGCAATGTTTATATTTTTGACCCAGCAGATTTGATCACATTTTCAGAAGACTCATAATAAATTCATGAAAAAAAACAAAGAAGTATGTGCTCCAATCAATCTGTCAATCTGAGTTGTAGGAATTATTGGAAACTCAATACTGCCATGAAACACATGTTCGTGAAAAGTGTATGTAAACTTTTGACCACAACTGTACTTACCTGTATGTTTTGACATTGTTAGTTTGAACAGAACTCATTATATTTTTCTGAATATTATATTTAAAAGAGTGGAGTCATCTTACATTTTTGGGGTCCCTCTTTTGCTTTGGGGTTTTCCCTTTCCCGTAGTGTGTTCTATAGGTTTTAGTGCATGTAAATGTGCTGCAAAGAATACAATTGTGTTCCCCCCAGACAGATTTTCTCTCCCCCCCCCCCCCCCCCCCCCCCACTGCCTGAAACGTCTCCTTTGGACTCCTTTGTTTACTTCCGTGACATAGTCTCATCACTATGTTACACTCACGCTTCTATTGGCTAGCACTCCAACACATTGTCCGTAAAAGGGGCGGGACATATCCAACACATCTCAAAGCGCTTGACCAATCACAAAGACGGCCAGCTAACCAATCAGAGCAGATTGGGCTCTGGTTTCAGACAGAGGGTGAAAAGAGGTGCTGCAGCACAGGCAGTATGAGAAAAATAAAGAGCTTTCTGAACATTAAAGCACGGAGAAATGCCCCAGTAGAGGCACAAAATACAATATGAACCTGAAGATAAGAAAAACCTGTAAACTAACTTACTGTATTGATCAGCAGACTGGCAGTATTGCCCTTCAGGAGGAATGGCATTGATGCATCCACATGTGTTGCTTGTATTACCATCACATTTCCCATAGGTGTCACACTTGTCACACGGCCAAAGATAGTCATTTTCACAGCGGCACTGAAACCCAGTGTTATCTTGGCTGCAAACTTTAAAGAGAATAACATATTTTCACTTGTGAAAAGGGATAAAGTTTGAAATAGATATAAAAAAATGATATCATGTGTTTGTTCTTACCTGTGGTGATATTAACATCTAAAATGTTAACTAAGGAGCTGATCTGGACCGGCAAAGTTAGACTGTTCACGGCGTTTCTCAGCTGATCCGCATCACTGGTAATCACCTCGATACTAATCTGGTATTCATAAAATACTGGAGTTACTGTAGAAAAAGAGAGTCGAATTAGAAACCACTTTTTTAATGAACTTCTTCCAAACCTAGGTCATGTCCTGACACCTGGGCAAACTTGCTGACTGAAGATTGTAAAATGCAGTTATAGTCCAGAATAGATGTTCATATTTTTCTCATTCTTTTCATATTGTTTCATATTTTATGTTTGCTTATTTAGATGTTCTTATGTTTGTAATCCTATAGTAGGCCTATGAAATTTCACCTTGAGTGAGAGAGAATTGTAAAAAAGGACACAAACCAAATACAGATTACAGTGCAGAAAAAATACCCGTAAATATTATATCTGTATGCTCTGTGTGTTACATTAAATGTAAAAGAAAACCTTTAATAGTTCAATCATTTAAAGTGTAGGCTATCACCTGTCTGTGGCACGCAGTATTGTCCATTGGTAGGAATACTGTTGATACACCCACACGTGTTGTCAATGATGTCATCACAGGCTCCGTATGTAATACAGTTTCTATATGACCACACATACTGTTCCTCACATCTGCACTGGAAGTTTGTACCATTTGGGTAACACACTAGACAAAAACAAACAAACAAACAAGCAATAAAACAGGCATTAGAATCAGTTATAGTACTTTGTAATCTACCACTACTGAAAGTTTGTCTACCTTACATATCAACATGTATCCATTCACACGCACTTTAATAAACTGATAGCAGGGTTAACAAGTGGACAAACTGGACTCATGAGGATCTAATCGTATCTGTTTATTTCCACACTTTTTACTGTGCATTGGGAGAAATTATACTTTACTAGGACACCCCAACATGCCGACTAAAGGAGCAGGACCATTGATCTGCGGATTCGTTGACGACCAACTTTAAATCCTGAGTCAAATCCCACCACGTAAAACATACGCAGCAGTTTCTTACATCCATAGCATACTTGCTTTATGGCGTAGTATTGTATTGAAGGCCAGCCACTCCAGATTGCAAAAGCCGCATTCACATGATACACGTTAACACGACACTGTGCTGACATTGTGTTTCTATGGAGAAAGCGATGTGGCCTGACTAGGCGGAAGTGCTGCCCTCGGTGTCGCGCATGGCTAAAAATTGTCGCCAATCGCTGCGTTCAACGTTCACAATCTTTAGACTTTCACCTACATACAGCGTGTCCTGACCTTTGGACACGTTGTACGTAGCGACGTAAGCTAGCAATGGAGGTAACCTTCAAAATGAAACGTAACTGGCTCTTGCCCAACCACATGGTGAGCAGAGGCCAGATTTATGCCCCCTGCTAGCCTACCACAGCTGGCATCTGATTGGTTAAATGTTGAAAAGGTCAGCGTTAGACAAGGGCGAAGTTTAAATAATTGGACCTTTGAGGGGAGCGCTTGGTGACAATTTTGAGTGGTGTGCGACGCCGAGATTAGGTTTCCCGCCTTGTCGGGCAGCACTGCTCTCTCCAAAAAAATACACAACTGCAACGCTTATCATGTGCATGCAGCTTAGTGGTCAGAAAGATGTCCCATTGACCAATATTGTCCAACAGCAATCTACCCCCGAAAACCAACCTCGAATTGTTTTGAAGGCCCCTTTACTCCGAAGATAAACACTCACAGTGCAATGAACAGAAGAAAATAGATTATTGTTATGGACTGATATGATATTTTTTCCTACTGTCAAAGGCATGACTTGCACTCTGGACATACTGTATATATACAGTATATATTTGACACTTTGAATTATACAAAACAATTGAAAAACACTTAATCAATAATTAATAAATAATTGGAAAGGATGTTATTGTTTAACTTGTGCACACGCCTGCTAGTACCCTGGAGGATTTTCTTTGTTGACACACACTTGTATGTGTATATTCATGAACTTTCCAAACTTGCTACACCTCAATGAAATGGGTTAGGGTTAAAGTCCCATTTTGAGAGGAGGAGGAAGTATGTATAATATAAAATAATGTGTGTTTAGCCAAAATAAAGTTGAGTGATTATGAAGATGAAGAGAGCATATTGCAGCATGTCACTTCCTCCAAAGTTAATAAGTGAGTCATTACTCTGTAAACACTTAAGAGAAATAGAAATATAAGCAGACACCATCAGGAATGGATTGAATTGAATGTATCACATGGTCAGATCTGGGCAAAGGCATACAGTACACTTGAATACACCCTTTGTCTTGTGTAACATAATTTGCACCCCATGCTTTTAGCACCAAACAAAGCTCCATGCTTACCTGTGGAGATGTTAACGTGTGTGACGTTCACAGTTGGACCCAAGGCTAGGGAAAAGTCACCGTTATCCAGGATACTTCTGAGGGCGTCCAGTGTCTCAATATCAGTAAAATTCAGCTGCACATCTACATCATACTCAACCTGAGCCAGAAGCCCTGTAGGAAAAATACAACATGATGTAGGGTCTTCATTGGTTAAAGGGCATCTCATTGTTCACAAAAACAAAGATGTAATAATTTAAAGTCAAATTTAAATTTGTGTTTTCTCTTAGAGCTAATGGTCCTTTAATGATAATCACTCCAAATGTTAAATATTTTAAGCTCTTTTATTTAAAAGTTTTAGCCAGTGCAAGCCTTTGAAAGGAAACATATATTAAATGTATACTTTTGGGGTTTTCCCTTTTCTATGGTGTGTTATAAGATTGTGTGCATGTTAATGGCCTGCAAGGGCTACCATCCCTGTGATCCCTAAAGAGGGAGTTTCCCCCTAATACAATAATGTGTGATTTGTTTATGTAATACATTTTGTTAAGTCAACATTTCAAAATGTTTCAGTGCAGGGCTCCTTACACTCAGTGTTAACTTGAATTATCATTCATTGAATTGCACTGAATTTAATTGACCCAAACTATCGCTCTCCTTTTACCTGGCTGCTGCTGGCAACTAGCAATGAAAGGAAATCAATAAGTAATGACTTGCTCACCTGATATTCCCTGGCAGGACTGGCCATCAGCTGGAATAGCATCAATGCATTTACAGATGCCATTAACAATGGAATCACAGGCTCCATATGTGACACATGTGCTGTATGGCCAAGCAAAATTGTCCTCACATCTACACTGGAAGCCAGTGGCAGTCAAGGAACACACTGTGGAATGAGAAGTGATCAGTATAGCATAACACGTGTTAATATGTTGATAAGAGGGTCAACATACTGTAGCTACTTAAATTACTTACCAGTTGTGAAGGTTATGTCCGAGATCGCTGTATTATTGTCAAGTTGTATGGGAAAACTATTGAAAGAGGACTGAAACTGCTGAATTATTGCCACGTCAGAGGCATTCAATTCAATATCAAGGGTGTAATTCCATTGGTTTGTAGCCACTGGAGAGATTAAAATGAAGACAAACAAATTATATTTATATATTGTTTAAGCATCTACACACAATATACAAGTTCTTAATAGTTGGTATTTGGGGAAATACTTTTTTGAGTTGGATGAGAAGATTGACAAGTGTTAAATATGTTCAACTATCACATTGGAATAACACAAGTATTATTCCAATATTCTTTAACATTAAAAAATGCAGACCTACCACTCCTTTTTCCCCTGGTGTGAGGTAGAAATGATTCTTCATCATTGTGATTCTGAAACAACATACAGTATAGGTTTGATGCTCAAATACCTTTGAATTTGCCTGTGATCCCATATTTTCTGTTCAGTATTGTAAACACAGTTAACCTACCGGTAAAACCTGACCTGGAGATTCACTGAAGTTCCCTGTTTCCAAAATAGTTAGTGTCAGGAGAAGGGCAAAGATGGACAAGCATATCTTAGATATTGCCATTCCTTCAGAAAGTGGGACAGAAGAGAAAACATATGTATATATATATACATACATATATCATACCACCAAGACTAACATGGTTTGTATTGTTAGATAACAACATAGATATGTAACACTTTCATAATTCATAAAAGAAGAACTATATTTACTTAGCTAAAATAAAGTTTAGCCGGGAAACCAATACATGTGTAAGGGTGTTTCAATTATAGAAATAGTATTTGATACGTTTTTATGTAATTCATTTCCTAGACTTATTTTTCTGGGGGAGTGAATTTCTGGATACCATTGGACAAATGGGTGCTGTAATTTGATTGGTGCAATATCTGTGTGGACAGGTCATTTTTGGTTTTATAACTTAAATCACATTGCCAGGCTAGTAACAATTTTCAGGATGGCTGTTGTTGCTCCATTGCATGTGTAATTAAAGCACTTGTACGTGACATTAGTTAATCTTGATTAAGATAACAGGTCGCTTTATTACTGAAGTTACAGCACTACTGATTGTTTGTTTGCCATTCCCCCAAATAGACCCATGAAAGCCAGCTTACATTAGCTATGCTGTTATCCTTTAAATAATGAACAGAACAGTTTATTTGTTTGTTTGTTTGTTTGTTTGTTTCCAAAACAATGATTTTCCCCATTCTTTTGGAAAGAAAAAATTCCAGTCCACACATATTTGTATAACAGCTTAATTCTTTTTAGGAAAATGTAAATCTGAATAAAAAAAAGAGGCTTTGTTCGGGCTACAAACATGTCCAAATTAATTTAACTGGTATTAACCCATACACAGTTTGCTTTTGCCAAAAATCCCCAGCAATGTGTCTTTCCAAATCATGGTTCCAGTTAGCTTGCATTCCTCACATACCTAAACTCTTTCTAGAACAACTAAGGAAAAATGATAACAGCAAGGTGACATTTGATCCACCTGCTCTACTATGTCATGCAAAAAGTGACATAGATATTGGATTTCTTATTCACAGAAAATCTGGCACAACCTCACATTGTTTTCAAGTAAACATACCTTCAAAGACTTGTCCTCTTCAAGTTAACTGCAGTCGACAAGTGTCCACATAGTGTAGGCTGATAGTCAGCAAGATCCAGTGTTGCTGGATGGCACAACAGTAGAAGATTAATAACTTTTTAGAAGATTAAGATTAAGTTTGGCAGTAGGGTGTGTCTTCGGCAGCCTTGACCATGGACAACTGATCAGGATCAGATCATCAGTAGGATAAAAAAGCCTGTTAACCTGGTTCTGCTCTCTTTCAGCAGTCTGGTTCTTAGAAACCATGCAGCAGCCTCAGATCATAGAGCAGTATTATGTATAGCATTGTTTTTTGCTGGATTGCCTATATGTTGTTTCAGACAGTCAATGACACTTTTTAAATCCAACAAATCTCTTCTTTTTCGTTGAACCTTTTTAAACGGGGGAGCAAGAATTCTCAAAATGGTTTCTAAACAACAGACAACGATGGAAGCAGAAAAGGATTATTAGTTAGGCAAAAAGCATTACCAAACTGATCTTCACACTGATACAAAATCTAATATGAAAAGAACCTAAACTGAACCCTAATTGGGAGATAGACATAATAATACACCAATCTTTCAAAACAGCATGGGCCCTTTTTTATCTATTATCTTTTATCGCAGGTCGCTTTGAATATCAGTTAAATTACATGTCATGTGCTGTAACTCTTCATCTTTCCAAAGCCTCCAGATCAGAACACTCCGTTGAGACAACCAACTATAACTTGGTACAGGAAAGCCTTCAAGACTGTTACCCATAATGTCTTTAAAGCTCTCAAAGTCTACATGTTCCACTAACGCAGTTCACTTTTTGAAATCATACCTGGCGGAGACATTGACGTAAATGTGTGACTGTATCATGTTAACACTCAATATGCTTTTATCTTCTTCCCACAAGGGTCTATTCTCAGCCCACTCTTGTGTAACTTGTCAAAGGTTTTCCAGGGGTAATCACTGACGTTAATGGTGTCCAAATCATGTCGAAGGACATGGACATGGCAAAAACAAATGTGAAACTGCATCAAAACTGTGTGATGTAATAGTACCAGGTATTACAGGGTTAGTTTCATTGCTGCCTTCAGCTTTGTGTTAAAGAAGAGACCGCCTGTTCTTCAAGAAACGATCGACCTCAACACACGATCCAGACATCACAGTCTATGGGGAAAAACGACACGCTGTCTGAGGTTGAATACCTGGCATCACTTCAAATATGTTTTTCACGTCAAATGAAACAAATCTGCATGAAATGTTAGATTAAATGAGACAAATTCACAAGTAACTGCATGTGATAATAGATACAGTATAAAGTTATGTACTTAAATGTGTTCATAAATCAATAAAGCCAAGCTAATGCCAATATTATCCCTATACAAACAATGAAAACCATTAACAAAAAGCCACAAGGATACCATTGCTGCATCATTTTGAAAATATATAACTTCTTTAGCTGGAATATGGCTCATTTACTATTCTGTGATTACACCACATCACAAAACATGAGCATATATAAGACAAACAACTAGAGTCTTCTTACTCTTAGAGCAAATGTTTTATCTGCAGTCAGTTTACCAACTGACTGATGGAAGATTTGAAGCAGCAACACAGGGCAGAGGTCCCTGACTTACAGAAGTTAGACAAGTAGATATGTACACATCTTTAGCGAGGAGTGATCATTTGTGAGTTCATACGTGCAAAGTTTAGTAGTTGTGTCAGATGTTCTTAATTCTCATACAAAGTGTATTGTAAAGTTTCCAACCAGAGCAGACTAAGAGGCACACTCAAACAAAGATTTCTCAGCAGACAGTAGCTACCTGTGTGTCAGACGTCTTTAGGCTTTTCTTTCGATGTTCAGACATCACAAGCCTACATGTATACCTCGAAATTATAACATATCCATTTAACACTTCAAAAAAAATCTTTGGTGTTCCGTTACTTTGACAACTGTGAGATATTAATAAAGATTTTACGCTGGGCTGTGATAAAACAGGTAAGTTGTTAACCAATAATAAGTCTAAGATGTTTGTTGCAGGGGTAAATAAATGCAATAAAATGCTTCAGCAACCGGCCTAAGGTCTTTTAAGAAATAAAATAGAACGATGAGCTTTTAATACGTTGTTTTTTTATCCGCATAGTTAGGCTTGAACAGTGGCTGAACATCATGCCTGTGGTATTATCCACCCATAAACACGCCTAACATTATCTTGTCATGCTATGATTGATTGTACTCATTTGCCAAACTGTGTTGATTGTCTGTTGGAAGAGGTATTCCTGGTTCTGTTTGTATGTGCATATTATTTATTGAATGTTTAATGCCATGAATTTTAGCTTATGTCTTTATAATGTCAAATTAAATAACAATAACTCAAACTAAACTTCTATAAGGAAAAGATTGCTGCCAAGTACATGCGTCCGACTCCCATTTCAGGCATGGTCCCCCCCTCTATCTCCCAATGAACCACTGTATCTCTAACAAGGGCATTCACTTACCAAAGAACACCCAAAAAAAGCAGGAAAATGTCATCTAATCATGTGTGTATTTACAGTGTACAGTTTAAGCAACCAGTGTGTGTAAATTGTTTAGGCACACCTAGCTGATGTTTTGTGGTTACAGTGGGTTGTTACTAGAAGTATTTTTTTCACAGATGCAGCACTAACAAAAGAATTGTTGTCTGGAAGTATAATAATCACTCTTTGTTGTCTATCTTGTTATATAATAAACTGCCTGTAAATGATCATGAAGACAATAAGGGAAAGCTAAAAGTCATCAACATTAATTGGTGAGCTGTCTTTAGCTATTAGATATTAGTTTTAACATAATGATTATGGATGATAGAAAGGCGGAATAAAATCAAACAACTTGAAAAAAATAGGGATGTATTAATAACTAATTGTTCTAATGTGTGCTTGTCACTTTATTTCATATGTATGCTTACTCTTTTTATTGTTTTACTTTTTCTGTAATGATATACATTTCCCCGTTGTGGGACTAATAAAGGATTTCTGATTGTGATTTTATATGTACTCAGCATTTAACTCATTCTACTATTCAGTGCAGTATAGGCAGCTGTTACGTACTGTAAACAATGCCCAGGAAGCGATATGAGGTCCGATGCCTTTCTCAAAAGCATATGGATAAGAAACATCCACCATAGTTATTTCTGGTTTTGCGTATCAATAACTTCCCTGTCATAGATCCTGCCTTCCTCCTGGCTCTTGTAATCAGCTCATTGCCCTCACCTGGTTTCTCCAGCCCCTCATCTGAAACCCATTGCCTCATTTGACCCTCAGTTTATAAACCACCTCACTCTCACTTGTTCCCTGCCAGACTGTCTTGTGTGTACGTCCTCGGAGGACTGTTTGTATTTTCCCGGTTATCTGATCTGCCTGTCTGTGACACAACCTGCCTGGTTTAGGACCCCTATCTTGCCTTCCCCCTTATTAGATTTGTTGGCCTGATCGATGGACATCCTGACACTGCTTGTACCTGACTTAAGTAAACTGAACTTCTGTCTAGATGGGAGGCTGTGGCACAGTGGGATTGTGCGCTGATCTTCCCAACAGGGGAGAGCAGGTTTGAGTCCCACTGCAGTCAGCATGTCATAGTGTCCCTGGGCAAGACGCTTCAACCCAAATTTTCCGTGTGGGGATTGCTAACAGTATTAAGTTGCTTTGGATAAAAGCGTCTAACAAATGACATGTAATGTTATGTATCTTCAATGTGCCTTTGCTTTTTTTGTACCAGTGATCTTCAGACATACATAATGTGTTTTCTCCTGGTTTTAGGGCAGGCACCTTTTGGGGTTAGTGGCATACAGGAAACCCACTCCACAACAGACACTGGTTCATGCCTAATGTTGGAACATTTTAATAAAATAATGGACAATAAGTGTAGTGCCCTGATGAGATTGGATTTAAGACGCAACAACAGACCCATGTTAGGACACATCCATCATAAATAAGAAATATTGCTTGGCAAATATTTTTTTATAAATGTGGGAAAACTCATGCTTGTTTTGGACTAAACTTAACAACCTGAAAACAGTTTAGCCTGACTGGAATGAGGACAGGTGTCATTATGTCACTGTCACAATCTATACTACATTCCCCATCAAAAAACATAGATCTTCAAGCCTAATGGTATGAAACAGGTATTTATAAGTAAGTTAAACTATAATGTATTCCTATAGAACAATTACTTTCCAATATTACAATAAAACAACTTCATAATAAAGAGTAAAATAAGAAAAGTTCCTAAGAATACAGAAATTATGCCTTTCTTTTTGGCTATATATTTTATTATAATATTAACATTACAATTCAACAGAGGATAAAAGGGCCAGCAAGTTAACTAACTCTAACTCTAAAAATAAAAATGTTAAAACTATGAAAAATGGCACCTTTTTTTACTTTGCAAAAGACACGGTTAAACATCAATCTGTTTGATTAAAAAAAAAAAGTCTTGATCACTAAAGATGGATAAATGTGATTTGTGTTGATGCACTTAATGTCAAGGAATAATTGTATGTGATTAGTACTGTCTTTTCAGTCCACACAGACATTAAGAGCACATTATGTCACTGAACACAGTGCAGCCTGAGCAGATGCAGATCAGCCAAAGCAAACAGAAATCAGGGAACAGATTTCCCTTTAACCAAAATCCTTCTACACTAACACACACGCTTACAAAGCTATGCTCTGTTTAAAAGGCTTAGAAAAGCATTTGGACATAATCAGCTCAGTATCAGTCCTGTAAAACACTAAGAAAACATATTCAATAAAGTCCCAACCAATAAGCATTTTCAAAAAGTCACCATTAGCTTCTTACCATCCTTTTTCTCTTCTGCCGTTCATCCACTTCAATGTTTTGGACTAACTGATCTTCACAGGAGCCTGGAGAGTGTGAAGACTGTCAACCAGCAAGTGGAGCGATGAGAAACACGCTGCGCAAATAACTTCCTGTAATATGGTAAGGGACTAGACTGCTGGTAGTGACTCAACAGGTTTAATTATTCCCTCAGCTTCCTTGTCTCATGTTATCAACCATTGTGCCTCTTTTACCTGTACTCCATGGGAAACAAAGCAAATATTTTAAAACAGAACAATAGTTAGATGTATTACAATCAAAAAGAAAGTTACATTTTAATATTTTTGCCTTGGGGGGCCTTAGCAGCAATGCAGTTAAACGATTATTTAATTCCCAACACACCAGTACTCAGTGTTCAGCACAACAATATATAATTACATCTATTTTAATCCACTTTATGAGGTGCAGCAGACGATTGCCAGTAAATCCACAGGTGACTCACTGTTATTGTGTTTTATACATAAATACATTTCAATTAATCAGAATCAGAAGTACTTGAGTTATCCCAAACTGGGAAATGTTTGCATTGCAGCAGCGAAATACAAAGAGAAGCAACACAAATACAAATAACCAGAACAAAAAATTAAAGTAAAAATAAAAACGAATGAAAATAAAAAATAAATCAAATGAAATACACAAATGTACAAAAAGGCAATAATAATATAGTGTAAATGTACAATGTTAAATGTAAAGGAGTGCATGCTAAGTCCAGTTTACAGAGAGGCTATGGAGCAGTGAGTTGTCTGCCAGCCTGGGGGGAATTATTGTACAGAGCTATTGCAGTGGGCAGGAATGTTCTCCTGTACCTGTCCTTGTGACAGCGGAGCTGGAGCAGTCTGTTGGAGAAGGAGCTCCGCTGTCTGTCCAGCTGCAGGTGGAGAGGGTGGGTGGGGTTATCCATGATAGACAACAGTTTGTTGAGAGTCCTCCTTCTCCACCACAGCCTCAAAATTGTCCGGTTTGATGCCGATGACTGAGCCTGCTTTCCTGATCAGTTTATTGATTCTGCTGGTGTCACCGGCTCTGATGTGGCCGCCCCAGCAGACGGCAGCAAAGAAGGTTGCACTAGCATCAACAGACTGGTAGAAGATCTCCAACATCTTGCTGCACACGTTGAAGGACCTCAGCTTCCTCAGGAAATAGAGCCGGCTCATCCCCTTGTAAACAGCGTCAGTGTTGGCCCTCCAGTTCAGTCTATTGTCGAGGTGCATCCCAAGGTACTTTTAATCCTCCACCACAGAACCTCCAATTATCAGAAAGTCAATTGTTAATTGTTAATGATATGCTTTCTTGGTGTATAGGAATGTCAATATAATGCCTGCACCAAGTGGACAGAGCCCTCAATATTCTCTGTCATATGTTTGGATTTGTACTTACTGTAAATGGCTTTAGTTTCATGTCTACATCTTAGGGTAACATTACTGCATTGTTTTAGTTTTCACACATATGACATTTTCTACTATCCTCTTAACTATGAACTACAGGGCCTCAGAAAGGCTTGTCCTTAATTTTTAAATGTTATTTATACCAGAACTGGTTTTAAGTACCCAACCCTTGCTGATGTGTTGGCCTATAAACACAGCATGGCACAGACCTTTATTATTCGTTTCATATTCTTAAGGGTTGAGACTGTGTGGTTGGGGGAAAATGTGTCTATCAAAGCTCATTGCTGTCGTCCTCAGAAGCTGCACTCTAAACCGCACTTGCATTTAGTTTACAACCCAGTTGCTCTGACTTGTAGAAATAACCTCAATGCTAGGTTATTTTAGTAAGTGCACAAAACCAACGTTTGTTTATGCTTAACTGACAGTTTAGTAGAAATCATACAGTCAAACTTAAATCTTTCGAACCCAAACCATGATCTTTCCTCAAACCCATCCAGGAACCTAACGTAATATAAAACAAGTCAAGATTTTTAGAGCATAAACTTACTTTGGCATTTATTCGAAATCGACTGCATGGTGTTTAGTGTGTCTCCAGAACTATGTCATTGCAGTTTGCTAGCCTTCATTTACTTACAGTATTTGGTCTATTGTCTCCTTCAAATCACTAGCATTGATAAGATAACGCTGATAGTTGATAAGTAGTTAATAGTTTCTGTTTATATTAAACTGAGGCATTATGATGGATGCCATTGAAAACATGTGCCTTAATAAGAGTACAAATGATAATAAGTAGGTGCCTAAACTTACAGTATGTTACAGTTATGGGGGGGTCCCAAACGGTCCAAAATCAAATTGAAATGATTTCACCACTCTTCATTGGAGAAAACTGGGAACTAACAGAAGGACAAGAACACAAGTTGCACAACTTCATAAACAAAAAGGTTAAAACGTATTACTATATCAGATGTTTAAGAAGAAACTGTTCATATGATAATAGAAGATACAATAAAAGCAATAGGTATAACTTTGCTGTAATATTTCTTTATTATTTTTATGGCTCGTTCACACCAGACGCGATGAGATTTTCGGGCGCGAAGCAATTAGGCCTACATGTAAATCAATGAAAGGACGCAGAGAGAAGCGAATTCGGCCCGGCGCGTGCACAGAGCCCCCAGCTCTTGGAATCTGTTCAGAAACTATACTCCACTCAAAAAACACATATTTCAAAGACGGCAGACGAAACGTATTTCGTTTGCTGTCTTGTGATGAGACGCGTTAAAGCATTAATTCATGCTTTCTACAAACCGGTATCAGTGTGTTGTTAGTTCGGCATTATTATTAAACATGTAGTACAATTAAATCACGGTGACATATTTTGTAATTGGTATCTTCCATAGTATTTGAATGACGCAAGCAAACACGACTGACAGCCGCGCTGAAACTCGAGTGATAAGAGCGATGAGATTAGAGCAATTCGAATATTTGCATCGCGTCCAATGTGAACTAACCATTAGGGTTAGGGTTAGGCTTACTCCTAAATCTGACAGTTTTCTCTTCCTAGTGATGTTTATTTTGAAAGTGAGTTTTTAGATTCAAGCAACATTTGACAAAACTTGGCAGAATAGTTGAGCGTCTTCACTGTTTTATGCAAGATAGAAAATGGTTTCCCGGTCGTTTATGCAAATCTCTCAATCTGCCTGGTGTCTGTAAAAATGCCCTTAGGCAAATCACCCTAACCCTACCCTACCTCCAGTGTACTTGTGTTTGGTCAATCTCAGCAAAACAAAATCATGGGCCAAGATGGTGCAGTCAACAGTGGTAATGACACATGAAAAACGACACACCTGCCTGTAAGCATCAAAGCTGGAGTACTTGCTCGGCAGGTTTTACAGCTCTTCCCGTAAGAACCTTAGACTTTACAAGCAAGTTTTCTTTTCATGTCAGATCAAATCAATGCTCTATCGTCAGCATGAAGATGCAGTTGAGAAACTTTGCAAGGGTTTAGTTCCAGTAAGTAGATCATGGGTATGGTCAAAGCAAGTAGGGGGACAAAATGTGGGGTAGGGTATCAAGCTTAAAAGTACATAACTACACAGAGGTGAGAAAAGTAATCTTGTACTTGAGTAAAAGTAGGAGTACCAGATTGTAGGAATACTCTGTTACAGTAAAAGTCCTGCATTCAAAATGTTCCTCAAGTAAAAGTAAGAGTAGTAGTCTCGCTCTCTACGCAATTGTATTGAAACCCTTGACCTCTTCCTACATTTCTAACCCTCCCCCCCTCCTTTACAATAACAAGATTTAAAAAAATACTTCCTGACACCATTACCTTCAAACTCAAAACTTTTTTGCCTAAGGAAGGGATTCTTCAAGGAACAGGTATTGGTCTATTATCTGAGTGTTGTCAAGATTGGAACTACAGCTTATCATTTGAGCATCTGATCTGAGTTTTGTGCGTATGAGATTATTATTAGAAAGCAGGAGTGGTTGTGAGTGACTCATGCTAATAAAAGGATTAAAATGCTATTGCTGGGTGACATTTATGACTTGTTATATAACTGACTAGTACTAACTTAGGTATGTCAACTCAACACGTTGGCTGCTGGTTATGCAAGGGACACAATCAGTTGTCTCTTGGGTGACATGTCCATCAAATCAACCCTGACCACCTCTCCATGTGGACTTTGTTGCTTTAAACTACATCAGCCGAGTCGTACCATAGGGGCTGTCATAATAACTACAGACACTAGCGGTCGCACTTAACAACAAACTTAAATATGGATTGTTATAATCTGCTATACTTCCACGACTGACCTAAATTAGCACTTTTGCCAGGGAGGACGCCATTTACAACTTTGATTTGATACATAACTGAAATGAAGACCTCTAATACTAATGAAAAACTTAAAGCACACATTAGAAAGCAGAATTATTTTGTGACTCAAGCTAGGATATACACTGCCAGGCCAAAAAAAAGGTCACCACCTGGATTTAACTAAGCAAATACGTAAGAGCCTCCCATTGGATAATTACTGCATGGGTGATTATTTTTAAGCTGGCAACAAGTTATCGAACCCTAACTGGAAGGAACTCAAGGGATTGGGACTACACAGCTGTGTAGCTGTAAGAAAACCACTTCTCAGTGAGGCTAATCAGAAAAAATGGCTTCAATTTGCCAGGGAGCGTAAAGATTGGACTCTGGAGCAATGGAAGAAGGTCATGTGGTCTGATGAGTCCAGATTCACCCTGTTCCAGAGTGATGGGCGCATCAGAGTAAGAAGAGAGGCGGCTGAAGTGATGCACCCATCATGCCTAGTGCCTACTGTACAAGCCTGTGGGGGCAGTGCTATGATCTGGGGTTGCTGCAGTTGGTCTGGTCTAGGTTCAGCAATATGCCCAAAGAATGAGGTCAGCTGACTGCCTGAATATACTGAATGACCAGGTTATTCCATCAATGGATTTGTTCTTCCCTGATGGCACAGGCATGTTCCAAGAGGACAATGCCAGGATCCATCGGGCTCAAATTGTGAAAGAGTGGTTCAGGGAGCATGAGACATCATTTCACACATGGATTGGCCACCACAGAGTCCAGACCTGAACCCCATGAGAATCTTTGGGATGTGCTGGAGAAGACTTTGCGCAGTGGTCCGAATCTCCCGTCATCAACACAAGATCTTGGCGAAAAATGAATGAAGAACACCTTTTGGAGTCGTGCTCTTCTCTTTGCCTCTGTGACCACTCAGGCATGCTGACGAACTGTTTCTTTTTATTTTTGTCTATTTATTTGAGTTGAGAATTTGTTTTGAATAGTGTGTATCCATCCTGTGATTTTGGTACAACAATGGTTGGGAATTAAAACAAATCATTTTACACGTTTTTCTCAAAAACACATCAATTGTGGATTCACTTTTGACATCACCAAAGATGACTTTTTAGTAAGTAACATTCTTATTCTATGTACACTTTATATACAAATGTATGAAAGTGAGCCCTAAGATTAAGGTTTTTCACAATGAGTTTGGTTTACTTTATTAAAGCCTTTAAATTAATGTAAAATTCACAAGCTATAAAACTGTTTAACATAATTGAAGAAAACCATTTACATAAACAGCCCAAGCTCTTTGGTGTACTTACATTAGAATATTCTAATTGATTTCTAATTGTACTTTTTACCTTATCGTCCGTTATTGATGTTTTTAATGAAGCTTTAGTACTTAGATTATTTTTGTAAACATGTAAGAGAAAAAATATGTTGTACATTGATGTATATGATGATATAGCAGTAGTAATGTACACAAAAATATATGAAATGCCATTAAACACTTTAAGATCCACAATATAGCTGCCAGAGGATTATGGTAAATCTTCTGTAGATCAGACTCCAGCTATCAACAAGTCCTTGGCCTAATGTGGTTTACTCACTCACCCCCTGATACAAGAAGCTCATTCATAAACACATCAGTTCATGTAACTAGAGCCAACCCTTCTATGCTACCCATTATAAGAAGTTAAATAGGAAAGTGAGGGCTTAACAACAATGACAACAATGTGTGTCTGGGAGGCCTGGTGAACTATAATGTATGAAAATCCATCAAATCTCAGAAATTCCCGAAAGCTGCACATACAGTACATTCTTTTAGAGAAGGAATGATGAAAATACATACATGCACTGTAGATGTAAATTGCTTGGTGAAAATTCCCTTTAGCTTCTAAAGTTTCAAAGAACTGGTATTTTTCATACTAGGCTCACTGTGTTTATCTTGCGTGACGATTCAAAATATTTGAAACTAGATAAGGGTTAACCCCCTGCAGTGACACAATAAGAGACTGAAACAGTTGTACATGATGGAGGAAATGAAAAAGGATATTTCTGTGTGGAAAACTCACCTTTAATTCAGGGTGAATAGAAAAATATGTAAAGGTTTGATTTTATTTGTTTTATTCTCGTCTCACTTATTCTATTTTTATAAAGGAAATGTTATGCTCATGTTCAGGTTCATATTTTCATCTTTTGCCTCTACTGGGACATGTCTCCATGCTTTACTGTTCAAAAAGCTCTGTATTTTTCTCATACTGCCTGTGCTGCAGCACCTCTTTTCACCCTCTGTCTGAAAACAGAGCCCAGTCTGCTCTTATTAGTTATCTGGCCTGATCTGTTGTGATTGGTCAATCGCTTAGAGATCACCCACCCCTTAGACTATCACGTACAATGTGTTGGAGCACTAGCCAATAGTAAGTGCTGGAGTTACATAGTGATGTCATTATGTTAAGGAAGTAAACAAAGAAGTCCAGTGGAGGCGTTTTAAGGCAGAGGGAGATGTGTCAGAGAGAAACTCCCTCCGGAGGGAACTTTGGGATTGCACACCATTTACATGCAAAAAACCTATATAACACACTACAGGAAATCATAATAGGGCCCCTTTAAATGGTTGAACAAGCTCTCTCTTCAAGAAAAACTTGAATATGATCAATGTATCTGTTTGATAGTAAATAAAAATGGCACATACACAAATGTTGAATTAGTGACAACTTCACACAAAGTATAAGAAATGCTTCGAGCTTTAATTGGTTGATTTTAAGAGGTTACATAGTAGTAAACATACTGGTTACACACGTGAAGTTTGTTGAAATCATCCACTCAAGCCACATGTGCGTTTCACATCTCAACTTCATCCTGTCAAACTTCCTTAGAAAACTCACACAAAGCATCACACATCCTCATCATCATTACCAACATCCCATAGTCCGCAGCAGCACAACCCTTTATCTTCTTCATTTAGTCTGGAATACTTGAAATAGTTATTAGTCTGGGCTTAAGAAGCCCTTTGTCAGGCCAAATGGTGAGAGTTCACATCTAGCACCAAAAAAACAGAGTCCATCATTTGTTGCTCTTATGGTGCCTTAAAATTCCCAACGTTGATGAGTTTTTGGTGGTTCTTTTCTCCATTTTTTCCTTATTTTTATAACTTCGAAGGAACTGAAAGAGTACATTATTTCTTCCTCAATTAAAACAAGTAGACTTCAAGTAGAGTATTATGTATGCATATCTTACACCCCAGCCAGGTCGTCTTGTTATGCCAAGCAGTAAGGGGGGGGAATACATCTGAATTCCCATGACAACATAAGATACAAAGAAGTCAATATGAGATGCTACAGTAACATTAAAAAAAATCTAACTAAATGTAGAAAACATTAGGACAAAATCAAACGTTAGTGAACAGCATTTTGAAATAAAAGAAAATGCGGGAGAATGAAAATACATGTCTACCTCTCCAATCAAAAATAGACTTAGTGCATCACTGTTACATTTGAATATCAACCTTATAGATCATGTAGCAACATACAACTGCATGAAAAACTTCACTTGTATTCTTGTAATTGTAATATAACACTGTAACGCGCTCACGTGAAGCTCCGAAATAGATCACTTTATCAACGCTACATTTGTTGAGGCAAACAGGGTTAGCTAGCAGAGATTTGAATGTGTCTACAGGTAGACATGCTCATACCCTACTGTCCATAAGTACAACTGTACTAGAGCAAAGCAACATGCCTAAAACATTTTAGAAATATTGCTTTGGTTCCATAGAAGCAGGCAGGGGCGGTAAACATTGCACAGTTCCTGTTCAGTTCATTTTTAGCTCTGAACCCTTTTTCATAAAACTTTTCAAAGACAAAGCCATATATCATAATATGGTATTAGGTAAATGTTTCCAATATTGCAATGTGTGCTTGTTTTGATGTTTAATCCAATATTGTTGATATATGGCTTTGGTTCTAGAGCAGCAGATCAGCCATCTCATCTAACACTGCCCCCTGCTGGCCAGAATAGTGTTTACAAGCCAATATGCTAAAACCCAACAATAATCTGCTCCAGGTACAGGCACCTGGAGCGTGTGGGAAAAAAGGAATTGAGGGCTAAGAAAAGCTCAGGCACACAACTTTCAGTTCAATTCATACTGGCCAAAATATCTATTATGTGGTTTCAGAAAAAACTGTAAGAATAATACCAGTGTCATTTAGAGCGATAGCTTATGTACTATTGTTTGTGTGTAGTTTCTCTTATCTTGACAGTAAGCAATAACCCACCATGTTAAATTAAACACTGACATCATGTTAAAGGCAAAGGGAAAGCCTGGAAGATTGGTAGAACCAAGGAAAACAGCAGAATTACCCTTTCAAAGTGAAGGCGTTGGCCAGTTATGAAAAAAAAGTGCTTTATATGTTTTTTCTTCACACCAGCTTGGAGGCTCTTTAGCCTCATGGTTAAGGTCACAATACACTCAAAGGCCACCTTAAACAATGCTAAACATACTGTAGGAAAATGAAAAAAGTACTCCCTGGTGGGACACTAGAAGAACATTGAGCGTTGACTTAACCCTGTATCCTGGTAGACACACAAGACCACTGAAGAACATTTGATGGTAAGAGGATTAAACTACCTGTGAAGTTTGGAGAGAGTCATTTGAGGGAGTACATAACCACTACACCTAGCTCAAATCTTGTGACAATGTGACATAACCCATCATACTCAGATACTGCAATACAATACTGAGATCCTATGTCATCCCATGCTTAATCTGAACAATGCCAGATCTGTCATCCTTCCCACTGAGTTTTTTTTAAATTTCCATGCCAATTCTGACAATCTGTGTGGTTCCTTCTTCTTTCCTTGTCTATAACAGGTCAGGGAGGTGACTGTAGACCGAGTCCAGGAGCGTCTGGCTGGCCTCTTGACTCTTGACTCCTGCAATCTCAAACAGCTGGTCCAGCTTGTCCTCGGCAGCTGGGATCTCCTCGATGACGTGCAGCTCTTCTGGGTTCAGGATGTGCAGCATGTCGTCAAAGATGGGCTGCAGGTCGCAGGGGTCCAGACGCACCTGCCGCAGAACAGTGTCTTTCTTCTCTGAAGGTGAAATGGAGAAGGGAAGCAATTATGATCAAGCTTCTCCAATCAATATTCAATAAATTCAGATACTGTATGTGAAAGGGGGTTGCTTGTCGCATTGAACCATATACTGTATTATGATGGACGACATGACAGCTCCTAGTGAACCCGCAGCACATCTAAATCACTCCCTGGTGACTGGCAGCAGTGTATATTATAAACGTCCATGTTAGCAGATGGGACATAGGCACAATAAAAAATATAGACATCGAATGCATTTCTCTCGTGGTTCTGTAATTTGAGGTAGTTCTTATCAAACAGATTTTTGTTTAAGTGTTTATTTTTTGAACTTTTCAATTGGTTGTTTCATATTATAAAGAGGGTTTTCGATGACAGCTGCTGTTAGTCAAGGTTTAGGTAAAGGGAGTAGAGTAGGAATGTGAAGAGGATTATGTAACTTAAACATTCTAAGCAATAATTGAATTGTTTCAACCGTTAAGATCTGTACACAAAAATCTTTAGAGTAACCTTTAAATGTCCCTGAACCATCGCTAACTAGCATGGCAACATCGCACGTGACAGTGAGGTGTCAGAGGACAAAACAAGCCTTGTGAAATTTGAATCCATAATCTGTACATGAAATCTTGCCAGTGTTTCATGTATTTGCACAGTTAGTTATTGTGTCTTTCTTGCCAAATAGCTACTGCTAACTTGTCGGCTGGGTGGCTCACAACCTGTAGCAGGGCTTGGCTCATGATTGGCTTGGGCGGATGTGTGGGCAGTTACCTCAATACCATAGCTCGGGCCCTTCATCTGCTTGACTGCTTGGATTTCAAAATCTATAGCTCCAAATCCAGGATATTTTGGCGTGATATATCTGACCAGTGGAAATCCCAGCCTGGTGAATAGCAAGCCACCCTAACATTGCTGAGGCAACTTATTGCGATATTGCTGCTAACTGTACAGTTAATAAATGTGTTCAAAGTTTAATATCATAGAGTAGGTAAGGCAGGAACCAGTAGTAGTCCTAACAAACAACTAAATCTGATGCAATCATCAGTCCAAAACACCATCATATTAAACATTTTAAACATGTTGCGATTGCTATTACAAAATAAGATGAAAGGAAATGCAGGATAAGTTTTTTTTTCAAACATTAAATGAGTGACCACATGAGGGCAGTCAGCATCCAAAGATCCCTGTGCATGTGTTGCACTCTTGACAAAATTAGCTGGTGGTGTATTGGCAACCAAAAGTGCCTTGTCCCTGTAAAAAAATTGTGTCTGTGTTTTCTTTGCATTGTGAGAGTCTGACTCACATTACTCAAAGCAGATTTTTCCTGTGTCATCTTTTAGGTTCCTTCAACTTTAAAACAGACTGGATTCACCTGGTATGTCATAGTGTATTGATTGATTAAAGAGGTGTCCAGCAGTGGCTCAGTAAGTAGGGGCTTGGACAAGTCCCCTATCAGACTTGAACAAATATGGAAAGTGGACTGCTACTTGGAGAGGTCCCAGTTCACCTCCTAGGCCCTGCTGTGGTGCCCTTGAGCAAGGCACCGGACACCTCCAATCCCCCCTCCCCAATGCTCCCCGGGCGCTGCTATTGTGTGTGCTCTGCTGTGTGCATGTATGTGACAATTAAAGAGGGTTTCATCCTCTGATTCTATCTTCTATCTATTAGTTGCATTGTTCTGCCAGTTGGGGGCACCAATATCCAACGTTTAATTGTGGACCAATAGTGGAAGCCTCTTAGAATGGCTACATCACTGAAAACCAAAGTGTTACACTCTAAGAACTATTATCAATTCCTATCTTTAATGAATCAGAGCTTCTGCTGCCAATCCAGGGTTACCACCTAATCAACTGCATCTATACTCTATTCCCCCCCCCCCCCAAAAAAAAAAAAAAAAAAAAACGTCCCGGCGACCCTTCGGTCCCAAGACCAAGTCCCTACTGACTGAGCCACCACCGCTCCAATGTATTTTAAAAAATGACACATGTACGTGTTGCTTAGCCAGATAGAGTACACTTCAAACTCTGTCCAGCATGCTAACAGTGCAGCTCACTCACTAACCTTTGGTAATGAAGGAGCCGTTCCTGCTGAGGGCGGAGTCTTTGCTGGAGGTGGAATCACAGCGAAGCAGGGGCTCAGATTCATCGGGGAAAAAGCACTTGGCGCGGTCCACTGGCGACTGCTCCATGCCCACGCCACTGGCCCCGCCCACGCTGCCCCCGCCCACGCTGACCCCGCCCACGCTAGCACCGCTGTTGCTGTTGCGGTCGCTGCCGTTGCTGCTGGGAGAGTCGAGCCGCTTGTGGAGGGGACTCGGGCTTTGGCTTACATTCACTGAGGTCATCAGCTGGTTGATATCAAACTGTAGAGTGGAGGGTGAGGAAAGGGCAGGAGCAAGAAGAAAAGAAAAACATGAGTGACGAAAACCAATGTTAAAAATTTAGCATTTTTAAATTACTTTTTTGCATTTATTATTTCTATACTTACAACGGAATGTACGTTATATATCAAAAAACTTTGTGGAGAGGCAAAATCTTGAAAAATTTGTATTTTTTGGTGAAAGGACCACATGGCTTTACATAGCAGGACTAGATCAACGTCGGTATACAGGGCATGCCAAGGATATGGAGTTCCTCTGTATCTGTCACCTCATTCAAATCAGCTGCTTTCTTTCTGAATAGGCCTCTTCAAAGTCTGGATGCACATGATTATTTGGTGGTTATGGGTTCAAATTACAATAATTTTCACATTGCTTTAAAGTTAAATTTCAAAGTGCAGTTGGATTAGCTCATCCTCTGCAGGCATAAACGCCCGGCAAGCTGTGGCATCTGTGTTGTGATGAGGATGAAGCTTTTAAAGTGAAGCACGTTTTTTTGACTCATAAATGTACTCAGTGTTTTCTCAAAATATTTCCTCCCTCCTCTAGCTTTGTAATTATTATTATTCTGATATCCTGTATATTATTATTATTATTATTATTATTATTATTATTATTATTATTATTATATCAGACATCTTTACTTCTTCATGCTTTATATAAATAGTTTTTCCTTTTTTGTCCTTAGTTTTTTTCCTGTGTTTGTATCTGTTAAGCTCCTCGTCAATATGCCTCCTCACCTTGTTTTTAATGCTATTTTTCACTTCAAGCTTTCCTTACTCATTCAACGTTATCACTATTTATGCTGCCGTTGCATAACTTTCCATCTTGTTTTTAAACCATAATGATTCTAAAACACCATTGGACATCTCTTTTTCTTTAAAAACACATTTAGTTGTTTGCCCTTTGTATCTTTCTGTAGGTCTTTGTGTTAAGCTGCCTCATCTTTTCCCGTTTGCTTCTATTTCACTCTTTGTCCTCTTTCCAGTTTAACCTTTCCTCACCCATTCACCTCATATTCATCTTCTCTATCCTGTGTGTGTTCACCTCTTTGTATTTTCTGCCTCATCCTTTCTTCTCCTTCTGTTTCCTCTTCCTCCTGTTTCACTTGCTTCACTCTGTCTTTCTCTCTGTCCTCTATCCTTGCAACCCCCTCCTCTCACCCGCTGTCTCTCTTTGGTGTAGTAATGAACCTGTGGTTTCAACCAGTAGTGACTGGTTTGGGGCTGAGATCATGCTAGCATGTCTTGTTTTTCACAGCCCAGTCGGGCCTAAAGGTTGCAGCATCAGAGGTCATATGCTGTGCACACACTGGAAATGGGAAATGGAGATGTTGGCAAACCAGACAACCAGCAAACAGATTGCAAAAATAAACGTTATTTTCTTTGAATGAAAATCCATTTTCATGCGGTGGATGATTTAATCTGCTGTGATGGACTGTCAGAAGTGACAGTGAACAGAAGCACTGTTCTCTTTCTCTTGTGATTCTTTATCTATTCTATAATGTCTGGGTCACTGGGCTGCAGCGTGACACAACTTATGTGATTCTGATGGAACAAACACGCTCTGTCTCACTCACAAAGACATGCCTACATGATCAGAGGCACACAGACACACACAACACCATGACAAAGTCACACTGACTTTCACAAAGCAGGACTTTAACTAGAACAAATGTTTTTTTAAGGAAAGACGCAGGGGGAAAACACAGGCAACCATGGGGGATTACACATTCGGCAGGGGACAGGACGTTAGCGTACATTTGACATAAATCATTGGCAAATTGTATTATCTGATATTCTAACTTGTGACACGCATGAAAATGTATGAGGTTCTTACGAAATGTATTTAATTTCTTAAATGTACATTGTTGGTTACCTTATTTGGTTAATCAGAGGAAATAGCCCCCTTAGGCTATGTAAAATGCACTGTACTGTACAGACTGTGAGTGTGTTTAGTCCATCATGTTAAATTTAAACAAGTGCAACTTAGAAATATGTTCTTAAACGGGCTCTATTTGCTTTACTGCTCATTTTCAGGTTCATATTTCTATCCTCTACTGTTACCCATTGTAAGAAGTTCAATAAGAAAGTGAGGGCTTAACAACAATGAGAGCAATGTGTGTCTGGGAGGCCTGGTGAACTATATGAACATCCATAAAATCTCAGAAATTCCCGAAAGCTGTACATACGTTCTTTTAGAGAAGGAATGGGGAAAATAAGTAAATTGCTTGGTGGAAATTCCCTTTAGCTTCTAAAGTTTCAAAGAACTGGTATTTTTTATGCTAGGTTCACTGTGTTTACCTTGCATGACGAGTCAACATATTTTGAAACTAGATAAGATTAACCTGATACTATTTTCATTGTAATTTAAGAAGGACATATTATGTTCAGGTTCATATTTGCATTTTGTGTCTCAACTGGGACATGTCTCCATACTTTAATGTTCAAAAAGCTCTTTATTTTTCTCATACTGCCTGTGCTGCAGCACCTCTTTTCACCCTCTGTCTGAAACCAAAATTGTTGGTGAGCGACTGCACTTAAAGTCCAAGTAGTTTCAACTTGTTTACCCACTGTAGCTAAGTGCTGCAAGTTAGCAGCAGAGAAAAACATACATTCAAAGCATAACTTTATTCACCACAAGGCTCTGCACCCTACCTAGTGGTTAGCATAGAGCAAATTGTGTAAATTCGATGCAGCTTAAGCCAGGTATGGCACTTTGCATATGTACACCACTGGGTCTGAGAGCCTCTAAAACCATATGGAACTGGTTCCCTCATGCTAGCAGATTTGAACAGCTCACTGCTTTGCTACTTAGGGACGTAGCTGGATCAACAGCACTGTTCTTCGTCACAGTTACTACAATGCTGGCAACAGCTTGTATATGCGTTCAATGTGTGTATGAGCAAAGGATCAACTGGGACTCAATCACACGGAGACAAAGCCCAACACGTATTTGTACACATACGGTCACAAACTGTCAGTGTTTCCTGTTTTATTTTGAAAAGTCTTCACCCACTTCAACGTTTTTTACTTCCTGTCCCTGTGTTTTCCCTCTTGTTTGATTACATGTTCTGTTCACCTGGTGCCTTTGTGTCTTGCCTTCCCTCCCCAGCTATGTCTGATTAGTCTTGCATGTATTTAAGCTCTGGTTTTCTGTTAGTTGTTGTTGAATACTTGATGTTTATTGTTTTTGGGTTCTATGCCGTATTTTGGACTTGCTTTTGCACAGCTCTGTTTATTCCTGGACAACTTTTAATTTAACACGTTTCTTTAAAGTGACTTGGTGTCCTGTCTGCTCTGCTCTCCAGCGTGACACATACACTCAGACAGCCAGAGTTGGCAGACTGTATACCAGGCACAGGGGACAGAAACACACTAGGGATAATTTTGATTAATTAGATAACAAATGATACAGCAGAAAAACTCTCCCAGCTGTAATTAGCCTAAAGGGATGAGCCATTAACTAAGACGCAGCAGAAATAGGAACTTGGCACGTAGAGCATAGCAACACCATTAGGAACTCTTTATGGAACGTTCAGACTTTACCACCAATACATCTCTGACAAACTCCCAAACACATGCAGATAATCCCTCAGAATTACCTTTAAAAGAAATCAATGCAGTTTCTGGGAAATCTTTTTTTTTTGTGGTTTCATTTTATCATATTGTGGGGCTTTTTATGGAAGGGACTGAAAGACCTCTAATAGAACCTGAGTCATAAACACCCAATTATAGGAGGAATTACACTTGATTGTGCATCATTGTGGCAGGAAGGGATAATGACTGCTGTGTGGTGTAGTTCTTTGAGCATTCACTTTGCAGGGGAGATGTAGAATGCAAAGTAAGGCACAAGGTTTACGGCTGTGTCTGTGTGTAATCTAATCATTGAAAAGTATTCTCCGGTTCTTTAAAAAAAAAACATCAAAAAGTTGGTTTATGAGCTAGGTGTCCATTCAAGCATCCTTCAGCCCCTTTTGACCTCAACAGATTTTCAAAATAGAACCAAATCAACTCGTCCGAAAAGATTTAAAAGTCACGTATTATGCTGTATTTCAACAATATATTATAGGTCTCAGATATATACAAAACATATCTCTGAAGTTTTTTGCTCAAAATACCAAACAGTTCATGAATTGTAGCATGACACAAACCCCTCTGTTTCAACCCTCTTCCAAAAGTTCTGATTCTGTGTCTGTAGCTTTAATTGCTAATAAGTTTCGGCTGGCCACGCCCATTTGCGGCTGTGTTTCTGGCTCTCCGGCTCCCACCCTGAGCAGCTCCATGGTAATGGTGAACACTGCGGAGGAGAAGCGTTTCACACATAGACTGTATAGTCTATGGTTTCACAATGTCCACAGGCAGAAACTCAGAGGTTCCTAAAACAACACAGCATCTAGTCTTTTAAATATCCTGCTGAAACTGGTGGCCAAACATACACAGGTGGGCGGGGCTTACTGTGGTTGGTTTGGTGATAATGCCTTAAAACCCACCAATGACGTCAAAGATGAATTGTACGTCACGTATGAACCCGAAACCTAACTCAACCATTTTTTTTTATAGCAGCTCTCACACACATGGATCAGGGGAGAAAGAGAGACAACCTTTTTTGCTGAAACTCTCTGTGTCTCTAAACACACAGGGGAGACATATATATTCAAAACATTAAAAAGGGGGCCTTTAACTGTCAGACTTCCAAAGATTTTGGAAGTTTAGAAGAATTTAGAAGAAACACTGCCATCTCTCTGTCGGATGATTTTTGGATTGAAATAGGGTTGTTACAATGTAAGATGAAGTCACTAAACTTTACGGATGTTAGATCAAAGTGAAGATTGAGTTTTAGGTGGTTTTGGTCAGAGCAAGGGCACAGGTACGGTACTAAAAAGTCAACACTTTATTAATACACCAGTTCAACAAGCAGGAAAATGTAAACCTGAAGTAAAGTGTTCACTCTGATATGTCTGTAGAGCTGACACAGAACCAAAGAACTCTAGAGATGGCTTAGTTGTAGATTGTTTATCTATCGTTATGTAGTCTGAGCTTAGATTGATACCTATCTTTAAATTTGGCAAATTCTTGTAAAATGAGTGGCTAAGAGGAAGCTTTGACCAATAGGCAAAAACACAATTGATGTTTTTTGGGTGGTTGATTATTTTTTACCCTTTTGAGCACTTTGTTAGAAAAAGTGGTGGGGACACATTCTTCAGATATCGCAAACAATAAATACGTAAACATACATATACTACTAATACTTTTTGATAACTAGCAGAGCAACTATGCTATGATGCTGCAAAGCCGGAGCAACAGTTGCTTTACTATTCTCTACTCACTTATTACTAATATTAAACGTGTCACAGGTCCAAACTGCACCACCTGTGTTACCAGAGATACACCCAGAAAGTGTGAACAGTCCTCCAGATTGTACATGTTTTCCTGTGCAAACAAACTCAAAGTGTCCAATTCTTTGTGCACGCTATCTTCCGGACATTTTCAACAAATTATCCTAATGCAAAGTGGTGGGGACAAAATTTGATATTTTCAAGAGCGGTGGGTCCCCAGCGTCTCCAGTATATATGACGCCTGTTCTTCTGAGTCTTTTTCTGACTTGGACTGATACACTTGACTCTATGTAGTGATGATGAACGGAAAAAGACAGAACAGCATAAAATGAAATCACCATTTTTCCTGTCTGCTGTGCTGTTTCAATGTTTGCTGATTCAATGTTTTCTGTCCTCCCTTAGGACAGCAGCTCCATCTGCTGCAGTCTCTGACATAATGCATTCATTAGCCCCACCCAGGAGACAGCATGACTGCTCTTTAATCACATATTTATAAAGATCAAGCAGACTGAGCAGCTTTTAATGCATTAATAAGCATCTTTTTTATTTGACTATATATTGAGTGCAAAATAAGAATTCTTGGCACATACACCATATGCTTTATACATTTTGAAATTGGGTTTTAGAGACTGATAAGTATCAGTTTGGTGATTGCACATGTGTAACGTCATATTTTTGATCTGACTGTTCTTTGCAAACTCACCGATTGCCTGCTGTAGATTAGATTTCAAATAAGTAATTCATGTTTAGTCTTGTTTCATTGTTCTCTTTTTAAATTACAGTCACTTATGTCTTCTCATCATGCACTTCCTGTTTTATTTTTTACTAACCTTTCCTTACTGTGTCAGAGCCCTTGATTTCCTGCCATTGTGTGTTTTCCTGCCAGTTTGAGTGTCTGCCCGCCCTCTAATGTTGCCACCTGTGTCCTATTAACTTTCCTATATATAGTCTTTTTCTTTTTGTCTTTTGCCAGTTTGGCCAAGTCTAGTCAAGACAGCCAACATTATTTCAATTAAAGAATGTATTTTGTCTCAAACTAGAGTCACGGTATCTTTTTTTAAAATTGTGTTTACATTTACAAGAGTGATTTGTTGTATTGACATTTGTTTCTTTTGTAACGAGTCTACATTTGAGTCCAAGTCTCACCATGTCAATTTTTTTTATTTTTGTGTAAATCCTTCCCAGGATTGAGATCCACTTTTAATTGTAGTAGGTTTGTCCTTGCCCAATGCTACTTTCAACTATTCTAATCAAAATCAGCACAGTAGTGACTCCATAGTTATGTCATTAACACGTTCTTTGTGGAGCTGGCTTTGAGCACGTGGGCATTGTTCAAACGAGATGACCACAAACCATTTAAACTACACTCAAACCATAAGTACACAACATGGTTTCCAAAGGGCTGTCCAAAAAACGTTTGGTCAATTAGTGTGTCCTTCTAACATGTAAAAAAGGATGATTAAGAATGAATCCTTAAGTTGTTTCAACAGAAAAAGCTCCAACATCTTGTGGTCCTTTTATCGTTCCAAACGTTCCAAAATCACCTTGACCCCCTCTCACCAGACAATTTCATTATTTGATATCTAATCCACGATCAATCCGGTAATATAGATGGAAAAACGATTGCTGGGAGATGACCTGCTCATTATTAAGCTTTGATGAAAGGCCTAATTTCAATAGAGGACTAAAGAGCTGAGACACTGAGACGACTGGTGTGTCTTTAAAACGAGAACAAGGCTGTCACTGTACAGCGCTGACATTGGAGAGTGCAGTCAAGGGCACTCGTACAATTCACTGCAATGTGAAGAGAGAGTATGAAGCAGGGAAGTGAACGGTGATGAAGGATTCTGTGTGTCCGCTGTGTTTATGGCTTTCTGTTTATTTGTGTTCAGAGATAACAGTATGGGGCTGATACCAGTAGGCCAATGGGTAAGGTGGGACATGTGAATTGTTTACTAGCAGTCATCCTGGTGAATGTATGGCACCGTCGCTAGAAAAACCTCATCCCCAACTATTGTAATAAAAGTTACAATGTGAGATCTACCAGATATCAAACTTTAAAGGGGGGCTATGATGTTTCTGGGGTTGTCCCTTCCTGAAGTGTGTTACAGTATAGCAGCTTTTTTGTGCAAAAATCTCAGAGAGATTGCCTGAAACGCCTCAATTGGATTCCTTTGATTATTACGTATACTTGTGTTTCTTATGGCTAGCGCTCCAACACATTGTACGTGATAGGCTCAGGGGTTAGCAGTCTCTAAGTGGTTGACCAATCACAACAGCGCCGGCCAGCTAACCAATCAGAGCAGACTGGGCTCTGGTTTCAGACAGAATGTGAAAAGAGGTGCTGCAGCACAGAAGTATGAGAAAAATAAAGAGCTTTTTGAACATTAAAGCATGGGGACATATCACAGTAGAGACACTACATACTGATATACAACTGAAAAAGGGGTGTTTGCGTTATGTGAAAAACGTCTATGTATGTATTGTAGCGCTAGCCACTAAAATAAGCAAGCTAAATGACTACCCCCAGTGCTTCCTGTCTTGTCATGCCTCCCTTTTCCTTAGAGTTAGAGTTAGCTTCAGTTAGCAATTAGCAGTTAGCTTAAGCTCAGTTACAGCACTGATTTTATCCTGTGCCACTGATTAGTGCCACTGATTTATAGCCCCACATGCAGATTATAAGATAGCAATGTTATTTTGACTGGCTCTAAGTTTTACAAAATAAAATTGATGTAAATTGAGATTGTATGGAGCCAGTAGTAGAGGTGAAATACTGCTTTCATACTACTCATACTATTCTATGGAGCAGGTGACTTGGAACTACACATTGCACCTTTTATTAGAGAAGTGAATACCATTTTGGTGCCAAATTTACTTATGTAGCCTCGCCCATTTCCCCCCTTTAGCTGTGAACGCAAATACAGTATTTTCGTTATTCGTTTCGGAACGGACTGTGAACAGTCAATCATCCATCAGTCACCTAACCCTTCTAACAGAGGACATGAATATGTTCTGCAGCACACACAGTGAACTGTTGCTTTAATGTGAGGAATGCAGCATAACCGCAGGGACTGGCTCCAATAGGACACACCAGACAGCTTTCCTCACAGATTACATTTCAGTGGGAGAGAGACTCAAAGAACAGTGTGTACTACAGCGTGTGCCAGTGATAACACCAGAGCCACAAAGTATTTCCTACACTTCTGAATGAACAGATGAAACCAGGTGTGGAAGTCTTGCCCACCCATCCATGCAGCCTACCTGTGGGTTGTCCTCCATGACACAGCGGATCTTCTCTACCACGTCAATGCGGCGCTGTCGGTGCAAGGCGTTGATCAGCTTGGCCAGATTGGCGTCGCTGTCCCGGATGGTCCAGTGCTGCAGCGCTGCATACGCCCGCTCGTGATCTGACGAGTAGCCATTAGAGAAGGCAGCTACTTCTCTCTCCGTGGCGTTCGCCAGCGACTGATAGATGTCTATCCACTGGGTGCCCACGTGGGCCGCCACCAGCTTCAGTATATCCACCCCTGAGCAGAAAAGGAGAAAGAAAAGTGTGATAACTCAATACAAAAATGACAATTATTCAATTAAAACAATCATTCAATAAAAAAGCAGTGAAAACAATACAGGTCAGGCTGGATTTCCTCTCAATTAAAGACCGTAGACCAGAAGTTAAGCTGGTCAACATCCAGTCCAAAACAAGCTTTTAATCGTGAGAGTACTACGAATAAGATTCAGAGTATGTGAAATGCCTAGCCAATTGAAGTGCGAGTGTTACATAGTGATGTCACTATGTTCCTGACGTAAACAAAGGACCACAACTAGGGTGTGTCAGACAGGGGGGGGGTGGGGTGGGGGGGGTGAGTGTGAGAGAAACTCCCACCGGAGGGAACACAGGGATTTAAGCCTTCGCAGATCAGCATAATAGGGCCTCTTTAACATCCACATTGCACAGTAGTATGTAGTTAGTATTATACTTTTAGGTAACTCACAACCCTGTGTTAACTAAGAAGTCTACTATATCACAGAAAAACATGCATCCATTGATACTGTTGTGTTTATCCAGGAAATTATAAACATAAACTGGTCTTATCTAAAGTCAGGAACAGCTGTGTTTTTCAGAGACGCACACAAGACCTAGATTGGATTTGTCAACCTAGTCACAGCTGTGCACATTGTACAGAATGGCTAGAAATTATTGTTCTATTATTCCTCCTTTCATTGTGCCACAGTAAATGTGTGCATCTCAATTACCTTCACACTTCATATTCATAATCCCTCTTGTGACACACACACACACACACACACACACACACACACACACACACACACACACACACACACACACACACACACACACACACTCTCACACACACACACACACACACACACACACACACACACACATCACCACTGGCGTTTACCTTTAGGCATGAACAGAATACTGATATTTGGTGAGCAGCTCTCCCCCTCAGACGCTCTGCTGCCTGTTCAGACATTCTCTGCTCCACTTCCTCACTGACTGTTACGTGACTTGACAATAACTTGGCTGGAAATATAAATGCTGACTCTTCTGTTGGTCAAGCAAAAAATAAAGTACCTCAGCTGTTCTGTGAGGCAGGAAAGGCCATGTCAATATGCATGAGTATACATTAGCAGTGCTATTATTGGGCCCCACCCTAGCCCTAACCCTGCATGTATACAGGTTTAACACAGGATGCACACGTCTAGTATCCGTATGGAACTGCTGTAATGATTTGATGGTTGTTAAACATTCTTGAGATAAGATTAGGATCTCCTTTATATATCCAAGAGCGAAAATTCAGTCCTTCCCCGGGGGGTTATTTTACAATTACACTCATGCACAAACAGGACCTATAGACATGCCAGTGTTCTGGTGCCCAGGGGCAGTTGTGGGTTTGGTTCCTTACTCAAGGGCACCTCTGCAGTGAGAAGTGGCATCTCTCCAGCTACCAGTCCACACTCAGTCCAAACCGGACTCAAACCGACTTGAAGTCCCCACAGGCCGAGCTACCGTCGCCCAATAAAGGTCTAAACAGTATTTATTAAACTTGATAAAGGATGCTAATGCATGAATATTCCATTGTGCTGTGTAAGACGCCCTCTTACTCCAGCCAGCAGGTGGTGCTGTTGCTTTTTGTTTTATTTCTTCTGTGTTTGGTAGCAGCCAATGGGGAGGCCTCACAGTGTAAATATAGGAAGTGTTACCACATGTTAGTAGTGGTCGACAAGGACAGAGATAATTATCATGAAGTTTGAATCTGCATCCATCCTTCTTCGCTATGTTGTGGATAGCATTGTCTGTGAGTATTGTGGTTCCTTACATATTCACAATTGGATATCTATGTTTATTTAGATGTTTCTATGTTAAGTGGATCGTTATTCATGTGGCTATTTTGTGGTTTTTGTGACGTAATGAACCGTGGTATGAATATTTTTGTATCACAGCTAAGGGTCTAATTTCTATGTATATTGTGTTTCTTTCAGTTTTACTCTGTTGACTTGTGGAGGTAAAACATCTTATTAAAGAGGATAAACGCTTGCCACTTGTCGAGGAGTTATCTGTCTGCATACAACAGTGAGGGCAGAACAGTAAAAAGACACATTTGTCTACATCATCAAAATATCAGGAGGATACACACGTCAGTCTTCCATAAGAAACTAAACATGTCTCAGTCACAAGATGATGAATCCCTGTCAGTCCACACTCATGCATCAAAATTATCCAAGGGCTCCAGTAAGTCATCTGCCAGCATGGCTGCTGTCAATGCATGGGCTAGGGCAGAGGCAGCACGAGCCAGAGCGGCCTATGCTCAGAAGGAAATTCAAATGAGAGTAAAACAAGCAGAACTCAGAGTGGAAGAAACACGTCTGGAGGCTACATTGGAAACACTTCCTCAGGAACGAGATGCAGAAGCAGCTCTCGCTGAAGCCAATGTATACGAAGCTGCTGCAAGCGAAATAGAAGAAGACCGCATAAGCTTTCGCCCTCACAGACATTTCACCCATTAGAACGCAAAAGTGAGTATGTGAAAGACCAACTTCTCCAAAATGAGAAATTAACCCCACATGCATCCATGAAGCCTAACGAGGCTCCAGCGGGTTCAACATTTAACCAACTCAAGCAGGAAGTTGAAACACCTGATCCATTTTACCAACTCAAGCAGGAAGTTGAAGCGCCTGATCCGAGATCTCCATACATGCTGCTGCCTTGCAAGAACAATGCAAATGACCGAGCATCCCAGCCACCTAGGAGCTCCGCAGTACATGAACAACCACAATGGTCAAGTCCTCAGATTCCCCCACAAGAAACCTCAAGTATTTATGACCTTCCCAGATTTCTAGCTAGACACGAGGCCTTATAAGGTTTAGCGACAAGCCAGGTGACTACTGGGCGTGGAAATCCTCGTTTCAAAATGCCATCCAAGGTCTACACAGCCAGTGAAGAGCTTGACTTGTTGACTAAGTGGTTAGGCGACGAATCCTCACAACATGCAAAACGCCTCAGAGCAGTGCATATTAACCACCCTTCTTTCGGTCTGAACCAAGTGTGGGAGAGACTTCAAGAGTGTTATGGATCCCCTGAGGCCTTAGAAAAGGCTTTGTTTGATAAGATAGAGCAGTTCCCCAGAATTACCAACAAGGAGCCTCATCTGCTACGTGACCTTGGTGACCTTCTGTTAGAGATTGACTCTGCTAAGAGCGAAGGCTATATACCAGGATTGCTGTACCTCGACACGGCACGAGGAATTCATCCCATAGAGGATAAACTTCCATTCGGCCTGCAAGAGAAATGGGTGACGAACGGAACCAGATACAACCATGAACATTCTGTGTCATTCCCTCCTTTCTCGGTCTTCGCCACCTTCATTAAAGATGAAGCCAAAATGAGAAATGACCCCAGTTTTATGTCTTTGGTTCCACCCACCTTCGCTGCCTTCAAAGCAGACAAGCATTTGGGAAAACACGACAAATCAAAAATGCCTATCACAGTCCACAGAACAGAAGTGGTTAGCTCCGAACACAAGCCAAGTGCTGAAAAAGCAGCTACAGACCCCAGCAAAGAGTGTCCCATCCACAAAAAACCTCAAACACTCAAAAAATGCAGGTTATTCCGGGAGAAGTCTCTGGAAGAACGTAAGGCTTATCTGAGACAAAATCAGATATGTTTCCGATGTTGTGCTTCTTCCAGCCATCAAGCAAAGAACTGTAAGGTGGAAATCCACTGTTCAGAGTGTGAAAGTAACTCACACATCAGCGCTCTCCACGCTGGTCCTGCACCATGGGCAACACACAGGTTTGCAGGACCTGTCTTTGACCACGGCGGGGAGCAAGGCTCAGCTTCACCCATTGCTACGTCTACATGCACACAGGTGTGTGGAAATAGGGTCGGTGGACACTCATGTGCCAAGATTTGCCTCGTCGATGTCTACCCAAAAGATCGCCATGACCAGCGACTCAGAGCTTATGCTATCTTGGATGGTCAGAGCAACAAGTCTCTGGCTAGATCTTTCTTTTTCGACATCTTTGGGATTGACAAAAACTCTTCTCCTTATACTCTCAAGACGTGTGCAGGTGTTTCAAAAGTGACTGGGAGAAGAGCATGTAATTTCATAGGGGAATCAGCTGATGGCCAATCCAGTCTGGCTTTACCCACGCTTATTGAATGTGACATGCTCCCTGACAATCGAAATGAAATACCAACTCCTGAAGCCGCTCACTATCATCCACATCTCAAGGACGTCGCTCCAGAGATTCCAGCACTCGATCCCAAGGCTGATATTCTGTTGCTACTTGGAAGAGATGTTATTCAGACTCACAAAGTGCTCGAACAGCGCAACGGACCCCCAAATGCTCCGTTCGCACAGAAGTTAGTGCTGGGGTTGGTTATTGTTGGTGACGTTTGTCTTGGCGGAGCTCACACTCCTGGGCATGTGAACGTTCTAAAGACAAACATATTGGACAATGGAAGACCAAGCTACTTCCTTCCATGTCAAAACAACATGCTGGTGAAGGAAAGTTTTGATTGCCAAGATGCCATGGGAGATACAGTCTTTCAATCCACTAGCGCAGACGAGAAACATGCCTACTCCATAGAAAAAATAACCTTCCTGCAGATAATGGAGAAGGAAGTCTATCAAGATGACTCAAACACCTGGGTGGCCCCGTTGCCCTTCCGCTCTCCAAGACCACGTCTCCCCAACAACAAACAGCTAGCAAGTCAACGTCTCTCCTCAGTACGTCGCACGCTGAAGAAGCGACCTGAAACAAGACAACACTTTGTGGACTTTATGCAAAATATATTTGACAATGGTCATGCAGAACCAGCACCCCCACTAAAAGAGCATGAGGAACATTGGTATCTTACCTTCTTTGGGGTTTATCACCCTCATAAGCCAGAACAAATCAGGGTGGTCTTCGACTCGAGTGCTCAACACCACGGAGTGTCTTTAAATGATGTCCTTCTCACAGGCCCCAATCTCAACAACAGCCTGCTGGGTGTCCTTATGCGGTTCCGCGAAGAGCGAGTGGCAGTAACTACTGACATCAAGCAGATGTTCCATTGCTTCTTGGTGCGAGAAGATCACAGGAACTTCTTACGCTTCCTTTGGCACAAGAACAACGACTTGGAGCAACCGATAGCGGAGTACCGCATGAGGGTGTATGTCTTCGGGAACAGTCCATCACCTGCCGTGGCGATCTACGCGCTCAGAAGAGCATCCGAAGACCAAGAAAGAATCGTCTTTCAATCAAAACACCTAGTTGAGCTCCATTTCTATGTTGATGATGGTCTCATTTCATTTCCATCAGAAGACGAGGCTGTTGCGGCTCTCAAGGCGGCCCAAGAAACCCTAGCTGCATCCAACTGCACAAGATAGCTTCTAACAGCATTGACGTGATGAAAGCGTTTCCAAAAGAGGATCTTGCAAAAGGCTTAAAGGACCTTGATCTTGGAGCAGACTTCCCACCCATGTTACGAAGTCTAGGAATAAGCTGGGATGTTACCACTGACGAGTTTACCTTCCAGGTTTCCAGGACAGAGAAACCTTACACTCGCAGAGGGGTGTTATCAACCATAAACAGCCTTTATGACCCGCTTGGTTTTGCAGCTCCAGTCAGCATTAAAGGTAGAGCCCTACTAAGAGAGCTTACAACGGAGGCCTGCCAGTGGGACGAACCCCTTCCTGAAAGGAAGCTTAAAGACTGGTGTGAGTGGAAAGACTCAATCAAAGATCTGGAACGCGTCCGCATTCCAAGGACTTAAACTACCATTCCACTGAGCAGTTCAACAGACAGGGAGCTTTGTATTTTCTGCGACGCCTCTACACAAGCCATAGCAGCTGTAGCCTACATTAAAGTTACGGATGCAGAAGGCAAAAGTGAACTTGGATTTCTGTTCGGCAAGGCTAAACTTGCACCGCAACCAGAGGTGACTATCCCCAGACTAGAACTTTGCGGAGCTGTTTTGGCAGTGGAAATTGCAGACATGCTTACAGAGGAGATGGATGTCCAGTTTCATTCTCTGCGGTTCTTCACCGATAGTAAAGTTGTCCTCGGTTACATTCGCAATGAATCCAGAAGGTTTTATGTCTATGTAAGCAACCGTGTGCAGAGAATCAGAAAATCATCCCTACCAGAACAATGGAGCTATGTTCCCACAGACGCAAACCCGGCTGACATTGGTTCAAGGTCAATACCTGCTAACGCCTTGATGTCCAGCATGTGGCTAAAGGGTCCAGACTTCCTGTTGAAGCCAAAACAGAACGATGACGATACCGAACCCTCCTTCGACCTGGTGAACCCAGAGTTTGATCCTGACATCCATCCTCCTGTGACCTCCTGTGCCACTCAGATTGTGAGGTCTCCCTTGGATCTGAGATGTTTCGAATCATTCTCAACCTGGAGATCGCTTGTGAGAACCATAGCAAGGCTGATCCACATAGCCAGGTCTTTCAAGCGAGAAAGCAGTAAGACCAAATGTCAAGGCTGGCACATATGCAAAGGTCTCTGCCCAGAAGACCTCGCCACATATTTTGTGGTTTTTTGTGACGTAACGACCTTAATTAGCTGAATCTCAATTATAAAACGCATTTTTCCATCAAATTGAAATACATACGTATAATTGTTGTGATTATGTAAAATTCACAAATCCCCTGTTGAAGACCACTGCACTTAACCATATTTTAAACATTGAAGGTTTCTGTTCTACATGGTGGAAACACTTCAAAGTCATCATCTCAGAATGAATGTCATAACTTTTGAGAGGTATAGGGATATCCATTATTAATGTCTTCTGTAGTAAAGATACTAAATGTATAAATTCAGGATGATTCAGAGGGAATAAATATATGAAAGCCAGAGGTCGTCATTCAACATACATTTTCACATGTAGATATATAACATAAATAGATATGTGATTCCTACCGACATGTTAACACAGGCACCCAGACACGCCACAACTCTAAACTTCAAATTCTCCTTTACCAACCTCATTTTAACCTTCAACCCAAGCTTAACTAACCTTATCATTCACCCTAGAACTAAATAAACCAAAACAGAAGCCCAAATCCCAGCATGACACATTGAAAACTACCTTTATTTAAAAGTGTCCTTCCTTGGCCTAAAAAGTCATAGAGGAACAGAAACACCAAACCCCTACTCCTGCACAAAGACTAATAAACTTGCGTGAATCATGGCGGGACCCGGAGGACCTCTCGTGCAGGGAGTATGTCAACAGTAATCCATGTAACACAGCGGCACAGGAGAAATCCCCCTACTCTGCATGCCTCACTGCCACGGCTAGCTGGCCACATTTAAATGACCTATATAAGTCCGGTGATGACTCAGTTTGTCAGCCTGCAGATGTGTTTGAATGGAGTGTATTATTAGAGTGTGTGCACTGAAATGTCAAATGGCAGATACTTGCCGCTAGTTGCTTGTAATCATCCAACATGTTTTGTCAAACTGTCTTATAAAGCAGACACAACTGCCTGGCGGTGACAATACGAGTCATCCCAATGATGCATCACTTCACACGGGTGTCATTTTTGAAGATATTGCAGCACAAAATGAGAGACTGTTTTTGTTAACATTTGTTGCCTTGGAAATTAACACTAAAGTGTCATGTCGTTTGCTAAAGAGGTGGAAATTAATCATCTTATTTGGCAGTGCAGGTGATCATGACTCCTGTTTTTTCACTAATTACTTTGTATTTTCCATCAGTCCAGTACAACTAAAGAAAGCTTCTGCATTTTCAGTTGCACCAAACAGAGGGAAGCAGTGTTTTCCGTAAGTTCTGTTGCAATGTAACTATCAAAGGTTTCTGGTCCTTTGAGCCAACAGTGCTAAACATTCACAGACCAAGTGCCTCCTAGACCCACATACCAGACAAAAACGATTGTAAATATCATGGTAGAACTGGTGAGTAAAATCAAGGGGATCGCAGAAGTTGCATGGAATGCATCCTCTGAGATCTATGAATTCTGTACAAAATGTTTTGCCAATCCATCAAAGAGAAGATATTTCAGTCTGAGCAAAAAAGTGGTGGACCAACCAACTTACCAACCACCCCTAAAGCGATGCCATAATGAAGAAAGGGTTCATGTTTCAAGAAGGGTACTATGTGTCGCGGATTAGGGCAACTTATCCCGACAACTTTCTATATGTCCTACCATGAGCAGTGGGCCCCAAGTCTTAGACAGGGACAGACTGGCAGCATAGCCTGTGGTTGTTACATTTCTTCACATCTGCCAACTTCTGCTTATCCAAGTCTATGTTGCCTCAGCAGAAGGCTAAGTTAGGTTACCTAGCCATCCTTCTTCCTAGCCACAGCGTCCATCTCTTTATGAAGAATGTGTCCCAGGACAGATTATAGATGTTATCCATCCAGCATGTTCTTGTTCTGCTTTACTTGTTGGACGTCCAAGTCCAAGGAGCTGCCCAGAAGGCATCCTAAAGCACACACCACCTTAAGTGTCTTTGTTTAACAGGAAGTAGCAGCAATTGGACTACTCTTCTTGTGGTCATTACCCAAAGCTCCTCTCTTTCTCAATAGCTACAGCTGATCTAGGAAACGATGGACACCAAAATAACAAATGGGTGTTTGGTTTGTTTCCAGTATTCACCTTTGTTGCAAAGGGAACACATTTGCTGCTGCTTATCATATATTATTATTATTATATATAGTGCTTCTTTTCCACCAAACCGGTTACAGGGCTGGTTCCGGGCTAGAGCCTGATTAAGCGCTGGTTCTTCCTGTTTCCACCGCAGCAGGGCCGTCTCTAAGCACCGAAAACCGCTTCTTAGCTGGCCCCACTCGGCTGCCTGTCAAGAACCAAGAAACAATACGTCACGCTTACGTCGGAGACGGGGTTGGGATTAACCTGATCAACAACTTCCACGTAAACAGTTATGTCATGACGCAAACGATGAGGCAATTACCCAGCTCCACTCGGGCTCTGAGCGGTGATGACAAGATGCTACACTGTAGAACCGGATAAGCACCAGAAAAGAACAAGAACGGATATTGAAACTGAACCAGTTTGGTAAAATAAAAGGGGCATAAGTGACAGCAGATTCAAAGCCAATTTTTCAAGGGAGATCTTTACCATTAGCTCATGACCAAAGGTAATGTACTGTGTTTTGACTGGAGTGCTTTGAGAGTTACATTATGATCGTTGCAGAAGGTTTTGGACATATTAAGCAGATTGAAAAGCAATTAAGTTCAACTTTGCAGACCTGACTACAATGACACAGTGTTCTGTATGTGAATGTCATCTGATTTCACTGCTCTGACTTTTCTTTATAGCTACCACTGTG